>NC_057820.1:43722275-44347201 GCF_910594005.1 Cervus elaphus
TATTATTGCCTGGAAAATCCCATGGACAGAGGAGCCTGGTGGGCTACAGTCTGTGGGGTCCCAAAGAGTCAGACATGACTTAGCGACTAAGCTGAGCAAAGCAGGCTGAAGGAAGAGGTTAAGTAAACGTTATCCCTATCAGTATCAAATTTTTAAACATTAAAGCATTTTGAACAGAAACTTTATCTTTAATAAATAATACATTGTGTAGAATATAAATTAAAGTCTTGATGTCTCAGGGCTATTACTATTAACCTCAGATGCAATAACTTGAAGAGAAGCTAAAGTAGACAGGATGGTCTGTCTCTATCAGTGGCCCTTCTGCCTTAAAACATTTTTGTGCCTATTTCAAAATAAGTTTTCTGCCTCCTTCTTTCACGAGTTTAACTGTCTCTTCTTATTAGGTTGTGTGTGTGTGAGTCACTTAGTTGTGTCCAAATCGTTACAACCCCATGGGCTGTAGCCCACCAGACTCCTCTGTCCATTGGATTTCTCAGGCAAGAATACTGAAGTGGCTTGCCACGCCCTCCTCCAGGGGATCTTCCTGACACAGGGATCGAACCCACGTCTCTTATGTCTCCTGCACTGGCAGATGGGTTCTTGACCTCTAGGGCCATCTGGGAAGCCCTCTTATTAGGTTGCTGCGGCTGCTTGTGCCTGTGAGATAGGAAATTAGATCATCCAGTATGATAAGATTATATGCAGAGAGAATCACTAGGTGCTGAGGGAAAGGCTAGGAAGGTCCTCCAGGAGTTTAGAGGATGAATGGCTCTGGTTCTGCGGCCTTTGCTTTGCTCACTTACATCTGGGTGTTTCTCTGTGTCCCACAGTTGAGGTTATTGTATGGATTATTTGTAGCTAAATCCACTAAAAACAATAGGGAAGAGATGGCTTCTGTCTCTTTAATTTGCAACTCAGAGTCGCCACTTGGTACCATACCTGAAACATTAGCACTCAGAGACTCAGTACGGACATTCTGTGTAAGTGTAAGTTCCTCCATGGCCAAGGTTTTGTTAAATGTTACTGAAATAGAAAGTATAGCATACAGACTATGAGCACAAAGTTTACGACACTGGAAAAAAACAGTGGCCCACACTTATATTACCAATTCTGTTCTATGTCTTCCACTTCAGTGAAAGAAAACACATTACCGTTCGTCATGTTGATGCATATGATATGTAATAAAATGGAAGAGATGGAGGAGACAAAGTAATACCTGTAATAAAACCCTGAAATTATTATTGCATTTCACAGTCCACAAAACTGCACATTCAGTGAATTACAGTCTCCATCAAATTGCTGACCCCTGCCCCCAGGGAGAAATTTACTGTATTCCTCATACCTGAAAAGGAAAGGCAGGATTAGCTCAGGGATGTTTTCTCTTTTAGTAGTAATAAAGTCAATGTTTATTCTGGGTAAAACGACATAATTTCCAAACTATGCATAAGAAAAATATATCTTGCCAAATATACAACTTTCTCACATCTCATCTCTTCTATTTCAAAAGCTCATGAATACCCAAGATTTGTTATTATAAGATCTGTTATTATAAGTCTAATTTCTCATAATATTTTTAGGATAAGAGAATAGGTTTAAAAAACATCATCATCTTCTTCTTTTATTCCTGTATTATTTCCCAAATAATTCAGAAGTGTTTACCTTGTAGAGATTATTTATTAGAGAAAAAATTTTCCTGGCTTGACAAACTAAGGCAAAAATCATTTTTTGAAATGCTTGCATTTATATAAGGTCAATTTTTATCCTCCTACTTTCCCAGCTATAACACATTTCCATTTTAAGTTCTGTTTCTTTAGAAAAATTAAGTTCCATGAGTTTTTCTGGCTTATGCCCACAGGTTCCTTTGGCAACTATCTCTCTACTTGGTATAAGTAATCAACTATATACGTGCTCAGTCACTTCAGTCATGTCTGACTCTTTGAGACCCATCAGAGACTATAGCCCACCAGGCTCGTCTCTCCATGGGATTCTACAGACAAGAATACTGGAGTGGGCTGTGATGCCCTCCTCCAGAGGATCCTTCCAACCCAGGGACTGAACCCGCATCTTCTGTGTCTCCTGAATTGCAGGCGGATTCTCTACCCAATGAGCTACTTGGGAAGCCCAAGTAATCACCTAAATTGTCTTAGTATCAAAATGTCTTTTATATCTTTTTACCTTTATTAAACTTTTTCAAATTCCAATCACATTTTTGAAGCATTCATTTCTCTGCGCTTCCATAAAATTCTAACTTTGGGTCTTTGTTATTTGTATAGTTTTTATCAGCTGTTTCTTATAACATTCTGTCATGAAGCATTTGCACACCTTTCCCCTGCATATTAAAGCCATGTTGTGATTATACCCCCTTCTATGCCTTGAAGCTCCCACATCACAGTGGCTGTGTTAAGCAAGTTAAACATCCTCCCTACTTTTACATCCCAGTATGAAGTGTTTTTTTAAAACTCAAAATACACTTCTCATGACCCATGTAGCTCACAAAAAATCTCAGGTAGAAAGATGAAACTGAATGTTTTTCTTACACATTTCCTCAACACTACAACACAAATCTCTAAAGTTATTACTTCCATCCCTCTCTTACGGTTACTGAATTTATTGATAGAACAATCAGTCTCAACTTAAATGTCATCTCTCTACCGAGACTAGTCCAGATGTATCCAAGCTGGTCAAACCACAGGAGGAAGTCAAACCACTTTCAGAGGACTACTTCTGTCCCCCATGGTTTTACTTTTCATTGTGATTACCTTTAAAACATAAGCTATAATATTAACAGTTCTTTATTCAATTTTGATTCCTTTTATGCACCTCTTAGCTGCTTCTTTAGCTTCACGACTCTGTTGATGGTAGCCTTAAATTCCATCATCACTGAACAACTGGATATTCTGAAGCTTCACTACTTTCTTCTTTGGCACCACTGTCATATTGCTATAAAGGACACAATATTGCTTTTGAATGCAATTTCCTAGGACTGACTTACAAAAGTCCTCTGGTAGATCGACCTGGAATCAGATACATGCTTTCTTTCATAGGCTCTATTGGTATACTGCAAAGCATAATCTACCCAACCTATGTGAAATGCTAGGACAAGATTGGGAAAATGTATCAATATAGTTGACATATGCAAATGTGTTTCTCATCCTGTTATGCCTACCCACACTGACTTTTACAGTGCTCACAATGCTATATTTTTCCATTTAATCCAAGTCCTCTACTACTTACTGAATGCCCATGAAGCCCACAAAATGGAACTACACAAATTGGGGAGAGAAAAGAGGCATAAGTCATATTCTGTCCTCAGAAAATTCATAATCTCAACAGAGGCAGGATAGAGAATGCTCCAATTGGAATACAAAAATGACAAAACTTGTCTTCCTAATCTTCTAAGGAAAACATAGTAGCCTGTGAGAATTCTTTGATTTAGTAATTGCCAATTTGATTATTTGCAAGTGATTCCTTAAGATTATGTATGCAACAGGGGGTATACAACAACATATGCAATTTAGCTGAAGAATGATTCTCATAACTTAATATCAACATCAGAATCTCAATATACTTTTGCTGTTCTCTATTGATAGTGCATATGTTGTTGTTGTTTTTGATGGAATACTTTGGTATAACTGTAGTAAAATGAACACTTTGGGAATGAAGAAAATCTCTAGACATCTCCTTTGAAAAATCTCAACATACCACACTCTTTCTCTTTTCTCATACACTCCTCCCTTGTCAGCTTTTTCAAACATAATTTCCTCAGAATGAATCATCATACAGGAAGGGACTAACTTTGCAACCATTTTACTTGGTGATCAACAAACATTATGACAATATGCCAAATTACATGTGGGGGCTGGGGACTCAAAGATTAATGAGACAATGTCCTTGCCTTGGAGGAACTTGGTGTCTTATGAGACAATGTTGTCTGTGTGGGCTGAAGGGAGGCTGATATTAATCAGTTTTACACTGCTCCCTCCTAATGCCTGATATGTAATTCTGTATGAAGTTTCAAAGATCTTTCACGCCTGTATTTTGTAAGAAAAGTCCAGTTTTTTGACACTAGGGAAATCATGCTAGTTATGTGAAATCAAGTAGCTTCCTTAGGTAACCTGATTTTCTTTGCACAGGACAATGTTTATGGGTTTACTCCCCACAAAGTCTTTTAAAACATGACACATTTCAGACTTCAATTCATAATTCTATCCTTTGGTCAGCTTTTTTTTTCCATCTCTAGTTTGATTTTTAGGAACATCTGGCTGGGGTATAGTTGCCTTACAATGCTATATTAGTTCCTGTTGTACAGAAAAGTGAATCAGCTATATGTTTACCTATAGCCCCTCTTCTTTGGATTTCCTCCCCATTGAGGTCACCACAGAAACCACAGAGCACTGAGTGGACTTCCCTGTGTCATATGGCAGGTTCTCATCAGCTGTCTATTTTATATACAGCATCAACATGTACATACGTCAACCTCCCGATTCATCTCACCTCCACTTTCCCCTCACTGGTGTCCATGCTTCTTCTCCACATCTGTGTCTCTGCCTACTTTGCAAACAGCTGCATCTGTACCAGTTTTCTAGATTCTACATATATACGTTAATATATGATAATTTTGCTTTTCTCTTTCTGACTTCACTTTGTAATACAGTCTTGAGGTCCATTTACATCTCTGCAAATGGCACAATTTCATTCCCTTTTATGACTGAGTAATATTCCACTGTATATTTCTAGTCTTCCTCATAGTCAGCCTCTTCCCACAAGTCTTCACACCTTACCAAGCTTCTCAGGTACCATGTTTCTGGTTTACCATTTGCATCACACCCTACTTAGTGACGATAACACTGGATAGATGTTACTGACGTCTCTGGGGCAGTGGGTAAGACATGGTTAAAAACAAGACTACCAGAAGAGTATAGCTTCCTGCACAGAGAATAAACTCAGTGCAAAATGATGTATAACAGGTTCACATTTGTTAACAGTTTAAAAGATCATGGAAAACTCTGAAGGGAAAAATAATCCTAGTGGACAGTCCTATCACAAAATTTGTCTGATGTACTGTGAAGACAAGGGCTATATACCTGAGACTGTGAGAGAAGAGTTTAGGCAGATTTGGGCGTAGGATGGCTGTCAGTGATTTTTACTGTCATAACTGCTGATATTACCATACACAGAGTTCACAGTTTATCCTTGATTGTGTATCGCAGATGTGAACTTGTTTTGCACCACAACTCAGAATTCACTTTCCTTTAGAAATAATGGTAGAGGTGGCGGTGGGTATTCCATCCAGTTCTCTGTCGAGGAATGAAAGGTTTATTCCCCTAACTGCCGCAGACACAGGAACCCCAGAGACGGGGACCTTTTAGTCTCCAGAACCTGTGAATGTGCTACCTTCTGTGCGCTGGAACTTTGCAGAGGTGATTAAATTAAGGGCATTGGGACGTGAAGAGTATCCCATGGGAAGGATTTTCCAGGTGGGCCCAATGCAAACACAAGTACCTTTATAAGCAGGAGGAGGGAGTGTCAGGGGTCAGAGGAAGAGATGTGATGACAGAAGCAGATATCAGAGAGGGAGAGAGACTGGAACATGAGACTGAAGGCAAGCAGAATATGCCACCCTAAAATACGCCATCTGGGCACACTGATTACTTTGAGTTAAAGTTACTTGGGAAAGAGAGTGCAAAAAGGGCACTTTGACCTTCGCGTGTCGCCCTTAAAAATGGGAAATAAGTCTCCCATGTGAAAGGTATCCTCCCTGGGGGATAGAAGGCATCCTTCTCACCAGACATGGGGAATTCAGGACCAAGAAGGCTGTGCAAAGAAAACTTGTTATTTCTTCACTAATTTACTACCCCAAGCCCAAACCTCTTTGTTTTGTCAAGGTTGCACAAATTTATTGTTCCTTTGTCTAAGAGGTATAAAAACTTCCTACTTTGGTGATTTCTTTGACTTTCATATTTTCATGTATATATGGGACCCCCATATATACAAAATTAAATTTGCTTTTCTCCTGTTAATCTATCATAGCTTCCCAGGTGGTGCTGGTGGTAAAGAACCCACCTGCCAATGCAGGAGACAGAAGAGATGAAGGTTCAATTCCTGGGTCGGGACGATCCCCTGGAGAAGGAAACGGCAACCCACTCCAGTGTTCTTGCCTGAGAAATCCCATGGACAGAGGAACTTGGTGGGCTACAATTCATGGGGTCGTAAATAGTCAAACATGACTGAGTGACTCAACAACAGTCTTTCATATGGCAATTTAATTATCAGGTTAGCCAAAGAACCTAGAGGGAAAAACAGAAAAACTTTCCATCCTTATACTACATTGCCAGCTTTGAAGATGGAAGAAGGGGCCTTGAGTCAAGGAAGACAGACACCTCTAAAAGCTAGAAAAGGCAAGGAAAGTGATTCTCCCCTCAAGCTTACAGAAGGAACACAGCCTTACTGCCTCATTTTAGACTCTGAAACTAAAACTCCTCAATGCTTACAACGTGAGAAGTCCCACAGTAAGAATCCTGTTTAAAACTTTGTTAGAATTTCCCAAAAGTTTTTAACCATAGACGTTTTAAGAATTCTTTTTTAAACATTCTTCAGAATAGTTGTTCGTGAAACATACTTTGGGAGACACTGGTATAAGGATTTATGCTATGGATTATGGTATCTGGAAAGGATGAAGACATTCTTGGATACATTTATCGAGATGGAAATTCCATCCATTGACTCCATTTAGTGAATTATTACCAAGTATCTGTGATGGTTTTATGTTGAGACGGCTATCGGGATGAGAGAAGAGGGAATGATGAGGGAAGAGGAGATGAGATATATATAAAGACATAAAGAAAATCTCACTGACTCCATGGGAAATATATTTAGTAGGAGGTATGTCAGACATGACTGAGCGACTGAACTGAACTGAATTGATGAGATATTTACCAAAAAATTATAAACCAAGTAGAAAATGTTAAGTTTTGAGTGTGTATGGGTGGATGAAGTGCTGTGGATGTTTGGAGAAAGAAAAAAAACACTTCTGGGAAGAGTGGGAGGTGTCAGAATGAATTATGAAAGACCTGGCATTTGGATTTGAAGTCCTTTAAGCACAGCTTTCCTGGAACTCTCTTGCTTTCTCGATGATCCAGCAGATGTTGGCAATTTGATCTCTGGTTCCTCTGCCTTTTCTAAAACCAGCTTGAACATCTGGAAGTTCACAGTTCACATATCGTTGAACCCTGGCTTGGAGAATTTTGAGCATTACTTTACTAGCGTGTGAGATGAGTGCAATTGTGCGGTAGTTTGAGCATTCTTTGGCACTGCCTTTCTATGGGATTGGAATGAAAACTGACCTTTTCCAGTCCTGTGGCCACTGCTGAGTTTTCCAAATTTGCTGGCATATTGAGTGCAGCACTTTCACAGCATCATCTTTCAGGATTTGAAATAGCTCAACTGGAATTCCATCACCTCCACTAGCTTTGTTCACAGTGATGCTTTCTAAGGCCCACTTGATTTCACATTCCAGGATGTCTGGCTCTAGGTGAGTAATCATACCATCATGATTATCTGGGTCGTGAAGATCTTTTTTGTACAGTTCTGTGTATTCTTGCCACCTTTTCTTAGTATCTTCTGCTTCTGTTAGGTCCATACCATTTCTGTCCTTTATCGAACCCATCTTAGCATGAAATATTCCCTTGGTATCTCTAATTTTCTTGAAGAGATCTCTAGTCTTTCCCATTCTGTTGTTTTCCTCTATTTCTTTGCATCTATTTCTGCTTTATTGACTATGCCAAAGCCTTTGACTGTGTGGATCACAAAAAACTGGAAAATTCTAAAAGAGATGTGAATACCAGACCACCTGACCTGCCTCTTGAGAAACCTGTATGCAGGTCAGGAAGCAAGAGTTAGAACTGGACATGGAACAACAGACTGGTTCCAAATAGGAAAAAGAGTACGTCAAGGCTGTATATTGTCACTCTGCTTATTTAACTTATATGCAGAGTACATGAGAAAACGCTGGGCTGGAAGAAGCACAAGCTGGAACCAAGATTGCTGGGAGAAATATCAATAAACTCAGATGTGCATATGACACCACCCTCATGGCAGAAAGTGAAGAGGAATGAAAGAGCCTCTTGATGAAATTGAAAGAGGAGAGTAAAAAAGTTGGCTTAAAGCTCAACATTCAGAAAACTAAGATCATGCCATCCAGTCCCATCACTTCATGGGAAATAGATGGGGAAACAGTGGAAAAAGTGGCAGACTTTATTTTTTTGGGCTTCAAAATCACTGCAGATGGTGATTGCAGCCATGAAATTAAAAGACGCTTACTCCTTGGAAGGAAAGTTATGACCAACCTAGATAGCATATTAAAAAGCAGAGATTACTTTGCCAACAAAGGTCCGTCTAGTCAAGGCTATGGTTTTTCCAGTGGTCATGTATGGATGTGAGTGTTGGACTGTGAAGAAAGCTGAGCATCGAAAAATTGATGCTTTTGAACTGTGGTGTTGGAGAAGACTCTTGAGAGTCCCTTGGACTGCAAGGAGATCCAACCAGTCCATCCTAAAGGAGATAAGTCCTAGGTGTTCATTGGAAGGACTGATGCTGAAGCTGAAATTCCAATACTTTGGCCACCTCATGCGAAGAGTTGATTCATTGGAAAAGACCCTGATGCTGGGAGGGATTGGGGGCAGGAGGAGAAAGGGACGACAGAGAATGAGATGGCTGGATGGCATCACCAACCCAATGGACATGAGTTTGGGTGAACTCCTGGAGTTGGTGATGGACAGGGAGGCCTGGTGTGCTGCAATTCATGGGGCTGCAAAGAGTCGGACACGACTGAACGACTGAACTGAACTGAACTGAAGCACAGCTAGGCTGATGACTGGAAAAGCGAGAGAAGAGGGAAGTTTGGGTGAGCAACCTTACCTATAACAAGTGGTGCCCAACTCAAGAATCACATAAGGGACTTTCCTGGTGGTCCAGTGGTAAAGAATCTGCCTTCCAGTGTAGGGAACACAGGTTCGGTCCAGGAAGATTCCACATGCCGCAGGACAACTAAGCCTGTGTGTGCTGCAACTACTGAGCCCTTGCTCTAGAGTCTGTGCTCGGCAACATTCGAGAAGCCACCGCAGTGAGGTCACACAGCGGCTAGAGAAAGCGCATGCACAGCAACAAAGACCCAGTGCAACCAAAGATAAATAAATATTTTTAAAAAGGAACTGTGTGGGGAAGGCAAGACGAGCTTTGCTAAGTGACATCCTCATCTGTGTAATCATCAGAATTATAAATTGGGGTTCCAGTCCTAGGAAAATTCTTGAGTTCCACAAAACACTGAAATTTATCATAGATAAATGAAAATAAAATGGTAGAGGCTCTTAAAATACATGAATATATATAACCAAATAATAAATGCTCCTTTTAGGTAAATGCTCCTTTTGGGGGTATTTTTCTGCGTGGAAAGGACTTTCCGAGGTTTCTTAAAATATATTAAAAACTTAAAACGTAAAAACTGTCAAGTTTAGACTAAAGATGCTCTTCTGGTAAATCTTCTGGTGGTGAGTATGGCTCTCTTCACTGTTCCCTGGGCTTTGAAACTTCTAAATTTCAGTTTAGGGATGTCCCTGGTAGTCCAGTGTTTAAGACTGCCCTCTCACTGTCGAGGGCCTGGGTTCGATCCCTGGTCAGGGAAATAAGATCCCACAAGCCACAAGGTGTAGCAAAAAATAGATAAATTTTAAAAACTTCAGGGTTAGAGTCAGCTGTGTCAAAAAGTGTCGATGTCAACTCTGTGTGCAAGGAAGATCTGCTTTAATAGTAACGGGCAGAAGAGGAGCACTTCTGGGCTGATGTTCGCTTCCTGTTTGGTGTGGATTCTGGGCTTCCCTGGTGGCTCAGACAGTGAAGAATCCACCTGCAATGTGGGAGGCCTGGGTTCAATCCCTGGGTTGGGAAGGTTCCCTGGAGGAGGGCATGGCAGCCCACTCCAGTATTCTTGCCTGGAGAATCCCATGGACAGAGAAGCCTGGCGGGCTACAGTCCATGGGGTCACAAAGAGCTGGACGTGACTGAGGGACTAAGCACAGCATTAGGCTCTTTAGAAGCAGAAAGTCTCTCCCCTTGGGTCTCTGTAAGTCTCCACTCCAGAGCAGTGCAGGCATTCTCTGGGTGTGTTTGCTGCGATGGTGAAAGGATCACTAGAGTGAAATCTTGGCTCCAACTCAAACTCGTTTAGGAAATGAAATTCTGAATATTTAATATTTCAATAAGGAAAAGGAAGATGAAAGCAAGTTGCATTGTAGGGGTGAGGAAGTCAACAGACTTTCTTTTCTTTGGTGGGAGAGGGGCTTTAGCCCTAGAGGAAACCAGCTTTGTCACTTTCTGGAAAGGTACCTGGACTGTCGCAGTTGTTGTTTAGTCACTCAGCCGCGTCCGACACTTTGTGACTCCATGGACTATAGCCCGACAGGCTCCTCTATCCATGGAATTCTCCAGACAAGAATACTGGAGTGATTTGCCATTTCCTTCTCCAGGGGATCTTCCCAACCTAGGGACTGAACTCCTGTCTCTTGGCAGGTGAATTCTTTACCACTGAGACACCAGGGAAGCCCATACTTAATCCCAGGACTTGATCCAAAGCTCCTGGCAAATCAAGCAGAATCACTTGCTTCATTTGAAATTTCATTAAAGAAAGAAAAGGGCAGGATTAGAGGATCACCTCCCAAGAAACATTCACGCAGGTGTGACCTCAGGAGACTGGGCACCCACCTTGTTTGTCTGGCAAACACCTTCTCATCTTTCAAGACAGCTCCAGTGACACCTCCAGGAGGCCCGCTGGCTGCCTTTGGCAGTTGTTGACTCTGCCCCATGTGCTTCCAGGCACTTTGTGCAAAATTCGCTCAAATATCACTAACTGTATTTTATCCAGTTATCTGTTTACATATCTGAATTCAATTCAATAAATTTCTGCTAGGGCAATGCTATCAATAGAATCAAAGGCTTAAAGGCAGGAAGGACTCTGGCCTTTGGAAGCTACTTCCTACTATGAGAGATGGACAAATACACAGCTGCTTACGTCCTCTGTAACAGTAGAACAGGAAACAAAAGAGAGAAAATAAGAAGGGAGTGACCAGGAACTCCTGGGTGGCAGGGTCTCATTTCACATCCTTAGCGCTTAAAATATGCTTGTTCCTTGGAAGAAAGCTATGACAAACCTAGACAGTGTATTAAAAAGCAGAGACATCACTTTGCCAAAGATTCGTATAGTCAAAGCTATGGCTTTTCCAGTAGTCATGTACGGATATGAGCGTTGGACCATAAAGAAGGCTGAGTGCCAAAGAATTGATGTTTTTTGAATTGTGGTGCTGGAAAAGACTCTTGAGAGTCCCCTGGACAGCAAGGAGATCAAACCAATCAATTCAAAAGGAAATCAACCCTGAATATTCATTAGAAGGACAGATGCTGAAGCTGAAGCTCCAAAACTTTGGCCACCTGATGTGAAGAGCCCACTCACTGGAAAAAACCCTGATGCTGGGAAAGACTGAGGGCAGGAGAAGAGGGTGACAGAGGATGAGATGGTTGGATGGCATCATCAACTCAATGGACATGAGTTCAAGAAAGCTCCGGGAGATGGTGAAGAACAGGGAAGCCTGGCGTGCTGCAGTCCACAGGGTCAAGAAGAGTTGGACTGAAGAACAACAACAAAAGTCCTTAGCACAGGGTCTGGTGCATAACAAGCTCCTTACAGGTGAATGGAGGGAGGGAGACGGGGAGAGAGGAGAGAAGGAGGGAGGGTGGGAGAGAAGGGAGCGGGAATCAACAAAAATGCTCCACCCCAGCCCTGTCATTGCTGGACCCTATCAAATCCATCAGCTACTCTAAAGTGGAATTTTCAGGCTCCCGGAAAAGATATCTCAGAGCAGGCAGTCAATGATTCAATCTCACCTAGCACATAAAACAGGACATGATAATCACCATTGGTGCAGACGAGTCATCATTTGTCCCATATTTAACTGTCATCCCACAGAACACATTAGTTGTTACTGGTTAGTTAGTTGTTACTAGTTAGACCCCAGGGGGTCTACAGAAAAGAAACTTTCATTCACTAAACCACTAGCACTACATCAATTTCCTTCTTGGATTCCTCATTATTAGACCAGCAGGCTCTTTTGCTCCCATAAAAGGATTTAGCTAGGATTTTCGTCCCCTTAGAACCTTGTCTGCCGTCCGGTTCCCCATTTCTCTGCCAGCTTCATCTGTTCAGCTCATCTTGGATTACGTCCGGCAGATGGAGAGAGGCATCTTATTTCAAGCCTCTGCTGTCTGCATCCCAGAGCCCTCTTGGGCAGCCTCTATTTCTTCAGGGAGGGAAGGGAGGAGGGAGGATGAGCAGCCTCCCTAAGAGAGGAGAGTGTAAAGTATTTCTCAAATTTTCGTCTTCAACAGCTAGTATCATTTTACTCCCTGGGGGGAGGCTATGCTTTGTTGTTCAGGCCAGCAATATAATCTCTAGTATCCTGATGCCAAAATATCAATTACAGGTTCATTTGGATAATGGGATAAATTGGTGTCCAGACCGCTACACAAGACATAAACTGGAGATGCTGCTGGAAGGAACTGAGAGTCAAGATAGATGTGAATAAGGTAAAGTCCAATTCTTCATATCCTTGCAAAGTCAATAACTTCATTCTCAGCTGTTACTTGTCTCATAAGCTCACCAGCAACCAAGGTGAAGTAGATATTCCCAAAGAGGTTTTCTTAGGTCCTAATTAGAAATTTTAATTTTCCCAGAGCATTTCAGCTATCCGAGGGCAATGCTAGGAGCAGACTGAAAGAAATAAACGACTTGTAACAGAAAACAAATGTTTCACCAGATACAGAAAGAATATTGCATGATGCCGTTTATATGAAATAGCTAGAACAGGTAAACCCCTAGAGCCTGGTGGCTCAGATGGCAAAATATCTGCCTGCAATGCAGGAGACCTGGATTCAATCCCTGCATTAAGAAGATCCCCGAGAGAAGGGAATGGCCACCTACTCCAGCATTCTTGCCTGGAGAATCCCGCGGACAGAGGAGCCTGGCGGGCTACAGTCCATGGGGTTGCAAAGAGCCATTTCCAGTGTTTGTCACCCTTTAGTCTTTCTTAGAGAAACTCCAGCATTTTGCCATGATGTCTGTTTCAGGGAAGTACTTTTAACCATTGCCCCCTGATCTACCTGGTCCTTCATCATCGTCACCATCAGCAGCAGCAGCAGCAAGAGCCACTGCCCACCCACGGTTACCTGTGTGGCTGGAGAATCTCGAGCCGAGCGGGTGCCCATGTTCACAAGCCCCCTGCCCCCTCCCAGAGCTGTGTGACCAAGCTGCGCTCTGGGGAGTGGCCTTCTGTGGTGGTGACGTCAAAGGCCAGGGGTCGTTTCCATTTAGTATTAAAATATGAAGACACTGCTCTTTCCACGCACTCTCAGGATCACAGATCATCAATTTTAACAAAGAGCAGAAGCATCTTTGGAAGAAAGACAGTTTTTCCCCACTTCTTTTTGATACTAAGAAGAACATACGCTTCCACACACAGATCCAAAGCAGTCAGCTGTTAAGTGGAAAGAAAAGTCCCAGAATGTAGGGGGAATAAAAATACTGAGTTGAGGTAAAAAGAAGGGAATTTGAAAAGAAACTTGTAGACTATGTAACAACAACAAAACTGCTAATGATCATATTTGGGAAGAGCAGGTTTGGGACTGCTCCGTCTTACCCCACACCTTCCTTCCTGGGGCCCCACCCTGTGCAGTTAGGGCCGTAGAATATCAGGCCTCCCAAACGCTCACCCAACCAATTTTCTAAACCACTCAGGTGTCTCCCACCAGACTTGTTGATCTAGCTCTGACCTTTCCACTTTTGACCTTATGGCTTCTTTTTTCAACCACAGCTTGGTCCCATCTCCTAGACTTACTGCTTAGCCTTGAACATTTGATTTCCTAGACCACGGTTTAGACATTCCTCTCGGACCCCTGCCTCTGAGGACTTCATGTATTCAGCCTGGCCAGGGGATGTTGAAACCAAGTCCCCCCAAAACTGAGTTTCTCTGCTGAGTTTATGATTAACCCCTTTATCCAAAACTTTGCTTCTTTTCCTGAACCTGTTCCCCTGAAGATTGAGGAGTATCAAAGAAAAGGGGAAACCCTAAAAAAGCCCCTGTGTACCTGTTCTTTGAAGTAAAAGGCTTTTGCTTTGGTCTCCCAGGCCTCCCTTGAGTCTCTAAAGGCTGACTCAAGAGTTAAGGAAAAGGAAATGTGAAGATATAGAAACAAAGAGCTGTTGGGCCAGGAAATTGCTAATAATTTAGCATATTAATCTGACACATTGCAGAATCATCAGACTGAAGGTTCCCTGAAAGATACAGATAAAGGCCTGATACACGTTCCTAGGTTGTTTTTACAGGAAGCTCCAGATGGAAACTGATCATAAGAACATAGACCCCAGGCCGGTTGAAACCAAAAGGCTAATGAAGCTTGATGTCAACCAATGAAACTCCACCTTGATGCCAACCAATCCGAGAATTGTGCACTGATCACATACCCTGGGTCCCCTCCTTCATGCTGCTTTTGAAATCCCTTCTGAAAAGCTGCCAGGGAGTTCGGGTCTTTCGACCATGAGCTGCCCATTCTCCTTGCTTGGTGCCCTATGATAAATGCTGTATTTCCCTTCATGAGAACCTGGTGTGAGGAGATGTGCTTAACTGCACATGGATGAGTGGGCCAAGTTTGGTTCCGTAACAATATCACTGCTCACTGTGACCCACGGAAAAGCGTTCAGTTCAGTTTTGCTGCATCCTTCTTTTTCTTGGTGCTTCCCTTAGTCTTAAGACTGAGCATAAACGAGGTTCTAGAGTTGATTTCGGGCTTACCAATGGCTAGATAAGCTTTACGTCAAGAAGAAATGCTTAAATATAATGAGAAAGCAAAATAAATTAAATGCTTTCAAAATCCCTTAATTTTATTGCAATATGCCAACTGACTCAGAGAGTCGTTTTTGTTTTTTTTTTTTTTTCCCATGTTGTGTGAGGAAAAAAACATGTGGTCCTGTCACAAAATGTTCTACAAGCCACAGAAATTATAGCAATATTTTCCTGGAAAAAAATCCTGAAGGAGGGGAAAAGCATCTGTTTCCTATGTTTACCATGCTATGGAATGAAATGCAAAATGGGGAGTGGTCTATGGAGGGGCACCTATTTTCCTTTTGACAGGAAGCTGAGGTAGAGTGTTAACTATGAGCTGCCTTGGGGTTAAGCAGTACGGATGAGGACCACAATGAGGACCAGGTCGAGGACCACCTCGACCTGGGCAGGGCTCTGTCACCTCCATCCTTCCGTCAACGGTCACAGCATGATAAAACCACACTGATAAAGGCACTGATATGTCCATGATGAAAATAACACGGACCAGGCTCTTCTACTTACTGACTCTGACCTTGGCCAAGTCATTTAAGCTTTCTGAGCCTGTTTCTCTACTTGCAAGATGGGGATAATAATGACTATTACGTATTATTTAATGTGCTGTTTTGGTTGAATGTGTCCCCCCAAAGGATGTATTGAATTCCTAACCCCCAGTACCTCAGAATGTGAACTTATTTGGCAATAAGGTGAATGTTGATGTCATAGTTAAGATGGCGTCAAACTAGAGCAGTCCCCAGTCTTTTTGGCACCAGGGACTGGCTTCATAGAAGACAATTTTTCCATGAACCATGGTGGGTGGGGAGGATGGTTTCAGGATTGATTCAGGCACATTACATTTATTGTGTACTTTAATTCCAGTATTATTATTACATCACCTCTACCTCAGATCATCAGGCATTGGAGCCCAGAGGTTGTGGATGCCTGGGTTAGACTCTTAATGTAATATGCCTGGATTCCTTAAAAAGAAAGGACCACCAAGGGAAGATACAGACATTTAGGGAGTAAGTCACCTGACTACAGAGGCAGAGACTGGAGTGATGCAGTTCAGGCCAAGGAACGCCGGCCAATGACTGCCACCACCGTGACATCCTCCCATCCCATGGGAGGGAGCGTGAGCCTACCTCAATTTGGGACTTCCGCAGAACTGCAAGACAATACATTTCTGTTGTTTTAAGCCGCCCAGTTTGTGGTCTTTTGTTACAGCAACACTCGGAAACTGATACAGTGGTGGAGGTATAGTTTACTTATTGTGCATGTGTGTATTTTAATTGCAGAGGAAATAGAATAAAATACTCAGAATAAACCAGAGAGACAAGAAGACAAGGTAACTTTCCTTATGTATCTAAACCAAGGAAATGACATTATTTCCTCTAGAGCTGACATTGCTCCTCTCTCTCCCAGCCACTCTACTCCAGCTCACAGGCCTCCTGGCTTTGTTTGGGACATCACCATGTCCCCTTGTTAGGAGCTTTGTATTAGCTCCTTCTCCACTTGGAACACACCAGGGCTAACCCCGGAATTCCTGTCTTTCCTCAATAAGGCAGGTCCTGCCACCTCACTTGACCCTGAAATCTATCTTCCCACCCACCCAGCATACGTCCACTTCCCCTTACCTGGCTCTGCTTTTTCTTTTCCCGTGTTCTTTCTGGCTTCTAACATCCTGACTGCTTTTAGCTTATTTCTCTATTGTGTACATTATTTACTATTTCTCTCCATGGTAGAACAGGCTCCATGAGGGCAGGGATCTTCACCTGCTTCATTCATGACGGGGATTAGCATCTACAATAGGACCTAATTCATAAGAGGTGCTCCACAAAGATTTTGTTCATCCACTATTTATCTTTAATTAGCCACTTTATCATTATAGAAACTGTACATGTCATCAAAAACATTAGAAAAAATCTTGAACTTCGAGTTCCTTCCATCCAATAATATCTCCCCAATCACGGTAAAACAAAATGGTTTTCATCTGCTTCTAAGCGATTCCCTAAGGAATCCCGTCTCTTGAGAAAAAATGTCATGGTAGGAATAGCACTCACTTTCCAAGGTTTGGTGTGTGCATTAAACAACACTGATTTGCTTGTTGTAACAAATAATACAGGTGGTTGTTGTTTTCTCATCTTTGATCTTGTCTTTAACTTCCACCCTTTCCTCCAAGTTTCAAAAAGTAGCTGAAAGAACAGTATGATGTTGCGTTTACTGGGGGACAGGTGTGAAACACCTTCCACTCCAGGCACTCAGGACAAAGCCCTCAATCTACAGTACCAAGCTCAACAGACCAACTGCACCATGACACACAAGGCTGCTAACTTATTCCATAGAATTTTGTAACAGCAGCAAATAACAGTAATTAACAATAAGCAATAACAGTTTTATTTTTATATTATACTCTCCCATTGGCAAAGCATTTTCATATGAAATTTTCTCTTACAGATAAAAGAACTGGAGCTCTGAGAATTTAAATGACTTGTCCAAATTTACACAGATGGCACGTAAAGAACTGAGAATTAAATCTAGAATTAGAAGACCATCAATGACAAGGATCTTTTAACTTGATATTTAGTGAAATGCACACCATCCACGTCAAGTCCCACTCACAATAAGTGAAACATTCTTCAGTATTTTCTCTGTGAGCTACCTCTTTCCCCATCCTCTAAACAAACGACTCACCTCTCTGAACAGCTACACGTCCTTGTAGATAGCACTCCTCCAAAATTTTCTTCTTCTTGTAAAAAGAAGAATTTATCCCCAGTGGTAAGTGTGCCCAGAAATAGGGTACATTGTTGAGAAAGCCTGGGAATCACTGCTCTTGTGAACTGTTGAGGAAAAAAAAAAAAACATGAGCTTTATATCTTCATTTCTCTCCGAAGACATCTTTAAAATGAATCTCTTGAAGATGCGGAGGAATAGGACGGGGGAGACCACTTTCTCCCCTACAAATTCATTGAAAGAACAATTGAATGCAGAGCAAACTTCACAAAACAACTTCTGATGGCTAGCTGAGGACATCAGGCGCCCAGAAAAGCAGCCCATTGTCTTTGAAAGGAGGTAGGACAAAATATAAAAGATAAAAAGACAGACAAAAGAGCTAGGGACGGAGACCTGTCCCGGGAAGGGAGTCTTAATAGAGGAAGTTTCCAAACACCAGGAAACCCTCGCACTGGCGGGTCTGGGGGAAGTTTTCAAATCGCAGAGGGCAACCTAACTGGGAGGAAAAATAAATAAAACCCACAGATTACCGTGCCTAAAAGCAACTCCCAGCAAAAAAGTACCCCAGACGCCCACATCCGCCACCAGCAAGTGGGGGCGGAAGGAAGAGGACCAGGCGGCATTGCTTAGGGTAAGGACCGGGCCTGAGTGCCCTGAGGGCAATCGGAGGGAGCTTTTGTGAGTTACCAACTTAAACTGTGGGACAGCAAAAGAGAGAGAGAAAATTAACCGGCCCGAACACACTGCCGACCGTTCGCAGAACAAAGGGTCTGAGCAAGTCCAGAGAAGAGTTCGCAGGCTGCGGACCGGCCCAGCCCCGCCGAGGCAGGAGGCAGGGGGGGTAGGGGTAAGGGGAAAACTCGGCCCCAGAGGCTGCATCCCCTACCGCACTGCAAACAGGCCTCCAGTTTCTAACCAAAGACCTCCTGAGATTCTGGATGGTTGACATCCCGCGGGAGGGTCACTGCGAGACACAGGGCGCAGGCACCCGACCGGAGCGGGCGGGGACTGGGGCTGAAGGTGCACGCACCCGGGGAGAGTGCGCCCGTCAAGCTCCTGGCTGCCTGAGCTGCTCAGGCCGGGGAAGGCACAAAACGCAGGCGCAGCCGAGTCCGTGCTTTTGTGGAAGACCCGAGGGCTGGAACCGCGCGCGCGCGCAGCGCAGGGCACACTCCATATAGAGCAGCCGGGAGCCTGAGCAGCGCAGACGGGGAAAGCAGCGCCAGCCTCTCCCCACAGCGCGACGGAACTAGCAACCTGAACAAGAGACCACCTCCGCCTGCCTGTGTCAGGGCGGAAATTAGGCACTGAAGAGACCGGCAAACAGAAGCCAAATAAACAAAGGGAACCGCTTCAGAAGGGACCGGTGCAACAGATTAAAATCCCTGTAGATAACACCGACTACACTGGAAGGGACCTGTAGATATCGAGAAGTGTAAGCTGGAACGAGGAGCTATCTGAAACTGAGCCGAACCCACACTGACCGCAACAGCTCCAGAGAAACTCCTAGATATATTTTTACCTTTTCTTTTCTATTTTTTATCTTTTATTTTCTTTTAAAATTCCCTATTACTCCCCCATTACTCCTTAACTTTCATTTTCATATATTTTTATGTTTTTTTTAATTAGGAAAAAAAACTTTTTTCTTTTTTTTCTTTTCTTTTTTTTTCTCTTGTTTTCTTTTAAAGTCCTCTATTACTCCTCTACTACTCCTTAATTTTCATTTTCATTTCACTATAACCTTGCAAAAAAAAAAAAAAGAGAGAGAAGCCCTATTTTTAAAATTTTATATATTTCTAAAATTTTTTGTGTTTTTGTTTTTAATATTGTATTTTTAAGAGTCTAACCTCTACTCTAGATTTCTAATCTTTGTTTTTCAGTATGTGATATAAATTTTGAACATTTAAGAATCCAATATTCAGTTCCCATTTTTATTCAGGAGTGTGTTGATTACTCTCTTCCACTTTTGACTCTCTGTTTTCTACCTCAGAACACCTCTGTTTCCTCCTTTCTCCTTCTCTTCCCAATCCAATTCTGTGAATCTTTGTGGGTGTCTGGGCTACGGAGAACAACACTCTGGGAACAGACAACTGCATAGATCTGTCTCTCTCCTCTTGAGTCCCCCTTTTTCTCCTCCTGCTCATCTCTATCTCCCTCCTCCTTCTCCTCTTCTTCATGTAACTGTGAACCTCTCTGGGTGTCCCTCACTGTGGAGAATCTTTTCACCATTAACCTAGAAGTTTTATTATCAGTGCTATATAGTTGGAGAAGTCTTGAGACTACTGGAAGAATAAAACTGAAATCCAGAGGCAGGAGACTTAAGCCCAAAACCTGAGAACACCAGAAAACTCCTGACTACACGGAACATTAAGTAATAAGAGACCATCCAAAAGCCTCCATACCTACACTGAAACCAACTACCACCCAAGAGCCAGTAAGTTTCAGAGCAAGACATACCACACAAATTCTCCAGCAACGCAGGAACATAGCCCTGAGCGTCAACATACAGGCTGCCCAAAGTCACACCTAACACATAGACCCATCTCAAAACTCATCACTGGGCACTCCATTGCTCTCCAAAGAGAAGAAATCCAGTTCCACGCACCAGAACACTGACGCAAGCTTCCCTAACCAGGAAACCTTGACAAGCCAATCGTCCAACCCCACCCACTGGGTAAAACCTCCACGATAAAAAGGAACCACAGACCTCCAGAATACAGAAAGCCCACTCCAGACACAGCAATCTAAACAAGATGAAAAGGCAGAGAAATACCCAACAGGTAAAGGAACATGAAAAATGCCCACCAAGCCAAACAAAAGAGGAGGAGATAGGGAATCTACCTGAAAAAGAATTTAGAATAATGATAATAAAAGTGATTCAAAATCTTGAAAACAAAATGGAGTTACAGATAAATAGCCTGGAGACAAAGATTGAGAAGATGCAAGAAATGTTTAATAAAGACCTAGAAGAAATAAAAAAGTCAATTAAAAATGAATAATGCAATAAATGAGATCAAAAACACTCTGGAGGGAACCAAGAGTAGAATAATGGAGGCAGAAGATAGGATAAGTGAGGTAAAAGATAAAATGGTGGAAATAAATGAAGCAGAGAGGAAAAAAGAAAAAAGGATCAAAAGAAATGAGGACAACCTCAGGGACCTCTGGGACAATGTGAAACGCCCCAACATTCAAATCATAGGAGTCCCAGAAGAAGAAGACAAAAAGAAAGGCCATGAGAAAATACTCGAGGAGATAATAGCTGAAAACTTCCCTAAAATGGGGAAGGAAGTAGCCACCCAAGTCCAAGAAACCCAGAGAGTCCCAAACAGGATAAACCCAAGGCGAAACACCCCAAGACACATATTAATCAAATTAACAAAGATCAAACACAAAGAACAAATATTAAAAGCAGCAAGGGAGAAACAACAAATAACACACAAAGGGATTCCCATAAGGATAACAGCTGATCTATCAATAGAAACCCTCCAGGCCAGAAGGGAATAGCAGGACATACTTAAAGTAATGAAAGAGAATAACCTACAACCTAGATTACTGTACCCAGCAAGGATCTCACTCAGATATGAAGGAGAATTCAAAAGCTTTACAGACAAGCAAAAGCTGAGAGAATTCAGCACCACCAAACCAGCTCTTCAACAAATGCTAAAGCATCTTCTCTAGACAGGAAATGCAGAAAGGTTGTATAAACGTGAACCCAAAACAACAAAGTAAATGGCAACGGGATCACACCTATCAATAATTACCTTAAATGTAAATGTGTTGAATGCCCCAACCAAAAGACAAAGACTGGCTGAATGGATACAAAAACAAGACCCCTATATATGCTGTCTACAAGAGACCCACCTCAAAACAAGAGACACATACATACTAAAAGTGAAGGGCTGGAAAAAAAATATTTCACACAAACGGAGACCAAAAGAAAGCAGGAGTCGCAATACTCATATCAGATAAAATAGACTTTCAAATAAAGGCTGTGAAAAGAGACAAAGAAGGACACTACATAATGATCAAAGGATCAATCCAAGAAGAAGATATAACAATTATAAATATACATGCACGCAACATAGGAGCACCGCAATATGTACGGCAAACGCTAATGAGTATGAAAGAGGAAATTAATAGTAACACAATAATAGTGGGAGACTTTAATACCCCACTCACAACTATGGATAGATCAACTAAACAGAAAATTAACAAGGAAACACAAACTTTAAATGACACAATGGACCAGCTAGACCTAATTGATATCTATAGGACATTTCACCCCAAAACAGTCAACTTCACCTTTTTCTCAAGTGCACACGGAACCTTCTCCAGAATAGATCACATCCTGGGCCATAAATCTAGTCTTGGTAAATTCAAAAGAATTGAAATCATTCCAGTCATCTTTTCTGACCACAGTGCAGTAAGATTAGGTCTCAATTACAGGAAAAAAATTGTTAAAAATTCAAACATATGGAGGCTAAATAACATGCTTCTGAATAACCAACAAATCATAGAAGAAATCAAAAAAGAAATCAAAATATGCATAGAAATGAATAAAAATGAAAACACAACAACCCAAAACCTATGGGACACTGTAAAAGCAGTGCTAAGGGGAAGATTCATAGCATTACAGGCTTACATCAAGAAACAAGAAAAAAACCAAATAAATAACCTAACTCTACACCTAAAGCAACTAGAGAAGGAAGAAATGAAGAACCCCAGGGTTAGCAGAAGGAAAGAAATCTTAAAAATCAGGGCAGAAATAAATGCAAAAGAAACTAAAGAGACCATAGCAAAAATCAACAAAGCTAAAAGCTGGTTTTTTGAAAAAATAAACAAAATTGACAAACCATTAGCAAGACTCATTAAGAAACAAAGGGAAAAGAACCAAATTAACAAAATTAGAAATGAAAATGGAGAAATCACAACAGACAACACTGAAATACAAAGGATCATAAGAGACTACTACCAGCAGCTATATGCCAATAAAATGGACAACTTGGAAGAAATGGACAAATGCTTAGAAAAGTATAACTTCCCAAAACTGAACCAGGAAGAAATAGAAGATCTTAACAGAGCCATCACAAGCAAGGAAATTGAAACTGTAATCAGAAATCTTCCAGCAAACAAAAGCCCAGGACCAGATGGCTTCACAGCTGAATTCTACCAAAAATTTAGAGAAGAGCTAACACCTATCTTAGTCAAACTCTTCCAGAAAATTGCAGAAGAAGGTAAACTTCCAAACTCATTCTATGAGGCCACCATCACCCTAATTCCAAAACCAGACAAAGATGCCACAAAAAAAGAAAACTACAGGCCAATATCACTGATGAACATAGATGCAAAAATCCTTAACAAAATTCTAGCAAACAGAATCCAACAACATATTAAAAAAATCATACACCATGACCAAGTGGGCTTTATCCCAGGAATGCAAGGATTTTTTAATATCCACAAATCAATCAATGGAATACACCACATTAACAAATTGAAAGATAAAAACCATATGATTATCTCAATAGATGCAGAGAAAGCCTTTGACAAAATTCAACACCCATTTATGATTAAAACTCTCCAGAAAGCAGGAATAGAAGGAACATACCTCAACATAATAATAAAAGCTACATATGACAAGCATTACCTTCAATGGTGAAAAATTGAAAGCATTTCCCCTAAAATCAGGAACAAGACAAGGGTGCCCATTCTTGCCACTACTATTCAACATAGTTTTGGAAGTTTGGGCCACAGCAATCACAGCAGAAAAAGAAGTAAAAGGAATCCAGATAGGAAAAGAAGTGAAACTCTCGCTGTTTGCAGATGACATGATCCTCTACATAGAAAACCCTAAAGACTCTACCAGAAAATTACTAGAGCTAATCAACGAATATAGTAAAGTTGCAGGATATAAAATTAACACACAGAAATCCCTTGCATTCCTATACACTAACAATGAGAAAACAGAAAGAGAAATTAAGGAAACAATACTGTTCATCATTGCAACAAAAATAATAAAATACTTAGGAGTATATCTACCTAAAGAAACAAAAGACCTATACATAGAGAACTATAAAACACTGATGAAAGAAATCAAAGAGGACACAAACAGATGGAGAAACATACTGTGTTCATGGATTGGAAGAATCAGTATTGTCAAAATGGCTATTCTACCCAAAGCAATCTATAGATTCAATGCAATCCCTATCAAGCTACCAACGGTATTTTTCACAGAACTAGACCAAAGAATTTCACAATTTGTATGGAAATACAAAAAACCTCGAATAGCCAAAGTAATCTTGAGAAAGAAGAATGGAACTGGAGGAATCAACCTGCCTGACTTCAGACTCTACTACAAAGCCACAGTCATCAAGACAGTATGGTACTGGCACAAAGACAGAAATACAGATCAATGGAACAGAATAGAAAGCCCAGAGATAAATCCACAAACCTATGGACACCTTATCTTTGACAAAGGAGGCAAGGATATACAATGGAGAAAAGACAACCTCTTTAACAAGTGGTGCTGGGAAAACTGGTCAACCACTTGTAAAAGAATGAAACTAGAACACCTTCTAACACCATACACAAAAATAAACTCAAAATGGATTAAAGATCTAAATGTAAGACCAGAAACTATAAAACTCCTAGAGGAGAACATAGGCAAAACACTCTCCGACATAAATCACAGCAGGATCCTTTATGACCCACCTCCCAGAATATTGGAAATAAAAGCAAAAATAAACAAACGGGACCTAATGAAACTTAAAAGCTTTTGCACAACAAAGGAAACTATAAGCAAGGTGAAAAGACAGCCCTCAGATTGGGAGAAAATAATAGCAAATGAAGCAACAGACAAAGGATTAATCTCAAAAATATACAAGCAACTCCTGCAGCTCAATTCCAGAAAAATAAATGACCCAATCAAAAAGTGGGCCAAAGAACTAAACAGACATTTCTCCAAAGAAGACATACAGATGGCTAACAAACACATGAAAAGATGCTCAACATCACTCATTATCAGAGAAATGCAAATCAAAACCACAATGAGGTACCATTACACGCCAGTCAGGATGGCTGCTATCCAAAAGTCTACAAACAATAAACGCTGGAGAGGGTGTGGAGAAAAGGGAACCCTCTTACACTGTTGGTGGGAATGCAAACTAGTACAGCCGCTATGGAAAACAGTGTGGAGATTCCTTAAAAAACTGGAATTAGAACTGCCATATGACCCAGCAATCCCACTTCTGGGCATACACACTGAGGAAACCAGATCTGAAAGAGACACATGCACCCCAATATTCATCACAGCACTGTTTATAATAGCCAGGACATGGAAGCAACCTAGATGCCCATCAGCAGATGAATGGATAAGGAAGCTGTGGTACATATACACCATGGAATATTACTCAGCCATTAAAAAGAATTCATTTGAATCAATTCTAATGAGATGGATGAAACTGGAGCCCCTTATACAGAGTGAAGTAAGCCAGAAAGATAAAGAACATTACAGCATACTAACACATATATATGGAATTTAGAAAGATGGTAATGATAACCCTATATGCAAAACAGAAAAAGAGACAGAGAAATACAGAACAGACTTTTGGACTCTGTGGGAGAAGGCGAGGGTGGGATGTTTAGAGAGAACAGCATCAAAACATGTATATTATCTATGGTGAAACAGATCACCAGCCCAGGTTGGATGCATGAGACAAGTGCTCGGGCCTGGTGCACTGGGAAGACCCAGAGGGATCGGGTAGAGAGGGAGGTGGGAGGGGGGATCAGGATGGGGAATACATGTAACTCCATGGCTGATTCATGTCAATGTATGACAAAACCCACTACAATATTGTAAAGTAATTAGCCTCCAACTAATAAAAATAAATGAAAAAAAAAAGATAAAATAAATAAATAAATAAAATAAAATCAATCTCTTTTCCATTCCCTGGCAGAAGTCATTACAAAAGAGGCTTTTTATTGTCTGGTTTTTTTTTTCTTGAGGTTACCAATTAGGTTTAGTGATATTAAATTTGCATTCTTTAGCCTAAATTTATCCTAGGGCCTTGAAAACACTTATTACAAACTGTTTCCACTTTCGAAGAGGCCGAAAGGATCATGTTCATGAATACTGAGGCTCCCATCCTTTTATACACAGAATTCTCATGTTTATTTTTCATGGTAATTCAGCTAAAATTCAAGGAGCTAGAAGATACAAATTCAGTCTAGTGAAGACAGTAATCATTAGAAATAATGAGGGCACTTTTTATTCAAATACCAACCACAGTGTTAACTAGGTTAACAGGCTCCCTGTGGGTAGGGCACACACAATCCCTTTAAATACACTGGAATGGAAATGACTTAATGACTGGAGATGTTAACTGGAAAGGGGGTGGGAAATGTCCAGGAACAACTCCAGATTCATATATGCCCTTTACAAACCCCAGGAAAAGACAACGCTCTGGGGCAATGACACAGAAAGGATTCATTTCAATTCTCAGGATGACAGCGGCCATTGGGAGGAGTTCACACTGTGGGCTTAGAGAAGGATTCCCAGTTATGGCTAAGATGGAAAGCTTATATCAGACCAACTTTCACTGAAACAGCTAGAAAAACTAGACAGAATTATTTTTAAAGGCTATTGGAAGGTACTGGAGTACCACCAAGGCAGCAGGAAATGAGAGGCCAAGAACTTAGGGAGAAGGTAAATAAAAATGAGGGCAGCCATCATACTACTTTTCCTCTCTGATTTTTTTTTTTACTTATTTATTTATTTTACTTATTATTTTGTGCTGGGTCTTCCTTGCTGGCGATTTCTCTAGCTGCCGTGAGCAGGGGCCACTCCTGCTGCAGATCACAGGCTCTAGAGGGTGTGGGCTCCAGTAGCTGCAGCACATGGGCTCAACAGCTGAGGTTCCTGGGCTCCAGAGCACAGGCTCACTCATTGTGGCACATGAGCTTAGTTGCCCTGGAGCATATGGGATATTCCGGGATCAGGGATCAAACCCGTGTCTTCTGCATTGGCTGGAGGATTCTTTACCACTGAGCCACCAGGGAAGCCCCTGAAATCTACTGATCTTTTTGAGGCGCAGGACAAAACCGCTGAGAAGCCAAGCAAAAAGCAGCTGCTTGTAGACAACATGAAGTGAGGAGGCCTTTTAACAGCCTCACAAGGTGGAGGAGACCCCAAAGTAAAGGGGAGTCCAGAGAAGCCAGCTCCACATTCTGTCTCTCTAAGCACTTGCTCATCGATAGACAATGTAACCCAAGCAGAAAACAGCAGCCAAGAGGCTGGGGAGCTAAAGAGCGCATTTCATAGTTCGATGATGCTGGAGGAAGGAAAAGTAGAGTTCAGGGACCACTGATGAAGGAAAAGGCCAGGTAAATACCCCATGCTCTCAGTTAGGATGCCTTAAAGGGCTGCATCCTTAAAAATACAACTGAAGCCTCCAATCAGCTCAGTCCCTCATTAGATGGAAGAGGTCTGCGTTACTCCACCTGCCTATCAGAAGCAAATGTAAGCCTCTGGAGAACGATACCATCATCCATAGTATCTATGACTTTTTATACATGTGTGTATTTAGTTACTCAGTCAGGTCTGACTCTTTGCGACCCTATGGACTGTAGCCTGCTAGGCTCCTCTGTCCATGGAATTCTCCAGGCAAGAATACTGGAGTGGGTTGCCATTTACCCCTTGAGGGGATCTTCCCCACCCAGGGATTGAACCAGAGTCTCCTGTGTCTTCTGCATTGCAGGTGGATTCTTTACCCGCTGGGCCATTATGTATCAGGGAAGCTTATATATAATGTCCTGCAGTCATTCAACAATTACTTGAAAACAATTTCTCTTTCAAGAAAAAAAGAGAGTGAAAACTGCACTCAACTACATAGTGTTTAAAGAACACACATTAACATTTATGGAAATTAACCACATGTGGATCACAAAAGTTTCTAGAAATTTCAACAAATGGAAATGATAGAGTACTTTTCTGAACCTATTAATTTGAAGTAATATAGATTCACAGGAAATTACAAAAATAATATCATTTTTTAAATTAAAGTAAAATTTACATTCAGTAAAACACTGGTTTTAACTATAGTTTGATACATTTTGATAAAGAAATCCAACTGTGCAATAACCAACAAAATAAAAATACAGAAGCTTTCCATCATTCCAGAAAGTTCCCTCAGGTGCCTTTTAATCAATCCCCCACATCCCAAAGGCAAGCACTGTTCTCATTGTTATTACCAAAGATTAGTTTTGCCTGTTTTTGAGCTTTTAAAAAAATAATGGGCCCATATAGTATGTTGGTCAGTCAGTCAGTTCAGTCACTCAATCGTGTCCGACTCTTTGCGACCCCATGAATCGCAGCACACCAGGCCTGCCTGTCCATCACCAACTCCCAGAGTTTACCCAAACTCATGTTCATCAAACCGGTGATGCCATCTAACCATCTCTCCTCTGCCGTGCCCTTCTCCTCCTGCCCTCAATCTTTCCCAGCAGCAGGGTCTTTTCAAATGAGTCAGCTCTTCACATCAGGTGGCCAAAGTACTGGAGTTTCAGCTTCAACATCAGTCCTTCCAATGAAAACCCAGGACTGATCTCCTTTAGGATGGACTGGCTGGATCTCCTTGCAGTCCAAGGGGCTCTCAAGAGTCTTTCCAACACCACAGTTCAAAAGCATCAATTCTTCGGTGCTCAGCTTTCTTTATAGTCCAACTCTCACATCCATACATGAACACTGGAAAAACCATAGCCTTGACTAGAGGGACCACTGTGGACAAAGTAATGTCTCTGCTTTTTAATATGCTATCTGGGTGGGTCATAACTTTCCTTCCAAGGAGTAAGTGTCTTTCAATTTCATGGCTGAAATCACCACCTGCAGTGATTTTGGAGCCCAAAAAATAAAGTCAGCCACTGTTTCCACTGTTTCCGCATCTATTTGCCATAAAGTGACGGGACCAGATGCCATGATCTTAGTTTTCTGAATGTTGAGCTTTAAGCCAGCTTTTTCACTCTCCTCTTTCACTTTCATCAAGAGGCTCTTTCGTTCCTTTTCACTTTCTGCCATAAGGGTGGTGTCATCTCATATCTGAGGTTATTGGTATTTCTCCTGGCAATCTTGATTCCAGCTTGTGCTTCATCCAGCCCAGTGTTTCTCATGATGTACTCTGCATATAAGTTAAATCAGCAGGGTGACAATATACATCCTTGATGTACTCCTTTTCCTATTTGGAACCAGTCTGTTGTTCCATGTCCAGTTCTAACTGTTGCTTCCTGGCCTGCATACAGGTTTCTCAAGAGGCAGGTCAGGTGGTCTGGTATTCCCATCTCTTTCAGAATTTTCCAGTTTATTGTGATCCACACAGTCAAAGGCTTTGGCATAATCAATAAAGCAAAAAAGATATCCTTTTCATTATAGGGGACTGGAATACAAAAGTAGAAAGTCAAGAAACACCTGGAGTAACACGCAAATTTGGCCTTGGAGTACAGAATGAAGCAGGGCAAAGGCTAATAGACTTTTGTCAAGAGAACACACTGGTCATAGCAAATACCTTCTTCCAACAACACAAGAGAAGACTCTACACATGGACATCACAAGATGGCCAACACTGAAATCAGCTTGATTATATTCTTTGCAGCCAAAGATGAAGAAGCTCTATACAGTCAGCAAAAACAAGACCGGGAACTGACTGTGGCTCAGATCATGAACTCCTTATTGCCAAATTCAGACTGAAATTGAAGAAAGTGGGGAAAACCACTAGACCATTCAGGTATGACCTAAATCAAATCCTTTACGATTATACAGTGGAAGTGAGAAATAGATTTAAGGGACTAGATCTGATAGACAGAGTGCCTGATGAACTATGGATGGAGATTCGTGACATTGTAGAGGAGACAGGGATCAAGACCATCCCCATGGAAAAGAAATGCAAAAAGGCAAAATGGCTGTCTTGAGGAGGCCTTACAAATAGCTGTGAAAAGAAGAGAAGCAAAAAGCAAAGGAGAAAAGGAAAGATATACCCATTTGAAGCAGAGTTCCAAAGAATAGCAAGGAGAGATAAGAAAGCCTTCCTCAGCGATCAATGCAAAGAAATAGAGGAAAACAATAGCGTAGGAAAGACTATAGTTCTCTTCAAGAAAATTAGAGATACCAAGGGAACATTTCATGCAAAGATGGGTTCGATAAAGGACAGAAATGGTAGGGACCTAATAGAAGCAGAAGACATTAAGAAAAGGTGGCAAGAACACACAGAAGAAATGAACAAAAGGATCTTCATGACCCAGATAATCAGGATGGTGTGATCATTCACCTAGAGACAGACATCCTGGAATGTGAAATCAAGTGGGCCTTAGGAAGCATCATTATGAACAAAGCTAGTGGAGGAGATGGAATTCCAGTTGAGCTATTTCAAATCCTGAAAGATGATGCTGTTAAAGTGCTACACTCAATATGCCAGCAAATTTGGAAAACTCAGCAGTGGCCACAGGACTGGAAAAGGTCAGTTTTCATTTCAATCCCAAAGAAAGGCAATGCCAAAGAACGTTCAAACTACCACACAATTGCACTCATCTCACACACTAGTAAAGTAATGCTCAAAATTCTCCAAGCCAGGCTTCAGCAATATGTGAAGCGTGAACTTCCAGAGGTTCAAGCTGGTTTTAGAAAAGGCAGGGGAACCAAAGATCAAATTGCCAACATTCGCTGGATCATCGAAAAAGCAAGAGAGTTGCAGAAAAACACATAGTATATACTGGCTTTATTTTACTCAGCATAATGTGTCTGAGATTGACCTACACTGTTGAGTGTATCAATAGTTCACCCTTCTTTATTGCTAAACAATAAGTCCATTGTATGAAAATATCATAACTTTTTAATATATTCCCTCATAAATGGGTACTTGGCTGTTTCCATTTGGGGGCTACTATGACTAAAGCTATTATACTCTTACATGTCTCTTTATGAATAAATATTTTCATTCCTGTTGGGTAAATACCTAGGAGTGGAAATGCTAGGTTATAGAGTTGGTGCATGTAACCTTATAAGAAACTGCCAAACATTTTCCCCAAATAGCTGTATCATTTTATACTCCCATCAGTAACACATGAGAGTTCCAGTTTACACAGACTCATCAACACTTGTTGTTGGCAGACTTTTAGTTTGTGCCATTCCAGTGTGAGGTTGTGATATGCATTTCTTTGGTGTCTAATCATAGCTTTTTGCACATCTTTCCACACAGTGTCTGTTCAAGTCTTTAGTCCAATATTTTCAAATTGTGATTTTTTAAAAATTACTTATAGGAGTTCATTTTATATTGATACCAGTCTTTTGTCAGATATAGGTATTGTTTATATTTTCTCTGAGCCTATGGCTTGCCTTTTCAATTTCTAACAGTCTTTTGACGAGCACAAGTTTTTAATGCTGATAAATCCTAATTTATCTTTTTTTCCTTTACCTTAGTGCTTCTGGCATCCTTTAAGAAATCTTTCCCTATTCAAAGGCTAAAAGATATTCATCTACTTTTTTCCAAGAAGTTTTACAGTTTTAGCTTTATGTTTATGCCTATGATCTATCTCAAAATAATTTTTGTTTGTGGTCTAAGGAAGGAGTATGTGGTTCGTTTCCCCCCAACTTATTCCCACATTTGTTGGAAAGACTTTCCTTTTCTCATTAAACTGTCATAACATGTTCGTCGAAGATTAATGGACATACATTAACGTGAAAGTAGTGGTCACTCAGTCGTATCTGACTCTGCAACATCATGCAGTGGAGCCCACCAGGCTCCTTTGTCCGTGGAATTCTCCAGGCAGTAATACTGACGTGGGTTGCCATGCCCTTCTCCAGGGGATCGAACCTGGGTCTCCCGAATTGCAGGTAGATTCTTTACCATTCGAACTACCTGGGAAGCCCGACATATCTTACAGCACGTTTTCAATGTTTCATGTTTTCTTTAGTCAATCCTAAAGGAAATAAATCCTGAATATTCACTGGAAGGACCGATGCTGAAGCTGAAGCTCCAATGCTTTGGCCAACTGATACAAAGAGCTGACTCTTTAGAAGAGACCCTGATGCTGGGAAAGATTGAAGGCAGGAGGAGAAGGGGACAACAGAGGAAGAGATGGTTGGATGGCATCACCAACTCAACGGACATGAGTTTTAGCAAGCTCCATGAGAGAGTGAAGAACAGGGAAGCCTGGCGTGCTGCAGTCCATGGGGTTGCAAAGAGTTGGACATGACTGAGCTACTGAGCAACAACAGCATGTTTTCAATTAAGCTAGAAATCAACACAAAAATGTTAACCAGAGAATTGTCAAATGTTTGAAAATGAAGCAGTACACATCTAAACAGCACTGGTCACAGAAGAAATCACAAGAGTAATTAGAAAAAATTAAAGTAATAAAAAATGATGACAAATAAAAAATAGTGAAGCTAAGCTATATTTTAAAAGAAGGTTAGAAATCAATCATTTATATATCCATATCAAAGAATTAGAAAAAGAACAAAGAAATAAATCCAAGGAAAAAAAGAGGAAATAAACAATAAGAAAAAAATTAATAAACTAGACAGAAAACAATTAAGAGTAGAGAAAAATCAACAAAGGCAAAAAAGTTGGTTCTTTGAAAAAGATTAGTAACACTTAACCTTCAGCTGGTCCTCAAAAAGCAGAGTCAAAGCCTTTCACCCCAACCCTATGACCTAAAAATCTTCTCCCTACCACACTGATTTCAGACAGATTAAGTCTTATTTCCCTATTGTTGGTCCCAAAGATACAGGGTCTACTTTCCTGCAAGGCTTTTGTGTTCATTCCTTACAGAGAAACAAATAGAGAAAAACAGAAATAAACACAAGGAGGTTCCAGAATTTCTAATATGAGCTCTCTGTCAGCAACTCTGTGAAGTTAAAACCACAGTGGCCTGATGAAACCTCGGCTTCCAAGATATGAAATCATCAATATGAGTATTTGAAACACTGCTTTACATCCATGATCATTAAGAGTAAGCTTCATTCTAAGTGCCTTAAAAGGGCCATGAACAATAATATAAAGCCAGTGTGATTAGCAAGACATTTTACAATTAAGTCTACAAAATGTGAATAGAAATCTATTTTCCCCTGGTACTAAGGCACTATGATACTCAATATAATACTAGTAATAATTATGTTCAAACAAAAGATAAGTCACACATCATCTGTGAAATATTTGTTCTTCCTCCCTCTGTATAAAATGATTTTATAAATGACACACAAAAATCAACCAACAGTATTAATAACTTTCTGATAAATAATGCACAGCTGAAAAATTGGCAATAAATCAAATTCATTTCTTAGTCAATAGTTAAAATCTGGGTGAAGAGTTGAGAAAATATTTAAAAGTTACTTGCGATGCAAAATGGATCATACTATTGATGAAAACACAGAAAATACTGTCTCAATAATGAAATCTATAAAGAACTACTTTTTAGTGAGCCACTAAAGAAAGAAAGGCAGAAGAAATACACATTCTAATAATAAATGATTTCTCTAATAAAAAAAACAATCATTTTATGAAGCGCCTATACAAATTGATGGAGTAAAGAAAGGAGTCCAGGAAAAGATAAGAGCAGCTGTGAAAGGCATTCACTGCATCCTTCAGAGGCAAGCTACTACAGAATGAGAAGCTGACTCCAGAAAAGCACCAAGTGCTACAGAACGTCACTGGCATAGTTAATTTAGCAGAGTCGTTGTGAAACTTCGTCATAACATGGAACTGAGCATGAAAATCTTTTATACTACACAGCAGTTCCTTGGTTATTTCACACCACCACACCAAGACTTGTCAAATCTCAATTTGACTTATACTTGTTCTTTTACAAGTAGACATGTGATCTAAAATATCCTGACTGCTCCAGTGAAAGCAACTGTCAACTGTTTGCTTCAAAAGATACGTTTTTGGTGAAAAAACAAAAAAACAACCTGCTTATTTCTTTTTTTTTTTCCCCAAAATTTTTCTAAACAGTGATCCAGGTTGTAAGCTAGTTGCCATTTAATTTTCTGATACAGCTGGGGCTTTAATAATGAGTGGCAAACAATTACTTTTCAAGGAAACTGACTCTGAAAAGAATATTTTGAAAATGGGTGTTTGGAGAGTTTTCCATCAGGTGATTTTTGTTGTTGCTGAAAACGATGGAAGTCATCACCTTCAGGAGTCATTGTCGAATCCTCTTTCTCACACTTCCCACAATTGTCCCAAACCTAATTTTTCTCTCCTGACAACTAACTGGTAACACTTTTAAAATACATCAAGACCACAAGCACTCTCATCAGCGATGACGCTCCCAGGCTAGCCCTGACTACTGTCGTCTTACTCCTAGATTACAGCAGCAGCTTCCTGTTGACGTGCCCATATGTACTTCCCCAATTCCTTCACTACACCACTGCCCCCAGCAGCCAGTCACCCTCACTCCTCTGCTCAAAACCTGACGGTTTCTCACATGTCTCTGAGTAAAAGCCAAATTCCCCACAATGGTCTACAAAGTTCCTACATGACTGGACCATGACGCTCACCTCCAGCCTCGATGGACCTATGCCCCAAAGAGGCCAGGCGCACGCGGCCTCGGGTTTTGCACTGGCCGCTCCCTTTGCCTGGAATATTTCCCCAGATATCCTCCCTCACCTCCTCCAGATTGTTACTGAAATATCACTTTCCCACGTGGCCTCCCCTGGTCCCCATCTAAAACAGGAACTGTTCCCAACACCTCCCATCCCCTTTCATTGCTTTGCTTTTTTCTTTAACGTTTATCATCATCCAACAAATTTTAATTACACTTGCTTATCTGTTATTGTCCATCTCCCTTTCTCACTGAATGAGGGGAGGAATTCTGTCTATTTTGTGTTCAGTGTTCTAGCTCCAAGGTCTGTAATAATGCCTAGCAATAATTCTTGAATATGTGAATACCTGATGAGGAAAGAATAAGGAGTTTATAGAAATCTTCATATCTGCACACTTTAAAAACTTGGAAATAGCATTTTCTAAATCTTCCGAATGAATCTTAATGAATTTTGAACTCTTTCTTAGAAATATAAAAATGTAATATGCTTTATAAGGACAATTGAGTGGCATGGGAAAAATAACAATTACTAGCTGAACTGAAACAAAAACTTTGGCATTGTTGGTGAATGCAATTGAAAAAATATATGTTTTGATTTAGTAAGTGCAGCCAATGATGTCATTCTTCTATTTGGATCAATTCCTCTTTATGAATTACCTTTTTTGGCTATTAAAACTCAGCTATCAAAATAAAATGAACTTACAACCACACCATTAAATGTATCACACAGTGTTACATCAAAGCAAAGTAAAAAATGATATATACTCAATTACTGTGCTCTCACAAAGCAAAGGGAATTTTTCTGAAATGATAATCAATAAAACATCTACTTCTGCTTCACTGAATACACGAAAGCCTACGATTGTATGGATCACAACAAACAGTGGAAAACTCTTCAAAAGATGGGAATACCAGACCACCTTACCTGCTGAGAAACCTGTATGCAGGTCAAGAAGCAATAGTTAGAATCAGACACAGAACAATGGACTGGTTCAAAACTGGGAAAAGAGTAGGTCAAGGCTATATATTGTCACCTTGCTTATTTAATTTATATGCAGAGTGAATGTGAAAGTGAAGTTGCTTAGTCATGTCCGACTCTTTGCGACCCTGTGGACTGTAGCCCACCAGGTTCCTCTGTCCATGGGATTCTCCAGGCAAGAATACTGGGGTGGGTTGCCATTTCCTTCTACAGGGGATCTTCCCAACCAAGGGATCGAACCTGAGTTTCCCACATTGGAGGCAGACGCTTTAACCTCTGAGCCACCAGGGAAGATATACAGAGTACATCATGTGAAATGCCAGGCTGGATAAAGTACAAGCTGAAATCAAGATTGCTGGGAAAAATACCAATAACTTCAGATATGCAGATGATCCCACCCTCACGGTAGAAAGCAAAGAGGAACTAAAGAGCCTCTTGATAAGGGTGAAAGAGGAGAGTGAAAAAGCTGGCTTGAAACTCAACATTCAAAAAACTAAGATCACGGCATCTGGTCCCAGCACTTCATAGCAAATAGATGGGGAAAAGTGGAAACAGTGATAGGTTTATTTTCCTGAGCTCTAAAAATCACTGTGGATGGTAACTGCAGTCATAAAGTTAGAAGACATTTTCTCCTTCAAAGGAAAGCTATGACAAACCTAGACAGTGTACTAAAAAGCAGAGACATTACTTTGTCAACAAGGTCTGTATAGTCAAAGCTATGGTTTTTCCAGTAGTCAGGTACGGATGTGAGAGTTGGACCATAAACAAGGTTAAATACCAAAGAACTGATGCTTTCAAACTGTGGTGTTGGAGAAGACTCTTAAGAGTCCCATGGACTGCAAGGAGATCAAACCAGTCAATCCTAAAGGAAATCAACCCTGAATATTCATTGGATGGACTGATGGTAAAGCTGAAGCTCCAACACTTTGGCCATCTGATGTGAAGAGTTGACTCACTGGAAAAGACCTTAATGCTGGGAAAGACTGAAGGGAAAAGAAGAAGGGGGCAGCAGAGGATGAGATGGTTAGACAGCATCACTGACTCAATGGACATGAATTTGAGCAAACTCAAGGAGTTAATGGAGGACAGAGGAGCCTGGCATGCTGTAGTCCACGGGGTCATAAAGAATTGGACACAACTTAGTGACTGAACAAGAATGACTTGGCCTCTGTCCTCCTCTACACCTCTGGCTCTCACTATCACCAAAATGATTCCAACTCTACAAGGTTTATGTTCCAGCCACACCTAATTTCTGGTAATTTCTCATGCACGACTCCTGATTCTGGACCCCTCTGCATGGATCTAGGGCTGCCAGGTAAAACGCAGGATGCCCAGTTAAATTTGAACTTCAGATAAACAATAAATCATTTGTCCCATGCAATACTGAGGTCTCTGGCATTTTATCTGGCAACCCTGTGCCATGGAAACCCACAATGAGGGCACCTAACTCAGGCTGAATTGGAAATGCTTCCCCAGAAAGGTAATGCTTGAGATAATACTTGTCTTCCACTTCCTTTTCTTACTGTGTCTAAACTCTTAACAGGATAAAACACTGATAGCAATCTAATATTAATAATCTTGGAGGAGATCTTCATCTACAAGTTTTTAGAATAAAAATACTGTGAGGAACTTTAAGATAACATAGTATCATATTGTATTTGTCAGGATTCATTTAGTTGCATGTAACAGAAACTGACTTAGGCAAGTTTGAGCAAAAAAAAGAATGGTAATTATTATAATTAAAATCTATTATAATTTTACTTACAAAATTTACACAGAATTTTTGCAATAATTATACAGACTGGCTGCAGAAAAAAAGTTTAAAACTTGAACCTACAGACCATTTCTCATATCTGCTTCTCTGTTTCTACTATCTGTTTTTCTCTCTACAGGTCATTTTGTTCCTGGTACTGTGTCTATACGGCAGGCAGAAGACAGGTCATGCCACATACTTTAGATCTCTTCTGTTTAATAGTACAGCCCAGACTAAGGTTAAAACCTCTTAATTCCAGTGGACTCTGATTGGGCCCAACTGGGATCCAGTATGATCTGCTATAATCTGAAAGACAAAGTCACAGTGTGTAAAAATGGGTGCCAGGGAGTCATTCCTGGAGAATGGAGGCCAGGGACTTGTAATTCACAAAGAATAAGGAAGTGAAGGCACTGGTATTTGGGCAAACACCGCAGAAGGGCACCTAGCACATACATCCAAGTGTGGGCTACACGAAACACTCACATCTACCACGATCATTCTTCCCATCACCACCTACTACCATGACCCCTACCACCTCCACCACCAACTTCACAAGGTTCATATCCTTCTCTCAGTCTCCACTCCTGCGATCAAGAAGGTAATGCTTTCCTGGATTCAAGGAAGAGGTAAGGCAACTAAAGACTGGGGTCTTTGTTACTGTATATGCTTTCCTAATGTATCCTGGAAGTCAGTCTGCCCAACATGACTATCACAAAAGGACAGAAAAAAAGTATCCAGAATCTTTGCTTTCAAAATTAGCAGGACATCAAGAGGCTGTAAGTAAATGGTTCACAGTGTTTAATCTTCTAAAATAAATTCAAATAAAAAGAAAATAAATTCTAATAAATTCAAATACTTATCCCTTTCTTTAAATTTTGGTTCAAGTTTGCTACAATAAGACTAAAAAACAAACACAACATCTCTCTCAGTCACACTCTAAAAGCAAACATACATACAAACACACACACACACCAGTCAACTTGCAAAGCCATTTTCTGGGCAACAGTACTGAGCAGTACTGTCTAGAAGGCCTCTCATAACCCACCAGATGCTGAAATGAGCTCCTCCTCTCTCTTAAAGTATCCCCCCTCCTTCCAGGCACTCAAGGATCTAAAGGCAAAGGCAACCCCTGCTCCTCAGTCCTTTGAAGACTCACTCCAGCCTTATGATGTTTATCATTTTCATGAGTCATTTGAGATGGCATTTACTATACAACATTAACTCAACATTATGAGTGAAACGTTGCTCATTCTAAAGAAGGCACTCACTTTACATATAGCTGCTTCTCATTATTTCTAGGTGTTTTCTATAAACTTAACATGGACACTGAATTAATGAACACTAAACCACTGCTCCTAGTGGAAATATAGGGTTAGGTTCCTGAGAGCCCAGTTCATAACACTTCCAGCAATCAATACATGTGTATCATTTTAGGTGGGTGTCTGTTTAAAGATACCTTATTTAGTATATATTGACTCATTGACATTAAACTCAGGCCAACAGCCTACAACTCATGATTGAATTAAGTTTATCTAACACACACATTTCTTCATAAAGCACATTACAGTCTTCCTGCATTTCAGTAATACTAAATAGCACATTGGCATCATGATGGGTTAAGTAGAAAAATCACCTCCACCACCAACAAAAAACCCACAAATATGAGAAAACACAGCAATAAATAGACTGCGAAAAGGACACTTGTTTACACAATGAGAGCAGGAACAATAAGGTCGATCACGGCCTTGTTTGACCTTGGCTGGGAATGTGTATGTTGGAAAACTCAAATTTTTTTGCCACTCTGTGTATGCCTGCAAAGGACGACTCAAGTGTCACAAGTACTGATTTTAGGGTTATAAATAAATTTTAACTTGTAGGCAAACTGTCAAATAGAGAATCCAAGAATAATGAGGACTGACTGCACGTATGGTTCCAAGTCTGATATCTGGTTTTCCTCTCTTAAATTTCTTCCCATTTAGACAAAAGGGGTCTGGTGAAGCACCAAGTAAATTTCATGATCCCCAAGCAAGGTTTTAACTGACTGGAATTAGTTTCATGGAAGCTCACTTACTGTGGAGATGGAAATTTACATCTTTGGGGGAGGTTTTTGGCCACGGCACGCAAGATCTTTCCTGACCAGGAACCGAACCGATAACTGGTGCAGTGGAAGTGAGGAGTCTTAACCACTGGACCACCAGGTAAGTCCCGACAACTTATCTTTCATCCCAAGCTGAAAACTTAGGTTTCAGCCCTCAACCCACCTCTATTCACTTTCTTTCTCACATCCTGAGGGGGAACCTTGGAGAACCCATGAAATGTGACCAGTTTGCAAATTCCTACACCTGGATGTTTTCAGACACAAGAACAAAATCAGCCGTAATGAGGCCATATATGTTTGATACCATACTCCAGGGACTGCCTGTGATCCTTCACTGGACCCAGAGTATGTATTTCCAGGTAAACTCCTTTGAACAAGCTGAGAAGTGGAAATTTTCCTTCTTCCAGGCCATGCATAGAATGTCTCACAGCCCCTAACTGGCTGTGGGGTCTGCCCCCCAAAAAAACAAGTGCTAAGAATCACTTTGCTGCATTTCAAGCTCTCATCCAGCAGTCAGTACGGCAGGGTGTCAGACCACAACTCCAAGATTCATTTACTTCTGCAAGTCACGATGCCTATGACCTGCCACTTGAGAGCAGATTGTGACAGAAACAGCAGCTGAATGAATATCTTGGAAGGTTTCTGCCCAGACTGGGAACTGTGCCGCTGGTTCTGGCCAGGTAGATTTAGGTTTGTCTGAGTGGCTTCAGCTTTGCAGGCAGATGCAATACAGTTATCTGGAGCAGTGTCTTCTCAGCCCGTTATCACCAGCAACTGGCAAGAAAAGCCACCAGTTTTGGTGGCTCTCAGCAGACAGCAGGTCCTGAGGAGTGATACCATCCTCCTTTTCCTCCTGTAAGGCCCCCACCCTGACAGGAGGGGCAGTAGGAATAATCTGAACTTCAGGCCAGGAGAGCCACAATCCAGTCTTTGCTAGATGTGAAATTATATTGTGAAGTTCAAACAAAGGGTATCAGTGACCTCCTTCCCTTTCTCCTCCATCTCCATGCAGTAGCAGGAGGAGAACAGAAATTCTGCTCCTTCATCTCTCCTGTTACTCAACAAAACTTCTGGGAACTCACAGGTACAAAAGCCACATGTAAGTAAAGCTGTGTGGTATAAATGAGGACAATCTAAAGCCATCAGCATGTGTAAACATTGTCACAGATGCTCTGTTCATAAGAGTCAGGCTCAAGGGTTGGAATCCACCCTTTTCCCCTCCCAGATCTTATAATTTTCTAGAATTCCTCTGCACAGAAAACAGGTGGCTAAACTACAAGTTTTGGTGACCTGTAAGGTTGCTGCTACTATTGATTTAATTAATAGTCTTCTTTTCACTGTTAACTTCAGAGGCAAGTGGTCTGTATCCTTTGTTTTATCTCAGCATTGTTTTCTTAACCCCCCAAAACCACTCCTGATCTCACTGTTCTACTCAAACTGCACAGTGACCCCTGAGTCCCAAACAAGTCTGTGCTCAATCCACACCCATCTCAACACTCACCACCCTCCCATCCACAGCTGCCAACTGGACACCACTATTTGAATTTGTCTGTTTCTTTAGGCTCCTTGAAAATTGTATTCCCAATTGCTTTTAATCCTCTACATACTCTTCCCCTTCCACTGATAAATCTTCAAAGTGAAGAAAATATTACACAGTTTTTCTAACACCTGTAATTTTACCTTTTCATTTCTGTCATTCTCCATGCCTGATTAGTTTTCTTTTTAAATCTTATTTGTTTCCTTCCCTGATGCCTCTTTAATCTGTTCTCCATTAATCCAGGCTGTCATCTACTCATGCATGACTTGCTCTATATCTCTGCTCTGCTCTAAACACTGCTGTCAGATTATTTCAGGAAAATATGCTTGCATTGTTACTTCCTCTCTACAAAACATGCAATGACTCTCTATTATTTATTTCAGAATAAATTTCTAGCTGAGTTTGGCATTCAAGACCCCTCACCCCAAAACCTGGCCCCACTTAACCTATCCACTCCAGTTTCTATTACCTAACATCTACCATCCCCCATCACAAATTGCCTGCTCTGGTCAAATCAATGTCCCTGCATCCCACAAACATCCAGGATGAGTCTCAACTCTAAGCCTCCCCTAGTTTCAACAAGCATCAGAGAAAAACCCTTTGTTTTCCTGGACTTCCATTTTACATTCCCTCTACCACTGTGACTCATGATCACCATTCCCCACAGAGCTAGAGCACACATATATCCCCCAACAAGGAGCCCACCATCTTCAAGGCTAACTGGAGTCTACCACACAGTATTAGTTCACTCAAACCGGAATGCATGTGATAGGGAGTGGCAAGCCAAGCGATGAAGTGGCAAGCCAAGCGATGCCATGATCTTCTGTGTTTGTAAAGCTGGCGTCAGGAGCTTATTCTATTAGAAGGTGGAGGAGGAAGAACAGGGAAAAGGAGGGTGTTCTGTTCTGCCACTTGGTGAACGTACAAACCAAACCTGAGCATCACACCCTGAATTTATTTAATTCTTTGCAAGAAAGTACCTCAACAGATAAATACCTCTGCTGGTTGTTTGAAATACAGATGAGTAAACTAATCTGTTTCTTTATTTACAGCTTCTAAAAGGTAACTGTTCAAAAGCACATCTTAGGCAATAAACTGCATCTCTCTGATATTTGGTTGGAGAATAAATGGCTATTTACTTCCTATATTCTTGAAGGAAATTTTAGGGTTCAGGCATGAGAGGATAGACTTAGTATGGGATCATGAACTGGTTCACCTGTTCACCAGTTATCAAAGGTACAGTTCTGAGAGAGATGGTCAGTGATCCTTCTGAGACTATGTAGCACTGCTTAAGCTAATGCTAAGCAGCTGTGGTTCCTTACCAGATGATAAAAATGATTTAGACTTTAGACATAATTCTAAAATAGCAATCAAGTGTGTATCCTTCTTGAAGGCGCTCCAGAATTGCCAATTCTCCTTTCATCTTGTAAAGTACTTTTTGACTCAACTTGTTTCCTTTGATGACATTTGAGAACACAGTAGAGAATCTTCCCTGATTTAGCTACAAAGAAACTTTCTCCAGTTAGCTTGCTCTCCAGCATCAGGAATAGACTTCCCCTGATCCACCCACACTCCTGCCCTGATGAATCTCACCAGCTTCAGTAATGACTTTATTGTGGCATTAACATAGGTAGTATTAAACCCCCCAAAATATGATTTTATATATTGCTTTGTAACATCCATCTCTGTTCTATACGTAGGTTCTACATGTTGGCTTGTAAAAGGCCATTGTGGAAATATTGATGGTCTTTTCTTATAAAAACCGTATGATAAATTGGCCTTAGGCTCTCAGGCTGGTTCTCGTGATTAATTATTCACATCACTGCAGTAGTGTCAGAGGGATCTCAAGTCCTTCTGTGTTCCTAAATCCCCTTGATCTAAAGGAAGGTGGGTAAGGAAGATGGGTAAGGATGGTTCCAGCTTCTTCTGTCTTTCCAAGGAATCTTTGTATTTATCATATATGTGTATGTCCTCAACTCTTTTCCTCTTTCTCTTAACACAAAAATTAGATATAACACACACTGTCTTACATGTTTCTATTTTCCCTTAATAACTGAGGCTATTGCATCGGTACCATGTAGACAAGTGTTGTTTATTTTTAGTAGCTTTATGGATACTATGGCTTACTTAAAAAATTAAAATAATTTACAGAGGTATTAATAATAAAATAAACTTGAAATTACACCACAAAACATAAATCTAGACACTAAAAAATTATCCACAATCCCACTCACTAAGCTATGTTGGTTTAGTTCTTTTAAAATAGTGTTTTTAAAGTCTGGATGGATTGTTCATACCAGAATCACCTCGGTGCCTGGCAAATAGGCAGATTTCAGGGTCCCATCCCACACTTCTTAGACTTTGGGAGCATGGGGCCTTAGCACTGCAAGATTTACAGTTCAAGCTTGAAAATTTGAAGACCTTTGCTCTGCCTTTAAAAAAGTTTTAACTACCTGTCAAGGAGCTTAAAATCTGCTAGAAAGTTTAGAATCGGAAAATAATCAGGCAAAGTTTCTATTTGACAGTCCAGGGAGGCAAGGGAAATACCTGAGGCAGTTGGAATGTCCTGACCCAGATGGCAGTTTTAATGCCTCCAAGGTCAGTTCAGTTCACTTCAGTCACTCAGTAATGTCTGACTCTGCAACTCCATGGACTGCAGCCAGCCAGGCTTGGTGCAGTGTCCATCACCAACACCCGGAGCTTACTCAAACCCATGTCCATCAAGTCGGTGATGTCATCCAACCATCTCCTCCTCTATCGTCTCCTTCTCCTCCTGCCTTCAATCTTTCCCAGCATCAGGTCTTTTCTAAGGAGTCAGTTCTTCGCAGCAGGTAGCCAAAGTATTGGAGTTTCAGCTTCAGCAAGAGTCCTTCCAATGAATATTCAGGACTGATTTCCCTTAGGATTGACTGGTTTGTTCTCCCTGCAGTCCAAGGGACTCTCAAGAGTCTCCTCCAACACCACAGTTTAAAAGCATCAATTCTTCGGCACTCAGCTTTCTCTATAGTCCAACTCTCACATCCATACATGACTACTGAAAAAACCATAGATTTGACTAGATGGACTGTTGTCAGCAAACTAATATCTCTGCTTTTTAATATGCTTTCTAGATTTCTCATAGCTTTTCTTCCAAAGGAGCAAGCGTCTTTTAATTTCATGGCTGCAGTCACCATGTGCAGCGATTCTGGAGCCCAAGAAAATGAAATCTGTCACTTTTTCCATTGTTTCCCCATCTATTTGCCATGAAGTGATCCAACTGGATGCCATGATCTCTGCTTTTTGAATGTTGAGCTTTAAGCCAGCTTTTTCACTCTCCTCTTTCACTTTCATCAAGAGGCTCTTTAGTTCCTCTTCACTTTCTGCCATAAGGATGGTGTCTTCTGCATATCTGAAGCTATTGATATTTCTCCTGACAATCTTGATTCCAGCCTGTGCTTCATCCAGTCCAGTGTTTCTCATGATGTACTCTGCATATAAGTTAAATAAGCAGGGTGACAATATACAGCCTTGATGTACTCCTTTCTCAATGTTGAACCAGTCCATTGTTCCATGTCCAATTCTAACTGTTGCTTCTCAGGAGGCAGGTAAGATAGTCTGGTATTCCCATCTCTTTAAGAATTTTCCACAGTTTGTTGTGATCCACACAGTCAAAGGCTTTGGCATAGTCAATAAAGCAGAAATTGATGTTTTTCTGGAATTCTCTTGCTTTTTCTATGATCCAATGGATGTTGGCAATTTTATTTCTGGTTCTTCTGCCTTTGCTAAATCCAGCTTGAACACCTGAAAGTACTTAGTTCACATACTGCTGAAGCCTCACCTGGAGAACTTTGAGCATTACTTTGCTAGTGTGTGAGATGAGTGCAATTGTGTGGTAGTTTGAACATTCTTTGGCATTGCCTTACTTTGCGATTGGAATGAAAACTGACCTTTACCAGTCCTGTGGTCACTGCTGAGTTTTCCAAATTTGCTGGCATATTGAGTGCAGCACATTCACAGCATCATTTTTTAGGATTTGAAATAGCTCAACTGGAATTCCACCACCTCCACTAGGTTTATTCGTAGTGATGCTTCCCAAGGCCCACTTGACTTTGCATTCCAGGATGTCTTGCTCTAGGTGAATGACCACACCATCGTGGTTATTTGGGTCATTAAGATCTTTTTTGTATAGTTCTTCTGTGTATTCTTGCGACCACTTCTTAATACCTTCTCCTTCTGTTAGGTCCATACCATTTCTGACCTTTATTGTACCCATCTTTGCATGAAGTGTTCCTTTGGTATCTCTAATTTTCTTGAAGAGATCTCTAGTCTTTCCCATTCTGTTGTTTTCCTCTTTTCTTTGCACTGATCACTTAGGAAGGCTTTTTTAAATCTCTCCTTGCTATTCTTTGGGACTCTGCATTCAGATAGATATATCCTTCTTTTTCTCCTTTGCCTTTAGCTTCTCTTTTCTCAGCTATTTGTAAGGCTTCCTCCGACAACCATTTTGCCTTTTTGCATTTCTTTTTCTTGGGGATGGTTTTGATCACTGCCTCCTGTACAATGTCATGAACCTCCATCCATAGTTCTTCAGGCACTCTATCAGATCTAATTCCTTGAATCTATTTGTCACTTCCACTGTATAATCGTAAAGGATTTGATTTAGATCATACCTGAATGGTCTAGTGGTTTTCCCTATTTCCTTCAATTTAAGTGTGAATTTTGCAATAAGGAATTCTTGATCTTAGCCACAGTCAGATCCTGGTCTTGTTTTTCCTGGACTGTATAGAGCTTTACCATCTTCAGCTGCAAAGAATATAATCAGTCTGATTTCAGTATTGACCATCAGGTGATGTCCATGCATAGAGTCGCCTCTTGTGTTGTTGGAAGAGGGTGTTTGCTATGACCAGTGGATTCTCTTTGCAAAATTCTATTAGCCTTTGCCCTGCATTATTTTGTACTCCAAGGCCAAACTTACCTGTTATTCCAGGTATCTCTTGACTTCCTACTTTTGCATTCCAGTCCATGATAAAAAGTAGCCTCCAAGGTAGCTACTCCTATTATCTATATTTTGCAGAGGAAGAAACTCCAGCTTAGAATAATCAAGCGGCTTGCTCAGCATCACACCATGAGTGGGAGAATTGAGATGTGAGCCTGGACAGTATGACTCTAAGGCAGGAACTGCCAAACTTTTTCTGTAAATGAAAAGTACATGTTTTAGGCTCTGGGGCCAGATGGTCCCCAATGATCAACTCTGCTGTTTTAGAGACAAGGAATCCACAGCGGACACTTTAATGAATGGGCATGTCTGTGTTCCAATAATTTAAGGGGCCAAAAACAGGCTCCTGCTCTAAGACAGATAGCCTATTGCGCTTCCTAATGCAGCCAGTCTGATACATTGTGTATCTTCTCCGTGTGAGGTAAATGCAGCCACACAGGAGGCTGCAAAGTAAATAAAATGAATCTCTGTCCTCCAAAAGCTCCAAGATGAGAAAAAGATCATGTAACTTTGAGTAAAACATTTAACCTCCATCAATGGGCTTTCCTAGTAGTTCAGTCGGTAAAGAATCTGCCTGCAACGCAGGAGACCTGGGTCCAATCCTGGGGTTGGAAGATCCCCTGGAGACGGAAATGGCAACCCACTCTAGTACTCTTGCCTGGAGGATTCCAAGGACAGAAGAGCCTGTTGGGCTACAGTCCATGGGATAGCAAAGAGTTGGACACAACTATGTGACTTTCACTTTCACTGTCGTCAGTGACTCCATTTTAAAATACAAATATTGATAATATTCCCTCGTACAACACAGATGTTGTAAAGACTGATGAGACAGTTTACATTTTCCGATTTACTCAACTGAATGACTTTTTCTTATGTTAAATTGATTCATGCTCTTTAGCAGTAAAAGGAGATGAGTAATAAACCAAGCTATCCTTTGCTCACATAGGAAGGAGTCCCCTTATGTGAGCAAACTAGTGATTTTGTCTAGTTTAAGTGCAACACTATTTTTAGGATGCACTTTTAAAATTTATAATATATATAATTTTCTACTGGGACCAAATAGTTTTTAAACTTTTATTTCTTAACACAATGGAAAAGAACAGGAACAAAAAATCCGTGTAATTCAGAAACACTTTGATATGTAGTCAGCAAGTCCCACATCCACAGTATCTTCCTGTTACTCAGATTTTCTGAGTTATAAAAGTCCTTTGCGTGTACTTCACAGGCAATCTGACACTCAAGGAGCTTCTGTAAACACAGGCAAAAAGAGTCAGCCGTTTACTCTTGGGGGTAAAGAAGATCATTTCTAAATGGCTCAAAAAAGCATACACTCAGAAATAAAAAGGGAGGAAATACTGATACATTCAACAATGTGGATGAATCTCAAAAGCATTATGCTGATCGAAAGGAACTGAACTCAAAAAGCTGAGTATTGTATCGAGTTGAGCAAAATCTCATTCGGGTTTTTCTATAAGATGGTACAGAAAACCCCGAACACACATTTTGGCCAACCCAACATGATACCCCTTACATGACACGGGAAAGGGCAAGACAATATATATTTCAGATCAGTGGTTGCCAGGTTTGGAATAAGAGGAGGGGACTAATGAAAAGGGAGAAGAGGGGCCTTTTGGAGTAATGGGAACATTCTCTACTGATTGTAATGTGGTCACACTGTTCAAAGCGCACCTGAAAAGAGCTGAAGTTCACTGTATATAAACTAGACCTCAATAAACCCATACAAAACTGCCTCGGGCAAAGATAAATGGGGACTAGGTCTAAAAGGTTCCAATAAACTGTTCTTCAAGTTAAATTCTGAACGGGAGCTAATACTGTGATCTAATACTGAGATTTCGGTCAGAGGCACTTCATTTGTTTCCTCTCAAAGACTGTTCGAGGGCAACTCAGGGGCAGGCCAATCTCTGAAAGCAGATGGGAGGAAGGGGAAACAGCTTGGGCATCTGGAAGGTCCTGGCCCAGATGGCAGTTTCTGGCCATTCTTCCCAGACTCCTGAGAAGTTCTTGATCCAGTGTGTTAAGGAAGCTGAGGTAAATCATATCACTTCCTGCTGGGTTCCGTCCCACCCTTATCTTCCTCTCAAACTGCCCAGGAAAAAAAAAGTGCCAACTGCAGACACCTGGGCAGTCACATCACTGCTCTCAGTGATGTTTCTAGGATTAGTTCCTGAAGGAGCACCCAAGAGGGTGTCTCCCAAGCATGTGATACAACAGCAAACAAGACCAAAGGCCCTGCTGTCCTGGAGCTTAGGTTCTGAAGGATGGCAAACAGCACACACGTATTTTTTTTTTCAAACAGCACACATGTATTAAATACTTGCTGTGTGCCAGGTGCCACAGGGGCTGACCTTGAATTCATACAACCATGGAGTGCAGAGGCAATTATTAGCATGTTCATTTAAAATTTAGGAACCTGACGCCCTGCAAACCAAGTAATTTATCCAATGATGCGCAGCTAAAAGGTGGCAGAATCTGGGGTGAAACCCAGGCGAACTCACTCCCTGAGTCCATGCCCTTAGTAGCTACACTGCCTCTCTGAGTGGTGGACAGTCAGCAGAAATGTTGTCCTTAGAGGGTTCCAGAATGTCAGTGCTAGATGCCTTATGAAATATGGATAAACATCAAAACTTTCCCACTTATATAGAAACAGTGTTACCTCATGAGATAAAAGGTCAAATATTATTAACAGACAATTTACCAAAAAATGAAAGGCCAACAACATATATAGAGAAAAATGATAACCTTCCAATCAAAGAAATAAAGCAATTAAATGAGATTTAACATTTTGCTTAGGAGACTTCCCTGGAAGTCCAGTGATTGAGACTCTGTGCTTCCAATGAACATTTGATCACTGGTCAGGAAATTAAGATCCCACATGCCACATGGCCAAAAAAAGAAAAAAATATATTTTGCTTATCAAATTAATAAGCAAAGAGTTCACATAGAGACAGCTAAGATGAAAGCACTGCTAATGGAAATGTAAATTAATACAGTTTGGAAGGCAGTTTGCATTTTGAACTATATTCATTTCTCTCAATCAGGTTTTCAGTTTTATGACTTCAGGAAATAATCCAAAGCATGGGAGAAGTTACGTGGAGCAGAGATGTTTGTTGCAGGAAGTGGAGTTTATAAATTTATAACAATATTTATTATTTATATGATGTATTCAATTTGGCAAACCCATCATAAAAGTAAAAAATAAAACCTACACAACTCTGATCCCTAACTGTGCTTTTCAATAAAGTAGGTTATCTGTAGTTTCACCCGCCCCAATTAGGGTGTGGTTAATATCAGCCAAAACAATGCATAAGCAGAAGTATGTCAAAACACAAAGTATCAATAGTTCAAAAAGGAATACATTTCAGTTGCCGGAAATGGGAAGAATCTGGTGGGCATATGTGATAAAGTCAGTCTTGGACCCCAAATCACATCAATCTGTGTGGCTCTCTTTCTTTTTTTTATCCACAAATGCCAGAGGAAAACAGAAAGGCCTACCCATTGCTTAAACATGCAAATATATGCAAATGCAAAGTGTTATTTTAGTCCTTCCTGTTAGAATCACTTTCATTAAGTGATCTTCCTATAAAAACAAACATCTCATGCTGTTACCCCTGCAAATCCAAAGACTGAGAACTAGTTATTACAAATATCAGGAATAAGGAACACTTCTCAGCTAGTTCTTTTCTTGATACACATTAATTTTTTTTTAGACTACAGATCTTATTTAGGCTGAGGACTGTGTCTGTAGTTATCTTCCTCTATCCAGAACCTCCAGGTAAAGCCTCTGTCTCCAGTCCTTTATCTTCGTCTACATCTTCCCTCTGCACTAGTTAACACCGCAGGATGTAATGAGTCATGAGTACATCTGCACAAGAGACGCTGGTCTAGTTCATGAACTGCAGGAAGATCAAATGGCAGAAACACAGGGGGCAAAGGTCACTGACAATGCAGCGCCACGGGCAGGTAGAGGTGAACAGACTAAAAAGGTTATGTAACAGGTGTGTGTATGCGCGTCAAGTCATTTCATTTTTTTTTTTTTTAATTATTTTTTTTTTTTCCAGTGGGTTTTGTCATACATTGATATGAATCAGCCATGGAGTTACATGTATTCCCAATCCCGATCCCCCCTCCCACCTCCCTCTCCACCCGATTCCTCTGAGTCTTTCCAGTGCACCAGGCCCGAGCACTTGTCTCATGCATCCCACCTGGGCTGGTGATCTGTTTCACCATAGATAGTATACATGCTGTTCTTTTGAAATATCCCACCCTCACATTCTCCCACAAAGTTCAAAAGTCTGTTCTGTATTTCTGTGTCTCTTTTTCTGTTTTGCATATAGGGTTATCATTACCATCTTTCTAAATTCCATATATATGTGTTAGTATGCTGTAATGTTCTTTATCTTTCTGGCTTACTTCACTCTGTATAATGGGCTCCAGCTTCATCCATCTCATTAGGACTGGTTCAAATGAATTCTTTTTAATGGCTGAGTAATATTCCATGGTGTATATGTACCACAGCTTCCTTATCCATTCATCTGCTGATGGGCATCTAGGTTGCTTCCATGTCCTGGCTATTATAAACAGTGCTGCGATGAACATTGGGGTGCACGTGTCTCTTTCAGATCTGGTTTCCTCAGTGTGTATGCCCAGAAGTGGGATTGCTGGGTCATATGGCAGTTCTATTTCCAGTTTTTTAAGAAATCTCCACACTGTTTTCCATAGCGGCTGTACTAGTTTGCATTCCCACCAACAGTGTAAGAGGGTTCCCTTTTCTCCACACCCTCTCCAGCATTTATTGTTTGTAGACTTTTGGATAGCAGCCATCCTGACTGGCATGTAATGGTACCTCATTGTGGTTTTGCTTTGCATTTCTCTAATAATGAGTGATGTTGAGCATCTTTTCATGTGTTTGTTAGCCATCTGTATGTCTTCTTTGGAGAAATGTCTGTTTAGTTCTTTGGCCCATTTTTTGATTGGGTCATTTATTTTTCTGGAATTGAGCTGCAGGAGTTGCTTGTATATTTTTGAGATTAATCCTTTGTCTGTTTCTTCATTTGCTATTATTTTCTCCCAATCTGAGGGCTGTCTTTTCACCTTGCTTATAGTTTCCTTTGTAGTGCAAAAGCTTTTAAGTTTCATTAGGTCCCATTTGTTTAGTTTTGCTTTTATTTCCAATATTCTGGGAGGTGGGTCATAGAGGATCTTGCTGTGATTTATGTCGGAGAGTGTTTTGCCTATGTTCTCCTCTAGGAGTTTTATAGTTTCTGGTCTTACATTTAGATCTTTAATCCATTTTGAGTTTATTTTTGTGTATGGTGTTAGAAAGTGTTCTAGTTTCATTCTTTTACAAGTGGTTGACCAGTTTTCCCAGCACCACTTGTTAGGAGTATATCTACCTAAAGAAACAAAGGACCTATACATAGAGAACTATAAAACACTGATGAAAGAAATCAAAGAGGACACAAACAGATGGAGAAACATACTGTGTTCATGGATTGGAAGAATCAGTATTGTCAAAATGGCTATTCTACCCAAAGCAGTCTATAGATTCAATGCAATCCCTATCAAGCTACCAACGGTATTTTTCACAGAACTAGACCAAAGAATTTCACAATTTGTATGGAAATACAAAAAACCTCGAATAGCCAAAATAATCTTGAGAAAGAAGAATGGAACTGGAGGAATCAACCTGCCTGACTTCAGACTCTACTACAAAGCCACAGTCATCAAGACAGTATGGTACTGGCACAAAGACAGAAATATAGATCAATGGAACAGAATAGAAAGCCCAGAGATAAATCCACGAACCTATGGACACCTTATCTTTGACAAAGGAGGCAAGGATATACAATGGAAAAAAGTCATTTCATTTTTATGGTGCCTGGAAAAGGTAGGCATTAACTGTCCTCATTTTACTAGGAAAAAAATGAAGCCTTTAAAAAGCAGGTAGCAAAATAGTATGAAACTTTTCCCAATTCAAAATAAGGGATGGTTAAAAATATCAAAACACGAGAGTGACTTAGCTGTGAGTTTTCTTGTATGGCTGCTTTTGCTATATTTTCTATAATAAACAAGCCTTAATTTTTATGCAAAGGTAAAGTCCAATAAAAACTATTTTTAATAGTCTACTATTTTTTTAAGTCAAGATAAGAACACAGGTACTATGTAGCAGTTCACCCAGGAGGTTGAAGTTAACACTGGTGATGACAGCATTTGGACAGCGTGACTACATTCAGAGGATTTTGTGTAGCTTTACTAAAGAAATGCTCTTCCAAGAACTAGCAGAAAATGTACGAGTGATAGGAGAGTAAATGCTAGAATCTTTTTTCTCCTCTGTGAGTATTAATGATAATTTCCCTTTTTTTTTTTCATGATAATTCCATAACAGGACTTTAAGAGTAATTCTTCCCCAGATGGGTGAGCTACCACAGCACAAGAAAGTATTATAGTAACTGTATCACATAACATACAACATGCAACTACTTCTGCATACTGGAGGTGAGCAGTGGTCTACAGAAAAAATGACCTTGGGCTGGATGTGAAGAAAGAGTCAGATTTTTACCTACTGGGGAAACAAGAAGGGAGAAGAGAAAAGTGCATTTCAAAGTTCAGAGGAACAGAGTACAAGCTTTATTTCTCTAGAATTCAAATGACATTACTGAAAATGAAGTTGTGCTCTAAAATCTACCCTGATCGGCTATACTCTAAAATAAAAAGGTTTTAAAAACAAAATAAAACCTGTCCTGAAATAGTTCTCTACTTTTCATCAATATGTGAATTTAGAATTCAGCCAAAACCCTTAAAAAGCTGACTGATGGCTCAGAGAAATCACCCTGATGGATGTGGCACTTTGCCACATTCTTCCCTGTCCTGTTGACATATCATCACAAAGGTAACAGCCAACCATAAAGATAACCCTGTTAAAACAAATATCAAATGGACAAGTTGTAGGTCTTCTGAAGAGCTTTATCCTTTTCTACAAACCACTAATAAAACAATTGCCAACTGAGCTGAAATGATTACAACTCCTCAAAATGTCCTTTTTTTGAGAATAACAGACAGAATGCAAACATGGTCTACTTTACCCAAAAGGCAAGAACTTACTGGATGATCTTTGGTCTTTCTTTTGAGGAAGTTACGAAAAAAAAAATTCATTTATTTATAGGATGGACTTTCAGGCAAAAGCACTACTTTAGCAAACTCAAAGAACCCAAAAGTAGGCCACCTTCTCAGAAAGCTACGCCAGATCCATACCTTTTGAAGAACTTATTTATATTGTAGGAACCACAGAGACAACACAGAGAAAGAGCATATGGGAGTTCTACTTGACGTGGAAAAGAGATTCTTGCCACTAGGTGTCAGCAATCCAATTAGAGGCCTCTGTATACATAGTCGCTTTGGGACTGTAAGAATGCATGTGTGTGTATTTATTTATAATTTACCTCATTCCATAGGGATTTGGGGTGGCTTTCAGCAAGTACATGTGTAACCAAGTAACAGTAAAATATTAATAGACATTTTAAAATCCAGACAGGGAGAACATAAGTGAGAGCAGAAATTCCAGACCTCTGAAATGAAAGACACAAATATACGTGCTATAATTATACTCCAAGTTCGACTCTGGGACTCCAAGGAGTCAAAATTAAAGAAGAGGCACAATTAGTCAGATCATTTTCACAAGCAGAAAGAAGGAGGCAGACAACACTTCAGGAAAGCAAAATTCTCCTAGCACGAAATTTTAAAAGGAAATTCTCAAATGGAACGCTCTTTGGGGAGGGTTGTGGGGGGTGAGGGGGTGGGGAGTGAATGAGACAATAGACACTGCCCTCAAAACTTCTGTAATAAATGGAGTAACTAATTTTATTTACTTCCTTGTATCATCCTTTGATTAAAAATAAACATAGCACAAAACATTAAAACTCAGCTCTGTGAAGGGAATTCTTTAAGTGACTAAGTTGATTTTGCTCAGCAGTCTTATTTGCTAGCAGAATGAATGACAAGACTCAGGAGTTCAAAAAAACGTAGATGGATGACATTCTTTCCTGTCAATCTTTCAGAGAATAGAACTTGTCCATCCATTCATTTGTCCATTCATTTCTTAAGCTTCTCCAAGATGCTGAAAATCAAGCTAATTGTGTGGATTCAAAGGCACAGTAAGACACATTCTCAATTCTTGAAGAACTCATGGTTTGGTAAATTCTGATTTCTAAAAATATTTTTTTTTTGTCAGAGACCTTATTCTCCACAAGTGTTGCTTATAACTCTTCATGGCAACTTGGAAAGGATGATACATAGAACAGTATTTACCATGCTTCACTGAAAGCATTAAAAAAAAAAAAAAACCACATAATTTCAAGGCAATGCAAATAGACATCTAGTCAAAGTGTAATGAAAGAATCAGAGAACTTGTAGCTTAATTTAAGGTTAAAGGATACAGTGTTGATGGTTTATTTTAAAAACATTAACATACTATTTTCCTACAGAAGTCTCATAGAATTAATTTTTTAAATAGGATGTTTTGATTCAATAATAGTGATGACTAATCATTATATGCCAGTAAGTATATTTGCTAATCAGCTAAAATTTAATCTCCAAATATTCAAAGATTAAAATAAGAGCAAAGATTTTTAAAAATCACTTACTATATGTGATTTCACATTGTCTTTTAAGAACTTATTGTTTCTAGGCACTGTTCTTGGCATTGAATCATGGCTATGAAATCACTGCCCTTATGGAGAGAGAGAGAGAGTGTGTGTGTGTGGTGTGTGTGTGTGTGTGTGTGTGTGCGCGCGCACACACGCACCCAGTCATGTCTGACTCTTTGTGACCTCATGGACTATAGCCCGCAAGGCTCCTTTGTCCATGGAATCCTCCAGGCAAGAAAACTGGAGTGGGCAGTCATTCCCTTCTCCAGGGGATCTTCCTGACCTGGGGACTGAACCCAGGTCTCCTGCACTGCAGGCAGATTCTTTACCATCTGAGTCACGAGAGAAACCCACATGGGGAGCATTGTTGTTGTTCAGTCGCTAAGTCTGTCTGACTCTTTGGGACCCCATGAACTACAGCACACCAGGCTTCTTTGCCCATCATTATCTCCCTGAGTTTGCTCAAACTCATGTCCACTGAGTCAGTGATGCCATACAACCATCTCACCCTCTGTCATCCACTTCTCCTCAATTATCCCCAGCATCAGGGTCTTTTCCACTGAGTCAGCTCTTCACATAAGGTGACCAAAGTACTGGAACTTCAGCTTTAGCATCAGTCCTTCCAATGAACATTCAAGGTTCATTTCCTTTAGGAGAGCATACATTAAAAAAAAAATTTGGCCACATTCTATGGCATGTGAGATCCTAGTTGCCCAACCAGGGATCGAACCTGTGCCCCTGAATTGGAAGGTAGAGTTTTAACCACTGGACTGCCAGCCAAGTCCCATGGAGAGTATACATTCCAGCAAATAATGATATACATCAGGCAAAGTTCCCTACAATAAGCCAAGACAGAAAGATGTTATTACTATTTCCATTTTACAGATTGGAAAATTAAGGCAGGTTAAATACGAAGCTGATACAGTGAATGCACGGTAGAGCAGGGATTTAAGCTCAAGTAATTGGGTCCCAGAGCCCATGTCCCTAAGCACTGCCGTGACTGTCCCTAACAGCAGCGTCCAGGAAATACCTGTTGGGTGAACCAACAGAAAAGAGGAGGACAGAAAGGTCAGGGGAGAAGTCAGGAAGAATGCTATAAAGATTAATCATATGCTTTTTGCAGAAAACCTTAATGGTCACAAAGTACTTTCAAATGAAACATTACTGAACCTTCATGACCATTCTGTGAGATGTGTATCCTGACCCTCTTTACTCAGAGAAGACAGAGCCTGCCCCCAGGTCACATGGTTGCTAAATGGCAACACCAGGTCTCCTGGGCTCTTTCTAATGCACCTCAGAGGCAGGAGTGGCAAATTTAGCTTGAAATGCCAAGGAAAGCTTCCCAAGGGAAGAGATGTTGAGCTGTGCCTTTAAGCGAACTAGCAGGATTTTAATGTCATACTTTGGTTTACTAGGCAAATAGTAAGAACTCAAGAAATATATAAGCCAAATACATTTATTTCTATAGGTTCACAAATCAGAATGCTGATATGAAAGGCAACTTGGAATGGAGAGAATTCTCAGGTCCTTAGAGGTCAATGGACTGGTCCATCTAGTTATCACAGTTAACATCCTTTTAAATTTTGTTTATGTGTCTAGTCGCTTAGTCATGTCCAACTCTTTAGCTGACTCTGTAGCCTGCCAGGCTCCCCTGTCCATGGGATTTTCCAGGCAAGAATGCTGAAGTTGGTTGCCATTTCCTTCTCCAGGGGATCTTCCTGACTCAGGGATTGAACCACGTCTCCTGTGTCTCCTGAATTGCAGGCAGATTCTTTACCCACTGAGCCATGGGGGAAGCCCTATAATTCCTTGGAAATATACTCTACTTAGGAGAATAACTATCAGTATAATGTAACGTTAATTATTATGCAGCACTGTTCTCAAAAAGAACACACCAAATGTTTCAATCAACAACCTGTGCTCATTCTCAAATTTCCTAGAATGAGAATGCCTTAAAAACTAGATGCCCAGGTTTGAAGCCTGGCTCACACCTGCCAGCTATGTGGACCTTGGCCTCAATTTCCACATCTGTAAAACAGGAGTAATCAATAAAAGCTATCTGATAGGAAAATTATAGGGACTAATGAGTTAATATGGATAAGTAACTGGCAAATAGCTTCAGTAAATGTTTGCCAACATGGTATACTGCACCACTGTTTCCGAATCCTCAGTTCCCTGGTTCCTCAGGTGTTCACAGGATATGCCCTGTCATCTCCGTTGGTTCCATGTGGTTCATAGGATCCTTGAAGAGGATTTTTATCCCCAACCCACTGATGAAGGGTTTGTCCATGTGGCTTGCCTTGGCCACAAGCCTGTTAGTAGACCCAACACAGATAATGTCTGATCAGAACTTTTAATGGTTAATGTACATTTCCACTGGCTCTTCTTCTGCCATAAGCAGTACGTCACGTCCCAGAGAGAGGCTGCTCCTTCGGCCTGGACCACAGCATGAAAAGACACAGGGACCAGGAGCAGATTCAATGCCCATCTGCCAAAGACACGTAATGTGGGCAAGAAATAACCCTCTGTTCTTGACGACCACTGAAATTTGGGGCTATTTGTTACCACAGAACTGCTGACTAAAACAGTCATCATTATTATTGGATTAAATTTCTATTTTAACTAAAAAAAAAAAATAGCTTTGAAAAACTTAGAAAAATCAATACGTAAAAATCCTAAATCTTTACAACAGACCTGAATGGGTCTGATTGTTACAAAAATCTCAGGAAGTGAGTAACTGGGTTCCTGTTCTTTCCCATGGCTTGTCGTCCCTTCACCTAGTAACCATGTCCCCTGACCAAACCGTATGGATAATGACCAGCATCTCTGCTGAGTTCGGTTTACTATTCTACATATACTACAGGACATCTTTCTTGGGAGATATGAGGTACACAATGGAAGTTGGTAGACTGGCTTTCAAAGGCCTCTCTTATAAGCTCTGTGGACTTGGAGAACAACGTGGTTTTTTTTGTTTTAAAGGTAAGAGAACCCCCTGATGCAGATTTCATCATGGTCTATTCATAGATTCTCACTGATTTTCCCATCTTGGCCATTTGTAGTTTTGGAAAAATTAGCTTCTAAAAATCATTTTATTCTCTTATATTAACAGTGGCACTTAATCTTCTTCTCCATACCTCAAAAAGGATGCACTTCCTCTTTTAGGCAATTGCACTGCGTTCATTTCTGGTGGCCTTGAGTACTGAACCACTGTTACTTTCTTCTAACACAATGCTGCGCTTGGCACAAGCTACTCTTCTCCTAAGCCTGGAATCTACTTGGGTAAAGAAGACAACAAGCAAGTTAAGAAGCAATGGAGACTTCCTTGGAGGTCCAATGGCTAGGACTTAGCCTCCCAATGCAGGGGGTGTGGATTGGATCCCTAGGCAGGAAGCTAAGACCCTATACACTTCATGGTCAGAAAACCAAAACATAAAATAGAAACAATACTGTAACAAATTCAACAAAGACTTAAAAAATGGTTCATATTAAAAAAAAAAAAATCAACAAAACCCTTAGGAAAAAAAGAAGCAAATACCTTCAGATCATGTAAGGTGCTATGAAGAAAAGAGGGTGTTTTAACAGTGTAGTGACGTGTGGGGCAGGATGAACTTTGTGATAATCCAGGAAGACCCATCTCAGGAGGGGACAATTAAGGTGAGACCTGAAGGCTAAGGAAAGTGTAGCTGTGTGAAGGGCATGAAGACACGTGTTCAGGCGAGACCTTGAGGTAGAAAAGAGCTTTCAAGGTTAAAGAAACTGAAAGAAGGGGGTGTTTCCTTGCTGTCCACATTTCAGCAGGAGAAAGAGGAACGCGAGATGGAGCTGAAAAACAAAGCAGAAGCCAGAGCCTGCAGAGCTTCACGAGACTGGCTTTTATTCTGAAAGAATGAGAAGACACTGCAGGGTTTTAAGCACAGAAGTGGTCTGGTCTGATCTGCACTGATACAAGGTGTGTGGGGAAGGACTTGAGTGAAGCAAGAGTGAGGGTGGGGAAGCCAAGGGAGAGGCTGCTGTAAAAGTCCAAGAGGAAGGAGAGTGAGCCCAGAGGGGCTGCAAAGAAGAGGGGAGGCAAGACGCATATCTGGGAGGTAAACATATGAAACTTGCTGACAGCCTGAAGATGCGTGTGATGGGGAAGACAGCAAAGCCCAAAGGCTGAGATCTGTGTTTCTCGGCCTGAGAAAGGGAGAAGATGGCAACACAACTGCATGAGATGGAGATGCTTAGGGGAGGAAGCCGTTGGGCTTATGTCTTATGGAAGTCGAGAATTGCACTCTAAACTTAAAATTTAAGATGCCCGTGAGATACCCAACTGGAAATGCCAGACAGACAACTAGACAGACAGGGATGAAACTCAAGAGAGCAGATCTAAGTAAGCAATAAATTTGGAAGGGGTTACCTACAGGCAAGGCCTTCCCTTGTAGCTCAGTCGGTAAAGAAGCTGCCTGCAGTGCAGGAGACCTGGGTTCGATCCCTGGGTTGGGAAGATCCCCTGGAGAAGCAAATGGCAACCCACTCCAGTATCCTTGCCTGGAAAATCTCATGGACAGAGGAGCCTGATGGGCTGTAGTCCATAGGGTCGCTAAGAGTCAGGCACGACTGAGTGACTAACACTTACTTACACTTACCTACAGGCAAGGAGGGCATTCCCATGGAAGGGTGGCCTAGGCTGGGGAGACTATGCCAGAAAGTAAAGAAATAGTAAAAGAGGGTGACCTGTGAAAAAGATAGAAGCCAGCTTGCAGTGATTCTCACTCGCCAAAAATGTCTTAGTTATTACAAGAAGAAATGATTGATTGTATGATGTAGAACTTCAGCAGTCACCACCTTAATCAAGTGTTCAGCAGCAGTAGCAGTAATAAGACAAATCAAAAGAATCTGTCACGGGATACGATGCAATGAGAAGAACACAGCAGACCATCTTCTGTGATGCTCCTGGAAAGATATCTAATTGAATCTAATCAGAAGAAAATAACGGACAATCATAAACTGAGAGAGAGTCAACAAAATTATCTGCCTGTTATTTGCAAAAGTATCAGGGCCATAAGAGTCAAGGAGAGAGAGGAATGGCTCCAGACTAGAGACCAGAGGAATATACCAACTATGTTCAGTATGTGTTCTAATGTGGATCCTTTCATCATAAAGGGCAGCGTCAGTTGCTCAGTCATGTTGACTCTTTGTGACCCCATGGATTGTAGCCCACCAGGCTCCTCTGTCTATGAGATATTCCAGGCAGGAATACTGGAGTGGGTTGCCATTTCCTTCTCCAGGGGATCTTCTCCACCCAAGGATCAAACCCAGGTCTCCCACATTGTAGGAAGATTCTTTACTGTCCGAACTACCAGGGAAGTCTAAAGGACATGCATCTGACAATTAGTGAAACCGTTTATGGGGTTTGTAGATTGGATGGTCACAATGCAATTGAGTAAGTTTCCTGATTTTATTGCCTATATTATGGATGCATCAAAGAATATCCTTCTTTGTAGAAGACATAAACCAAAATATTCTGGGACATTAGGTTATCATGTTGGCAAATTATTCTCAAATGCTTCAAGAAAAAATGGTTATTTGTACTGTACCTGCAAGTTTCCTGTAAGTTTGAGATTTTTTTTTTAAACGAGTTAATAATTTATCTACATATCAGAGTGTACAAATTAAAAGTCTGACCGATACCAGGTATTTGTGAGAATATGAAGTAACGGGAACCCTCAATCAGAGCTAATGATAGTGAAACCAGAACAATTTGAGAAAACTGAGTTCAGAAAACTGAAGATACATATCATATATGACTCAGCAACTGCATTGCTAGAGAATTTCTTGAATATGAACACCACAATGTTAATGACGGCACTGTTTTTAAAACTTAAAAACTGAAAATAACTTAAATATCCATCATAATAAAATAGATCAGTAAGTTAGTTATATACTTATATAGTGGAATACCATACAGCAATAAAAAGGAATGAATTAGAGCAACACTCATCAACAAGGATGATTCTCACAGACAGTGTTAAATGAAAGAGCAAAATACAGCCATTTTTAATAGTCCAAAATAGACAAAACTAACCTATATTGCTTAGGCAGTAAAACATAAGAAAATGATTATAACACATGTCAAGAGAGTAGAGGCAGGGAGGGAATAAGCTGTGATGGGGAAGATAAGAGTCAGTTTCTACATGTTGGCAATGTTCCATTTCTTGCCATTGGTGTGGTGATTCCATTGGAGCTCATTTTATTACGGCTTGTTAAATGTATATATGTATGATTTGCTCCCTTTCTGGATATCTGTAATATTTAATAATTTAAAAATCGTTAAAAACAATTGCTTACATTTAGTGAATGTTTATTATGTGTCAACTACTAATGAGCACATTTACATGTTTTATCCTATTAAAATTTTCCCAGTCTATAAGGTAGGTACTATTACTATCCTCATCATTCTACATATGTTCAAACTGAAGCTTAGTGAGTTATCCGACATCAACACTGACAAACATGGACATAAGGCTGACTTTGGAGCTTTGCAAATTTAACCACTAAGTTGTGCTTTTAAGCTCTGCTTTGATTTTTCTCTATTTTTTGATATATGTTCTTAGAATTTGGGTTCATGAGGGATTTCTCTGTAAGTTTCTATAGTATTTAGAACCGTGCTTTAAAACTGCGGCTTGATTAAGGACTGTTGACTAGCTGAGCAATTTGTTATTTCTAATAGAGCTGTAACTATTGTGTAATGCGCTGAGATACTGCTTAGTCCTTCCATCAATGCTGAGAGCCTTAGCTTTAAAATAAAAGGCACAAGTCTTTAAAACTTTACTTAAACTAGAAAAGCATTTATACTAAAGCAAAAGGCAAGAGGTTTACATGATTTTGACAGCAAGAATGCATGTAAGTACATTAATGCACTTTCAAAGAGACCAATAGGCTTGAGACAGGATTCCATACATAGCCCATTTGAAGGAACTATGTGTAACCATAAAAATTCAAACTCACTCTGAAAACCAGTTTTTTATTGGACAAAGTTCTACTGAGCCAATTTCACTATATTATATTTTGAAAAGAAATCATAGTTTTTGATTTTCTTTACTGGTTCTGGATTTATGTAATGTCTTTCTCCTTAAAAAACTCCACATTTTTTTTGGCTGAAACATTATCCCACATACTTTTCAGGGCTTAGTTACATTTCCAAGTGTAAAATTTACAAATAAACAAATACAGAACATTTAAAAGAAACTTTAAAAGGCGAAGCCCCGAAAGGAATCCTTTTTTTTTCTATTTGAAAGAGTTACCAATCTCAAGCTGTAGAATTCAAGAAGTTTAAGAACTGTATCTTTCTTTTCAAAAGGCAAGAACCTTGTACTGAATCTGCAGTACAGTCCAGCAATCAGTTTTAAGATGACAGAAAATACAGTTGTGGTGGCAGGGACTGGGAAGGAGAGCTGGCAGTCCCAGAATTGGAAAAGAGAAGAAAAAGATTGCTATGGGTCTTGTGCTTCATTCTTATCATGGATAGAAAATATGTGTTAAATTTATTTATAAAAATCCAAGGATAAATGTTATTACAATTGAAATAAAAATTTTAACTTATTAAAGTTAACTCAGCAAAAGATAAAGAAAATTAAAGGAAAACATGAAATCACAATAAATAGAAGACATTAAAAATGCAATGAATAAAAACAAATATAAAAGATGCTCAGTATCATTAGCCATTAGGGAAATCCAAACCAAACGTGCAATGAGATAACACTTCACACCAATTAGAATGTTGTATTAGTTTGCTAGGGCTGCCTTAACATACCACAGACTGCAGAGTTTAAACAACAGAAAACTATTTTCTCATAGTTGTGAAAGCTAAAAGTCCAAGATCAAGGCATCAGCAGGTTTAGGTTCTCCTGAGGTCTCCTTTGGATTGCAAACGGCCAACTCCCTGTGTCCTTAGACAGCCTTTTCTCTGTGTTTGTTCATGGTATCCTGGTATCCCTTTCTCTTCTTATAAGGACATCAATGCTACTGGATTAGGATCACACCCTTAAGACCTCGTTTAACCTTAATTACCTCTTTAAAAGCTGTATCATTAACACAGTCACTGTGGGGGCTTAGGGGCCAGTACAGAAATGGCAGGGGAAAAGGAAGCAATTAAGTACATAGGAGTTGTCTATAGAAGAAGGCAATGGCTGCCCACTCCAGTACTCTTGCCTGGAAAATGCCATGGACGGAGGAGCCTGGTGGGCTGCGGTCCATGGGGTCTCTCGGAGGAGCCTGGTGGGCTGCGGTCCATTGGGTCGCTAAGAGTCGGACACGACTGAGCGACTTCACATTCACTTTTCACTTTATGTACTGGAGAAGGAAATGGCAACCCACTCCAGTGTTCTTGCCTGGAGAATCCCAGGGATGGTGGAGCCTGGTGGGCTGCCGTCTATGGGGTCGCACAGAGTTGAACACAACTGAAGCAACTTAGCAGCAGTTGTCTATAATCAAAACGTCAGGAAATAAAGAGTTGGTGAAGAAATTATAACCTGTAAACATTGCCAATGGGAGTGTAAAATGGTGTAACCACTTTGGAAAACAGTCGGTTAGTTTTTCAAAAGCTTAAACACAGGGTTACAATATTATCCAGCAACGCCACTCCCAGCATATACTCAAGATGAAGGCATATAGTTACACAACAACGTGCACATGAATGTTCACAGCACGATCATTATAATAGCCAAATTATAATTTATAATTATAATAGCCCAAAGGAAACAGCCAAATGCCTATCAACTGATGGATGGATAAATAAAATGTGCAATATCCACATAGTGGAATATTATTGAGAATAAAAAAGGAATGAATTATTGACGCATATTACAACACAGATGAACTCTGAAAATACTATGTTAAAAGAACTCAGTGACAAAAGCCCTCATATAACATGATCTCATTTATATAAAATGTCCAGAATAGGCAAATCTATAATAGAGACAGAAGGTGGATTAGTGGTTGCCTAGGGTTAGCACAGTTCTGTCAAAAGAATGCACTGGTCACAGCAAACACCCTTTTTCCAACACAACAGACAACTCTACACATGGACATCACCAAATGGTCAACACCTAAATCAGATTGATTATATTCTTTGCAGCCGAAGATGGAGAAGTTCTATAGAGTCAGCAAAAACCAGACCTGGAGCTGACTGTGGTTCAGTTCATCAACTCCTTATTGTAAAATTCAGCCTTAAAATGAAGAATCTAGGGAAAAACCACTGGGCCATTCATGTTTGACCTAAATCAAATCCCTTATGATTATACCGTGGAAGTGACAAACAGATTCAAGGGATTAGATCTGATAAACAGAGTGTCTGAAGAACTATTGACAGAGGTTCATGACATTGTACAGAAGGTGGTGACCAAAATCATCCCGAATAAAAAGAAATGCAAGAAGGCAAAGTGGTTGTCTGAGGAGGCTTTATGAATAGTTGAGGAAATAAGAGAAGTGAAAAGCAAGGGAGAAAAGGAAAGAGATATACAACTGAATGCTGAGTTCCAGAGAATAGCAATGAGGGATAAGAAGGCCTTCTTCAATGAACAATGTAAAGAAATAGAGGAAAACAATAGAATGGGGAAAACTAGAGATCTCTTCAAGAAAGCTAGAGAGATCAAGGGGACATTTCATGCAAGGTTGGGCACAATAAAGGACAGGAACAGTAAGAACCTAACAGAAGCAGAAGATATTAAGAAGAGGTGGCAAGAATACACAGAAGAACTATACAAGAAAGATCTCCATGACCCGGATAACCAGGATGCCGTGGTCACTCACTTAGATTCAGACATCCTGAAGTGTGAAGTCAAGCAGGCCTTAAGAAGTATTACTACTAACAAAGCTGGTGGAGGTGATGGAATTCCAGATGAGCTATTTCAAATCATAGAAGATGATGCTGTGAAAGTGCTGCACTCAATAGGTCAGCAAATTTGGAAAACTTAGCAGTGGCCACAGGACTGGAAAAGGTCAGTTTCATTACAATCCCAAAGAGCAATGCCAAAGAATGTTCAGACTACCATACAACTGTGCTCATTTTGCTTGCTAGTAAGGTTATGCTCAAAATCCTTTAAGCTAGGCCTCAGCAGTATGTGAACCGAGAAATTCCAGATGTACAAGCTGGGTTTAGAAAAGGCAGAGGAACCAGAGATCAAACTGCCATTATTCATTGGGTCACAGAGAAAGCAAGGGAATTCCAGAAAAACACCTCCTTTTGCTTCATTGACTATGCTAAAGCCTTTGACTGTGTGGATCACAACAAACTGTGGAAAATTCTTAAAGAGATGAGAATATCAGACCACCTACCGGTCTCCTGAGAATCCTGTATGAGGGTCAAGAAGCAACAATTAGAACCTTACATGGAACAACTGACTGGTTCAATACTGGGAAAGAAGTATGACAAGGTTGTATATTGTCACTCTGCTTATTTAATTTCCATGCAGAGTACATCATGGGAAATATCAGGTTGGATGAATCACAAGCTAGAATCAAGATTGCTGAGAGAAATATCAACAACTTCAGATATGCAGATGATATCACTATAATGGCAAAAAGTGAAGAGGAACTAAATAGCCTCTTGATGAGGGTGAAACATAGAACTGGAAGAGATTAAAAATAAGAAACTGCATGTAAGCTTTACACTTAAAATGTTGCAAATATACACAAAATGGACAATTTTCAAGAAAAATATGCATTACCAAAGTTTATTGAAAAAGAGGTAGAATAACGAATAATTTAATAACCATGAAAGAAATACAGATTAAACACCACAAGTACAGTCAAAACCACTAACTCTTCTTGGAACAGACGAGCTTCCTAATTCTCTAGCATTCAGTTAAAACCCTCGTTTTCATTACCATCATCCCTTCCCAGGATCACCACAGCAGCTTTCCAACTGGTATCCTCTCTCTCTCTCTAACAGCTGAGATTTTCACCAATCAAGAAATCTGATCATACCACTTCGCTGCTTAAAATCCTCTAAAAACTCCTCATTAATCTTGGGATGAGAATCCAAAATTCTGAACATATTCTACGAGGTTCTGTCAGTTCTGATCTCCGGGAAGCATTCTAGCCTTATGTCTCAGCTCTCCTCTTCCTCCACTTTTGCTCAAGTCCTACTGAACATTTTTCCTTTTTTTCAGAAGCATCATGCTCTTCCTCACCTTCAGGTCTTCCCACAGGCCCCTCCATCTCTCAAGGACACTCTCCTCTCCACTCCACTACTCTTTAGAATGGACATTCTTACTTAAATGTCAGTTTAAATGCTACTTTCTCTAGAAAGTGTTTTCCAGTTTCCCCAAATATGGGATAGACACTCCTCCTATTTTCCCCTTATCCTTACTATAGCATTTATAACACTGTGTTTTAATACCTTGTTTTCTTAACCCTATTCCTCAACAGACTACAAGCTCCAAGACAGCAGAGATTTTATCATCTTGTTCAACACTTAATCCCCAGTAACTAATAGCATTCCAGGCACATAATAGAAATTCAATATAAAAAAAAAAGAAATTCAATATAAATTTATTGAGTGAATGAAATTGAACATTGATACGAAAGATTAAAAAAAAACATTCATAATAAAACTGTAGGTCCAGTTCATCTATGAATACAGATGAAAATCTGAAATAAAGCATCATCAAGGCAAATCCAGCAGTCTGACAAAGAATATTATATCATGGTCAAGATGCATTTACTCTAAGACTAGAAGGATGATTCAATATTAGGAAACCTAAGAAGAAAAATGACATAATTCTTTGGATAGATAATACAGAACATTTGGTAGATATCAAAATTCATTATGATGACCATTTGGTAATTTAAAATAGATATTTAATTTGATATAAAGCATTTATTATAAGAGAACAGAAACTCAATCTTAATGATAAATCAATAGAGACAAAAATGACTGAGACTGGAGGTCTGTGAAACTGATATTATTGTTTTGAACACTGCAGCTGAAAGGCAGTAAGGCAAAAAAGAAAGACACAATTAAAATACTGGAGGAGAGACAATTATCATTATTTCAGCTTATGACTATCTACCTTAGTACTATTGAGAACTAATTGGAAATTTTAATACGTTTTCCAGTTACAAGATAACAACTTTCCCACACTAGCTAATTAAAAAGTATAATGAAGGAGGAAAAAGGTACCAATCATGAAAGCAACAACAAAAAAATAAAATTCCTGAGAATAAACTTAACAAAAAAAGTACAAAATTTAAATGAAGAAAAATTCTCCAAACTAATTCCTCATTTATTAACTTAAGTCCAACCAAGTCAATGCAATTTTTATGCCTGGAATTGGATACTATAATCTAAAATTCTCTTAATAAAATAAGTGATTGATAATATGTAAAAAAAATTGTGAAAAAGAAATTCAGTGAAAAAGGGCTTGTTTATTAGACGGTAAAATGAAATACAATGCTGAAATGTAAATAATGTGATACCAAAACAGGAATATCAAAAATAATCAGGATCAAGCTGGAAAGTATATAAATAGATCTAAAAATCACTGGAATTCAATAAGGTTACATACGGACTTTTAAATTAGTGTGGAAAGATCAACACAATATTGTAAAGCAATTATCCTCCAATTAAAAATAAATAAAAAATTTTTTAAAAGATGAAAGAAAAAAATCTTAAAGAATCAGGAGTTGTTTTCCCCAAGGTATAGGACTGCTGAAACTTTTACTTTCAATTCATTTATTTACGTGTTTGTCTATTTCATAACTCAAGTATCAAAAGGAAAAGAGACTTTATCACTGAAAGATATTTGTACTTGACTATATGGAAGAATCCACAGTGAAAACAAACTTCAAAATGACTTTTCTGGCTTAATATGGACCCACTGATAAATAGAAGCCATTGACAATTTAATTAGCAATTTTCTTCAAGTCATCAGTAGACTTTTCAGAGAAGAATTATTATATATACTGCCCTAATTTTGAAGTCCACTAAAATTATGCTTATTATTGGAGCACTAATAATCAAAGCTTTTTGAAATCTGCTGAGAAAAAAAGAAGCTATCTTCAGGAAAGGATGAGAATCAGAAATCATCAAATGTATTTCCTCTGTTGATTGAAAGAGAGACAAATTATTTACAGTTTTCTAGGTCAAAGGGCTTGAAATTAGAAGAGGACTTTCTTCTAGTCTTAGATAGCGTCAAACCTTCTCAAATCTCATGTTTCGGACTCCTCTGATAATGGATGATAAACTGTCCTTTACACGCAGGGAGTTGAAGTGCAATCACATGGCACAGGTTAGTTAATAAAGCCTGAATTCAGAATCAGAGACTGAAGTGTGAGTGATTTAACATCACTCTTTCATCAATCTATCTCCAAAATCAATGATTCAAACCTTTAGATTACAATCTCAGAGAAAGTCATGTATATGTATACATATATCTGAAACAACTCTTTAAATCCACATTCCATTTTTCTCACTGTTTCAAGTGTTATCTGAATTGTGGCCATGATGAAGTATAAGGGACTGGATTTTTCTTCTCAGCTTAAAACAGCTAAGAATTGGACAAAATATATGAGGCAACGTTTTTCAGACACTAGATAACAGTCAGCACAGGACAGCAATCCCCAGGAGAAGAGAAATAAGAGAGGTAAGCCCTCCAATTGCCCTAATTTACTGATTGGAGAGAACTTACAGCCCATAGCGCAGGAGGACAGTGACCAGGAGCAGCCCAGTGATCTCTCTGAGTTGAGGAAAGAAGAGCTGAGAGTTAGGAAACCCAAGCCACCTAGAATTCAGTGACAGGGCATTAATCAGGCGAGGGCTATGGAGAGAGAAGTCCGGAGATCCACAGATTACCCGGAGGTCTTTCACTGAGGACTGACTGGCACGTGCATGTGAACAAACCCCCGAACCAGGGATTAGAGGGCACGGCAAGCGGAGTTCACACCAGCAGAAGGGAAAGGCCTTCTGACGGACGGGCAGGAGGACAGTCCTCGGAAGGGCGCTGTCTGAGCCGCGGGGACGGCTGAGCCCTAGGACACAGGCTGTTCCGAGCTCACTCAACAAAGGCCAATACGAAGATGTGAACATGTCAGCTATTTATCAGAAGATCAAACTGTTCCCCAGTTAGCTAGTTCAGTACAAAGTCCAAAACTATTCTAAGGAATTAAAAAGGCCGACACCCAACAACATAAAATTCACAAGGTCCAGCATCCAATAAAGATTTCCAGACCTAGGATGAAGCAAAAAATATGACCGACAATGAGACAAAAAAATCAATCAAGAGAAACAGACCCAGAAATGACATGGACAAGAAACTTAGTAGTCAAAGGTACTAACATGTTAGCAGCCTGAGGATTTATTGATCTGAGTCAGAACATATCTGAGTCTTGAACATATACTCAATATGTTCAAGAAGATACAGTCACGTATGAGAGTGATAAATAAAATATATAAATAAGACCAAATCAAATTTCTAGAGATGAAAAATACACCCAATAGGATCAACAATAGACAAGATAGTGTAGAAGAAAAGATTAGAAAATGTGAAGGCACAGCGATAAAAATTCTCCAAAATTAAATATAGAGCTCAAAATTACTTTAATAAAGGAAACAAACAGACCAACAACAAGCTCCGGGAAACAGCAGTGCCCTAACATAAGTGTAACCGGAGTTTCAGAGGGAGAGAATAAAGGTAAAAAGAGAGAAAACTTTTTTTTAAAGGAGTGTTTTAATTTTTTTTTTCATTTATTTTTATTAGTTGGAGGCTAATTACTTTACAATATTGTAGTGGGTTTTGCCATACATTGACATGAATCAGCCATGGATTTACATGTGTTCCCCATCCTGAACCCCCCTCCCGCCTCCCTCCCATCCCATCCCTCTGGGTCTTCCCAGTGCACCAGCCCTGAGCACTTGTCTCATGCATCCAACCTGGGCTGGAGATATGTTTCACCCTTGATAGTATACTTGTTTCAATGCTCTTCTCTTAGAACATCCCACCCTCACAGAAGAGAGAAAATTTATTTGAAGAATAATGGTGACAATTTTTCCCATTTTCTAAAAACTATAAATTCAGATTCAGTAAGCTAAACAAATCCTCGAGTAGAAAAAATATGAAGAGAACCATGCCAAGATAAAACAAAACCAAATTATTGAAAACCACTGGTTAAGAGGAAAACATTAAAAAGAAAAAATATATATAATATACACAAAAGAATGGCCTTACCAGACGGCGTTCAGTCAGTCAGTCAGTCAGTTCAGTCAGTTCAGTTGCTCAGTCCTGTCCAACTCTTTGTGACCGCATGGATTGCAGCACACCAGACCTCCCTGTCCATCACCAACTCCCAGAGTTTACTCAAACTCATGCCCATTGAGTTGGTGATGCCATCCAGCCATCTCATCCTCTGTCGTCCCCTTCTCCTCTCACCTTCAATCTTTGCCAGCATCAGGGTCTTTTCAAATGAGTCAGTTCTTCACATCAGGTGGCCAAAGTATTACAGTTTCAGCTTCAACATCAGTCCTTCCAATGAACACCCAGGACTGATTTCCTTTAGGATGGACTGGTTGGATCTCTTGCAGTCCAAGGGACTCCCAAGAGTCTTCTCCAACACCACAGTTCAAAAGCATCAATTTTTCAGCGCTCAGCTTTCTTTAGAGTCCAACTCTCACATCCATACATGACCACTGGAAAAACCTTAGCCTTGACTAGACAGACCTTTGTTGGCAAAGTAATGTCTCTGCTTTTTAATATGCTGTCTAGGTTGGTCATAACTTTCCTTCCAAGGAGTAAGCATCTTTTAATTTCATGGCTGCAATCACCATCTGCAGTGATTTTGGAGCCCCAAAAAATAAAGTCAGCCACTGTTTCCACTGTTTCTGCATCTATTTGCCATGAAGTGATGGGGACCAGATGCCATGATCTTAGTTTTCTGAATGTTGAGTTTTAAGCCAACTTTTTCACTCTCCTCTTCCACTTTTATCAAGAGGCTCCTTAGTTCTTCTTCACTTTCTGCCATAAAGGTAGTGTCATCTGCATATCTGAGGTTATTGATATTTCTCCTGGCAATCTTGATTCCAGCTTGTGCTTCATCCAGCCCAGCATTTCTCATGATGTACTCTGCATATAAGTTAAATAAGCAGGTGACAATATACAGCCTTGAGGTACTCCTTTTCCTATTTGGAACCAGTCTGTTGTTCCATGGCCAGTTCTAACTGTTGCTTCCTGACCTGCATACAGGTTTCTCGGGAGACAGGTCAGGTGGTCTGGTATTCCCATCTCTTTAAGAATTTTCCACAGTTTGTTGTGATCTACACAGTCAAAGGCTTTGGCATAGTCAATAAAGCAGAAATTTATGCTTTTCTGGAATTCTCTTGCTTTTTCTATGATCCAACAGATGTTGGCAATTTGATCTCTGGTTCCTCTGCCTTTTCTAAAACCAGCTTGAACATCTGGAAGTCCATGGTTCACGTACTGTTGGAGCCTGGCTTGGAGAATTTTGAGCATTACTTTACTAGCGTGTGAGATGAGTGCAATTGTGAGGTAGTTTGAGCATTCTTTGTCATTGCCTTTCTTTGGGACTGGAATGAAAACGGACCTTTTCCAGTCCTGTGGCCACTGCTGAGTTTTCCAAATTTGCTGGCACATTGAATGCAGCACTTTCACACAATCTTTTAGGACTGAAATAACATCACCCTTTAGGATTTGAAATAGCTCAACTGGAATTCCATCACCTCCACTAGCTTTGTTCGTAGTGATGCTTCCTAAGGCCCACTTGACTTCACATTCCAGGATGTCTGGTTCTAGGTGAGTGATCATACCATTGTGATAATCTGGGTCGTGAAGGTCTTTTTTGTACAGTTCTTCTGTGTATTCTTGCCACCTCCTCTTAAAATCTTCTGCTTCTGTTATGTCCATACCATTTCTGTCCTTTATTGTGCCCATCTTTGCATGAAATGTTCCCTTGGTATCTCTAATTTTCTTGAAGAGATCTCTAGTCTTTCCCATTCTATTGTTTTCTTCTATTTCTTTGCATTGATCACTGAGGAAGGCTTCTTATCTCTCCTTGCTATTCTTTGGAACTCTGCATTCAAATGGGTATATCTTTCCTTTTCTCCTTTGCTTTTCACTTTTCTTTTCACAGCTATTTGTAATGCCTCCTCAGACAGCCATTTTGCTTTTCTGCATTTCTTTTTCTTGGGGATGGTCTTGATCCCTGATTCCTGTACAATGTCCCGAACCTTCATCTATAGTTTTTCAGGCACTCTGTCTATCAGATCTAATCCCTTGAATCTACACGGTGGCACTAGTGGTAAAGAATTTGCCTGCCAACGTAGGAGATGCAAGAAACACAGGTTCAATCTCTGGGTCTGGAAGATCCCCCGACAGAGGAAATGGCAACCCACTCCAGCATTCTTGCCTGGAAAATTCCACAGACAGAGGAGCCTGGTGGGCGGGCAAGCTACAGTCCACAGGATCGCAAAGACTGAAACATGACTGAGCACGTAAGTGCACACACATACACACACACACAGAAGAATAAAGAATGATAATGGATTTCAATAGAGGCTAGATAAGAGTAATATTATATTTGTAAAGTCTGAAAGAAAAAACCACCCTTCTAATGTAGAATTACTTTGCCAATACTCTGGCCACTTGATGCAAAGAACTGACTCATTGGAAAAGACCCTGATGCTGGGAAAGATTGAAGGCAAGAGGAGAAGGGGACAACAGAGGATGAGATGGTTGGATGGCAGCACCAACTTGATGGACATGAGTTTGAGCAAGCTGCAGGTGAGGGACAGGGAAGACTGGCGTGCTGCAGTCCATGGGGTTGCAAAGAGTCGGACACAACTGAGCGACTGAACTGAACTTAATGTAGAATTCTATATCCAGTGAAAATATCTTTCAAAAATAAAGGTGAAATAAAATGCATCACCAGCAGAACAGCACTCCAAGGAAGTTTAGGTAGAAGAAAAGTTATACCAGATGAAAATCTGAAGGTACACAAAAACATAAAAAGTACCAAAAACAGTAAATATGTCAGTAAACACAAGTATTTGTTTTTCTCAAATTTAAAGTATTTTTAAAAGATAATTAAATGCCTAAAGTAAAAATAACAATGAATTACCCGGCTTAGAACAGCAAATCATGTTGAAGTAAAATGTATGGTAACAACATACAAGGGTAAGTAGGAGGAAACAGAAGCATACTATTTTAAGATTCTTACAGTATATGTGAGGTGATATATTATTACTTGGCTACACAATAAATCCTAGAGGGACCACAAAAATATAACTGATAAGCCAATAAATAAAGATAATTAGAATCATAAAAATACTCAATCCTGCTAAAAAACAAAAAAACAAGGCTAAAAGAAGGCAGGAAAAGAAAAAATCAGGGCAAAGAACAAATGAGACAAATGAAAAACAAGTAGATAGTTTTATGGTAACTTTAATTATAGTAATCAAAACAGCATAGTACTGGCACAAATATATATATATATATGTGTGTGTGTGTGTGTGTATATATAATATCAATGGAGCAGAATATAAAGTACAAAAATAAACCCACACACCTATGATCAATTAATGTATGACAAAGGAGGCAAGAATATACAATGGAAAAAAGATAGTCTCTTTAGTAAGTGGTGTTGGGAAAACTGGATGGCTACATGTAAATCAATGAAATTAGGACACTCCCTCATAACATTTAAAAAAACAAACTCGAAATAGTTTAAAGATTTAAACATAAGGCATGACACCATAAAACTCCTAGAAGAGAACATAGACAAAACATTCTCTGACATAAATCACAGTAATATGTTCTTAGACTAGTCTCCCAAGGCAAAAGAAATAAAAGCAAAATAGACAAATAAAACCTAATCACAATCAAAAGCTTTTGTTGTGCAAAAGAAATCATCAATGAAATGAAGAAACAACCTATGGAATGGGAGAAAATATTTGCAAAAGATGTGACCAACAGGGGGTTAACATCCAAAATATACATAAATCTCACACAACTCAGTATCAGAGAACCAAACAACCCAGTCAAAAATGTGCACAAGACCTAAATATATATTTCTCCAAAGAATACATACAGATGGCCAACAGGCTCATGAAAAGATGCTCAGCATCACTAATTCTAAACCACAGTGAAGTACCACCTCACAATGATCAGAATGGCTATCATCAAAAGGTCTATATATTATAAATGCTGGAGAAGTGTGGAAGAAAAAAGAACTCTACTACACTGTGGGAACATAAAGCAATGAAACTGGTAAGTCTCTACCCAGATTGATGAGATAAAAACCATGAGAGAAGACATAAATTATCAATACCAGGAATGAGAAAAGAGACATAACTACATAGCTTAAAAACATTAATAGATGGCAAGGAAAAATTCAATAAAATGGACGAATTCCATAAAGATATAAGCTACAATAACTTTTTTGGAAATAAATAGATAACTTGAAAATCCCAATAGCTATTAAAGAAACTGAATTTTTAAAGACATTTCCACAAAAAGAATTGTAGATTCAGCTGTCTTCACTTATTCTTTTTCTTTCAGTTTTGTTGTGATATATATAATTGACATATAGCATTGCATAAATTCAAGGTACAGAATATAATGATTTGACTTATATTATTAGATGATTTATTACAATAATTTTAACCAACAACTATCATCTTACTTAAATGCAAAAAAAAAAAAACCAACATAGAAAAGGAAAGAAAAATTTAAAAAACCATTTTTTTTCTTATGATGAGAACTTTTAGGATCTATTCTTTTAGCAACTTAACACTTATTAATTCCACCTATCATTTAAAGAAGACATAACACTAATCTACAAAACTTTTTTAGAAAATAAAAGATGAAAGAACACTCCCCAGTTCATTCCATGACGCCAACATTATACTGACCCCAAAACCAAAGACACTAAAAGCAAGAAACAAAAACAAACAAAAACACCCTATCTACCTACCCCCTTCATGAATGATACACAAAAATACCTGCCAAATAAAATCATACAATATATAAACAGGTAAATACAAAGGCCAAGTGGATTTCACTTCAGTAATCCAAAGCTTCAACAATCAAAAATCAATTTATTTTACCATATCAACAGACTAAAATAGAAAAAATACATGACAATTTCAATAAATATAGAAAAAACAGTTAACAAAATCTACATTCACTCATGATAAAAGCTTTCAGCATACTAGAAGCAGAAGAATAAAGAATATTTATGAAATATCTACAGCAAACAAGATCCCTAATGGTGAAAGACTGAATATTCTCCCCCTAAGATCATGAACAAAGCAAGGATGTCTGCTCTCACCAGTTCTACAGAACACTATCAAGAAAATAACAGCCAGTTCAATAAAGCAAGAAAGAGAAATGGCATATAGTTTGAAAAGGAACAGTAAGATAGTCTTTATTTGTAGAAGACATTATATGCATAGAAAATCATAAGAAATATATTAAAAACTATAGCACTAATAAGTATGCATAGTAATATTACATGATGCAAAATCACTGCAGAAAAAATTAGGGCTTCCCTGGGGGCTCAATGGTAAAGAATCTGCCTGCCACTGTGGGAGGCATGGGTTTGATCCTTGGTCTGAGAAGATCCCACATGCCACAGAGCAACTAAGCCCACGTGTCACAACCACTGAGCCTGTGATCCAGAGCCCGGGAAGTGCAATTACTTGAGCTCCCCGTTCCCTAGAGTCTGTACCCACAAAAGAGAATCCATTGTAATGAGGAACCCATGCACTGTAACAAGAAGCAGCCTCTGCTCACAGCAACTGGAGAAAAGCCCAAAGAGCAATGATGACCTAGCACAGCCAGAAATAAATAAATAAATAAAATTTTAAAAGTACAGAAAAACTGTGTTTCTAGATATTAGCAACCTACAATTTGAAAATCAGTACCATTAACAGTATTAAAAGAATATTAAAATGGGGAAAATGTGACAGAGATACACAAGATATACACTGAAAGCTCTAAAACACTAAAATACTACTGAGAGAAATTAAAGATGACCTAACAAAATACAGTATTTATTCAGGCTCATGGACTGGAAGACTCAATATTGGTAAAATATCCATTTTCACCTAAATTGATTTAGTGATTTAACATGACCCCAATCATAACCTCAAATCCTTGCAAACAAATTTTTTTTTTGGTAGAAAAGAGAAACAGATTCTAAAATGTCTATAGAAAGAGAGGACTCAGAAGAGCAAAACAATAATTTTAAAAAAGAACAAAGTTGGAAGTGCGTTTTCAAGACTTATTATAAAGCTACACTAGTCACAACAAAGTGATATTGGTGTAAAAACAAACTAACAAAGAATGTAACAGAATAGAGAATCCATCAATAAACACATACATATATGCCAACTGATTCAACTAAAGTATGAGGGCAACTCAGGAAGTATATGCATAAGAAAAAAAATAATAAACCTTGCTCAATCCTTATCTCACATCATAAACTAAAGTTAACATGAAACGGATGACAGACCTAATGTAGAATCTAAAACTAAAACTTCTAGAAGAAAATATCTTGGATTAGGCAAATATTTCTCAACAGGACACAAGCTGTAAAACAAATAATACAGGGGACTTCATCAAAACTGAAAACTTCTGCTCTTCAAAAGACATTTAAGAAGATGAAAAGTGGGAGAAAATGTTTGTAAAATATCTATCCAATGAAATACTTATATTCAGAATACACGTTTTTAGAATTCAACAATAGGAAAGCCTCCAGTAAGAAAACAGGCCAACGATTTGAATAGATACTTTACCAAAGAGGATATACAGATGGCAAATAAGCACATGAAACGTCATTCAACGTTCAATGCGCAAAGTCATTATTCAAATGCAAATTAGAACCGCAGATAGATACTATATATACTAGAACAGCTAAAATTAAAAAGACTGACAATAGCAACTATTGCTGAGGATGTGGAGCAACTGGACCGCTCAAATACTGCTAGTGAGAATGCAAAACGCTACAGCCACTTTGGAAAAGTTTATCAGCTTACAAGCTTAAACGTGTATGTACAATACAATCCAGCCATTTCATTCCTACACATTTTTATCCACGAGAAACGAAAGCATACATCCAAACAAAGACTGGCATGTGAATGTTCATGGCAGCTTTATTTTAAATTTCCATCAGTGGAAAAACAAAACTGTACACCCAAACTAGAGAATACTGGGCTTCCTAGGTGTCACTAGTAGTAAAGAACCCATCTGCCAATGCAGAAGTAAGAGAGTAAGATTCGATCCCTGGGTCGGGAAGATCCCCTAGAGAAGGGCATGGCAACCCACTCCAGTATTCTTGGCTAAAGAATCCAATGGACAGAGGAGCCTGGCCAGTTCCAGTCCACAGGGTCGCAAAGAGTCGGACACGACTGAAGTGACTTAGAACACACGCACACACACAAAAACACTACTCAGCAATAAAAAGAAACAAATTATTGATACACACAATGTGGTTGAATCTAAATTATTATGTTGAGAGGGAAAAAAGTTAGATCAAAAAAGGGGGGCACATATAGTATAATTTGATTTACATAAAATTCAAATTAACTCATCATGACAGACAGCATGTAAGTTGTCTGGAAAAGAGATGGAAGGAAGGATGAGTTTCAGGGCAGCGTGAATATTCTTTGCAGGATGAAATATTCCTGATTGTGGTGACAGTTTCCTCATAAGTTCCCTGAGAGGAGAATACAGTTCAGATGAATTCGTATGTCAAATCCCATCAAATTGCACACTTTAAATATGAAATTGCACACTTTAAATATGTGCCGTTTATCTTATGCCAATCTCAGCTCAATAAAACTGTTAAAACTCAAATACCCTGAGCATTCAACTGTTCACTGTTCCTTCAACAAACGATTTCACATTTCTTCAATCCCAACCCACTCAATACCTTTTTAAATGGCATTGGCATCCATCCACGAAATACTATTTAGATAAGACCCTGTTTTTCTTTACTAGAAAGTGAAGGGGTCAGGAGATAACAGAGCAGACACTTGATCAACACTACAGGGGAGAGGGGAGGGGTGCTGCCAGTGGACACTGGTTATTTTCTTGTTCTTTTTCATCCACCTGAGGCTCCCTGATCTGGAATTGCTCTGGAGCTCTCAAAGTTGACCTGTCCTTTGCCAAATAACACACTGTTCTAAGAAACTGCCTGAAGGGCCACACGGTTTTTTAGCAAAAACATAAGTCAGCTTGTGTTTTGTTGATGTGATACATGCCATACCAAAAAAAAGGAACAAAGAAACCTGTGTGACGAGTCTATAAATAATGACTTTAAATAATGACTTTAAGGAAAAGATCTAGAAAATAGCAATAAAATGATCAAGGAGAACTGAGAGTGTAAAATTTATGCTTGGATAAAACTAAGGTATTCTGAGTGGGAAGTTGATAAAAATCTGCAAGCTATGGAAGTCATGGTCAGAATGAACACTGATTGCTTCATCACATCTCAAAACAGAAGTCCAGTTTCCAATGAAGAAGAAAGCCCCTCTCTTTTATCCTACTTCCCTCTCAAAAGAAAGGTAGAAGGTGGTAACAGAAACTCATTTCATGTTAAATAATAAATTACTAAAAAACTGCGTGAATCTGTTCTATCTGAATCACAGACAAGAGTTCAGCTCTACCATCTTCATGCAGTCAGGCTTCCCTGACCATCCTGGGACCCGCTGACATCCCTTCTCCCCTGATCTCTGATTGAGGCAGAATTTTTTATTTGCGTCATGCAGCTTAGCATGGGCGGTTGTCCATTTTCTTAACTAGTAGAGAGGGATTTCTTCTACTCTTCTCCTCAAGTTTCCAGCTTTGCCTATACTGTTGGAACTTCTGCCCTTAGTTCTGCTCTCTTAGGAAAGTAATGAGGCGGAAGTTTTCATTTTACCATTTCTCATATTCCCTCCCCTCAGGAGACATAAACCATCTGACTGGGGAGAAGGGCAATGCTCAGGCTGACAGCTTCGGGCTGGCCCCTTTCTCAGAGTCTCTTGTACATCAGCAGAGCACCTCCTCCTCCGGAAGGCAGCACGAAGTCTCTCAGCTGCTGTGCCTCCGAATGAAGTCCACACATGGAACTGGGGAGGAGGAGGAATGCTGTAGGCCCCATGGGTCCCAGGCATAGTCCTCAATCCAGTTTGATGAGTTCAGCTGATGAGATATTTTAATCCCCGTCACCAACAGGAGTGGATAAGAGGTATGACTAATTAGCACCACCATCTAAAATGCCTTTCTTCCCTTCATCTGACTGTCAAAATGTCTACCCTTTAAGGCTGACTTCTTATTCGCAGAGTTTTTTGCAATTCCTGAGGTCCCAATTAATCATTTCCTAATCTTTGCCCCAAAGTACTATTTTTATGCTCCTACTACAAGATTTATTTTGCCTGGCATTCTACTAAGTTGTATATATCTCTTTCAACACTTAAGGTATAAGCTCCTTCAGAAAGCGGGCTAAATCATATGTATCTTTGTATCAATCAATTCAGTTTAATTTTATACACACTTAATCTGGATCACCTTTGTAATTACCTGTTTACTGTTTGTTTTCAGACAGACTGTAAATTCAAAGAGGCAGACAGTCAATTCTTGTTAACTGCTATATCTCTTCCACTGGCACTGCTCTGTAAATATTTGTTGAATTGAATTAATTTTCTCTCACATGTTTGTAATCATGCCTAATAAATATTTGTTGGCTGAATGGTTGATTATTTGACGGGGGGGGAGGTGGTGAGATGAGACAGATGAATCTAAAATCAAAGTGTCATCTTTTAACATTTCAGAACAAATGAAGTCAAAATATCAACAACAATGAACATGCACTTCCTTTGAAAATAATATTAAAATGATGAAAATTATCCCTTTGCCCACACCACACATTGTGCTTCGGAGTTTTCATATCTATAAATCATTAACCTATTATGGGTACTCAATACAAAGGTAAAATCCTTGCCTCATCACTGATGGTTCTCATCTATAAACGACCAGTATTTAATGAAATAAAGATTTTTCACATTGCAAGTATAAGAAAATGTCAGAGACAGAATCCAACCACTCTAACAGAGTTCTGAAATAGTGACTCAGCAAAAGAGGGCAAGCTACAAGGGCAATCAGACCTCCAACAGCTTCCTGCTGTGTTGCTACTGCAAAACCGTTCTGGACTGGCGCTCTCTACTATCCAAAACCAACGGATGTTGGTGCCTCTTGGACATACAGAGGTCTCTTGATTTTTCTCCAATAGCTCAGTAACACTACAGTATTTATTTTAGATGTTAAGATGCTCAAATTTAGATGTATTAGCCAATTGATTTAAAAGGGGAAGTGAGAAAATAAAACTCAAGAGTGCCTAATAACTTAAAGTATGTACTTAGTAAGTGACTACTGACCATCCAGTCTTGTGTTGGGTCCTCTGGGAAGAAAATGTCTGTCCTCTAGAAGCCCATAGGATAGGTGACTTATGCAGAAGCCATTATATAACTTCTCAACATTATATATGAAGTAGACTATAAGGAAGTGTGAGCATCTACGGTACAACCAATCAGAACAGAGGAGAAGGTAAGAGGGGTGTTTCATTGATAAGCTGAGTCTTGAAGGAAAAGGAGGATTTAAACAGGCAGAGGTGAATGCAGGAAAGGAGGCAGATCCCCAGAGTTACACACTACCTGCAAGGAGAATACTTTCAAAAGTCCATGTTGAAGCTGATCTTGCTCAGAGCAGGTAACAGTCATTGACAGATCTGGGTTACAAAAATCAAACCGGATTAAGACTCTCCTGAGCAGCTTCTGAGTGGGTCCCAGTTTTAGAAAAGCCCCTGAAACTGCTGCATCACTAAGGCCAGGAAAAGGGTACCCCACAGTTGATACATGCCTAACAGAGCATTTATTATGACCATCAGATGATTACCATTTTTCTGAAGCTTTTCTGGAAGATGTCAACTACCGGTAAACTGGGTACCCCTGGGTGACTAGTTAAACTTGTTCCCATTATCTACAGCTAAACTTGTTCCCATGAAGTGGTTTCTAATTTGTGGGAAATATGGAATCATTCCAAGGATTCCAGTAAATTCATATAAGTACCAGGTTCATGGTCTGAACACCATTTTCCAAACATCACATAGACTGAATGTTTCACACAAACATACTGCCATTTTTCCAATGTATATGATTACTCTTGTCTTTAATTTTTAAAATATATTTTAAAATATAATTGAATTCATAGCCAGTTTATTCACTGTATCACCTAAGATTACTAAAAGTTTTTGAATGTTAAAGAAGTTTTCCACATACTTACATGGAAAAAGGTCCAAAATGAGCTAAGTTAGAAAGGCAAAGTAACTATCTATCTATATATACATACATACATATATATATACACACACACACATTTTGCAAAAGAAATGTTTATTATATATACTACTTTAACACGTTAATGAAGGTACATGTTCATAGAAAATTTTAGAAAATATAAACTACAGTATTAACTTTTGGTGGTGGTTTCGTTGCTAAGTCATGTCTGACTCTTGTTGATCCCATGGACTGCAGCCTGCCAGGCTCCTCTGTCCATGGGATCTTCCAGGCAAGAATACTGGAATGGGTTGCCATTTTCTTCTCCAGCAGATCTTCCAGACCCAGGGATCAAGCCCGGGTCTCCTGCACTGCAGGCAGATTTTTTACCAACTGAGCTACTACAGAGGTGGTTTTGGGAGATGGAATATATAGGTGTGTTTTCACTGTCTATAAGTTTCTGCATTTTAAACTGTTATAATGAGAATGTATTGTTTTTGTAATATGGAAAAGCACTAAATATTTTAAAAGATTGTTTTATTCAATAAAGTAAGAAGTCCTGCTTGAAAAAGTTTGGAAGAGTGTCTTCCTGAATTTATTAAATTCATAATCTCCTGGGATTGCTGCTCACAGAGGCAGACTCTGCAGAAAACTCCACTCTACGCAAGTACAACTCAAACTCAAAGGACTGCACTGAAATCTTTACTGTATCCAGTTTCATGTCTGTCACTATGTTTGGGGTGGAGACTAAACTAGGGGCAATAAGCCACCACTCGTGCCTAAGTATGATTTCAGGACCATTTTTAGATGCCTCTTGATCCCCAGACAACCGCTGGCTCTCACTAGAGACAGGCATGTGAGAAAGGGAAAGTGAAGTTGCTAAGTCCTGTCCGACTCTTTGCGACCCCATGGACTGTAGCCTACCAGGCTTCTCTGTCCATGGGATTTTCCAGGCAAGAGAACCGGAGTGGGTTGCCAGTTCTTTCTCCAGGGGATCTTCCTGACCCAGGGATCGAACCTGGGCCTCCTGCATTGCAGGCAGACGCTTTACCCTCTAAGCCACCAGGGAAGCCCAGGCATGAGGGAAGGGAGCGGCAATTTATTAATCATCTGCAACATGTCAGGCGAATGTTCTGTAACACATTAGGTCAACTCATTAAATAACTTTGCAAAATATTAGAGCACCTATTTGAAGATGAGGAAAGTAAGGCTTGGAGAGGGTGAGTAACTTGGACCAGTCTATCAGGCCGGACCAGTAAGTTGGACCTGTCTATTAGGTTATACCATGCAGAAGCCCAAGCAGGAGAGAAAATCTTTCATTCTATTACCAGATTTAATTTAGGAGTTTAAATTCATGGTGGGGTTTAAATTCATACTGAAGTGCAGACACAAAGGCATGAAGATGCATTTCATTTGCGCACTGCTTTATGACTCACAAAGCACTTTCTATGCACCGCTTTATTTTATCGCTACAACAAAGAAACCTACGGGGCAGTTAGACAGGCATTACCATCTCCCTTTTACAAAGGAGGAAATGAAGCTCAGAAACTGACAAATGGCTAATCTCTGTCCTGAAAGTAGAGGTGGAAAGGGGGAGAAAGAGATAGACAGGGAGGGGAAGGGCAGAGGGGGAAAGAAAGAAACACACACAGGAGGTAAAGGTCCAGAAGGAGGAGCTAAGTAGGTGACACTGATATTCCACCAACATTTACTGAGGATCTGCAACGTCCCTGCCCAGGAGAGACACGATGCGAGTCACATATGTAATCTCAAATCACCTAGCACCCACACGGAAATAAAACAGATGAGACTAAAATGTATGTTCAAAACACCACCATTTTAACATGTAACCAGCATAAAAGTGATTACTGAGATAGTCTGCCATTCCTTCTCTGCAGTAAATCTTTCAAATCCAGTGCGGATTTTACACCGGCAGGACAGCGCCCATTCCACGTGTTTCACAGCCACATGTGACTAGTGGTTACCATACTGAATGGCACAAGTCTAAACTGTGACAGGAGCTTAGGATGATCTCATTAATCCTCGCAGCTAAGATGAGCTAACAGGCTCAGACACAGCTAGATGTGGAAAATTCCAACCCTGTTCTGCGCTCTGAGTTCCAGGTCTTTTTCACTGGAGGGAAGGTCGTTGCCATTAATACCTAGGATGCGTTTTGAAAACATACGTCAAGACTCATATTGAAATCTTGGAAATAACCTAACATCTAAAACAAGGGAATGCAACTGTCTCTTCACTTTCTTCCTCCCTATGTGCTAGTCCGGAGCTACCTCTAGGTAAAGGGTTGTGTCTTATTCACCATTACACACTCACGGCACATGGTAGACAATAAAATTTTCCAAATCAATTATGCATAATATGGTAATTAGTCCATGAAGATAATATCAGGCAGCCATGAAAAGTTATATTTATGAAACTTTGGCCAATACTTATTATGTTTTTAAAAAGAATTCTAAATAGTATAAACAGTATAGTTATAAGAGCAATAGAAAAATATTAAGAGGTAATAAAGGCAGTTATCCACTTAGCTTATTCAGTTCAACCCTAGTACTAGTATATAACATATGCCAGGCACATACATGTCATTATCAAGAATATAGTTCATTTTCATTTGAAACCTTAAATTTCACCTTTTTTTGAAACCTTAAAAGTGTTCCAAATGAACACGTTACTACTCTTATGACAGAATCATTTACAATAATATTATAAAATGACAGAAAGCGTGATAAGGACAGAACACTGGACATGATAACAGTACAGATGCTGGGTCTTCCAACGGAGAGAACCAGAGTCAAGTATGGGAAAGTGTCAGATTTTAACTAGTCGACTGAAAAAATATTTACTGAGCTAATAAGCACAGCACTAGAGGTCAGAGATGGAATTAGAGTAAGAAGAACACTAGAACTTAAAGACATCACTGGACAATGGACTATGGAAAGAGGTATAGAAAAGAGGTTCATCATCCAGACTGGCGAGGTGGGCAGAGGTGCCAGGGGAAGGCTTGAGCTAGTGTGTTTTTTCAAAGAGGGAAGGTGCTGCCAAAGTCTGAACATTTTCTGCAAGAAATTCTTAGCTTTGTATTTTTACTCTGATAACATTCTTTAAAATTAGGTAAGTGCATACTGAATCACCTGGATGCCTATTTGATAACTGAGCATGCAACCAAGGCTGAGAGTGAAGTTTGCGTCTGTAAAGTGTTAAGGGGCCCTGACCACCTGAGTTCAGTTACAGGCTAAGCCTCTGGAGAGTTTTAAATAAAAGTGACACGATCCCAATTATATTTTTAAGAGATGATTCTTATGAGTATGTAGAGAATGGATTATACAGATGGGAAGAGCACCAATAGAAACCCCAATTAGGGAGTTTTTAGTATACTCCAGAATAATGATTGTTGAGACTAGAGGGGCTGGAATTGAGATGGGAGAAACAGGATTCGGACATGATTGGGGTTTAGTTTCTTTAAAAGGAAAGCATAAGTCTGAACTCAGACTTAAGGGATGAATAGGAGTGGGCAGCAGAGGTGTTGAAAGAGGACAGAGGAAAGAGCAATTCCTAGAGGTGAGGGAGACAGAGTCCATTCAAAACACTGAAAGAAGGTCAGTTGTTTGGGATCATAACAGTGAGTGGAGAAGCGGGGTAAGAGATGAAGCTCTGGAGGCAGGAGTAGTGTCAGAGGTGGCCACATTAAAGAGTGTGAACTTCATCCTAAGAGCAGTGAGGTCATGAATGGTTCTAAGCAGAGAAGTGACATAATCTTTTCAAGAAACATGTGCATGAGAAGTGTCTATGAGATTTAGTAACAAGGAGATGGTGACCTGACTAAGCCAGCTTCACGAGGGTGGAGTGCAAGTCAAGCTGGTTGAAAAGTCAATTTTGTCTCAGACAGATAAAAAGACAAGTACTGTGCAATTGTTGAATATTATACACTAACCAACTAGTGGATGAAAAAATTAAATAGTATACAAAGTCTTTTTTTAACTCCAAGCTACCTGGAAGTCCTTAATTCTGATGGATGATAAGACAGATATAGATAGATTAGATAGACAAATATATAAATAAAATAGATACAGAGAGATAGGAAAGGGAAGATTGATGCTTTTTTCTTTTCCATTATGGTTTATTATAGGATATTAAATATAGTTCCCTGTACACTACAGTAGGGTCCTTGTTGTTTATCCATTCTATATGTAAGAGTTAGTGTGCATCTGTTAATCCCAAACACCCAATCCATCCCTCTCTTACCCACTGCCCCTTGGCAAACATAAGTCTGTTCTCTATATTCATGAGTCCGTCTCTTAGATAGGTTCATCTGTGTCATATTTTAGTTTCCACATATACGTAATATCATATAGTATTTGTCTTTCTCTTTCTGACTTACTTCACTTAGTATGATAATCTGCAGGTCCATCCACATTGCTGCAAATGGCATTATTTCATTCTTTTTATGGCTGAGTAGTATTCCATTGTGTGTGTGTGTTTGTGTGTGTGTATGTATACCACATCTTCTTTACCCATTCATCTATCAGTGGACATTTAGGCTGCTTCCATGTCTTCGGTTATTATAAACAGTGCTTCTATAAACATTGGGGTGCAGGTATCTTCTGGATATATGCCCAGAAGTGGGACTGCTGGGATCATATGACAGTTCTATTTTTAGTTTTTTAAGGAACCTCCATACTGTTCTCCATAATGGCTTTACCAATTTACATTCCCACCAACAGTATAAAGGGGGGGGTTCCCTTTTTTCCACACCCTCTTCAGTATTTGTTATCTGTAGACTTTTAAATGATAGCTATTCTGATTGGTGTGAGGTGGTACCTCATTAAATTTCATTTGCATTTCTCTAATAATTAGGGATGATGAGCATCCTTACATGTGCTTATTTGCCAGTTGTATGTCTACTTTGGAGAAGTGTCATCTGTCCATTTTTTGATTGGGTTGTCTGGATCCACTGAGTTTTGTTTTTAAAAAATTTAGGGTAGTTTTTTTTAATTAATTTTTTTAAAATTTAGCATAATTTTAAGATGATTCTAAACCAAGATCAGAATAAGGATTGGTTATTAACAATGGGAAATTAACCAAATAATAATTAAATATATTAAGATACCTATATTCTTTTAAATTTTGTTCTAAATAATTTTCTTACATGTATTACATAATTGCCACTTCATAGCAAATAGAAGTGGGAATGATGGAAGCAGTGACACATTTCGTCTTCTTGGGCTCTTAAATCCCTGCGGATGGTGACTGCAGATGTGAAATTAGAAGATGATCGCTTCTTGGCAAGAAAGCTATGACAAACCTGGACAGTGTGTTAAAAAGCAAAGGCATCACTTTGCTGACAAAGGTCCATATAGTCAAGGCTATGGTCTTTCCAGTAGTCAGGTATGGATATGAGAGCTGGACCATAAAGAAGGCTGAGTACTGAAGAACTGATGCTTTGAACTGTGGTGCTGAAGAAGGCCCTTGAGAGTCCCTTGGACTGCAAGGAGATCATACCAGTCAATTATAAAGAAAATCAATCCTGAATACTCACTGGAGGGACGGATGCTGTGGCTGAAGTTCCAATATTTTGGTTATCTGATGCAAACAGTTCATTGGAAAAGGCCCTGATGCTGGGAAAAACTGAAGGTAGAAGAAGAGGGCGACACAGGGTGAGACGGTTGGATGGCATCACCGATTCAGTGGCCATGAACTTGGGCAAGCTCTGGGAGATGGTGAGGGACAGGGAAGCCTGGTGTGCTGCAGTCCATGGGGTCATGAAGAGTTCAGGCGACTGAACAACATTATATTATTATTTTTAGTCACTGGAGATTTAGGGTTTTAAATAACTTTATGGTCATAATTTTCCCGAAAAAACACAACTTATGTAAGGAAATCCTCTTGGAATCACTTGTCTACAGGACCATCCCCACTTTAAAGTCACAGTCACCCTCAAGGTGCAGCTCCATAGCAGACCCCTTCAGAGCATCTTCCATAAACATCAAGGTTAGTGATTTGTTTTCTCTTTGTCCTTCTGTAGACAGTACATGTAATTCTATCACTTTGCTGGTTTTTGTCTGTCTCTTACAGGCAGAGATTCCTCCTTATTCATCCTTGTATCCCCAACACCCAGCACAGTGCCTGACGCGCAGTGTTCAATAAACACTTGCTAAATTGCTGAATCACTGCCTTCCACTTTGGACCGTGTAGCCACACTGAGGCACCAGCACCCGCCTGGTGGCAGCAGCCCTCCAGTGCACCAGAGCAGGGAGGACGTGAACAGTTACGGAGAACTACTCCTACCAGCCTAGAACATCAGCAACCCAAAGCCGATGCCACAATCTAGAGGAATGGGATGCAGAGGGAGGTGGGAAGGGAGTTCAAGAGGGAGTGGACATGTGTCTACCGATGTTAAGGTATGAAAAAAATTCACAATATTGTAATTATCTTCTAATTAAAAATAATTTTTTTAAAAATCTGTAAAGTAACAGTAAACCTACATATACTCCAAATTCCCCACTTTCTCTTCACCTCTTCCCCACCTAAATATCTAATGAATCCATACAACAAAAAGCCAGTTCATAAAAAGTTTTAATGCTTATCTGTTTTCTCAAAATTAATCAGGTACTTGCAATGAACATCATAAGAAAAAAGTTTTATAAGTAAGTAAAATAATCCAACAGTACAGCTAGGATTTTTTTAACAGATTCCTAAAATAACTATGCTTGGTGTATCTTCTACTGAAAAATAAATGCTAGTTCAAAAAATTTTATCTCTGAAATACTCTTCTTGACTCAAATAACATTAGTCAATATAGCCAAGTTTATTATTTAAGTATCTTTAGCACTTGTCCAATTATCACAGAATATGGTCTTTGTTTTTTTTTTAACATAAAAGAGAACATTTTACATGGAAGGTTCAGGCACTTAAGAAACATTTTTACTTATATCTTATTTGAACTATTGCTTTTATCCATCTACTTCATACAAATAAAAGTTGAAACACCTTCATCATTGCCTTTCCAGTTTTGCATCTCGCAACAGCAGAAAACAATCCAGTTGACCTTGTCAAGAAGCATTTATGGGGACAGGATGAAAGATCTGCCCAGTAAACAAATTAATTACAATACCAGGCACCAATTCTACGCCACTGAAGAATTCCAGAACCAGCAGTGACTAAGGATTCCTTTTACACACAAGGAGAGAGAAACAGAAGTCTGCTGTATCGTGATAAAAGCTCTGTGATCAGTGTTCTCAGGGGTCTGCCCGTCATGTCTTGCAGACTATTTCATACTCTATGAAAAGCAGTAAATTAAAGTCATTATTATTTTACTGACTCTCAGTCTAGCCTGTTTGAGTTAAAATCATTCCTTGATTTGTCTATATTTTAAGAAGCCTGTATTTTTCCAGCATTCCAGAGCACCTGCCTACACACACAAACGCATACACACCAGTAGATACTGATAAGATGGGACATCATGAGAACCATCTCATTTTGCTCAAATTCTCCTGACTGCCTGTACTTCACTCTTCCACTACAAGAAAACACCAGAGAGAAAGCGGTAACATTTCCCTCTTCCACCACTGCAATACCAAGGAGCCTGTAACAGAAGCGTCCCTTTGTGCAAACAAAGCCTACAGACAGCTACAATCTGTGCTGCCTTGGAGCCGGCTTTGGCTCTCTGGAGCAAGGCTGAGATGCATTGAGGCTTTCCAGATTGAAGGTCACAACGGTGTGTTGAATAACAAGGTTTCTGCAGAAATCCTTAAAAACGACTTTAATCCTAAAAAACTGCACATGGCTCAGAGACAACTGAGACACTAACAGAAGATACCCAGTGAGCAATGAGAGTACTTCATAAAACCAGCCAGTCACACCAGATACCTGTCTTACGAGACCCTATGGTAGCAGGTGCTATTCAAGAGGGAAAGCGCCTGTTCACAGGCAGAAACGTTCCATCATCCGTTCATTTCCCAAAATACTGTGCTGGCCTCTGCCTCCAAAGACATCAACCACTTTTCACATTAAATATTAGGGTGAAGAAAGTAAGAAAAAGGAATTATAGAAAACATAATTTCAGTAAAAAAGAATTCTATTCTTTTGAAATTGGAAAATTCAGGTGCCCAGCTTCTATGGACTCTTTCTTCTAAAAATAAAAATCCACTCCTAGTGTCTTCACTCTACAAGGTCATTTTTTTAATTTGAAGTTCTTGTTCTCACTACATTGCAGAACTTTTTGTGATATAAGTGGGGGCAAACCAGTTGTTTTTCATGAGAATAAAAAACAAAAACCCTTAGACTCTAGTTTGCTTCTGCTACTGTGTAGCCTTTAGGAAGTCACCTAAACCTGCCCACATTCCAAGCTTCCCTGTACATACATAATATGGCAGAGGTGGAGCACAACCTAGGATCTGATATAAGGGGCGTTTCGTAGAGATAACTCTGCTTTACAAGTTCAAGAACCCAATAAAATTGTATATAAAAATGTTTGTGTTTGAGCATTTTTCCAGGGCTAGTATCCACTTTCATCAGATTTTCAACAGTCTGAGACTTGAAGTTGGCAAAGAATCACTGGTAGGGGGGATCGGGATGGGGAATACATGTAAATCCATGGCTGATTCATGTCAATGTATGGCAAAAACCACTACAATATTGTAAAGTAATTAGCCTCCAACAAATAAAAATAAATGGAAAAAACAAACTAACAAACAATAAGACAGTTTCTAAGCAAAATATTGTAAACTGAAGTCTGCAATTCCATGATTCTTCTATAACAGAGCAGGTAAAACTGGAAGAGAAGCAAGTCATCTGGAAAACAGACTACAAACTTTCATTCTTAGAAAATGGAAAAACTAGAAATGGTGCTCACTGTCTGTTGACGATACTAAGGGATCTGAGAGAGACAAAGGGGTTGTCTCAACGGGTTTGAAGAGCCTGGTATCTCCTCTCCATCCTCAGCAGAAGACTTAGGGTTGCGTCAAAATGAACATGGAAAGAAGCAATGATAACACCAAGTGCCCAGATCTTGGATTTTAAATACCATTCCTTCACTACAGAGGGAGGACCCCTTGAAGAAACGGCTGAGTTCTAGTCTGGGAAAGTGTGAAGTCTCCCTGAGCAAGGCTTCATACTTGCTCTTGTCTTGTTGGGCAAGGAAGAGCTGAGAGACTAATGGATCATGTTATTAATAAGAGTTGATAAAAGCTGGTATAAAGGGGATCTCACTGGCCAAATTTGAGCAATATGAACCTCCAAACAATGACAGTAAAAGATTATAAACATTAAAAATGTTAATTTCATGAGCACAAAATGATGAAATAAAAAGAGGACATGTAATCAGAGCATATCAAATAGAAAAATAAGGAAAGTAAAGAATGCCAACTAACAAATGTAGAGAAAAAAAATATTTTAGAAAAATCACCATTTTGCAACTCTCATGTAATAACTGATTCAGGCACAGATCATCAATGTATGTAAAAATCACTGGATAATTAGATATTCACATGTTCTCAAAGTATGACCCAACATACTCCTTAACATGAAGGTTTCCATTTCTTGATTCTAGATTTTAATAATAAATACAGCATTGCATATTCTAATTAAACAGTAGCCCAGTTAATGAAATTAATTTCATTGAACATCTGTGAACTTATCAGTTTTCGAAGAATTAGAACGTTTCAATTAACACATAATCAGTATCATTTGATAATTATTTGAGGATTCGGAAGGCACTCCTACATCTTTCTGTGCCTCTTTATTATCAGTATGAATATAAAAGGTAAAAGGATCACTGCTCAGAAAGAGGTCTCCAAGAACACAGAGGGATGGTCAAGGCGGCTGCTGTCCTATACTGCCTTCCAGTAGCCATTGGTTCCACTTAGGGATGACACAGTCCACAACTGTTCTCCTCTCCTCTCCTACACTTTACAGAAATCAAAAGTAACTCTTTCTCACCCCAAGGTAGAGCAAGACAACATGGAAAATTCTACAGAACAAATGAGCATGTTTTATCAACAAGTGGTAAGAGGGAAAACAAAAGGAAGAGAGGGGATGTTGATGGATTGAGAGACTCAAGAAATAAATCAACCAAATGCAACACAAGACTCTTATTTGGATCCTGACTCAAACAAACCAACTATAAAATCCATTTATGGGACTTGCTTGGTGGTACAGTGGGTGGGAATCTGCCTGCCAGTGAGCGGACATGGGTTCAATCCCTGGTCCCAGAAGAGCCTGTGCGCCACCACTACGGAGCCCACACTCAACTGCTGAAACTCGTGTGCCTAGAGCCCATGCTCCGCAACAAGAGAAGTCACTACCATGAGAAGCCTGTGCACAACAAAAAGTAGTCCCCGCTCACTGCAACTAGAGAAAGCCCAAGCGCAGCAATGAAGACAAAAATAAATAATAAAATAAAATACATTTATGAAATAGGAAAATTTGAACACTGTGAGCTATTTCCAAAGCCTTTGACTGTGTGGATCACAATAAACTGTGGAAAATTCTGAAAGAGATGGGAATACCAGACCATCTGACCTACCTCTTGAGAAACCTATATGCAGGTCAGGAAGCAACAGTTATAACTGGACATGGAACAACGGACTGGTTCCAAATAGGAAAAGGAGTACCTCAAGGCTGTATATTGTCACCCTGCTTATTTAACTTATATGCAGAGGACATCATGAGAAACGCTGGGCTGAAAGAAGCACAAGCTGGAATCAAGATTGCCGGGAGAAATACCAATAACCTCAGATATGCAGATGACACCACCCTTATGGCAGAGAGTGAAGAAGAACTAAAAAAAACCTCTTGATGAAAGTGAAAGAGGAGAGTGAAAAAGTTGGCTTAAAACTCAACATTCAGAAAACTAAGATCATGGCATCTGGTCCCATCACTTCATGGGAAATAGATGGGGAGACAGTGGAAACAGTGTCAGACTTTATTTTTTTGGACTCCAAAATCACTGCAGATGGTGACTGCAGCCATGAAATTAAAAGACGCTTACTCCTTGGAAGGAAAGTTATGACCAAACCTAGACAGCATATTAAAAAGCAGAGACATTAATTTGCCAACAAAGATCCCTCTAGTCAAGGCTATGGTTTTTCCAGTGGTCATGTATGGATGTGAGAGTTGGACTGTGAAGAAAGCTGAGTGCTGAAAAATTGATGCTTTTGAACTGTGGTGTTGGAGAAGACTCTTGAGAGTCCCTTGGACTGCAAGGAGATCCAACCAGTCCATCCTAAAGGAGGTCAGTCCTGGGTGTTCATTGGAAGGACTGATGCTGAAGCTGAAACTCCAGTACTTTGGCCACCTCACGCGAAGAGTTGACTCATTGGAAAAGACCCTGATGCTGGGAGGGATTGGGGGCAGGAGGAGAATGGGATGACAGAGGATGAGATGGCTGGATGGCATCACCGACTCGATGGACATGAGGTTGAGTAAACTCCGAGAGTTTGTGATGGACAGGGAGGCCTGGCGTGCTGTGATTCATGGGGTCGCAAAGACTTGGACACAACTGAGTGACTGAACTGAACTTAACTGAACTGAACTGAGCTATTTTATATCAATTTAATTAATTTTAATGTGATTTTTAACAGAGTCCTTTTTGGATAATACTGTTGCTAAAACTTGGCCTCTGTACATCAGGGCTGAATAGAAACGTGGAGAAAAGAGTTTAGGAGAAGTAGAAAAGAGTAGCTTTTATTGCTTTGCCAGGCAAAGGGGGCTAATGCCCCTAAGACTGTGTGTGTGACTCACCCTGGAGGGGGTAGTGAGGTGTTTTATAGTGTTAAAGGAGCAGGGCGTGATCAGTTCACAGACAACTCTCAGATTGGTTGCCATCAAGGTGGAGTTTCAAGCTTCATCAGCCTTCTGGTTTCAAGCATTCTAGGGTCTATATTCTTGTGGTCACAGTTTTCATCTGGAGGGGGCCTGCTTCCCATAAAAACAACTCACAACTCAGGAATGTGTGTCAGGCCTTTATCTATATCTTTCAGGCAACTGGGGGTTTGGTGATTCTGCAATGTGGGAATTACAGTCTAAATTGTTACCAGTTTCCCAGCCCAACAGCTATTCTGTGTTTCTACACCTTCACATTTTCCAATTGTTAAGTCTTAGTCAGAAATTTACTTCAAAAGACGGGGACACAGGGCCTTGTATACTGTTTCAATACATACTGAAAAACTTGCCTGAAATTTGCTTTAAAATATCCCAGTGAGGGTGGTAGGGGGCAGATACAGAGGAAATAAGAGTGGTCACGTGTTGATAATTGTCAAATCTGGGAGATGGGTTTGCAAGGGTTCACTGTACCATTTTCCCCTCTACTTTTGCATATGTTTGGAATTCCATCATTAAGAATTTTTTTTTTTTTAAGGAAGGAAGCCCTACTAGTTACAGATGAAGGACAGAGAAGCCTGGATAGATAGAGTCCATAGGGTTGCAAAGAGTCAGACATAACTGAGCCGCTGCACAACAGCAATGAACAAAATGTCTCCAGTTCGGATGTGCTCAGATTCTGGATTGACGGTATGGTGGTTTAGTTGCTCAGTCTGTCCAGCTCTTTGCAGTGCCATGGACTGTAGCCCACCAGGCTCCTCCGTCCATGGGATTTTCCAGGCAAGAATACTGGCGTGGGTTGCCATTCCCTTCTCCACGGGATCGTCCCCACCCAGGGATTAAGCCTGGGTCTCCTGCATTGCAGGTGGATTCTTTACCAACAGAGCCATTAGGGAAGATTGATTTTATTTCAGTCACCATTTACTGAAAGTTTGTCAGGTTCTGGCATTCCTAGAACTAAGTGATACCCAATGGTTCTTTTAGGTACCACTGAGGATGTAGTGGTTAATAATGTGGTATCTGAAGTCAAATGGCCCAGACTAGAATTCCAGGCCTTCTACCTACTGTGTAACATGGAGGAAATTGCTTAAATCTCTCTGTGTCTCAGTTTATAAAATGGGAATAATAAAAGCCTCCCTGGTGTCTCAGATGGTAAAGAATCTGCCTGCAATGCAGGAGACCTGGGCTCAATCCCTGGGTGGGGAAGATCCCCTGGAGAAGGAAATGACAACCCACTCCAGTACTCTTCCTGGAGAATTCCATGAACAGAGGAGCCTGGTGGGCTACAGTCCATGGAGTCACAAAGAGTCGGACATGACTGAGAGACTCAGTTTCACCATGCCTCAGTTTTCTCATTTATACAATGGAAATAATAAGAGCACCTACATCTAGTTCTGTCTCATTCACTATGGTAAAGCCTTTAACTATGTGGATAACAACAAACTGTGGAACATTCTTAAAGAGATGTGAATACCAGACCACCTTACCTATCTCCTGAGAAACATGTACGCAGGTCAAGAAGCAACAGTCAGAACCAGACATGGAACAACAGACAGGTTCCAAATTGGGAAAGGAGTACGTCAAGGTTGTATGTGGTCACCTTGTTTATTTAACTTATATGCAGAGTACATCATGTGAAATGCTAGGCTGGATGACTCACAAGCTGGAATCAAGATTGCAGGGAGAAATATCAACAACCTCAGATATGCAAATGATACCACTCTAATGGCAGAAAGTGTAGAGGAACTAAAGAGCCTCTTGATAAGGGTAAATGAGGAGAGTGGAAAAGCTGGCTTAAAACTCAATATTAAAAAAACTAAGATCATGCTATATGGTCCTATCACTTCATGGCAAATAAAAGGAGAAAAAGTGGAAGCAGTGAGAAATTTTATTTTCTTGGGCTCCAAAATCACAGCGGATGGTGACTGCCGCCATGAAATTAAAAGATGCTTACTCCTTGAAAAGAAAGTTATGACCAACCTAGATAGCACATTAAAAAGTAGAGACATCACTTTGCTGACAACAGTCTGTATAGTCAAAGCTATAGCTGTGACGTAAGAGTTGGACCATAAAGAAGGTTGAGCACCGAACTGTGGTGCTGGAGGGCTCTTGAGAGCCCCTTGGACAACAAGTAGATGAAACCAGTCCATCCTAAAGGAGATCAACCCTGAATATTCACTGAAAGGACTGATGCCAAAGCTAAATCTCCAATACTTGGGCCACCTGATGTGAAGAGCAGACTCACTGGAAAAGACCCTGATGCTGAAAAAGACTGAGGGCAGGAGGAGAAAGGGGCAACAGAGGATAGCTAGATGACATTTCAGACTCAATGGACATGAATTTGAGCAAGCTCCGGGAGATAATGCACGACAGGAAGCCTGGCGTGCTATATAGTACATGGGGTTGCAGAGAGTCAGGCATGACTTAGCGACTGAACAACAACAAGAGCACCTACTTCAGCAAAACCCATATGAAGTACTTAGAACAGTGCCTCACACACAGTAAGCACTCAACAAATATTCACTATTATTAGCATCCATCAGTTGATCATATTAAAAGTAAATCTAGGACTTTCCTGTGGTCCAGTGGTTAAAAATCTGCCTACCAATGTAGGGGACACAGGTTCCATTCCTGGTCCAGGAGAATCTCACATGCCGTGGGGCAACTAAGCCCTGCAGCCTACAGCCCATGCTCTGAAATAACAAAACCACGGCAACTACAGAGTAGCCCCACTCACCGCAACTAGAGAAAGCCCACGTGCAGCAGCGAAGACCCAATGCAGCCAAAAATCCATAAATACATAATTTTTTAAAAAATCACACTGAAAAAGCAAATCTATGACTTCTAACTCCACTGCCATTGAAAATCTCATATAAAACATTGTCTTACTTTGATAGCTATTAAGAACTTTCATACCATTCCAGATTTCTTAATACTTAGTGGATTTGGCATTTGGTGGTGATACGTCTATGCTTGTAACAGTTTGAGGGAACATTATGTTCCTTCATATTAATTAACAACAACAACAAAAAAATCAAGATGCAGAATAGCGAGAAGTCACTCCAGCTGCCCTTCTGTGAACCAGTTTATTTGGAAATACATTTTGTCCTCAGGCAATACATCACTGATATTCCTGTGCGGATATGAGGTCAGAACGGTATAAGCAGGGCTGGAGAAAGCAAGTCGAGTTGATTCACCAATAACATTTCTTACTGTTGAGATTCTGAAATGTAACAAAGCTAAAGCTTAATAAAAAAGGACGACCTCCTGCCTCTTGCCTGACAGCGAGCGTTTGGTGAAACTGCTGATGTTACTGGGAATGAGGGATGAAGATGGGGAGGGCAGATAGTGGGAGATACTGCAGGCAGTGGGATACAAGTGAATTTAGGACACAGGTCGGGCTCCACCTGAAGAGAATATGTAATTCAAGTTCATCAACGTCAAAGTGAAAGTGTTAGTCACGCAGTCATGTCTGACTCTTTGCGACCCCAGACTGTAGCCCACCAGGCTCTTCTGTCCATGGGATTCTCCGGGTAAGAATACTGGAGTGGGTAGCCATTCCCTTCTCCAGGGGATCTTCCCAGCCCAGGGATTGCACCCAGGTCCCCTGCATCGCAGGCAAATTCTTTACCATCTGAGCCATCAATGTAGGTTACGATAAATGGAAACACACAAGAGAAATCAAATCAATTTAAGACTCTGATTAACTGGTATCCAAAGCTCAGGGCAGCAGGAGTGGTCTGCTCTAGTATAGAGAGTCAGGGTATATGATGTCTGTAGAGAACTTAAAAACGTGGATAAACTGACTAAACTCAGTGTGAGTTTTATTACCATCATGCGCTGGAGATTTAAAACAGTGTTAGTGACAAAACAGTCCTCCCTGCCAAAATCCTTTTTTTTTTAAAGGATATACTTTTACAATTTTATTTATTTTGGCTGTGCTAGGCCTTCACTGCTGTGCTCGGGCTTTCTCCAGCTGCAGCGAGCAGGGACTACTCTCTAGTTGGGGTGCTTGGGCTTCTCCTTGTGGTGGCTTCTCTTGTTGCAGAGCAAGGGCTCTGGGGCGAGGAAGCTCAGTAGTTGGGGCACATGGGCTTACTTGTCCCATAGCATATGAGATCCTCCCGGACCAGGGATGGAACCTGCGTTTCCTGCATTGGCAGGTGGATTCTTAACCACTAGACCACCAGGGAAGTCCTCTGCCAAAATCTTTCGTTAGTCTAAATTCTAAATTACTACTACAGTCACTGTCAAGTTTTAATAATATATCTTTAATAATATATCTAATAATAATATTTAATAAGCTTCAAATGAGCACATTTCTAATTTTGTAACTTAAACATTTATTCTCCATGGTAGGCGAATGCCCATTTATATACCCTAGGAAGCAGATTCAGCTACAAAGTTTCATTTTTGGAATAACTTGCAATGGTTCAGAATTGTTCAGTCAGGCTTCACAGTTTATGTAATAACCCCTGTCATGTCACATATTTCTGCACTGAAATGGCAGATTCAAAAAAACAATAGTCCAGTGACTGTCATATGAAGAAACAGAATTTTAGTTTCTTCATATCTGTCGTTTAGGTGACCATTTGACATTTTTAGTTTGCATTTAAAACAGTAAGACTTGAAAGATGCAATATTTCTGTTTGGTATGCATAAAGGTTGGGCTTCCCAGGTGGCACAGTGGTAAAGAACCCGCCTGCCAATGTAGGAGACAGACGTTCAATCCCTAGGTCAGTAAGATACCCTGGAGTAGGAATTGGAAACACACTCCAGTATTCTTGCCTGGAAAATTCCATGGACAGAGGAGCCTGGCGGGCTACAGTCCATGAGGTTGCAGAGTCAGACACGACTGAGTGACTAAGCATGCAAAGTTTATTTTATATAGAAAATATTTTAATGAATGTAAATAATCTTTATAACTGGAATTTATTATTGTTTAAAAATGGTTTTATAAAACTAAGAATACAGTAATTCTTTTTAAAATTTATTTATTTTAATCAGGAGGATAAGTACTTTATAATACTGTTATGGTTTTTGCCGTATGTCAATATGAATCGGCCATAGGTATACATGTGTTTAATGAAATGATTATTTACTGATATTACAATGATTATTATATAGAATATAATGACTATCTCTGATATTAACTGGTAACAAAAATAATTATGCCATATGGATTAAATTAAAAATTGATGTGTCCTAGGTTAAATAAAGTCAGCATACTACTGTCTTTGATCCTCTTCTTTTCTATGATTAATCACTTAGAAGTATTAAAAAACCCAAGACCTTGAGGATAAGTATCAGAACTAGTAGTGCTGACTGGTCATGTTCTAGCTGTCAACGCAAAAACAGACAAATCTCTGTTATTTTGTGATATTCTCACATATAAATGATTTTTGGTTTTTTAAAGAATTATTTCTCTAGTCGTTTTTGGCCGCACTGGGTCTTCACTGCTGCAGACTTATCTCTGCCTGCGGCGAGCAGGGGTTATTCTGCAGTTGTTGTGCCCGGGCTTCTCCGTGCGGCGGCATCTCGTGGAGCACAGACTCTCGGCCCGCGGGCTTCAGGAGTCACAGCACGTGGGCTCAGCAGCTCTAGCGCACAGGTTCAACAGCTTAGGTGCTCCACAGCATGTGGGATCCTCCCAGATCAGGGATTGAACTCACGTCTCCTGCTTTAGCAGGCAGGATCTTTACCACCAAGCCACCAGGGAAGCCCTATAAACATTTTTTAAAAGGGCAGGACAACTCAAATCAGATAAATAACTGTCTTTCACAAAAGAAATATGAAATAAGACCCAAATTACTAATCGCTGGCATTAATGCTACGAATCATGACTCACATATGAATATTTACAACCATTCTGGTTACTGTGGCATACTATCTACCTTATTTTCACATCAGATTTTAAGGTCCTTCAGGGAAGAGATGAGAGGCTGAAGCTTTATAATCAGAGTTGAAAGGACACTGGATTAGTAGGTAATGAGAAGCTACTCAAGATTTTTAAGCAGTGACATTGTATATTATGAGACTGAACCCATTGTACCGTGTGAATTAATGCGAAGAAGGCTAAGATTTTCTAAAGTTATTTGATTGACTGCTTACTAATATAGAACAATTTGATAACTTCTTAGACGATTAAATTATGCTTTCCTACCCTACTTGTGGTTAATTTTTTGGTCTTAAAATTATTGTGAATCAGTCCTTCAAACAGCAAATATTATTTAAATATTTGCTCTGTGTCTGGCACTGTGCTTGCTGGTGGCGGTTGTGTTTCAAAAACATATAGAACCAGAGTCTCTGCTATTCAACAGAATGGTAAATATAAACAAGTGATTATGAAAATGTGACCAGTGAGATAGTAGAGATACATACAAAGTGCAAAAAGAATTAGCTCATAGTAAGTTCTAAACCTCAACTACTTTGAAATCTTGACATCAAGACAGAATTCTGACATGTAGATAATATAACTGTGAAAATTGATTTTGCACAGACTTTTTCTTCACATTCAAGCAGTGTGAAAATGTTGAATAGTTTCATCTTCATGAAACCCATTTAATAAATGATGTCTACTTAATTAACTCATCACAACATTCTGAAATCAGAATGTTTTAGACAAATGCGCACAATAAAAACGGCAGATTAAAGTGGAGTCAGCTATAGGATAACAAAAACAGGGCATTGTCTGGATGTCTGTGCTTTGGAGAAGGGCACAGACAGTGATGCCATTAACAAATTCTGGAACAGAATGAGCAGATGTGGATGAGCAGCTCACAAGTTTATTTTCAGACATAATGAGTTCGAGATGCCCATGGGACAACAATACGCAAATGTCCAGCAGAAGTTGTAAAATCAGGTCTGGAGTCATATGAGAGGTGGGGCTTGCTGATACAGGTCCAGAAGTCATCAGTTGAGAGATGGAATTACAATCACCAGGCTGGACGAGACTGGCTACCGGGAGCATGGTAAGTGGAAGAGAAAAGACTAATAATGGAACTTGATTATATACGGTCTCATATTTTCCCTTACAATTTTACTTAGTCATGAAAAAGCAAAAACTTTCCTCAACTACAGGTCCCTATCTTTTACTTCTTTTATCCAGAGTAGATGTTAATAGCGGAAAACAACAAAATTCTATAAATCAATTATCCTTCAATTTAAAAAAAATAAGTAAAATCAGATTAAAAAAAAAAAAAAAAGAGCATAAATTCTCAGACAGACAGGCCTAACTCTGCCACTAGGAGCTCGGAGATCATGGGCAAGTTTCATGATCTCCCTGGGCCTCAGTTTCCTTATCTGTATAATAGGTCACTGTAACCACCATTATGGCTTTTGTGAGAATCAGACGAGATGATGCATGTGAAGTGTTTCGCTCAGGGTCTGGCACACTCAATACATGTTAGCTACTATAATGGTGGCCATGACGAATCCTCCACAGAACTTACGACAACTCCGGCCATGTGAGAGGAACTTAATAAATACTGGCTGTACTGTTCTATGTTTTTAACATCTACTTTAATTTCTCAATGAATTGCTCATATAAAGAGTATTTTGTTGGTTTGAGTAAAGCATAATTCACTATATAATAAAAATATAGACTGAGTGACCACAGGGAATTATATTCAGTATTCTGTAATAAACCATAACAGAAAAGAATAAGAAAAAGTATAATATATACATATATATATGTATCTGAATCACTTTGCTCTACACCAGAAATTAGCACAACATTGCAAACCAACTGTATTTCAATTAAAATATATATATAGAGAGAGACTGTATAATTATATGCATACAATTATTTAAAGAACTTATTTGAGAAGTTACTGCATTTAAAGAAACTGCATTCTTATATCTTTCCCTGTTAGTATTAATAACAACCTGCTGCCTCTGATCCTTCCCAACTTTAAACATCTCAAGAATCCATGAACTAAAATAAAATAAAACCCTAAGCTTCCTAATCATCCACTACAACAAAGGATGAAAATGTTAGGGCAGAAATAAACAAGGTATCTTTAAAACTTCCACAGTTTATGGCTCCATTACTCCACTTATCAAACTGTACCATAGTTAGTCATATGTGAGTGTGTTTCCTCCCCATAGATTTGTAGGTACCTTGAAGTCAAAATGTGTTGTTTTCATTACTCTATCTTAGGACCCAAATCAATATTTAGCATGCAGCAGTGTTCTGAATGAATGAATACATGAATGAACAAACAAACAAAAGAAATCAGGAGCATGCAGGACAGCAAAAAGGATAATTTGGATTGTACGAATAAGGAGGCAGGGCCAGATGATCTCTGCAGTCCCTTCTGGTCCAGCTGATGATAAGCCTATGGTTGATGAATCTTTTTAATAATGGCATTTCATATGTCCACTGTCACTGATGATGAAAATCTGTCAGTTGAAACGAAACAAATGATACAGAAGAAAGGCTTTGTTTTAGTTGTTGCTGTTTTTATGAAAAAACAATTTTAAAAATAAAAAACCCAGTCACTTGAAAAAAGCCGAACAGTGCTATGGCACATATTTTTTAATTGCTTACATTTCCTTACAATAAGGAGGCTAAAAAAGATAGGGCAGAGCTTTGACAAACTTGGTGATGAGGACTAAAATTGCTGCAGCAGAGCCTGTGAATTTCCCGGCCTTTTAAGAAATCTACCATAAAGCAAAGATCCCTTCCTACATCCTATATCACTGCTGGGCAGCACAGAGTGGAATTCGAAGGACCTGGGATTGAATTACAGCTCCATTACTTACTCTGACCTTGTAAAATGATGACAAGAATGTCTGCCCCATAGATATGAAGACAATGACGCTCACGCTGGTTGTCTACAGGGTCTATCCTGTCACGTCTAGGCTCTAGATAAAATTGCTCCCATTTATTTTCTTCTTACAAAAGTCCCTTTTTCCATGTACTATTATGAAGCCAGAACATCAGTGCCAGTCTTCCTGAGTCAAGAGCAGAAGTCATGTCATTCAGGCAACTGGATGAGATCTATATACCACAGGAGAAAGAAAATGTATTCAAATCTCTGATAGGACAGAAGGGGTACAACTTATCACCTTCTGCACCAGAGAAGATGACTAAGCTTGTTGGTTAAAGCAATTATTCAGGAGTGCAGGCGGCAAAACACAAGGAGCGGCCAACACCTAACACTGGCTGGCAAGGAGACAGATTAGCTGATGTTTTTGATTCTGAAAATGGGTCACTGTATCCCCAGCAGTAACCTCGGAATTCTAATGACTGCAGAACTCAGTCGGCGACACAGAGAATGCTGACCAGAGGACAGAGCAGTGGGGATGAAAACAATGAACTTTGGTGGTTCTGTCTACATTAGTATCACATAATTTACAAAGTGCAAAATCATTTTATTTCTAGCAAGCATGGAAGGTCCCGAAATAGTATTCTGAGTTCTCACTTCCTCATCCCTCTTAAAATTACAAACTGGTGATAGTAACACACAGCAACAGGCTAGGAAGTCCACGACCTGGGCTGGATTCCTGGTTTATGCCTCATTACTTTAACTTCTATGAATCTTTATTTCCTCAGTATTAGTTAGATGAGCTTGGGCCACCTACCTCTGAAGGATCCTCCAACACTAAAATGCCAAGTGTAGGAGTGCTTTGATTTGTAAACAAACTTTAGTTTTATTTTATTGGCAACACCAATCTTATATTTCTAGAATTTATTTTTAATTTAATCTTATATTCAATTTAATGACATTTTAACCTATCTTATATTTCTAGCTTTACCATTATCTCACTGAAAAAATATAGGAGCACATATATGACCCTATTTTTTCCAATAAGATGAGAACAGCAATTATTAACTAAGACCAAGAGGTAAAGATGATTTGTCCAAAAGCTGCCCTAATTATCTGGGATTTAGAAATGCAGTCATTTTTAAAAAGGCAAAATGAATAGGTCCAGGGTTAAACAGTGAAATACAGGTGTTCTTAAAATTCTCGTAACTTTCAAACATTTGGTTATGAAATGGGCCCTGTCACCTCTGACACAGGTATGAACAATGCTCAGTGCATTATGAGGCAGGCAAAGAGTAGAACCCTCTGATCCATCAAGCCTCAATTCAAATGCCACTCTCCTTTCAGGACCTCAGCGCATCCCACCCTTCCCCATTAGAATTACTGTAAATCCAACTCCACTGACCTTCCACAGTACTTTTTATCAGTAACTTTTATAGCACATACAGCATTCTTCCTGGATTACAAATGCATGTTTTATCTCCTTTAAGTTCATCATAGTGCCATAATAATAAACACTTGTAAAATCAATGATTCTCCAGAAAAATGGCTTTCGATGTTTTTTAACTATTAATAGAATGTACAGAAATATTTTACATTCTGACCCAGTTCAGTTCAGTTCAGTCACTCATTTGTGTTCAACTCTTTGTGACCCCATGAACCGCAGCACGCCAGGCCTCCCTGTCCATCACCAACTCCCGGAGTCCACCCAAATCCATGTGCATTGAGTCAGTGATGCCATCCAACCATCTCATCCTCTGTCGTCCCCTTCTCCTCCAGCCCTCAATCTTTCCCAGCATCAGGGTTTTTTCAGATGAGTCAGTTCTTTGAATCAGGTGGCCAAAGTATTGGAGTTTCAGCTTCAGCATCAGTCCTTCCAATGAACACCCAGGACTGGTCTCCTTTAGGATGGACTGGTTGCATCTCCTTGAAGTCCAATGGACTCCCAAGAGTCTTCTCCAAAACCACAGTTCAAAAGCATCAATTCCTTGCTGCTCAGCTTTCTTTATAGTCCAACTCTCACATCCATACATGACCACTGGAAAAACTATAGCCTTGACTAGACGGACCTTTGTTGACAAAGTAATGTCTCTGCTTTTTAATATGCTGTCTAGGTTGGTCATAACTTTCCTTCCGAGGAGTAAGCGTCTTTTAATTGCATGGCTGCAGTTACCATCTGCAGTGATCTTGGAGACCAAAAAAAATAAAGTCAGCCACTGTTTCCACTGTTTCCCCATCTATTTGCCATGAAGTGATGGGACCAGATGCCATGATCTTAGTTTTCTGAATGTTGAACTTTAAGCCAACTTTTTCACTCTCCTCTTTCACTTTCATCAAGAGGCTCTTTAGTTCTTCACTTTCTGCCATAGGGTGGTGTCATCTGCATAGCTGAGGTTATTGATATTTCTCTCAGCAATCTTGACTCTAGCTTGTGCTTCTTCCAGCCCAGCATTTCTCATGATGTACTCTGCACATAAGTTAAATCAGCAGGGTGACAACATACAGCCTTGAGGTACTCCTTTTCCTATTTGGAACCAGTCTGTTGTTCCATGTCCAGTTCTAACTGTTGCTTTCTGACCTGCATGCAGGTTTCTCAAGAGGCAGGTCAGGTGTTCTGGGATTTCCATCTCTTTCAGAATTTTCCACAGTTTATTGTGATCCACACAGTCAAAGGCTTTGGCATAGTCAATGGAGCAGAAATAGATGTCTTTCTGGAACTCTCTTGCTTTTTCGATAATCCAGTGGATGTTGGCACTTTTATCTCTGATTCCTCTGCCTTTTCTAAAACCAGCTTGAACCTCTGGAAGTTTACGGTTCACGTATTGTTGAAGACTAGCTTGGAGAATTTTGAGCATTACTTTACTAGTGTGTGAGATGAGTGCAATTGTGTGGTAGTTTGAGCATTCTTTGGCGTTGCCTTTCTTTGGGACTGGAATGAAAACTGACCTTTTCCAGTCCTGTGGCCACTGCTGAGTTTTCCACATTTGCTGGCATATTGAGTGCAGCACTTTCACAGCATCATCTTTTAGGATTTGAAATAACTCAACTGGAATCCCGTCACCTCCACTAGCTTTGTTCGTAGTGATGCTTCCTGAGGCCCACTTGACTTCACATTCCAGGATGTCTGGCTCTAGGTGAGTGATCACACCATCATGATTATCTGGGTCGTGAAGATCTTTTTTGTACAGTTCTTCTGTGTATTCTTGCCATCTCTTCTTAATATCTTCTGCTTCTGTTAGGTCCATACCATTTCTGTCCTTTATTGAGCCCATCTTTGCATGAAATGTTCCCTTGGTATCTCTAATTTTCTTGAAGAGATCTCTAGTCTTTCCCATTCTATTGTTTTCCTCTATTTCTTTGCATTGATCGCTGAGGAAGGCTTTCTTATCTCTCTTGCTATTCTTGTATATAAATGAAACAAGTGTTTCACAAATACTTGCCCTAATCAAGTTAAGATATATTCTGATATTCTCTATTCTTTTCTATTTTAGTTTATTTCATTCTTTTTAATAGTGGTAGCAATTGACTATATTGCTATTTATGAAACTCTAATGAATCTCACCCTACAGTTTGAAAATTAGTGCTCTAGGAGAGTTATTAAAAATGAAAAAATGTTTAAAGGAAGATCCATTTTAGTGAATGAATACCCAAAAGCCATTCACAATTTACTTCTTGCCTTCCTACAGATGGTGAAAAGCTAAATACTTACCTTCCCAGGCTCCCCTGCAGCACAGCCATGACCCATTTCTGGTAAACGAAGTGTACACACGGTCACTGGAGGACTTTACAACCGGTTTTAAAAGGGGCCAGATTCTCCTGCCATGCCCCTCAGTCCTTCTTCCCCTTTTTCTTGTCTAAAACATGAAGATAACACATGGAGGTGTGATGGCACAAGAACAAGACTACAAGGAGTGAAAGAAAAGGAACCCAAGTCCACTGTGATATCACCAAGCCATCAGATCAGCCACGGGGTGTCCACTGCAAACATTTTATCATGTGAGATGAATAACATCCTTACTTGCTTAAGCCACTGTTAGGATTTTGGTTATTTACAGTTGAACATATTCCAAAATGATCCTATACTCAATAAACATTTCTGGCCTCAATGATCCTCCATGGGAGGTAAATTTTTTTTTAAAAGAGAAGGGTATTTTTTCTGAAACTTTTTATGGAGGGCCTCCAACATTTTACTTATACAAGCAAGGCTTTGGAGATCTCCAGTGTGGAAAATGCTGACAGTGATCAGTTCATAGAAAAGAATTCTGTTTTGTAAAAATTTAGATTGTGTATTAATTTCACCTCTAGGCACAGTACCAGTCACTGAACACACCACAAAGAACAGAACTCTAAGAAGCTTACAATCTGGTGCAAGAAGCAGAGATAACAGGTTTGTACAATATTACGAGATAAATGCTGTGAAGGTGCCACCAGGGCCCTGGGAAGGCACCAAGATGAGACAGAAAGGGTTCATGTGCCTTTCAAAGTGTCACAGACATAAAAACTAGCAAATTTTGCTCAAGTGTCTTAGCAACTTCACTTCTCCTCTAAAAATGCATTAAAAAGGATTACTTACGATGGAATAATGTGGAGAAATATCTTCCCATGATGATCCCTTCCCTTCTATGATCCCCAAAAATGTCCCATGGAAAAGAACTTCATTTTTATTCAATTAAATCTCCAAATAGCTTTTCGTAAGCTAGGAAAAAGACTTACTGCCTGTCATCTCACATCACACTTTTTTTGCATTTATCATTTAAACTGGTGCCACTGTGGCTGTCCAGTGTTCTATTTTAGCACTTTGAAAGGGTCAACAACCAAAGATAACTGATATTTTTATTCACCATCACTCACTAGAACAATAGACAGCAGACTGACCAGAACAGTGAGACCATAAATGTTGTCAAATAGAAAAGATAAAGATAAAAACTTAAAACAACACATACTACAAACAAGGATTTTTGTTACCACAGTGGCTTACTGAATTAAATCAAGCTATTAGAGCAAAGTCCACATTAAGATCTCAGTGACCTCAATACCATGGTTTCAACGTTGCAATCAGACTCGGAACCGGTAGACAGACAGACCTGCTGAAGTCTATCTGGGATTTTTTTTTTTTTTTTTTTTGGTCTTAGACCCAACACCTTTACTCACACATTTTCAAAATTAGTAATCGAGTCTAATTACTGAGTCTGAAACTAACCTAAAAAACCAGTAACTCAATACAAATAAACACTATGCCTAATCCCCAGCCAGTCAAAAGAAACGGGTGTGAGAGAAAGTATGTGTTGCGCTCAGTCATGTCCAATTCTTTGCGACCCGTGGACGGCAGCCTGCCAGGCTCCTCTGCCCATGGGATTGCCATTTCCTTTTCCAGGAGAGAGAATAAGGATCGTGTCAAACACAAATTTCAAGCAATATGGCTTAGATGCAAGTTCTGTTAGATCATGAGTGTCTTTTTTTCTGAAAGAAAACAAAAAGTTCTGAAGAAGGTTTAGGAAAGAAGGACAATTGGCAAATTGTCACGTACACACCACCAGTGTCTCCTCTAACTATAAATTCTCCAGCTGCTTTTTAACACTCTTGTGTTAAGGTTGCCGTTCAGAACCATAAAAAATTCACTTCTTAGGACAAACTGAATATTTTAAACTTTTAAAATAACTTACATTTGGGGTGTTAGTTTCCACTTTTATTCACCTGTTTAAGATTTTCTCTTTACCTCCAGTATTTTGCAATGTCACCCCAGGAAGCTTCAGGGTGGGCTGACCAGCATCTATGGTGCTGAGTGCTCAAAAGGCCTTCCAGTATGAAAATTCATGGCCTCCAGTACTGTCTGGGAAACTGTTCTGAAATATTTCTTTGATGACACTCTCCCTTCCATTTCCCCCTCTTTGCGGATTTCCTGTGATTGGATGTTGGGCCTCCAGTATGGATATTCTTTCTTTTATTTTCTATCCGTCTTTTTTCTCTACTTTCTGGGAGCTTTCTTTGATTTTATCTTTGAAGCCTTTTAATTATATTTAAAATTTTACCTATAGGTATTTTAATTTCATCTTTTTCATATTTAATTTTGAAATACTTAATTTTAAATTTATATGAGTTGAAAAATTTTAGAGTTCATACATACCTTTCACTCCGCTTTCCCTAACGTCCACAATGTATACCAACACAGTACAATTAGCAAACCCAGAAAATTAACATTGACATCAACTAAACCACTGACCGCATTCAAGTTTCACAGTCTTTCCCCTAAAGACTCTTCTCCGTCCCAGGATCCTATCCAGAATCTCACATTATAGCTACTTGACTCCTCTCATCTGTGACAGGGCCTCAGTCTCTCCTTGTCTTTCATGATCTTGACACTTGGGATGAGTATCAGTCAACAGCATTTTGCATAACCTCTCAATTTGAGTTTGATATTTTCTCATGATGGGGTCAAGGATATGCATTTTTGACAAAAACAGGCAGAAGTGATGCTGCGTCCTTCAGAGCGCACTGTGCTAAGGGTACTGATACACTGCACTTTTGATGGTGTTCATTTTTTTTTTTTTGGCTGTTCTGGGTCTTCGTTGCTGAGTATGCAGGCTTTTCTCTAGTTGTGGAGAGTGGGGGCTACTCTCTAGTTATGGTGTTCTGGCTTCTCCTGGTAGCGGCTCGTCTTTTCCTGGAGCATGCACTCTAGGGGGGCACAGGCCCGGGAGCTGCGGCCCCCAGGCTCCCAGGCACAGGCTTGGTAGTTATGGCACACGGGCTTAGCTGTCCGAGGTCTGTGGGATCTTCCTGGACCAGGGACTGGACCCCTGTCTCCTGAGCTGGCAGGCGATTCTTTACCACTGAGGCACCAGGGATGCCCAATGCTCTTTAAATATCATGTCCGTTGCCTCCACTCGAAGTTCACATACACGGTTGGCAAGTTTCACCAACTGTCTCTGGTGCCACCCACTATTATCTTAAGTTGCATAGCCTGAGTGAGAAAACAGAGCTTGGCCTTAAATATGCCTTGTGCTTTTCCAGCAAATATAGTACCTGTGCTTTCCCACAAGGACAACCACCACAGCTCAATGGTGTCCATTAAATATTCTCAGGTTCTTGCACAACTCAAATGAGATCTGATTATTAAAGACCAAGCTATTATAGAGGAACCAAGAAAAAGGAGGAAAAAAGAAAAATGATTTCTCTTACTGTACCGATAAGCCAGCCTGCTATTTCCTTTAGGAAGCTATGTGACCTGCTCTGACTATAAAACAGCTCTCTTATGGCTGATGAGAAAATTCCCACACAGCTAACACTGAAACGGTCTGCCGATTGGAATAAATAAATCAAATTTGCCAGTCTAGGAACTTTCCAAATATACTATTCAGGTTGACAGTGTCAGAAAGGCTGAGAAAGTATAGATCTCCCTCAATAAGAAAAAGTGCTTTTAAATACCAGAAGTCTCCAGAGTTTTGTCTTATAATGCTGTACAGTAGGATTCACTCTTGGGGCATGAACTTCATGTCTCCTCTCACTGTGCTTTTGGCTGTTGATGGTTTATAATTCTGAGTATCCCATGGGCCTTTCCCAACTCTTGCAGGAGTCTAAAGGACAGAAAGCATTTGGCTTGAAAATGTCTGATTTCTAAGGGTTTGGCCTGGGGACAAACGAGATGAGATAGAGCTTTAAAAAGACAAGAAGCCAGACTTGCAGGAACAGTCAGTCGCTGCATCCAGGCTCCCAACTGGGAGATCAGAAAGGATGCGACCGAGAAAAACATCCTAAGCGCCATTTCACCCCAGCCTGCAAGTCATTCAAGAGAGACCAAGGTCTAACATAATAACTTCCACATACACCCAACAACTTTCCAGGGTTTTAATGAGGACAAGAGCTTGGGGATGGAAAAAAGATTCTGAAGGAAGTCAGATGTCACAAGAAGGATTACTTGGAAGCACTTACCCAAAGCTCAGGAAGAAAGAATTAGATTTTCTGGGGATAGATTTGCAGAGTGTCAGGAGTGGAAAGAAGAGATCAGGATCAGATGTAATACACATCCAACAGACATCATAGATACTCCACATTTAGAACTGGATTCTAGCTAATATTCAGACTCAATAAACTTTGACAGAAGACAAATGAATTAATGGTCAGAAAGGATGCTGTCTCTTCACAACCTAGGTTTGCTGTATGAAAGGTATCAGATGATAGTAATGATAATAAATAATTAATAATCAATACTTCACATAAAGTTTATTATGTTGGAGGCAAGCTCTAAACCTATAAACTCACTTCTATTACCCAAGTAACACTCACACAACCATATGAAGTAGGTCCTTTAATGACAGTTTAGTAGGTTCTATTATTTTATTAGAAATGAGAACAGATTTAAGTGTGCACTTTGCTCCTAGCACATGAAACAACTCAGGCTCACTGTTTCAGTTATTTTTACTTTATCAAAGTCAAAATAACTAGATGCTCACAATAACTACCCTAAAGAGTCCTTTGAAAGATCAATAATACTTCAGGCAAATATCTTCCATTTTATAGCAAAAGACATAACTTGGGAACAGGTAGTTTTATTTAGTTAGTTTCAATGTTCTCACTCGGCATTCTTGCAACATCATTGTTGCTCTCTGCTTTTAGTGAAAAACACAGAACTCAAGGAGTACATTCCACTGAGAACCCCAAGTTACCAAGGCTGTGAGCAAAGTGAAGACTTGCAATTGCTAAGTGAACAATGCAAAGAGAAATGTCTTCTTTCTTTTGATAGTGAATTAAGGATAACATAGAAGAATTATAGCTATTGATTGGTGTAAGAATTATGGACAAGCCCACAAAAAGATAGAGATGTCTCTTCTTTTCTTCTAGCCTAGGCAATGCTGAGTTTACAAAAGACAAAGAATAAAAAATCTAAAAGCAAGATTTCTACTTGAACATGGACTCTCACAACTTAGACTTTGCCAGCAGTTCTGTTGTTCTTTAAGGATTAATGTAATGAAATGATTAGTCACATACAGAACCCATATTTGTCTTGTGCACATAAAAGTAATCATTTGGGGGAGAGGAACACAAAACTGTTTCTTCTTCTTACAGTGTACCCTCCTTTTGAGTTCTTCAAACCAGAATCTGGGAAGGAAAGGCCCAGTTAAGATCTATTCAGAGGTCTCCCGCTCTAAGTTAGTTAACACCTGCTTCTAGACTAGCAGTTGCCCATCCTATTGTGGTCCAGACCCTCTCGGGTTTGAGTTTAGCTAGCCAGCCAGCTGTGCTCAAACCCTCAGCATGGCTCAGATGCCCCATGCTAGGAGCTGCCTGATTAGGTACCTAGTGATCTAGTGCTCCTCCTCCCAACGGCTAATTCTTTCTTCCTTTTTTAAATCTTTTTCTACTCTTCTGCTTATTCCATTGCCATATGCTTTAAGCCATGAATGTTTATCTTTAATACAGTCCAACCAGTATTGCTCTCTTCCTCAAGAATGCAATGCAGGGCAAGGCTGAGAAAAAAATGGAGGAGTCCAATTAGATAGAGCTTTGCCTCCTGGGAGTTAGGTAAGATGAACTTTTTTAAGACTCTGACCTTTTAATCATCCATTTATTCCACAAATAGTTACTAAGTTCCAACCATCAGTCAGGCACCCTGCTAAAAGCTAGGGATAGAATGGTGGTGAGCAGAAACACATGCAGGGCCTGACTTTGTGACACTAAAGAACAGACAGGGAAAAGACCTTCATAAACAGTCAACCACATAAATGTAAACCTGCAGCTGTGGTGAGTGCTATGAGAGGCACAAGCCTTGAGAGCATAAAGGAGAAATGTGTTCTAGTAGGAATGTTCTGGAAGGCTTGCCTGAGGAAGCGAAGGCTGGAGCTGAGGGCTGCAGGCAGAGAGAACCGAGAGCCCTGCTGAGGAAGGGGCTTGCTGGGCAAGTGTGAAGCCGAAAGGAGACCCGTGGCTGGAGGAAAGACAATGAGGGATCCAAGAGAGCTGGAAAAGGCAGGAGGGGCCCGACCCAACAGACTGAGCTAAGTGGCTCTGACCTTCCAGCCAGCAATGGGAAACCAAGAGGGTTTTCAACAGGAGGTGATGACTCGGGTTTGCAGAAAATTCAGATCCAACAAAATCCCACATATAATCCTCACACACTCACCAATTAAACTCTTCGGCTCTGGACTCTGTTCACAACACCACCAAAAAGGTCATCCATCCAAATACATGATGTGACTGCTTGGTATGATAGAAAGAACAGTCGACTAGGAGTTTTGTCTGTTTGGGGACAGTGAACTAGACACGACATTTCTCTGGGATGTCCCTTAGTTTCTGTCTTTTTTAACGGGGAGGTGGGCACTGGACTATCCAGTCCATTCTGGTTCTGGGACTCTGATTAGAAAAAGGAAAAAAAAAAGATACACTTTAAAAAACTCAAGTGGCCAATAAACGTGAAAAGGATGCTAATAAGCATACATAATTAGAGAAATTAAACTGTGTTCGACCAGCACAAAATCACTGCTGGCAAGGATGTGGAACAATAGGAACTTATACTATTAAATAGGAGTGTAAATTGGTATAACCACTTGGCAGAGCAAACTCGGCGGTATCTGGAAAAGACTGAAAATGTACACAACCCATGACTTAGCAATTCCACCCACAGATACCAGCCCTAAATAAACTTTCACACATGGAAAGTTATGTACAAGGAAATATATATAAGGATAGTTATAGCAGTATCATTCTCTAAAAAAGTAGAAAGAGCCTAAATCTCAGCTAGAGAGATGCAGTATATTCACAAACAGGAAAACTATAGCAGTGGACATGAATGAGGCAGAGCAACGCATTCAGTTTACACTAACAAGGATAAATCTCATGAACAAAACTGAGTGGAACAAAAACAAACTGAAAAGGATACAGTTGACATGAGATCTTTATATAATGCTTAATATATATATATATATATATAATGGTACTAAATACTGTTTAAAATTATATAGTGATATATTCATTTTTGATAAAAGTACAAAATTACATGAAAAATCAAGTCACCTTTGGAGAAGGGAGGGAAATATGATCACGGAAAGAGCTTTAAGTCCTTTTGTAAAATTTTCACAGCTTCAAGTGGGTGGTGGATACATAAGATAATTACAGTAAATTCCCCATATACAGGCTTCCCTGGTGGCTCACTGGTAAAGAATTCGCCTGCAATGCAGGAGATGTGGGTTCAACCCCTGGGTCAGGAAGATCCCCTGGAGAAGGGAGTGGCTACCCACTCCAGAATTCTTGTCTGGGGAAGTCCATGGACAGAGAAGCCTGGTGGGCCCACATATAAACCTTCAAGTTATGAACTTTCAAAGATGCAAACACGCCCCTGTATGCCAGCTGCTGTACTGTACTACTGTACTCTCCAAGGTACTATACTCTAAGATTAAAAATTGTGTTGTTTTTAATATATTATCTGTGTGAAAAGTATTATAAACCTATTACAGTGCAGTACTATAGTCAATTGTGTTAGTTGGGTACCTACACTATCTTTGTTGAAGTTACAAACAATTTGGACTTATAAACATGCTCTCAGAAGGGAACTCATTTGTATGTACGTGACTCATAGTACTATGTTATCTTAATGCCTTTTTGTATATAGAAAATATGTTTAACAAGAACATAATGGGAAAGGGGGGGGGAGAAAAACTTCTTTTCTAAATCAAATGTGTCAAAACAGCAGAACCTTATTACTTATATACAGACACAGCCTTGAGAAGAAAAGGAGTTGGGCCCAGCTTTGAACCAGGAAGTGAGAGACTTGGGCATGGATGTGCCCATAGCTAACCATGCCCCTCTGAGGACAGCCTCGAAGCACTCCAGGTGGTAGTTGCCTCACCTGGAAAAAATGAGGTTGCAACAGATGCCTAAGGTCCTTGCTTTCTAGATCTAAAAATCTCATGGCTTTCTACTCCACTCGCCCCCCTCCCCCATCTCAGCGGGGGCTCTGGCAACTGGCGACAGAGGAACAAAGTGCTGGTTTCCCCACTCAGATCATCTGTACTCTAAACTAAGGTTTTCAAACTTGCATGTACTTATTTATCTATAAGATGACACTTATAAGATGACATTTTTATTCTCTTGCTCACACCTGACATGTGTATGAGTCGGATAGAGCTGCTGAAACAGAGTACCACAGACTGGGTGGCTTGAACAGTGAAAATTTATCTTCTCACAGTTTTGGAGGCTGGAAGTCCAAGATCAAAACAGAGCTGGTTGCTTCTGAAGGTCTCTCCCTTTGGCTTGTAGATGGCTGCCTTTTCCCCTGTGTCTTCATTGTCTTTGTGTATATCTGTGTTCAACTTTGCTCTTCCTAGAAGGATACCAATCATTACTTTGCCGACAAAGGTCCATCTAGTAAGAGCTATGGTATTTCCAGGAGTCATGTATGGATGTGAGAGTTGGACGGCAAAGAAAGCTGAGCACTGAAGAATTGATGCTTTTGAACTGTGGTGTTGGAGAAGACTCTTGAGAGTCCCTTGGACTGCAGAGATCAAATCAGTCAATCCTAAAGGAAATCAGTCCTGAATACTCATTGGAATGACTGGTGCTGAAGCTGAAGCTCCAATACTTTGGCCACCCGATGTGAAGAACTGACTCATTTGAAAAGACCCTGATGCTGGGAAAGATTGAAGGCAGGAGGAGAAGGGGACAACAGAGGATGAGATGGTTGGATGGTATCGCCGACTTGATGGACATGAGTTTGAGCAAGCTCTGGGAGCTGGTGAAGGACAGGGAAGGCTGGCGTGCTGCGGTTCATGGGGTCGCAAAGAGTCGGAAACAACTGAGTGACTGAGCTGAACTGAATCATACTGGATTAGGGCCCACCCTCATTTCAGCTTAATTATCTCTGTAAAGACTTTATCTCCAAACAGTCACATTCTGAGATACTAGGGGGTCAGGACTTCAACATATGAATTTCAGTGGGGGACATAACTCAGCCCATAACAACAAGAAAGATGTAAATCTTCCTAATGATAGGTTTGTGGAAAGAAATAGCAAAAATTTACTAACTTGCCACTAATTTAAATTTGCTAGCTACTATTAACTGGTATAACTATAACTGTTTATTTCTTGTCACTAAAATGTCACACATTTTCATAATTAACCTGGAGATAATTTTTACATAGGACTCCGTTGGCTCATAATTGAGTAAATCGGTTATGAGATTTAGCTATTTGTGACATGCAGGCAAGGTTAGTTCTGACATTAAAATTGAAAAACTGTATCTTTGGGGACTTCCCTAGCAGTCCAGAGGTTAAGACTACACTTCAATGCAGGGGGCAAGGGTTCGATCCCTGGTCAGGGAACTAAGATCCCACATACTGTACGGTGTAGCCAAAAAGAAAAAGAAAAAAACTACGTCTTTTAAGAAAAACTCATTCATTTCCTAGAAATAAGTTGGTTGGAAAAACACCACCCAACTGGTTTCCAAGAACTAACATCTGGTGCCAGAAATGACATACACATATGATTTCTCCAGTGTATTATTTCAACAGGCTCTTCTAATGGAGAGACATGACCACTTCATAGGCCACAGTAACACATACGGCATTATATGATGTGCAGTTGGCCAGTTTGTCCCACTTCCAGTGCCCTGCTCACTTAATTTAGCCCAGTGAGTGACAAATTGAACTCTGCTGGCTTGGCCTGCAGAAGTCTCAATGTCTGCTAACCCACACAGAGCCTCCTTTCTTGAGCCTGTAGTCACAGGAAAGAGAGCCAGGTCTCATTAGGGTGAGCCCATCAAAGGACACAGGGAGTCATGGAAACTGGCCATTTCACAACAGTTGATATGCCAAAACCTTAAATGGCCAGTGTGGGCAGCTTAAGGATACTATTCTTTAAGCCACAGACATGTCTATTTTTCATTTGGGGAAACTGTGGTTTTGGCCAAGTCATAGTTTATATCAAAGACAGGTGAGTACATCATCAAAACATGTCCTCCAAGAGCAGATATTTAAAAGATTCAACTTCATCTGGAAAAATAAGGAGCCAGAGGAAACAGAGAACATCAAATTAATGTCAGATTCTGGTCCTAAAAATGATACTTGAATAAGGTAGTCATTAGTAGACAATAGAAATCCAACAGACCCAAAGTCTTCCATGTGACAATAATGGTACCTATAGTACTCGTGAAAGATGAAGGTCCAAGTTCTCAAAACAGACTTTGATGATTCAGACAGAGGCCCACAGCTACCTATATGTTCACGTGAAACTAATCAGCTACCTGTTCCTCAGTGAATGGTCACCAGATCTATACAAATGCTGTTTCTAGTGTAATTAACAGGGTGGAAATTTCAGCAGAGAGTAAACGCTGTTTACCTTGGTAAAGAATAGCTAATGGTGGCAGCATCAAGTTTAAATGTGCAGGTCGCCGGGGAAACAAGTTGTTGACCCCTGGGAATTATCCTGTTGACACCTTAAGTTCTCACTGCTGTTAAATGGAAGAAGTGTTAATGACACCAGATATTTAAAATGAAGCAACAATGCTCTAGACCTGTGACAACTGAAATTATTCTTAAAGTGGGTCAGAATAAGCCTCAGTAATTAACAGTTTTTAAAGCTGATCACATGTTGTACAACTCTATAAGGCCATAATAACATTTACTTACATTGTTACCAAAGCAGCATAGGCATATGCATACATAAAGAGTTAACACCACTGAACTTATATCATCAGATGTGAAAATGAAAACCGTCAAAAACTTTTCAAAGTTTCATATGTGAAAATATGAAAAATCAGGCGGATTTTACAACCTGTCCATAGCAAAATCTATCACACCACTCCACCAGAGAAAACCCCTGAGTCCTTACTGTTTTTCACATTAGGCTTTAGATGCCAGATAATTTTACTTCAATTTCAAAGAAACTGTACTATGCATTCTACATATGCTGCAGTAAAACATTTGTCAAGTAAATGTGCAAAGCTGAGCTTAAGCACCAGAACTTCAAACCAGAAAGTCTGAATTCACTGGATTTGCCAAAGGGCACTTGGAAAATATTTTAAAGAAGCAGCAAAAACCAGCAAGGCCCTTACAGTTTTAAAAACTAAACATACATATAAATGTTTTCATTTTAGGGTTCTTTTTTGGATTTTTTTCATTTTACGGTTCTTGAGGAGAAATTTAAGTGTTGGTTTATAGAATGTTAACAAATGAGGGGAGATTAGGTCAAACAGATAATTCTTTAAAATAACTGCCAACTAAAAATCAGACCAAAAATGAAAACTCTACTTCTCTAAAATTAATAACAGCAACCCCTCCATCCAATTCTCTGTCACTTCATTTTTTACCTCCAAACATCTCTAACAATTTTTGACCTCTCTGTGTTCACAGGCCATTGATCCCATACCTTTTTCACCATCATTCACTCTTTTCTTGTCTTTAGATTTCTCTTAGTCAGTTTTGATCCGTGGTCTAGCATAACCATCCTTGCACACATCTTTACCTCGCTAGCCCTTTTTCTTATTTCATCCCATTCATCTGTCGAAACACCAAACCCAGTGAAACTCAATCCTCACCTCTTCCATAACTGTCCCAGTGCTTTTGAACATGGCTAGAGAAATACAGTCAACTAGAATGACTGGTCAAACTTTCAGTTCACGGTCATGAACCTCAAGCAGCAGAGTTCCTAGTGCGGTCAGACAATCCAAACATAGCACCACACCATCCACTCTTCCCCTGTCTGGAGCAACCATTCCATACCTTCCCCCTCTGCTCCAACTCCAACATGGTCTCCCCACACCATCACTCTCAGCTGACGGAACAGAGGCATCAGTGGAGAACTTCCACAAGCTCTCCCCACTGCACCAACTTACCTGCCTGTAGCTGGGCCCGTGAATGGTATTCTCTCTTCCTTCCTATTACTATGGATGACGTGTCCACTTCCCTAAGACCAAGCCCTCCACTCTGCGCACTAGAACTCACCTGCTCTCATCCACCCGCTGGGAGGCAAATTCTCCCCGTTCTCCTATACCATTAAATTTCCACTTTACTTGGACATCCGCTGGCACATACATGAGCACATAAACAAACATACTGTATTTTCCACCTTAAATAGCTTTCTTGACTTTTGTTTTCCTTTATAGCTTTGGTTCCATTTCGCTGTTCCACATGAGAGTAAACTCAAACAGTTGCCTCTATTTGCTGTCTTCAGTTCAACACCTTTTTTCTCTTAAACCTATTCCAAACAATGTTGCAATCACCGTTCCACTAAGCTGCTCTTGTCAGTGTCACCAACAGCCTCCATACCTTCAAATCACTGAACCCAATGGTCAATTTGCAGTCCTCATCATCCTTGACCTCTCAGCAGCATTGGAGACAGTGGGTCATCTCCTCCTTTCTTAAAACACTGTCTCCTCTAGACTTCAGAACTCCATCATCACTGTCTCACCGGAGACTTTCTCAGTCTCCACTGAGACCTCCTCATATCCCAAGCCTTTAAATATTAAAGTGCTTGAGAGCTCAGTCCTTGAAACTCTTCTTTTGTAATTTATACTCATTTTCTGGGTTACTTCATCCAGCCTCATAGCTTAAATACCAGCTATACACTGGTGCTTCTCAGATGTATATTTCCACCCAGATCTCTTCCCCTGAATGCAAGTCTCATGTCTTCCTCTTATTTTGTCAATAACTGAGACTTTGGTCTTCCCCTCCAAAAATGCTCCGTCTACAACCTTCCTCATCTCAATAAACAGCAACTCTGTCCTTCCAATGGCTCACACGGAAAACTCTGGCATTACCCTTGACTCTTCTCTTCTACCTCCCACATCCAAAACATCATCAATCCTGTTCCTTCTACCTCTGAAAAGTATGAGATATATGAAAACATATTTAAAACATGCCCACTTCCCACCGCTGCATTGCCATCACCATCATACCCCCAAGATGAACGAGAGCCCCTCACCTGGTCTCCCTGTCCCCTCACTGCTGTTCTCCACCCAGGTGTCAGAGTGAGCCGGGAAGTCAGGTTCTAGCCCTCTCTGTCAGAACCCACCAATGACTCTCCACCCCTCTGAGGAAAAGGCAAAAGCCTCTGCAGTGAGCCTCGAGGCAGCAGGCACGAGGGCCGGGCTCCTTCCTCCCCCGCTGCTCTTCCCCTCACTTACGCCCTTCCGGTCACACGGTCTTGTTCCCTGAACACGGCAGGCACACTCCCACCTCAGAGCCTCGCCACAGGCCCCGTCCTCAGCTTGCTTCATTCTTTCCCATTATACCCGCACACTACCACCTCAATTTCTTCAGGGTTTAGCTCAAAAGTCACCTTCTGAGTGAGGCTCCCGAACAATTCTACTTCATGATTACAGCACTCTCTATCCTCTTTCCCTGGTTTTTCTCTGTGGAGGTCATTTCACCATTGCAGTACTGACAGTACTGATAAATTACATGTTCTAGATTTTTAGTTTATCTTCTGTTTCTTTCACTAAAATGTAAGTGCAGGAAAGCAGAGATTCTTGTACATAGTTATACCGTCAGAGTATGGAAGAGTTCCTGGCATATTATAGGGTATTTGCTGAGTGAGTGAAGGAATGAATGAATTTGTATTATCTGATTTAAACTATATATTATATTGTTTTTAATTTTGATGTAGTCTAATTTATCAGTATTCTTTTTCATTATCTATACATTTTAATGTCTTATTCAGAAATCAAATATAATTTTATGCCATTTCTTTAAAAGGAAACAGGATGGATCATAAAGGAGAGAATCGGCAAGTTGCTTTACTTTTTCCTGACTAAAGACAACATAAAGCTAAGAGACAGACGGAAAGATGATCCAAAATATACAGACTTCCTTAAGGCTGTAAAGGAAAAAAAAAAGGCAAAAACTGAAATATGGACTACACTAATGATGAGGTAATTCACAGAAAGGAGGCTCAACAGGTCAATAATTCTAAGATGTTCAGCCAAACTGCTGATCAGAAAATGCAGACTGAATCAGCCATGAAATGCTGTTTTTTTAAATAACTTTTTTGATGGGGATCTTTTTTTTTTAAAGTCTTTATTGAATTTGTCACAGTATTGCTTCTGTTCTGTTTTCCTTTTTTTGGTCACAAGGCATGTGGATCTTAGCTCCCTGACTAGGGATTGAACTCATACCCCCTGCATTGGAAAGCCAAGTCTTAACCACTGGACTGAAAGGAAAGTCTCCATGAAATACCATTTTATACTCATGAAATGAGTAAAAACTGAGTTATCTGCCAACAATAAGTGGTGGTAAAGATGTAGATAAATCATAACTCTTCTTGTTTTTCTGGTGGATGTATACATTCAAACACAAAATAAATTATATTTATTTTCTTTTATTGTAAGAAATGCAATTTTTAAGGTTTCTGGTAGATAATTTTGTGAACTAAATATAGATAAATGTACATGGAGTTGTGGAATACACATTAAATGAATACATATTAAGTCACCATATAAATTATTTCTACATTTTCCTATGCTTACATTTCCAACTAAAAGACTGCAATAGCCAATGGAGTCAAGTCATAAACATTATTATGACTTGTTAGGGAAGAAAGAGAAAGCTCCTTGAGACTCAGGGATTCAAAAGAAACAAGCAGTTATTGGAAGAAAAGGGATATGTAAACCAACCCAGCTTTCAATGCATTTCAAACAGTTTTTTTTCAAATACAATTTCAAAATCCCTCAGATATTGAGTAAAACCGCAAGCTATTTTTCCAACACTGGACTCGGTAACTACTACTTGAATTCAACTAAAATTTAAGCAAACATTTTCATGCTATGCAATCAATTTCACCTTACAAGGAGTCAAATTCAGTCTTCCAAATAATATAGTTTCAAGGTGTCTTTATTCAAATCAAATTATTATGACAGCTAGTGTCCCAGTCTGAGGCCTAGGAGCTGCCAGCCATAGTTCATACATTACTGGCAGGGAAATAGAGGCCACCTGGGAAGGAAAGACCTTAGTGTTTCCGCCAGGGAAAAAATAAGGGCATCAGCATTTTCTTCCAACCAATCACTATCTAAAATGCCGTTGGGCCAGAGGGCCTCTGGTTACCTAACCTCCTTGAAGCATATACAAGGTCTTTAGGATTCTGATATGGTCACTTTGGCAGAACAAGAGTATCAAAAACACTCAAAAGATATGGCATCACTTTGGCATGAAACCTGGAACGGGAATTCCTATTCAGGGCTTCCAGTGGAAGGACTCAGCTTCCTATGGAGAAAGAAACTGCATTTAAGGGAAGGGAAGGTAGCCTGGCTGCAGGACACGAGGCCAGGCTCTTTATGCCGAAGGTACTCTAGAGGGCCACTCTGGATAGAACAATCTCTTTTATTTGTAAAATGGAATAATTATTTTCATCACACGATAAAGACCTCAGAAACCTCATGTGAAAATAATAAGACAAAAATGTAAATTAAAATAGTGTCATGAACCTGCACAGCACTTTCTCAACAAAGTCACTCTCTGAGTTCCAAACATATCCCCAAATACCCACAGGCAGGTACGACTAACTTATGTCACATCAGAAAGTGAGGGAAGGAATGAACATTTATATAAAATTAGAGGCTAGCGCTATCTCTCAGTGCCTGATACACAGTAGACACTCCACCAAAGCTGATTTAACACTACAAAGTGTTAGCCACCTCTGAAAGATGAAAAAGGACAAAGAAAAGCAGATAAGCTGTCCATAGTAAAACAAATACAGAAACTATAACAGAATCCTTACGTACTCAAACCCCACCAGTCTGAATCCAAAACACTGGGTAATTCATCAACACCAGTGCTGTCCACCAGAAACATGACCATTTGGGTCTACTTTCTTTTTCTAATGTGTTTTTAAATTTTATATATATATATTTTTTTATTTTATATATTCATATTTTTAATTTTTAATTTTATATATATTTTTATTGAAGTATAGACAATTTACAGTGTTTTTAAGTTTTATATATATATTTTTTATTTTATATATTTATATTTTTAATTTTTATATATATTTTTGCTGAAGTACAGACAATTTACCATGTCATATTCGTTTCAGGCACAGAGCACAGTGATTCAGGTGGCTCCGACGGTAAAGAATTTGCCTGCAGTGCAGGAGACCTGGGTTTGATCCCTGGGTCAGGAAGATCCCCTGGAGGAGGGAATGGCTACCCGCTCCAGTATTCTTGCCTGGAGAATTTCAAAGACAGAGGAGCCTGGCAGGCTGCAGTTCATGAGGTCACAAAGAGTTGGACACAACTGAGCGACTAACACTTTCACATACACATAAACATATATTCTTTTTCAGATTCTTTTCCCTTATACAGTAAAGTTGCTCAGTCGTGTCCAACTCTTTGCGATCCCATGGACTGTAGCCTACCAGGCTCCTGCATCGAAGGAATTTTCCAGGCAAGAGTACTGGAGTAGGTTGCCATTTCCTTCTTTTCCTTTATAGGTTACAAAATATTGAGTATAGTTCCCTGTGCTATACGGGAGGTCCTTGTTGGTTATCTATTTTCTCCATAGTAGTGTACATATACGTTAATCCTAATTTACCCCTCCCCAACCCCTTTCCCCTTCGGTCACCACAGGCTTGTTTTCTACGCCTGTGGGTCTATTTCTGTTTTGTAAACAAGTTCATTTGTACACAGATGCAATTTTTAATCTTCTAGTGGTGGTTTAGTGGCTAAATTGTGTCTGACTCTTGCAACCCCATGGACTGCAGCCTGCCAGGTTCCTCTGTCCATAGGACTGCCCAGGCAAGAACACTGGAGTGGGTTGCCATTTCCTTCTCCAGGGGATCTTCCTGACCCAGGAACTGAACCCAGGTCTCCTGCATTGTAGGCAGATTCTTTACTGACAGAGCCATAAGGGAATTCCAATCTTCTAGCAGTTGCATTAAAAAAGTAAAAATTTATTTTAATCACATATTTTATAAATCCAGTATGTTAAAATAATATCAATTCATTGTATAATCAATATAAAAAATAATGGAAATGTTTGCTTTCTTTTTCATACTAAGTCTTTGGAGTCCAGTGTACTTTACACTTATAGAACATTTTGGTTCAGACTAGCCACATTTAGTGCTCAAGAGTCACCTGTGGCTAGCAGTCATGGTGCTGGGACAGCCCAGGTCTGCACCACACTGATTCCCATAAGCAAAGAGACTGTTCCTCAGGGCCCAGGGCTGACCGGTGCCCTCCACCTCGCAGCTGGTGGTACGGAGGGCCATGTCCTGGAGACCCCATGTTCCCTTCTTTCCCGGGGGCAGGTGCCTCTCACCTGAAAACTTCCCTCTTTAGTGATTCCTTTCCTGACCCCACAGTAACACTCCACCCTACCCCAGTCACTCTCCTTCACCACATCCTCTTTATTTTTCGTTCATGGCACAGATACTAACTAAACCGTCTGTTCATTTATTTGTTCACTGTTTATTGCCCATCTCCCTACACTAAAATTTAAGCTCCGTGACGGCAGAGCCTTTTCCACATCATTCATCGCTGTTTCCAGAGCTGGGAGCAGTGCCCGACACATAGAAAATATTCAAAAAATATTTGGTGCACTCATCAATTGCTATAGCCAAAAGGTACAAATTCTCCTTCTACCAACTAGGTAATGCATTTACCAGAGAAACAATGTCATATGGAAGTCAGTTTCCCAGACTCGCCCACCAAAGTCTACTTAACCCCTAATGTAACCAAAACCTAGGAGAAAGGGACAGTGCAGACGAGAATGCCAGCAAGCGGTTTAGTGAAAAGCAGAAGTTCCTCCAGCGAACAGTGCACTTTACTTCCCCAGGTCCTAGTAAGTTCCATGGGACACATTGGGCCTTCAATACGAATGAATGAATCCATTCTAAGGAGAAACAGAAATCAATTTCAACCACACTATGGGTTACATCATCATGGGTATGTTATCCTGGGAGTCCAACCAACAATTACAACACTGTAAAAAGTACATTGTAAGTGGCTTTCCCAATCCCTTGGTTTGGATAAGGTCCTTGTGCTATACATGTCTGTATTAGAAAAGACTGCTCCGGCGTCATCAGACAGAAGTGCAACCCAAACTACCTTAAGCAGAGAAGGGACATTTATTATAAAGATTCTCATGGAGAACTCTAACCAGAAGCCTAAACACTGCAAGATAATTCTCCCCGTCTCTGGTACCCACACCTCTGAGTATCAGACTCATTTCCTCCCATTCTCTTCCTGGGGCGTCCTCCCCTCGTTCAGGTCTTATGGTGACCCTAAAAGCTCCCATGCTTTCACATTTCTGCTTAGACATCCAGAAATCCCTTGGTCTTCTTGCCTCTGATCCATTTCCAAAGTTCCTGGGGAAGAAAAGGTACTGGCCCAATTTGAAGGTGCTCATCTTTGAAACAATCAACAATGACAACAGCATTGGTTCAACTTTAATAACCATGTGAAAAAATAATAATAATAATAAAATAAAATTTAAAAAATAAATAACCATGTGGATGGTTGGATATAAACAGCGATTCCTAGAAAAGGAGTACCAGGCATCAAACCCACTGCAGTCCCTTACAGCTTCTCTAAATCCTGCATTTCCCCATTCACTATATTCATCACACCCAAGTATAACTATTGATTTAAAGTTTACCTTTCAGGTTATGCTATAAGCTCAAGGAAGGTGGAATATGTCGGTCTCTCTTGGTCTCTATCTCTTCACCAAGAGTAGTTTCTGGCACATGGATATCCTCCAATATTAATCTGCTAAATAAACTATTTTAAAATGAAATTTTAAGGTGCAGACATATAGCAAATGATAAACTCCTCATTAAGAACTTTTCATACAAATTAATAATAGACTGAAACTCTATCAGCGCATGAAATAAATCCTCCTCCTTTATAAACAGACACCTGGAGCAATTCGATTGGGAATCCGGTGTTGGAGCCCATAAAATCCTTTAATACCCTCACCAAAACCAGTCCTGTCTGAATGACTCCAGCACACGCAGGTAGGCTCCCTACAGGAAGCAGTGCCCATAGGCGGCAACTTAACAGCGGATATTCTATCAAGAAAAGTGATAGGGCTCAGGGCAAAAAATCTGCAAAGTGAACCCTCGGGTAACAAAAGCAGCAAGAAAACAGTGAGGGAGAGGGAAGCATCGTGTTTACAGCTTCACAAAACGGAGGATAAGCAGCCCTGTGTCTGGAGCAATACAAGCTCCTTTCACTTAGAAAGTGACCCAATTTAGCTGGCACACAAAATCCTACTTCAGCGTGAAGGTATGAACGCTTCAAGACATGCACACTTGTACTCCCAGACCTTGGTAGGGCATTCTAAATGTTGTACTTGACCGGTGATACTAAGTATTAATTCACGTACTACTCAAAACTAAAGGAAAATATCTCTAATTTCTAAAAAGGCTGAGGTATACTACTCTAAAACAATAAAAAAAACTCTCCAGAATTTGGTCTCTGAGATTTATCCACATAGGTAAACTCCAATGAAAAACTAGGTAACAAGTCTTATTTGCATAACCCTCATGGAACACTCCCACACGCCACGTATGGTTTGAGCAAAGGCTCGAACAGAAGAAGTAACTTGGGGTGAATCGATTTGGCTAAAAATCGCTAAAACAATAATGGCCAAGGCCTTTGATATTAAATCTATTGCTTTTTTTTTTTTCTTCCAGTTTCATTGAGATATAACTGACATACAGCACTGTCTAAGTTTAAGGGGCACAGTATAAATATTTGACTTAAGGATATCATGAAATGTTTACCTCAGTAAGTTTAGTGAACATTCATCATCTTATACAGATACAACATAAAGAAATTTAAAAAAAAATAAATTTTTCTTTATGTCGAGAACTCAGGATTTACTCTCTTAACTTTCATATGTAACATACAGAGTGTTAGCATGTATTTATCATGCTGAAGTGACTTAGCAGCAGCAGCAGAGCATACCCCTAGTATGTATTATCTTGTAACCAGCAGTTGTACTTTTATTTGCCTTCATCCTATTCCACCTTCCCCCATGCCACTATTCTTTCTACTGCCTCAAAAATCACAGGTACATTTTGGTAAAGTGAGTATTTCTTAAATTTACAACTGCAAGCTATTCTTTCACTCGGGAGGTATAACCAGCATGTATAAATGCTAACAAAATCCCAACTCTCCTGCCACACTGGCAATGTGACATTGAACAAGATATTTATTTAGCTTCTTTTGAGCTTTAGCTTCCTCACCCACAGAATGGGTATAATAATGTCAACTGCACAGGGTTATCATAACTGTTGAGAAGGAAGCCCTTAGATTCAATGAGGAACAAACAGGTATTCCTTTCTCTTGGAAGAGTGAACAGTCTATAAGTAAGACACAGATACTAACAAATTACTTCATTAATAATGATGAGAGGGATCAAATATGAGCTGAAGTCCATGAAAAGGATCAATGCCCAAATTGCTAGCCATTCTTCCAAAAGAAAAAAATGAGAGAGTGCATTTCTGTGGAGTAGGGGGAGCTATTAGCAAATTCCTGAGGTGGAGGAGAGAACAGAAGGTCAAAGAGTGGAGTATAGTAGGCGTCTTCTTCAAATGTGCCTGCCTGAGGACAGAAGGGACGTGTTCAGAGTGGTTCTGGAATCAAAACCCCACAGATAGTCAGGCCCCATGGCATGAAGGGGGCTAGGCCAATTCACCCACCGTGCCACCAGTAACAACAGTGGAGAAAGTTAGAAGAAACTCACTGGGCCGCGACAGGAGAATGCTGTGGCCAGACAGTTCAGAACACCATGGAAATCAGGTAAAGTCAGAGAAGAGAAAGAAACGAGAGGGGTGCTGGACTGGGGTTCACAGGGTACTGGAGTGTGTGATCCACAGCGCCCTCTTCTGAGTCTTGTCCTGCAGGAAACAGAAACACCAGTACATCCCAGTATGGGCTAAGGGGTCTCTATACATAGAATTCTGGACTGTGTGTTACATGTGAGCAACAGGATGCAACTCCAACAGAAAAAGAGGGATTGGGGTATTTCTTAACACTCACCACCATCCACCCCTTCCCACCCCTCCCCACCACCAGCACCGCTCACACACGCTCCCCCGCCCCATCCCTTGCTCCCTGCCAGCGGCTCCCTCCCAAAGTTCAGAGCTGCTGGGGTCAGGCCTATTTAATACTTCTTTTCTTAGGCTTCCAGGAGCAAAAAAATGGCTGCTTCCTTTTTGTAAGTGAAAGGTCACATCTGCACCTGCAAAGAAAGCCATTCCTCTAACTAGCTTGCTTGTCTGAGCAAATAAGAAATTCGTGGAGAGCTACCAAGGGTAAACAGTAACACGCTTGGAAAGACGAAGATTAGGACTTAGGAGGGAAATCAGGTTTAAAACTGAGAAAAGTACAAACAAAAGGGAAACTAGATCATGAAATAAATACATAATATTTAAAATAAAAGAAACACCCTTGCCTCCAGAATCTACGCTTTAGCCTGGTGTACCTTACTCAGTCATATCTAAGAACTGCCGGTTCAAACTCCTTTTCTTCTCCCCGCTCCTTTTCTATTCTATTGACATGGTGGTGGGCGAACGAAAGCAAGGAGGCCAAGTTCAGCCCACGGCTTGCTTATGTGTGGCCCAGGAACTAAGAATGTTTTTTATGTTTTTTAAGGGTTCTAACAAACAAATAAAACCAAAGTAGAATATTTAACAGAGACCACATGTGGCCTGGGAAACCTAAAATATTTACTTTCCGCTCCATTCCAGGAAAAGGCTGCCCCCCAGGTACAGTTGTCGACTCCTGGTGCCCAGCGGAGCAGAGACATTCCTGAAGTCACACAGCCGTTCAGCGGGAGAATTTCCACAAGAAACCCTGGTCCAAGTCCCAGGCACCCTCCCAACCACCACACGCGAGAGCTGATATGACTGTCAGCCAAACACATACCTGAGTAATTCCCATTTGAAAATAAAAAGGGGCGACATTAAGGTTTCCAAGAGAACCACATAAATAAACGTTAAAATAAAGATTCCACTACTGTTTTTTAAAAACTCCTGGTTGGGGGATGTGAAAGTGGCAGGAAATATTTAGTGAGGGGCAACACACATCCCCCAGACTTTCCCCTTCTACACTCACCTTTTCCCCCTGAAATCTAATCTCTGTCACCTGGATAAGAACGTCTGTAGAGAAGCTATGCCAGGAAACAGGATTTGCTCTTGGCCAAGCACCAGCTTTCCACTCAGACCCACCCACACTTGCCCATAAACCCAAACTGTGAAGCTTTGTGACAATCACAACACCTGCAGTGAGGGCTGTGGCCCAAGAGATTTACACGTGGCTTAAGTGTTAATTCAGGTCAACATGTCTTTCTTTTAACATATCAAATGGTTTCCTATGTAATCCATTTACCTAACCTTTGATGAAGTTATGTGTAATGATCAAAACTCATCTTGAAATGTCCAAGAAAAATTCACATGGTAACAACCCCTGCATACATCTTTCTATACTAACCAGACTATCTTCTGGTCTACCTCTCTGTCCTGAATGGCCATTCATAAACAACTCCTCTTGGGGGCAGATATTTAATATCATTCACTGAGAAAGGATGGTGATAATATATCTGTCTTTCTAAATCAAAACACATCCCCAGTCATCCCATCAGACATTTCTCAGGGCCTGTGGCCTTCTTCTGTCCTGGAGCCGAGCAGAGCTGACCCTGATGGTAACAATATTATGAACATCATCATAAATATCCCAAAAGGCAAGAAGCCAGAACAAGAGGATAAATGCAAATTTCATATTGAGTATTGTTTTCAAGTGTAAAAGTATATTCTAGAAATCTAGTCCAGTTTTTTTTTTTTTTCACAAAGATACTAGGTCATAATCATAAATAACAGAATCCAAGTATTATATAATATCTTAATTGAGTGTTCCTTCCATGTTCTTTTAAGAAAATATTAAAACTTTGAGGGGAAAAAAAAAAGAAAAGAAGGAAAGACAAAGGGAAGGAAGAAGGAATGAGTAGGTGGGATACAAAGAAAAATCCTCAGCCCAGTGTAGCTCCTAACTTTTCAGTCCAATGTAGTTCCATGGCTTTTAAATTCTCGAGTATTTTTAGTATTTGTGATAATTTCACTGGTCTTTGCAGATGAAGCAAACTCAAGGTCCCAATAACATGTACTTTTACAGTGCACATAGCAAGTTTCTTGGTCTTCTATTTACATAGCCATCTAAAACCCTCTTCGTCTTATCTCCCTGTTGACTAGATTCATTCATAGGTCCTTATGGATTCTAGTAAGCACATTTTTAACCAATAACCAATTTTTAAGAAAATTAATAATGAATCTAGGGTGGTTATAGATCCTCCTTACAATAAAGAAACAGAAAAATCTCAAATTGTTTCTCTATTCTAAAATGGAGTCTATTTACTAAATTAAATGCAGGTGTATTCAGAGTATGATATGGCATGCATGAGCTTACTGTGTATTTGTTTATGTGTTTACTCATGCAGCTCAGCTTAGCCTGTTAATTCATAGCTGATTTCTCACTTTTTCTACTAAGGAGAAAGAACTCCTTTGGAGAGCCTCTTTTCTTTATAAAATGAATAACTGTGCATTGCTACTGATTTATTTTTCAGGTTATATTCATAACAAACTGTGAAATACATTTTCATCCTGGAAACACTTCAGGGTACAACATCCTTTCTAATAACAAAGAATGGAAGAAAGGAATCTCTTCCACTTCTGAAAAAGATTTGGTCTCATTTGCCTTTGGTCGGTAACTCAGTACCACTTCCACAGTTAATTACAAGAAAGAAAAAATGTTCTGACCTCCTTATAACTGCCTCCAGCATCCATCTTTGGCTTTAAGTGTAGAAAGCAGGAGAATGCAGAATCTGTGGGAATGCGTGGCCTTTGTGTCTCTAATTCTAAGCATCTGTCTTTTATCTGTAACTTTTTTTCCTGTATCTTTCCATCCCTGGTCTTTCTCCGACTTGCTTATTCCTCTTGTTACTATTTTCTACTCTTCTTTTCCCCAAACTTCCTGTTCCACTTCTGCTGACAGGCCATCACACAGAAAAAACAATACATTTATAATTTTTTCCCAAATATACTGAATAGAATATGACGTCTCTGTTCTCAGTATACTGAATAGAATATGATGTCTCTGTTCTTGGAAGCACTGAGAAAAACTTCTGGTTTTTATCAAATCATAAAAACCTACCCCATAAGCTCTATCTATTCCTATCTCTATGTTTGAAACTATTGGCTCTTTTCCTCCAAATTCCATCCTTTCTTCAAAGTTCATCATCATTTATCCAGTTGCTTAAGCCAGAAACCTATAAGGCACCTTTGGTTACTATTTTCCTCACATCTAATTTCATTTTTTAAGTTGATATATAGTTGATTTACAATGTGGTGTTAGTTTCAGGCATACAGCAAAGTGATTTGGTTAATATACATAAATATATTTTTTTTTCAGATTCTTTCCCCATATAGGTTATTATCAAATATTGAGTACAGTTTCATGTACTATACAGAAGGTCCTTGTTGTGTATTCATTTTCTATATAGTAATGCCTCACATCCCATTTTAAATTCATTGGCAGATCCTGCATGCAGCCTCTATACCCAAAACACACCCCAAATCTATCCACCTCACTGCATGCCCTCACCACCCTCTGGGAGAAGACACCACAGTCCCTCGCTTGGACTTCTACAGTCGCCTCCTACTTAGTATCTCTGCTTCTGCTCCTGCCTTCCTCAAATTCATTCTTCCCAGTGTCCACAATGAAATTCTTCAACAGAAACAAGCTCATGGCCCTCCTTTGCTTAAAAGCCTCCTCCTGTTTACCACTGCAATTAGCATTCAATCCAAAACCATCCAAAACCCCATAGGTGCATGTGATCTAGGATCCCTACCAACTCTTCTTATCTCATCATCTGTTCCTCAAACAAATGAAGCTCCTTGCTATTGGCTGCCCCTCTGACTAGAGGGCCCAGATGTCACAGGGCTGCTTCCTTCTCGTCATTCAGGTCTCAGCTAAAACCACCACTTCAAGCAGCCTACAGGCCAACAATCTAAAACAATCTCCCAAGATGTTCTAGCATACCACCTTACATGAAAGTTCTGCAGAACCATTATCAAGTATTTCTTCTTAAATAGATTTTTTGCCTTGTTCTTCCACCAGAATTTAAGCACTTTAAGAACAGAGAACTGGTCAATCTTGTCCACTACTGTATGCCTTGTACCTACAGAGGTTCCAGGAATTAAGTAAGATCTCAATAAACCTTCTTTTTTTAACTTTTCCATATTTTTATACAATTTTTAAAGGTTACTTTCCATTTAGTTATTACAAAATATTGGCAATATTTCCCATGTTGTACAATACATCCTTGAATCTTATCTTACACCCAACAGTTTGTGTTTCCCATCCCCAATCCCTATATTGCAAACTCAACCCCAAACCACTAGTTTGTTCTCTATATCTGCCAGTCCACTTCTTTTTTGCTATATTTGCTAGCTTGTTATACTTTTTAGAATCCACAGGTAAGTGCTACCATACAGTATTTGTTTTCTTCTGACTTGTTTCACTTGGCATAATGCCCAAGGCCATCCACTGTTGCTGCAAATGGCAACATTTTGTTCTTTTCTGTGGCTGAGTAATATCTCATTGTGTTTGTGAGTGCCTGTGTATAGGTCACATCTTCTTTATTCATTCATCTGTTGATGGACACTTGGGTTGCTTCTATATCTTAAGTGACTGTAAACAGTGCTGCTATGAAGCTCAGCTGGTAAAGAATCCACCTGCAATGTGGGAGACCCAGATTCAATCCCTGGGTTGGGAAGATCCCCTGGAGAAGGGAAAGGCTACCTACTCCACTATTCTGGCCTGTATAGTCCATGGGGTCGCAGTCAGACATGACTGAGTGACTTTCATTCACTCACTCACTCATGAACACCAGTGCATGTATCTTTTCAAATTAGTGTTGCTGTTTCTTTCAGATACATGCCCAGGGTGGAACTGCTGGATCATATGGCAATTTAGGTTGTTTTTCGTGTGCAACCTCCCTACTGTTTCTACAGTGGCTGCTCCAATTTGCATTCCCACTAACAATGTAGACGAGTTCCCTTTTCTCCACATTCTCGTCAACACTTGTTACTTGCGTTCTTTTTGAAGATGGCCATTCTGAAAGGCTGTGAGGTGCTAGCTCGCTGTGGTTTTGATGTTCATCTCCCCGATGATTGCAATGATGTGTATCCTTCCATGTGCCTGTTGGACGTCTGCATTTCCTCTCTGGAAAAAAATGCCTATCCAGGCCTTCAGCCTGTTTTTCATTTGAGTTGTCTGGTTTTTGATGTTGAGTTGTATGAGTTATTTACATAACGTTGGGTATTAACTCCTTATCTGTCACATCATTTGCAAATATTTTCTCCCTTCAGTAGGTTGTCTTTTCATCTTGTTTATGGTTTCCTTTGCTGTACAAAAGCTTTTAAGTTTAATTAGGTCCCATTTGTTTATTTTTGCTTTTATTCCCTTTACTTTGGGAGATGGCTCCACAAAAACTCTGCTGCATTTGTGTCAGAGTAGTCTGCTCTTGTTTCCCTCTAGGAGTTATACGGTATCCAATCTTACATTTAGGTCTTTAATCCATTTTGAGTTTATTTTTGTATATGGTGTTGGAGAATGTTCTAATTCATTCTTTTACACGTAGTTGTCCAGCTTTCCCAGTATCAATTATTGAATGTGTTAGGCAGTTAGAATAGGGAAAAGGAGTCCACAATGGCGGTGGCTAAAAGACCTAGAAGGGAAAAGCCCGCGAAAATAGAACAGTGTGACGAGACAAAAACGGAGGAGCTTACACTCGCCTGACAAATGAATGAATAAATTCACACGGTCCTCCAAAGCTCTCTCTTACCACTCTAGCCTGAAATGGTATTTTTCCTTTACGACTTCAGAGCGTTCATTTGACTTTTCATGTTTTGCTGCATCTCTTAACTGATGTCTTCAACTAATACATTATTTAACTTTTCATGATGTCACCATTATCAACCACAAATATTAATTAACTTAAATATTAAATATGTACCTCCTCTAGTTGAATGAGTAGAGGCAGGAAACAAAAAATACTTTGGTCAGAAAATTAATTAGCCCTTTTGCCTGAGCATTCTACCACAAGGAGATCTTTGGATTTCTGGCAGTCCTGCTATACACGTGCTCAGATCATTAAAAATAAAACTATATGTGATACATTCTCCATACACCATCCAGATGGGTCTTCAGCAAAATAGTACAAAGTATTAAGTGGTGTGGATATGAAAGAATTTAAACAGAAGACATCATGCAGGTGTTTAATTTGATCTATGATAACAAGATAACTGGGGCAAGAGAAAACAGATGTACAGATCTAATACAGCTTGAGAAATGAGACATTTTCAGAATTTTGTTTTTAGAGAGGTGTTGCTGCTCTAAACATATCATTTATCTTTGTTAATAAAGGTCTGGTGTCCTGGTTGCTGCTCATAAAAGGGTGGATGCCTTTAAAGGTAATAAATATTTTAAGTCTTGTCACCTTGACTTTGCCACTGAAACTATCTGTTGATGAGAGAGGGGCCTTTATTTTGTAACTATATCTTCTAGAAAACTGACCTTACTAATGAGTTGGCAGGCTACCACCACCTACCACAGCATGTGCCATTCTCCAGCTCAGACGAGGTTCCACAGAACTGGGAGCCACTCTCTAGTTTATAAGCAGGGATTATCTGACAAACAAGACTTCTGTAATCACCCATGCAGTACCATGCATGTGTGTTATAATATTACTGTAAAAAACTGAAAATGTATATAGGGCTTCTTAGGCAGAGGTGACAGCTGATCTCTGGATGCATGTCAAGAGAGGGAAAATCCGGTGCAATTTAATATCTGATCCAGCACACGTGGTTGCTTACAAATAATGTATGATGATTTGTGGAAATCAAACTTTGAATTGTTTAAGCCACCTCTGAAAACATATATATATTGTATTTTATGGGCCAGAACCCATGATCATATATCCAGCAAATGCTGCTATTATGAAATAATTTCTTCCAGTTTTTTTTTACCACCATATCTTTCAACATCGTTTCAAAAGGTAATTTAAAATATTCAATACTCAGCTAATAACACAAGAGCCATGAGAAAACAGTGCTTCTGAGTGACAGTTCTCCTTATCCTGTCTCGTATACCCCCATGCATCTCACTCTTCCAGTGCTCAGGTTCTCATCATTCAAATTATTAAACTGCTCAAATGGTAAACCAACTTCTGTCTTGCCTTATGTCACTGCGGGAAAGACAAATGTGTTACTGCACAAAGTTAAGGCTTTTTCATTTTTAAAGAGGAGAAAGAAAATTAAAAGAAAAAGTTACTAGGGGCACATGAGAAATAAGTTTGGTTTGGACCCAGACACAATCAACAATTATTAGACAAAAAAAAAAGTTTTAAGCACCTACCTAATAAGCCATGTCTATTCCTACTTTATCTGAAAGTGGCTGTGGGGGGTGGGGGGGACAGTGTGATAATTCAAATATGAAGTAATCAAAATCTTTTTTGTAAGTCTTCCTTCCACAAATAGTCAGAAAGGAGACATCTCTGCCTATAGACCGTCCGTCGATGGTAACCTTCAATATACGCTGTGCGCTGAAAAGTCTATTCAGCCTCGCTCTGAAGTTGTTTTGGGAAAGCCTCCAGCGCCTGGTGACTGGGCCGGCATGGTGCCTTTAAATGGCTTCCCTGCCCTGGCAAGACACGCTGGACTCCACATGAAAGGAGCCTTCTACCACCAGCCAAGTGTCTGCAGACTTCGTTTCCTGTACAGCCCGGCTTCACCTGCCTTGTGTTTCTCGCTCCATTCCCCGGCCCTGCTGTGCCTCTGAGAGCTCCATCTGCGGATTCTTCCCCCGTCACTAAAGTCACCCAGTCTGTCCCAGGGCCCTCTCAGCCACCCTGCTGCCTCACCTTCTTGGTCGAACGCGTTCCATTAATTGCACCCAGGGTCAACTCGCTCTGCCAACCAAGCTAAAAGACACGTTTTTCCCATGGACTTCAGCAAATAACCCCCTCCAGGCCAATTCTTGTGGCCCAAATGAGAGCCAGACATAAGCACTCCAAGGAAAAAGAAACTTGGGGTCTGTTATCAAAAAAAAAGAACCAAATGGTATCCCTGTCTGTGTTCTCTCCTAAAAAATCTAGTAACAACAACAACAACAAACAGTAACAATTTAGTCAAATGGGCAATACTAGGTTTTTCATCTGGATGTTAAATTAAGTACAAACACAGACAATGACAAACTAATTCACTCTAATGGTCTGATACAATCATCACAGGCTTTTCTTCCATTTTATTTTGAGTTATGAAAAGAATAGAGTAAAAATGTTAAGGGAAATTCTAAAAAAGGAGAAAAGAAACCTACCGATAATTCCACAACCATGAAACACCAACTATTCCTTTTCAGTTTTTTCCAATATACACGTTCATTTTTGGACCAGACCTTTCCATAGGTTGATGCCTTTGTGTATTTCTTACCCACTTTTCATCTGGCAAATTCCCACTCTTCCCCCTTCAAACCAGCTCATGTACAATATCTTCCCAAAATATCTTCAGGCAAAGGATCTGCTGGGCTCATCAGACCTCACAGCATCCTCCTCCTATCTCTGCTGAAACACTGTCCCTGCTGAATTCATCTAACCCTGTAGAATCCATCTGTTTTCATGACTAGAGGAGAGGCCTCCCATAGTCCCCTTCATATCCCAGGACCTAGCCTGCCACTTGCAGGTTGTATGTGATGAGAACGAACGAAACAACTGCAATCATGTTGTACATATAAGCTGGATTCAGCTCTGTCAGCTTCATGTTGTATCATAAACATTGTCTAGTTCCCATCTCTAGCAACAGCTAGAAGGAAGAAGGAAACTGATTGTATCACGGTCTCCAATAAGAAGCTACTCTGTTGTTCAGTCACTCAGTCGTGTCGGACTCTTTGCCACCCATGGACTTCCCTGTCTTTTACTATTTCCTGGAGTTTGCTCAAATTCTTGTCCTTCGAGTCACTGATGCCATTCAACCATCTCATCCTTTGTTGCTCCCTTCTCCTCCCGCCCTGATCTTTCCCAGTATCAGGGTCTTTCCCAAGAAGTTACCAGGAAACTATAAAAGGACAAATGAGCCTTTTCTGATGTGATAGGTAGCATGAAATCCCCTGGGAACAAGCCAAGGTTGAGTCCATTATACACACTCGCAGACACACACATACACGCCACACCGGCAGGATGGGACAGGGGCCCACAGCACATGCAGAGCAGACCCCACTTGTGTTCTTTTGGACTTAGAGACAAAACCACACCCATTGTGACACACACTTCAGATGCACCCTTAGAGAAGTGGCATGATATCGTTGAGGAAGAGCTGGATTATTAGCAATAGGATCTGATACCTCCATAAATAAAATATCCTGGCACTCTGCTATCAGTGATGAGAGACAGAGCTCCCATTCATAGGGCTGCCAGGCTGCTAAAGGAAGCAGACGACAAACAGGCAACACCGTTCATGTGATTGGCACCACGGTGGGGAAGCAGTGCTAAGAAGCATGTCAGCAGGTCAGAGAAAAGTCTCCTGAAGGAAGCTAAGTCCTGAAATAATTCAGCAGAGGAAAGGGGCAGGGAGGTACGCAGGGGGCAGGGAAGTGTCTTGCCAGGAAGCAGGAATGACATGTATAAATGCCCAGAGGCATCTATAAAATAGGAATCTGAATACCTAAGCCCTGCACAGAGCAATTTCGAGGTTCAAATTAGATACTGATGTGGAAGGATAGATTCCTTTGTGAATGGTACTTATTAATAAGATTATAAAATTGCAATGTTGTGATTTTTTAGTAACATAGAGAATTGTAAATCCATGGCTGATTCATATCAATGTATGACAAAACCCACTGGAAAAAAAAATAAATAAAATAAAAAAAAATCATCAAAAAAAAAATAAATAAATAAAAGAACATAAAAGAGAGTAGGTTGTTCTACACTGGTATTTCTCAAACCTTTTGTCATTATCACCTCCCTCCCTTTATTAGCCTGCTAGGGCTGCCAAAACAAAGCGTAGACTGAATGACTTAAACAACAGAAATTTATTTTCTCACGGTTCTGTAGGCTAGAAGTCCCAGATCCAGGTGTCAGCGGGGCTTTCTTCTGAGGCTTCCCTCCCTGGCCTGGAGATGGCCATCATCTCCCTGTCTTCACACAGTCCTTCCTCTATGCTCGGCTTTGTACTAATCTCTTCTTATAAGGACACCAGTCATGTTGGATTAGAGCCCATCCTAATGAATTCATTTTACCTTAGTTACTGCTACAAAGCCCTATCTCCCAACTAGTCACATCCTGAGGTACAAGGGATTAGAACTTCAACACATCCGTTTGAGGGAGAAGCACCCTCCAAGGAACCTTTTAAGTTATTTTCTTCCCTAATCAATCCCCTCACTCACAAAATGTAAATACCTGTTTATATACTCTGGCCCTTTGGAAGGCCACATACCATTGTTATGGCCAAGATTTCAGCCTCTCCAAGAACCAATTTTGGTGCCCTTGAAGGCAGTATCCTCCCTACTGAGAATTCATACTCCCCCTTAAAAACAAGCAGATCAATGTCCAGCTAAAGAGCATGAGATGGTAAGTAATTCTGAACTAAAATAACTTGTAACCTCAATGTGGCTACATGAATGATTTTCACTTTTTTGTTAATACTTAGTTCTGAGTTTCATATATTTTCCACGATTAGGTCACTGTCTCTTTGTTCAGGAAACCAAGCAAACTATCCTTATTATCTATCTGTTCACTCATCTCCCACTAGCCAGTGATCTTCCCAAAGATCTTAGTAATGTGATGTAGCACAGTAAACGTCAACAGAACAAATCTAAACTCTAGAGACCTGTTCAAGTACAGAACTGCTTACAAGTTGTTTGTAACAGCTGTGTTGAGAAAGGTCTCGTGCCCTGCCCCCACCCCCTCAAAAGACCCTCATTTGGGTGAAATCAAGACAAATGAACAAGGACATTAACTGTGAAGGAAGTCCTCAACAAGCAGACCAGAGGACACGGGGCTAGTACTGAAGAAGGGCAACCCCTTCCAGCTCATTGTGTGAATACTAGTCTTAGGATTTATTTCTTTAACAGCCTCCGAGGATTCAAACTTCACTTTCACTACCAGGCCACCCGCAGCTGCGACCCCCAGAAGCATCTAGGACAGCCTGTCCTCTGAGTGCTTCTCACAAGGTTAATTTCACCTTGCTGTAATCAAAACTGTTAGAGGAGACTTCCCTGGTGATCCAGTGGTTAAGACTCTGTGCTTCCACTGCAGGGGGCGATCCCTGGTCAGGAAACTGTGATCCTATGTGCCGTGCAGTGTGGCCAAAAAATTAAAAACACACAAAAACTGTGAGAGACAGAGGTTGGTTCATTTTTTATACATTGAAATTCAGGTCATATCGCAGCCACATGAAGATACAGAAATTCAGCAAGGAGTGCTGGGAGGCGATGGGGGTACTGAAAGAAAGAGAGAAAAAGAAGGGAAAAAAAACAGGGAAGAGGAGAGCCAGGTAGAAAGAGGAAGAAAACAAAGGCAGAGTGGTAGAGAAGGGAGGAACACTTGAAATGAACAGTGTAAAAAATTCTGCCAGCTCCCCAGTCAATGAGCATCTGTACTATGAGGGATGGGGCAAGGAAATGTGAATTTGCACTGAAATTCTAATGCTTAAAGGTCAGTATTTTGCAAATAGCAGGGCCCCTAAATGGAAGCTGACTCCAGCTGGTGCTCAACTAAAGAAACGAGTAAAAAAAATTGGCGGCGATGAACCAATGAAAACTAGTACCCGACCTCCAACGCTGCACCTTCCCGAGGACTGTCAAGGGTAACTGCTCCTGTGTTTGTTCTGTGCGTCTCCCATTGGCTTTATTACCTTATCCGATAGGAGATGATGCCACTGTATACAATTTAAATGCCCCTTTTTACTATGTGAGTATTAAAAGGAGAAGAGTAAAGTGATATTAATCAAGACAGCGTGACGCTGACATAGGACAGACATACTGAACAAGCGAACAGAATGGACAGCCCAGAGGTAAACCCTCACATTTATGGTCAATGAACCTTCAACAAGGGCGTCAAGACAACCCAATGGGAGACGGAAAGGACAGTTCCATATCCACATGCAAAAGAATGAACTTAGAGTCCCGCCTTACACAAAAATGGACTAAAGTGGACCCAAAGCTTAAAATATGAGGGCTAAAACCACGAAGCTCTTAGAAGAAACCACAGGAACAAACCTTCATGACCACTTACTAGGCAATAGTTTCTTATGTTTAACATAAAAAGCACAAATATAAAATAAAAAATAAACTGAACTATGTCACAATGTAAACTTTTGTGGTTCAAAGGACACTATCAAGAAAGTGAGAAGAAAAAAAAGAAAGTGAGAAGACCACCCACAGAACAAGAAAATATCTGCAAACATATATCTAGAATATAAAAAGAACTCTTACAAAATGATTTTTAGAAAACCAACCCAACATAAACTTGACAAAGAATCTCAACAGACACTCTTCCAAAGAATATATACAAAGGGTCCATAAACATACAAAAAGAAGCTCTACCTCATTAGGCATCAGGGAAATGCAAATCAAAATCATACTGAGATACTACTTCATAGCCCTAAGACAGTTATAATCCAAAACACTCATAATAAGATAAGTATTGCAAGGACACAGAGAAACTAGAACCTTCATACACTGCTGCTGGGGATGTAAACTGTGGCAACCACCTTGGAAAAGCCTGGCCATTCCTCAAAATATTAAACATGAATTACCACATGATCCGGCAATTCTACTCCTAGAAATACATCCAAGAGATTGAACACATATATCCACTCAAAAACCTGCACGCAAATGTTCATTATATACAAAGTATAATATAAATTATTTACCCAATAGAAAAACTTATATATATATTTATATATAAATTATTATTATATTATAAATTATATGTATTTATTTTATTATATTTATATTTATATATTTAATTTATTATTTATATTATATATTTCTATATTATAAGTATATATAATTATATAATATATATTATATAATATAAATTATATAATATATAATATATGTATATATATAAACTTATATATATTTATGAAAATGAAAGTATAAACAAGCATAATTTATGTCTCTTGAGCTTTCCAGGTGGCTCAGTGATAAAGAATCCGCCTGCCAGTGCAGGAGATCTGGGTTCAATCTCTGGGTTGGGAAGATCCCCTGGAGAAGGAAATGACAATCCATTCCAGTATACTTGCCTGGGAAATCCCATGGACAGAGGAGCCTGGCGGGCTACAGTCCATGGGGTTGCAAAGAGTTGGACAGGACTTAGCAACTAAACAACATACTATGAACCTTAGCCAGAGTTCATACTTTATCTGGACCCAGATATTCCAATTTTGAAACTTTTATATGAATTAAAGAAATACATAAATACAACCTCCACTAATAGTAATTGTTACCATCACAACATATTAAGGTAGAGAAAAAGAACCCAGATCTTCTATTGACAAGGTAAATACAATTTTAGACAGAAGAGCAAAGGTAAATACAAGAGGACTGACCCTTCATTACTGTTACCAGGGAAACTCTAGTATTTCTCTGACCTTGAAGCAAGAAACTGTCTATCTGATAAGATGCCAGTCACAACGGGCACACATCACTGTCCTCAGTATCTTTCTTACAAAGAAGCCGTTTTCACTTTTCCTGGGTTATCCTAAGTTTATCCTAGTGCAAAAACTTCAGGGGAATAGAAGTCTTACCAAAGAAGTTACATGATTCTTAGAAACCGTCGGTACAAATAGGGTTATTTAGCTAGCTATTTTAATCCAGACACTAACATGAGAGGGATCCAACTTTAAAACCTCACAAGGTCTTTTTACAAGGTAATAAAGACTGGCACAATGTCACACAGCCCACGCCAGACAAAGCATTCAACTTCTGTGAACTGGGAATCGTCAGGGAAACTGCCAAGCGAAAGGACGGTTCTCCTCTCCCTGGGAGCCCAAAGGGACGCCTGCCCATGGGGGTGCCTTGCATGCATGCAAACACGCATGTGTGCTCACACACACACACATCCGCACAGCTCCCAGGCGGCTCTTCTCCGTATTTACCCAGCAGGTTCTGCTCTGCAACAGAGGCAATAAACGTGCAGATGAGGGATGGGGGACTGGAAGCTAATAGCACTTTACCCCCCATCACCACCACCTCAACTGCAGCACCCAGATACTGTCCTGGGAATCATGCTAGAGAATCTCAAAGAGGAAGAGGGTAATGTGACGAGACAGGTCAGGAAGGAAGTGGCAGGTGGTGTTAGACCCTGAAAATGGGCCAGGACCCGGACAAGGCGGGGGAAGCGGAAGGGGCTGCAGGCAGAGCACACATGTAGAAAGCATAGAGCCGACAGGGACCAGGGGCGGCCCAGGGCAGGTGGCTGGAGGCTGAGCGGAGGGTCCGGCAGGAGAGTGAGTAGTGGGGGAGGCCCTGAGATGGAAATGGAGCTGGAGCCAGAAAGCAGACAGCCGGAGGTGCCACGCTAGTGACTTTTCGCTGATTTCTCTTTTTGCTTAGCTTAAGGGAATCACTGTTAGGTCCTGAACATCTGAGTCTCAATTTCCTTATCTATAAAGTGACAGTTGAGGATTAGAAGGCAGCTATTAACTAACAATAATTAACATAAGTCGCTCACCCATTATATCCAGGGCTGCGTGCTGCACTTGTACACACACCGTCACGTTAATTAAGCCCCTGCTAGTCTCAACCTGCTAAGACTCTTGGAAAGAGTCTGCCTCTCTAATTGATTCTAATTCCTCCTTTGATATGAGGAGGTATATTCTCTCTTTATATTCTGGTATATTCTCTCTTTGGAGTAGGAGAGGAGAAAACAGAAGACACAGCCTCTTTGTTGCTCCAGTTGTATTCGGGCCGTTTTCGACACAGGCTCATTCATTGTCAGGGTAAAGGGTCCCCCATCCATTATTCCTGCTCTGACATAAAGTGTTCCCTGGTGGAAGATATCTGAGGTTAGAACAGAACAAAAGCTAATGAGCACGTTAAACGTAGGAGGTCTCTGAATCAATGCATCATTTTTCCCCTTGATACTCAGAAACAGAGAAAGATACAGGGCTTCCTTCCCAGACCACGATCAGAAAGAGCTTACTAGTTGATCATCCTAAATCTCCCTCATAGCCAAGCTCTGCACATAGGAGAGCCCTGGGACTTGGTCGATGGACCTATTCTCTTCTCCTGACAGACTCTTCCTGGGGATTTCCCCCATGTTACCAAATGGTGGTGGTGTCCAGATGCTCCCCGCCAATAAACAGGCCAGATTGGTGGAAAGGAAACTTTATTTCAGATGTCAGCAACTGGGCAGGGGGAGAGTAGTGGACGTCTGTCCGAAGGCCCACTCCCTCCCCCGGTCCCGCCCGGGGCAAGAGGTTTTACAGCGAGATGGAGGGAGCTACACGCAGAAACAGCACAGTCAGCTCTGACAGTCATCTGCAAAGTGGTCCTCGATGGTGTGACCAGCGTCATCTTGCTTGTTTTACGTACAGTTCATCTTCACTTCCAGGTCCACGTGTTCCCGTTTCTTTGAGACCAACTCTCAGAACTGTGGCCGCTTATGTCATGGGCACAGCCTAGTCACCATGGAGTTAAATTTTCCCACCTGGGGTTTCACAGGATATGGCTCAGAATATTCCCGATAGTCCTTGAGAAAGGACTAAAGGTCCCTAACTGTGCTTAATGACTACATTACGATCATTTAGTCTCCTTTGACTGTTTTCCTCTGTTTCCACATTTCTCACTTCTCTCATTAAACTTATCCTTTGACTAAAGTTTTCCACAGACAAGGCAGGCAGAGGACAAGGCGGGGGGCAGAGGCCACAGGGCCCTGCTCCGTTTCAGCCATTCTCATGACTTAAGCTTCATTTCCAAACTGAAGGCTCTCAATAAACCATCATAGAAAGTAACAGATCCCAGTTGGTAGTGTGACCATAAAGGCTTGTGTCAAGCAGTTCCAGAGGCAGTCACCTGGAGCTCTGGGGAGCCTCCTGCATCTCACTCACGTCCTCCACCCTGCATCACGTCCTCCACCCATGGCCCACCAACCACAGCAGGCCCCCAGCCTCGAAGCCAGCCCGCGATGACTTCAGTTGTCTTCAAGGGTGAAGGATCATTTCCAACGCCTGTGACCAGACACAGATGGCAAAAAAGGGCGCTGCAATTTTTTGGCTGTAATTTAAACTTTTGGTGAATCTGTAAAGTGGAGACGAGAGTAAGAAGCCAGAAAGAATGAGATAAGGAATTTGTGGAAAATTTAAAAGTGAAAATTTTAAATTTAAAAGTGAAAGTGGAGACTTGAGGCTGCACTTATGGAAAACCTGTGAGTGAGTGAAGAAATAAAGATAGAATGGCATCTCAAAGAGGAGGTGAGTCTCGAGAATATGGTTTTAAAACACTGTTTTACATTGTAAGTCGGACCTAAGGATATTGTATTAAGTAGGGAAAGAATCAGTGAGGAAAAGGAGATAATCTGAAACCAAAGTTTCTGAGAAGATGGAGGTAATAAGGTCAAGAGGACAAACACAAAGCTTGCCTCTGGAAAAAGCCAAGTTTCTCCTCCAGAACACTAAGGAAGAGGACCTGGGGTAATGATTAAGGGAGAGACGTATATGCGAGCACCCCGTGATGTGTACTGACCCCTCTGACATTAGTTATTATACTGTGCATGCCCAGTCACTTCAGTCGTGGCCAACTCTTTGCGAACCTACGGACTGTAGCTCGCCAGGCTCTTTTGTCCATGGGATTCTTCAGGCCAGAATACTGGAGTGGGTTGCCTTGTCCTCCTCCAGGGGATCTTCCCAACCCAGGGACTGAACCCACATCTCTTAACGTTTCCTGCATTGGCAGGCGGGTCCTTCACCACTAGTGTAGTTTTCACCAAATGCCGACAGAGCAGGCATTCAAAACATGTTTGGTAACAAACAAACAAAAACACACCAAAAAGTCTGTTAAGATAACTGAGATCTAGGCACTTCCCTGATTGTCCAGTGGTTAAGAACTCACCTTGCAATGCAGGGACCTGGGTTTGATCCCCGGTCTGGAAGATCCCGCATGCAACTAAGTCTGCGAACCATAAATACTGAGCCCCTGGGATCCAGACAACTAGCGAGCCTATGAGCCACAGCTACTGAAGCCCGCACGCCACAACTAGAGAATTCGTGCCCCTCAACAAAGACCCTGAATTACGCAGCTGAGAAAGACCCAACGCAGCCAAATAAATTTTTTTTTAAATAGCAGATCTACAGGAAAACTTAGTGAGATAGTTATGAGTTTTGAAATGTTTAGAAAAACAGAAGAAAAGCAAGTTCACGCTGAATTTCCTGAGAAAAGCAGGAGGTTAAGTCATCCAAAATTGAAGGCGTTGGGCTTCCCTGGTGGCTCAGATGGTAAAGAATCCACCTGCGATGCTGGAGACCTGGGTTCATTTCCTGGGTTGGGAAGATCCCCTAGAGAAGGGAATGGTAACCCATTCTAGTATTCTGGCTTGGAGAATTTCATGGACAGAGGAGCCTGGTGGGCTACAATCTATGGGGTCACAGAGTGGGAAACACCTGAATGACTTTCACTTTCACCTTGATATGTACAGAAAAGGTTTGCAATAACTGCTTTTAAAATGTGTAAAGTAAAAATAAAATAAAATGTGTAAAGTAGTCAAGGGCAATAAAGTAAGTGACTGAAGTTTTTAATTATTATTTTATTGCAAACCTTTTCAGTTCAGTTCGGTTCAGTTGCTCAGTCATGTCTGACTCTTTGAGACCTGGCAACACGCCAGGCGTCCCTGTCCATCATGAACTCCCAGAGTTTACTCAAACTCATGTCCATCGAGTCGGTGATGCCATCCAACCATCCCATCCTCTGTCATCCCCTTCTCCTCCCATCTTCAATCTTTACCAGCATCAGGGACTTTACAAATGAGTCAGTTCTTCACATCAGGTGGCCAAAGTATTGGAGTTTCAGCTTCAGCATCAGTCCTTCCAATGAATATTCAGGACTGACCTCCTTTAGGATGGACTGGTTGGATCTCCTTGCAGTCCAACGGACTCTCAAGAGTCTTCTCCAACACCACAGTTCAAAAGCATCAATTCTTCGGCGCTTGGCTTTCTTTATAGTCCAACTCTCACATCCATACATGACCACTGGAAAAACCAAAGCTTTGACTAGACAGACCTTTGTTGGCAAAGGAATGTCTCTGACAAATACTGATGGTCAGTCAAGGGCTGACAATATGAACGTGTTACAGAACAAAGAGGGCTGGGGGCAGAGAGGAGTGCTCCGGGAGTGCGACAGCTGGGGCTGGGGGTCTTTTCAGGTCCCAGGAGGGGAGTACCAGTGCGTAATGACATGCTTGCCCACAGAGGCCAGCCTGGGCATGAGAGGGGATAAAACAAGGAGACCGATGCACTGGACAATCAGAACAGGGTTAAAAAGAGGAAAAACTCAGAATGAAGGCAATAAAGAAAGATTACCTCTCAGGGGAAAGGATGGGACTGAAAAGTGGGAAGATTATGGTCAGAGAAGAGGCTTCGTCCACAAGGTTCAGAGCAACAAGTGCACAGAGCCCTGCGAGAGGGTGAGCTCAATGCTCCATCCTGAACCCGGGTGTCTCTACCCTTTAAATTGCACAAAGATGTGTAGAAGTACACAAAATAAGATCCACTAAGGCCAGGGTCTGAAAGTTTGAATCTACTCAGAATGAGCAAGTCTTTATTTACTTCTCTTGTTGCAAGGTTGGTGGGTGGTTTGGAATTTATATTAAATAATTCTTAGCTCTGGGACAGATGCTAACACATTACTGCAACCTAAGGAAGGAGGCCAAAAAATACTTCAGGACTCTACAACCTGAGGCTAGGGACTGAAACGGTTCATTTCTTTTACATTGAAACATTACTTGATGCAGTAAAACTCCCAAATATCCTCTAAGGAAATAGTTGTTTCCTTATTACCTTTTTAATGATACTGGCTCTCTAACCAATCAAAAACAAATACTCTACTTGGAGAAACTATTTATAAATAAGACGGCATAAAAACAAAGTCATACATATAAAGGTACAAACACATTTATACACATAAAAAATTCAATAACCTTCAAATTATTCTAGCAAAGCAGTTTTATGATGTTTCATAAAACTTTTTTAAAAAATAAAGGTTCAACTGCATCTAAGAACAACTCTTGTAATCTTACAAAAAGACAAAAAGTGTCACCCCCGAATTCTATACTGGTGAAACTATCTGTGCAGTACTGGGGACATGAAATTCTTGAGAACTGAGGTAGCACCTTGGGGGTGGAAAGACAACACGATTATTGGATATACAGATTTATCTATTCCCGCTTTGACATTAACCTATATGTCAATGCGAGTTCTATACTTGGAGCTGATCTCATGAATAAAAGTGGGCTCCTCTATGCACCCCTCTTCTCAATTAAAGATGGATCTATTCATGGTTAGCATCTGTGCATCGCCACAGAGACATGTCAGGAAACATCACTAATTCTAAACTTCTTAACAACCAAACTATTTGCTTTATTTCGATTTTACTTACTAGACTTAAAGACACAGGATCACATACTGAAACCTTATGCCATCTCCTCATACTGTTTCTCCATCTATCACACTGTAAGGACAATGTCCTGAAAATATGTATTGCAAGTTTTTTGTTACCTACTCAGCCTCACATACCACCCCAAAGTCTTTGTCAGACCAAGAGAATCAATAAGAACACAACTGTGTTTTCTTCTCCTTGTCCTATGTATGAGTTTGGGGAGAGTAATAAAGGCAATTTTGCTTCATTTTAACAATGAAAACCATAAGTGTTACCACTATAAGCTTCAGCTGGTAAACAAACAATGACAGTTCCAGTCAAAAAGGCTGATTGCTTGAGAAAGTTGGAGACAGCAGTTGCAAACAGATTTATAATTTAAAAACTCTTGTAGGTGGAAATGTAATGGATAAACCTGCCTCCAAAAGAAATATCCAGAGTTATTTCTGGTTACTCACTGAACTGGTGGGGAGATTTTCTCTCACTAACCTGAGACACTAGAACAAATGTACAATTACTAGATTTGGTACAAAAGCAATGATGGTTTTTGCATTGTTGAAATGTTCCATTTGATGTTGGAATACATTCTAAACAAATGTGATTATGTTACACATCATTTTAATGCACACTTCTCACTTTTTATTCTTTTGCTAATGACTTTGCTCAGGGGTTGGACCAAGAAGCGCCACAGCACTTCCCAAAGCCAAGCTTGCACCAAAAAAAATGTCATGGTCACTGTCTGGTGGTCTGCTATGGTCTGATCCACTACAGCTTTCTGAATCTCAGGGAAACCATTACATCTGAGAAGCGTGCTCAGCAAATCGATGAGATGCACTCAAAACTGCAGCACCTGTAGCTGGCACTGGTCAACAGAAAGGGCCCAATTCTCCACGACAATGCCCAACTTCACATTGCACAACCAACACTTCAAAAGTTGAAAGAATTGAGCTACAAAGTTCCACCTCATCCACCATATTCACCTGACCTCTTGCCAACCAACTACCACTTCTTCAAGCATCTCGACAACTTTTTGCAGGGAAAACACTTCCACAACTAGCAGGAGGCAGACAATGCTTTCCAAGAATTCATTGAATCCTAAAGCATGAATTTTTATGCTACAGAAATAAACAAACTTATTTCTCATTGGCAAAAATGTGTTGACTGTAATGGTTCCTATTTTGATTAATAAAGATGTGTTTGAGCCTAGTTATTATGATTTTAAATTCACAGTGCAAAACTGCAGTTACTTCTGTACCAAGCTAATAGCACAGAAGGAGATATTACAGGGAAAAGCAGGTGAACACCATGGTCAGAATACTACTGCTGAATCAAAGTGGATGAAAATATGTAAGAAAACCAAAACATGGGGTTACCAGCAAAGGTTTGGGAAGAAACATGGAGGAAACATATATGAATGACCAATAGCCAACTCCACTCTGTGTCAAATGCCCTGGCTATAAGAAGCCTACATTCCTCAGTATTCACTTGTGGCTTTGGTCACGAATGGCTTCCCAGAAGAACTGGAAACTGGTTCCCAAACTCTCAGGGAACTGAACACAGACTATGAGGCAGAGACTTCATCTTGTCTTCTCCTGGAAGCCTTCATCGAACAGCATCAATATTACCATCTACTTGAATAGCTGAGTTTGTGTCTGCCGCTTGCTTTTTAATCCTCTTTCACACCCATGTATTAACTTTTACAATTAAGAAAACATGTAAACACCATCAAGAAAGTGAAAAGACAACCCTTAGAATAAGAGAAAATAGTTACAAAATGTTGCATCTGATAAATGATTGATATCCAGAATATATAAAGAATTCCTAAACTCAACAATAAATTAAAACAAACATCTCAATTCCAAAATGGGCAAACGAGGTACTTTCCTGGCAGTCCAGCAGTTAAGATTCAGCACTTCCACTGTAAAGGGCATAAGCCTGATCTCTGATTGAGGAATTAAGATCTTGCAAGCCACAAGGCATGGCCTAAATAAATAAATAAATAATTTTTAATGGGCAAAAGTAAGAGGGGTTCTGGGGAAGATGGCAGAGAATTGGTCTCCCCATCTAGAAAACAACTACACTGCCAGAATCTGTGAGACATAAATATCTGGAATTCTGGTCTGTTGAAGGCTTGCAATTTCCAGGGGAAGACCTAAACTGTAAATTATGGTTAATTTAAGTCAATTTCCGCTCTGAGCACCATGGCAGTTATCACTCCCCCCAGCCACATGGCAGACAGCTGTGTATGGTCTCTGAAGCAGCTTGTACACAACCTGAGAGGCAGGGTGAGCAAAAACTACTCTGTCCTCCAAGTACTCGAGAGCTGTGCTATGGTGGCTGACAGCTGCTCCTGAGCACAGAAGTGAAAACAAAGGGGCTGGCGGTCAGCGGCCTATCTCTCCCCATTGTTGCAAGCCCTCTCCCCGAGGCTGAAGTGAAATTATGGGAATGTATAAGGCCAGTGCCCTTTCCCCCACTCCCCTGCCATTTTTCACTTTTTCTCCTCTGGGGAGCCAGATATTGAAGACTACAACATTCTAAAACAACTGCATATACGGGCAAAATAAGAAAGTGGCCATATATATTCTGGGAAAGGTTCAGAAAGGACCTCAGAAGATACTGAGTTTACACTTCAGGCTAATTCTCAGCACAGGGACAGCCTACAGAAAACAGAAAATCCTGGAGAAGGGGGAGAATCTGATTTCCAGAGTTAGATTCAAATGTCCAACCTTCAACAAAAAAACATGGCTGACAAAGAAACAGGAAGCAAGGTCCATTCAGAGGAAAAAATAAATCACTAGCATAGCAACGGTCCCTGAAAAAAACCTAATGGCAGATATACTAGACAAAGACTCTAAAACTAACTTAAAGATGCTCAAGAAACTAAAGGAAGATATGGAGAAAGCCAAGAAAATGATGCGTGAACAAAATGGAAATATCAATAAATATGCATCATGGAAATCCAAGAGTGAGAAGATAAAGGGACAGGAAGAATATTTGAAGAAATAATGGCTGAAACTACCCAAATCTGATGAAGAATATGAATAGGATAAAAGACATCAATATAAAAATCCAAAAGGTTCAATGAATTTGAAGTAAGTTGAACTATGATAAACCTAGACAGCGTATTAAAAAAGCAAAGACATCGGTTTGATACTCAAAGCTATAGTCTTTCCAGTAGTCACGTGTGGACATGAGAGTTGAGCCATAAGGAAAGCTGAGTGCTCAAGAATTGATGCTTTCAAACTGTGGTGCTAGAGAAGACTCTTGAGAGTCCTTTGGACTGCCAGGAGATCCAACCAGTCAATCCTAAAGAAAATCAACCCTAAATACTTATTGGAAGAAATGACGCTGAAGCTCCAATACTTTGGCCACCTGAACAGCCAACTCATTGGAAAAGACCCTAATGCTGGGAAAGACTGAAGACAAAAGGAGAAGAGGGTAGCAGAGGATAAGATGGCTGGAGAGCATCACTGATTCAATGAACATGAACTTGGACAAACTCCTGGAGACGGTGAGGGACAGGGAGGCCTCACATACTGCAGTCCATAGGGTTGCAAAGAGTTGGACCCAACCCAGTGACCGAACAACAACAAGATGAACTCAGAGGCGTATTATAATCAAACTTTCAAAAGACAAACAGAAAAACATTAAAGTATCAAGAGAGAAGCAAAGGATCATGTACACGGGATCCTCAATAAAATTTCCAGCAGACTTCTCATGGGAAACTTTGGAGGCCAGACGCAGGGCACTGGTATATTCAATACACTAAAACAAAAACACTTCAACCAGGAATCCAATATCCACCAAAACTGTCCTTCAAAAGTGAGGGAGAAATTAAGACATTCCTAAATAAACAAAAGTTGAGGGAGTTCATGACCACTAGACCCAACCTGCAAGAAATGCTTAAAAGAGTCCTACAAGGTGAAATGGGAGGACACTAGAGAGTAACTTAGAGCCATATGGAGAAATAAAGATCTCAATAAAGGTAACCATATAGGCAATTATAAAATCTAGTATTACTGTAACAGTGGTTTGTAACTATACTTTTTGTTTGCTTTCTATTGGGTTAACCAAAAAGTTTGTTTTGAAACAAATAAGTAAATCGAAGCAGTAATCAAGAATTTCCCAACAAAGAAAAAGTCCTGTACCTGATAGCTTCACTGGTGAATTCTATCAAACATATAAAGAAGAACTAATGCCACTCCTTCTCAAACTTTTCCAAAAAATTTAAAAGGAGGGATCACTTCCTAACTCATTCTGTGAGGTCAACATAACCCATACCAAAGCCAGAAAAAGACTCTACAAGAAAACTATAGACCAGTAACTCTTAGGAACAGTGATGCAAAAATCCTCAACAAAATACCAGCAGAGAGAATTCAGTAGCATATTAAAAGAACTGTACACTATGACCAAGTGGGATTCATTTCTAGAATTCAAGAATGATTCAACATATGAAGCTTAATCCATGTAACATGCCATATCAAAAAAAAGAAGAAAGGAAAAAACTATGAGATCATCTCAGTTGAAAGAAAAAAAATACTTGACAAAATACAACACCCTTTCATGATTAAAAAAAAATAACAACAAAATAAAAATAGAAGAGAAGAAAACTATCTAAACATAATAAAATTTATATATTAAAAAACCACAGCAAACATCACACTCAAAGGTGAAGACTGAAAATTTTCCCCCTAATATCAGCAACAAGGTAAGAATGTCTGCTTTTACCGTTTCTATTCAACTGGATTCACTTCCATTCACTTCTAGTTCTAATGGAACTTCTAGCCAGAGTATGAGGCAAGAAAAAGAAAAAAAAATAAAAGGCATCTAAATTGGAAAAAAAGATGTAAAATTATCTCTTCGGGGGACTTCTTTGGTAATCCAGTGGTTAAGACTCCAAGCTCCCAATGTACGGGGCCCAGGTTCAATCCCTGGTTAGGAAACTAGATCCCACAAGCCACAAGTAAGAGTTCACACACTGCAACTAAAAGATTGTGTGTGCCGCAACTAAGACCTGGTATAGCCAAAAAAATAAATAAAAATATTCTTTTAATTATCTTTTTGTAAATGATGTGATCTTAGACATAGAAGACCCTTTAAAATCCCACCCTAAAAGCTACTAGAACTAATAAACAAATTGAGCAAAGTCACAGGATACAAAGTCAGAACACAAAAATCAGTTGTATTTCTCTACACATATATGAAGACAATATGAAGAGGAAATTAAAAAACAACTCCATTTACAAAAGTATCAAAAAGAATAAAATACAATTAACTAAGGAGGTGTAGACTTGTACCATGAAATCTATAAAACACTTCTGCAAGAAATTAAAGATATAAAATGAATGGAAACACATCCCAAGTTCATGGATAAGAAGACTTGATATTGTTAAGATGTCAATACTACTCAAAGTTATCCACAGACTCAATGCAACTTCTATCAAAATTCCAACAGCATTTGTTGGCAGACATAGAAAATTCATACCAAAATTCATGTCTCTAGGAACTCCAAATAGCCAAAAAGATCTTGAAAAAGAAGAACAAAATTGGGAGATTCACAATTCTTGATTTCAAAATTTACTACAAAGTTATAGTAGTCCAAAAAGTGTAGTATTGGCACAAAGACAGACAAACAGACCAATGGGATACAATAGAAAGCCCAGGGATAAACTCTTGTATGTAGGGGCAAGTGATTTTTGACAAGGGCACTAAGAACATTCAATGAGAAAAGAACAGAAGACCATTGGGAAAACTTGATAACCATATGTAGAAAAATGAAGTTGGACCCTTATCTAACACCATATACAAAAATTAACTCAAAATTAATCAAGGAACAAAATGTTAAGACATAAAACAATAAAACTCTTAGAAGAAAACATAGGACAACAGCTTCACAATATTGGATTTGGCAGTGATTTCTTGGATGTGACACCAATGACACAGGTAAGAAAAGAAAAAACAGACAAATTAGACTTCATGAAAATGTTTTAAATTTTGTGCATCAAAAGACACTATCCACTCAGTAACAGACAACCATGGAACGGAAGAAAATATTTTCAAATCATGTATCTAATAAGGGACTGATGGTCAGAATATACAGAGAACTCCCAAAACTCAACAACAGAAAAGCAAACAATCTGATTCAAAAGTTGGCAAGTTCAGTTCAGTTCAGTCGCTCAGGCATGTCCGGCTCTTTGCAACCCCATGGATTACAGCACGCCAGGCCTCCCTGTCCATCACCAACTCCCCGAGTTTACCCAAACTCATGTCCATCGAGTTGGTGATGCCATCCAACCATCTCATCCTCTGTCATCCCCTTCTCCTCCCATCTTCAATCTTTACCAGCATCAGGATCTTTTCAAATGAGTCAGTTTTTCACATCAGAAGGCCAAAGTATTGGAGTTTCAGCTTTAGCATCAGTCCTTCCAATGAATATTCAAGACTGATTTCCTTTAGGATGGACTGGCTGGATCTCCTTAATGCCCAAAGGACACTCAAGAGTCTTCTCCAACACCACAGTTCAAAAGCATCAATTCTTCGGCTCTCAGCTTGCTTTATAGTCCAACTCTCACATCCATACATGACTACTGGAAAAAACCAAAGCTCTGACTAGACGGACCTTTGTTGGCAAAGTAATGTCTCTGCTTTTTAATATGCTATCTAGGTTGGTCATAGCTTTTCTACCAAGAAGCAAGCATCAAAAGTGGGCAAAGGACTTGAGAAAAATATTTTTCCAAAGAAGATACAGGAATGGCCAATAAGCACTTGACCAAGTGTTCAACATAACTAATCATTAGGGAAATGTAAATCAAACCCACAGTGAGATATCACTTTACACCTGTCAGAATGGCTATTGTGAAAAAATAAAAGACAACAAGTGTTGGTGAAGATGTAGAGAAATTGGAACCCTTGTTCACTATAGCTAGGGATGTAAAATGGCATAGCCACAGTGTAAAACAATAAAATTGTTCCTCAAAAAAGTTAAAAATAGAATTACCATGTGATCCAGCAGTTCATTTCTGAGTATATATCCAAAAGAATTGAAAGTAGGTTCTCAAAGAGGTATTTGTACACCCATGCTCACAGTAGCATTATTTACAATAGCTAAAACATGGAAGGAACCCAAGTTTTCATTGACAAATGAATGAATAAACAAGATGTGGCATATATATACAATGGAATATTAATTGTTATAACACGCAATCACCAGTGAAGCTGTGGAGAAACTGAAACCCTTGTACATTGTGGGTGGGAATTTAAAATGGTATAGTTAGAGGAAGATAAATATCACGTGGCATTGTTTACATGTGGAATCTAAAAAATTAGTACAAATGAACATATTTACAAAACAGAAATACAGTCACAGATGGAGAAAACAAACAGGGTTATTACCAAGAGGAAATAGGGGGAGGATAAACTGAGAAATTCCGGCTGACATACACACTCAGTTCAGTTCAGTTGCTCAGTCATGTCCGACTCTTTGCAACCCCATTAATTGTAGCACGCACACCAGGCCTCCCTGTCCATCTATAAGAACCTACTGTATAGACTGGGAACTCTAATCAATACTCTGCAATGACCTATATGGGAACAGAATCTAAAGGGCGGACATATGTGTATGTATATAACTAATTCACTCTGCTATAGAGCAGAAACAAATACAACACTATAGACCAACTACACTCCAATAAAAATTAATTAAAAATAAAATAAAGTGGTATAGTAAGTAAGTAAGAAAGTGTTAGTCGTTTCAGTCGTGTCTGACTCTTTGTGACCCTATGGACTGTAGCCCTCCAGGCTCCTCTCTCCATGGGATTTCCCAGGCAAGAATACTGGAGTGGGATGCCATTTCCTTCTCCAACAGACCTTCCCAAACCAGGGATCAAAGCCGGGTCTCCTGCACTGCAGGCCGATTCTTTACCATCTGAGCCACCAGGAATACAACATTGTAAATCAACAATATTCCAAAAAAATTAATTAAAAATAAAATGTTATAGTCCCCATGAAAAACAATTTGGCAGGTCCTCAAAAAAAACAATGAATTACCACACAATCCAGCAATTCCACTCCTACCTACATATCCAAAAGAATAGAAAGCAGGGACTCAAGCAGATTATTATGTAACAATGTTCACAGAAGCATTATTCACAATAACCAAAAGGTGGAAACAGCCCAAATGTCCATCAACAGATGAATAAATTTTACATACATTTTATACACACGCACAGGCACATAGTGGAATCTTCTTTAGCCATAAAAAGGAATGAAGATCTGATATATGCTACAACATAATGAACCTCGAAAACATAATTCTAAGTGAAAGAAGTCAGCCATGAAAGGACAGACATTGTGTGATCCCACTTCTGTGAGGTACCTAGAATTCACAGAGAGTTCAGAGACAGAAAGTAGAACAGAGGTTACCAGGAGAAAGGGGGGATGAGGAGTTATTGTTTAACAGGTACAGAGTTTCCATTTGGAATGTGAAAAAGTTCTGGATGTGGATAAAATAATGGTTGCATAACATTCTGAATGTATGTAATGCTAGTAAACTGCACATTTAAAAATGGTAAATTCTGTTGTAAATATTTTACCATAATAAAGGTATTTTTAACATTGGAGGGGAAAAAATAGAATATTGAAAATTAATGTAATATAATGAGCAAATCAAATATATACATGACCTATGAGTACAATGTGCAAATACAATTTCCTTTCTTCTTTCCCTCCTTTCCTTCCTTCCTCTTTCTTCAGCTATACCAAACAACTAAACATTCTAAGGAAGAAAGATTCATAGGGAAGTATAATGAGAATTTAATTTTAAAAAGATAAATCATATTGTAAGGGACTGGCAGAATGAGGTAATCCAGAGCAGGGATTATAAACAATCATCGGGCAGAACCAAAGACCAGGAGATATTTCTATCTTCAGTAAAAGAAAATGAGAAAAAGACAAAAATGTGCAAGCCCCAAATTTGTAAGTCGTTTAGCTCTAGAACAACACTTTGCAATTATCTTAAGGATAAGATGGGTTAAATAATTCAGGTGGGGCCAGTCTCACTGGCTGTGAACCATGAGGCAGACAAGCAACGCCCTGGATTCCACGCCAGCGGAGCTCATGGATCACATCTTACACCATCCCTGAAGGTGTGGTTTATCCCTCCAGCGACCCAACACTGTAGAGTTCAAAGCTCTATGTGACCACAGGGGAAAAGGAGGGGGTGGGATGAACTGAGGGACTGGGATTGACATGTACACGCTATTGATGACATGTATGATACGGATAAGTAACGAGAACCTACATTACAGCGCAGGGAACTCTACTCAATCCCCTGCGGTGACCTAACGGGAGGGAATCCACAGACAGAGGGGACGTGTGTACACGTATCGCTGACTCACTCTGCTCGACAGCAGAGACTAACACAATACTGTAACGCAACTATGCTTGAGTAAAATTTAAAAAAAACTCTATGTGAACGGTCCTCAATACATGGTAAATCCAGACTTCCCAACCTCATGGTTCATGTTCAAGAACAAGACAGTCATAAGCACCCTCAGCTGCAGATTATTGTTCAGCTGTTTCACATCTCCAAGAAAAAGGTTTAGGGTCCAAGAAGAATGTTTGCATTCTTCTGCCTTTCACTTGATTCAACAAAAATCATCTATAAAATAAACTTGAAGACCTCAGGAAAGACCCAGCTTATTAAGCAAGGATTCTTTAAAAAAAAAAAAATCATAACGCCACTGTTATGATTATAACTGGCAGAAATGGTCTCCTAAGATGCATTCCAACTCTAATTAAAACAGAGCTTTCCCAGGGCTCTCACTTAATTTTAATTTATATTAAAATAGAAGAGTCATTCGATATATTGAACAGCCATCCTAAATCTAGTGGCTTAAACGCCAAGCATCTTCCCTTTCCATAAGCCACAAGCTTGGAGATAGATAAAGGGCTGAGGCATAACATTCGGGATTACCCACCCACACAACAGGCATTTTTCCAGAATATGAAGAAAACTGTTTCCTAAAATGAGATTATGCTGTGCTTAGTCGAGCTTTTTCAAAGATGCAATGCTAAACAGAGTCTGCCCATCAACAGCCGTACTGGTGGACCTAAATGAAACCGTAAGAACAACATCTATTTGGAAACTGACTTTAATCAATGTTAAAGAGCTATAACTTTTCACTTAATTATACTGATGATTTGAGATCTGGAAGAAATTCCATATTGTTCCAAGGCTTCTTCCACTTCATTCAAAGTTCTCTAGGTTTCTCTGTCTAGAAACTTCTCACTCCACGCACTCAGCATGACTTTCCTTTTAGCACTTATCGCAACCTGACACTGTTATATACATATTTGTGTACTGTTTCTTGTCCCTCTCTCCCACCAGAATGTCTCTGCAGTTCAGGGGCCCTGGCCGTATGTTTGCTCTCATATTCCAACACCAACAATAGGACCTGGCATAGACCAAACCCTCGGAAGCGCTGTCTTTGTTTACTGTTTGACTGGTAACTCTCGCTCTATGCTTTTATTTGTTGTTGTTCAGCTGCTAAGTTGTGTCTGACTCTTTGAGACCCCATGGACTGCAGCACGCCAGGCTTCCCTGTTCTTCACCATCTCCCAGAGTTTGTTCAAACTCATGTGCATTGAGGTGGTGATGCCATCCAACCATCTCATCCTGTCGCCCCCTTCTCCTCCTGCCTTTAATGTTTCCCAGCATCAGGGTCTTTTCCAAAGAGTCAGCTCTTTGCATCAGGTGGCGAAAGTATTACACGAGATTATTTGAGGCTCAGAGGAGTAAAGTGACTCGCCTGTGGTCACTAGGCTAGAGGGAAAGTTGGCTTTAGAACCAAGCTTAACTCCCAGTCATTCTCCCAAAGTAGATGCAATTATGCCACTCCCTGCTTTTGATAGCTCCCTGTTGCTCTCAAATCTCTCCAAATGTTGCCTGATCCACATGTCTGGTCTGGTCTGGTCTCCTGCCATTCCCTTCTATGCCTGAATGCTCCTGCCACCTCCATGTCATGGCTCCATGCTTGCTGTATCTTTGCTCATTCTGTTCCCAACCCCTGGAATACCTTTCCACCCCTCTCCATCTGCCAAAATTCTACCCCTCCTTCAAGACCCAGCTCCTATATCACTTCCTCTGTAAGCTACCTCCTTATCTTTCTTCATTCCGTCCTCCTTCACCAAACAGTCACCCCTTCATCAGAGTCCCCACAGCACTGGGACGTTCTCTCACAGCGCATTTTACATTCTTGCCTTTCTTCTCTGCTAGACTGAACTCTTCACATTTATATTCACTAGCATCTCCACAGGACCTGGTGTGAACAGCTGGGTCAGGGAAAGGAGGAGGAACACAGGGGATGTGTGCTACCCTTCCATGTCCAGTGTGACGGTCAACATGACAACAAGCCTTCTGGCCTACCAAGCGACTGTCCCAATGACCCAAATTTTAGAAAAATCAGTTACTGCTAGAGATGGGACATGACATCAAATACGACACGTGAAATCAACTAGAGACTTGTAGGACATAACTCATCGGTGTGTTCATTCTGCAGCAATGCTACATTCTTTTCTCAAGCTAGAAACTACAACAAAAGTCCTCATTCAAGTGACCTGTACTCCCTCAACTTTTGTTCTTTTCATGCTATGTCCACGGTGCCTAGTCCCCAGTGCCCAGCCCATGGGGCGCAACACTCAACACACGTCTGCTGACGTGAGATAAACTGAGTTTATACAGTGACTCAGACTGCACAGAATGTGGGTGGTTATGAGACTTTTCATTAAACTTCATACTGCAGGACATAGTCATTTATTTTTGGCCTACTCCAAGGTAACCATTCAAAGGTCGCTATCCTGTTTTGATTCTCTCCGTACTTACCATCTACCTGGGTTGTTTGTAACAGACAAAAAGCACAGGAAAATGATAATCTGGAATTACTTTTATAAACCACCTTTCTGGAAGTAACTGCGTATCTTCTCTCAAACTCCAGAACGCCCCTATTAAAAGGGTAAGCTCATGCACATTACTACCTAGTATGGATGAGCAGAGTAATCGAAGTGTCAGAGGTGGCCTGACAAAGTTGTTGTTAGCAAGTTGTCACTGATAACAAACTGATAGTGACTTACAACTCTGAGTGGGCTGGGGCGGGGTGGGGGAGAACAGATCGGAAGCTGCATAATGTAAACTTCTTTAAGATGTTAATCAGAGTTGCTATGTTGATTAGGAAAATAAAAATCTCAACTAAAAATAACAAATTGGGTCCTGAGGGTTTTTTTTTCTTTTTTTTTTTCCTGAAATTTTTATTGGAGTATATTGGTTTATAGTGTTGCATGCATTTCAGGCGTACAGCAAAGTGAATCTGTTACACAAATACAGATGCCCACTCTTTTTTAAGATTCTCTTCCCTATAGGCCATTACACAGTATTGAGTAGAGGTCCCTGTGTTAAGTAGGTCCTTATTAGTGATATATTTTATATATAATAGTGTATATATGTTAATCTCAACCTTCCAATTTTCCCCCAGGTTTCTTCCTTTCTATCTTTGCCAATTAAAGACTATTATGTCATAAAACTGACAGAAAGCCCCGATGGGAGGCCACAGCCTTAACACCACCCAATCCTGGCTATTTCTCATTCGATTGGAATATCAAGCACATCCATAATTAAGAGAGGGAAGCTAACAGGCTGTAAGTTCTTCCTTTGGAACACGAAAGGGACAGCCCTGAAAGCTTGCTACTCTGTCCTCAAGGGCCATTCAAAACTACCTGAGAAACTCACAACGAAGTACCCATGTGACTGATCACCATATCTTCTTTATCCCAGAGTTACAACTGTTAATGTCCAATTTAATGTATTTTTCTCAGAACTAAATAAAGCTATATGGCCTCTGATCTATACAGGAAGGTAAAATAAAGCCTAAATGTCAGCATTAAAACAAAACAAAGCCCCCCTCCTACACACACACACACACACAGACACACAGAGACACACACACAGACACACACACACACACAGAGACACACACACACACACAGGCACACACAGACACACACACACAGACACAGACACACACACACGGATACACACACAGACACACACACACACAGACACACACACACACACACACCCCTGGCATAATACCTAAATATGCAATGACTCAGGCATAGACCTTGCAACATATGATAACTGTCAGGCACTAAATGGTCTTTCAATGGTTCAAAGAGTTCCCATCTTCCTGAACACCTAACCTATTAACAGGGAGAGGTTACAGGCAATGGAAAGAACTCAGCTCAGTTACTTAACCTCTGAACTTGGGCTTCTCATCTGTAAAATGAAGGGCTAGTCTAGAACAACACCACCCAACAGAAATATAATGCAAGCCACATTGGTAGCTTTTACAGTAAACACAAAACACAAAATTTTCCAGTAAACACATTTTCGAAAAAAAAAAGGTAAATTAACTTTAATAATGCTTAAGTTAATCTGATATAGTTAAAACATTGTTTCAACATGTTAAAATATTTTTAAAATATCAATGACACATTGCACCTTTTTTTCATACCAAGTGTTTGAAATCTGGTGTGTATTTTATACTTAGGGCTCCTCCCAATTTGAACAGACCACATTTCAAATGCTTTAATAGCCCAAGGGACCAGTGACTGTACAAGACAGCACTCGTCTAGATGATCTCAGATATTTCACTTGACACTAGATGTAATTTTAACAAAGGGCATAAGAGATTTATAGATAAAGTAGGCTTAGAAAAAGTCTAAAGTGTTCTCCTGGATATTCTCAGTCTATTCATTCCCATTCAAAATGGTGTTTTGCTTTTTTAACTTTTATTTTTTAACTCAAAGGGGGTTAGATCTGCAAATGACTGAGTAGGTGGTCTGTTCTCCTGTCAGCCTTACCCTCTTCTCACTGAGTCACTGTCCTACAAACTTACAAGGAAGCTAACAGCATTCAAGACAATGTAGAACTGCTGACTGAATGAGACTTCCAAAACCTCAGACCTGGAAAAAACAACTGTTGAAAATGGGAGTTCAACAGAAATGACAAAGAAAATGATGCGACCACCTCGTTATCGTCCACATATTAAGACACTGCTAGGAAACACCAAAGTACACATGCTTTGTAGTTGTTTCTCTACTTACTCAACATCCACTGAGGAAGAGCCCTACTGCTCCTCCCACACTGTCCTGCTTATTAGTCCCTTTGTGGTCAGCGATCTGCCTTCGCCAGATGGCTAGTCCGGGTTAAGAGCACAACATGAGATCAGAGAACAAAGCAAAGCTAACTGGCCTTCCCAGGAATTGAACCTGTGACCCTGACCTCATTAACTCTAGAAAACAGTTAACCCATCACAAACATGCCCGGGCAGCTGCATCTTAAAGAGTGCCAGGCAAGCCCACAGCATCTGTCACAATGATACCGTGGAAGAGAAAAAGTCACTCTACATTTATTAAGAACTTTTCAAAATGAAGAAAAAACAAAATGCAGTCATTGAGGGCAGCTGGAATTCATCAGCAGTGTGTGACCAGCTCGGCGGAATTCATCACAAGCTTCCCTAAGACTATCAGCTGTGGCCCTGGCCTGAGGCCACAAATGGCTTTGACAATGGGGTCCTCATGCTTCCTCTGCCAACAACAGTGGTCTTGGGGCCATGGGCTTTCCTTTTTATTTCTCCCCAGCGGGGGAAACTGTGGGTTAACAATTACACATACGAATTTTCACAGATTATTTATTGAATCCGGCTTATCTCAGATTTAAACAATAACTGAGTTTCTCTGTTGCCCCCCCAGACCCCACATGCTCCCCTTCTCCCCCTTAGTCCCAGCCAACCCCTCTCCAGGGGAGTGGGGTGAGGCCAGTGGACCTCTGGGTCGGGTATTCCTACCCTACCTAGTAAAAAGCCTTTTCTTTTTTTTTTTGCAAGTGTTCCCTCCTATCTTGTTACTGAGAATACTTCTTCTTAGCAGCTGGTATCTGCTCTAAATTCTAACAACCTGTCCCTAGTGAGCTGAGTGCTTACTTCCAATTTAAATATTTCCCAAAGTGTTTCAGGGATGTAGCTTCTGTATCTTTTCCTCAAAGCCACATTTTTAAAATAGTACCAGCTTCGGAAGTATCTTTATTAAAATTTCCATGCAAACTTCAAAGTATGCTGTTTCAAAACTTCTACAAACATCTGGAAGAGCTGCTGAAGATTTTTAAATCGGATTGAATAATTATTTCTACATTTCATTTTTGACACTTTATACAGAATCACCTTTCCACATGCAAACTCAATAAAAAAGCTGTTATATATGGTTGTTCTATTTGCTTTCTTAAATATTTCTGATAACATGTGACCAAAGCATTCAATGCACTTCCCAGGTGGTTCAGTGGTAAATAATCCACCTGCCAATGAAGGAGATGCAGGAGATGCAGGTTCAATCCCTGAATCAGGAAGATCCCCTGGAGAAGGAAATGGCAACCCACTACAGTATTCTTGCCTGGAAAATCCCAGGGAAAGAGAAGCCTGGCGGACTACATTCCACAGGGTCACAAAGAATCTGACACAAGTGAGCAGACACACACACACACGAGGCATTCAACATCTCTTAAAGGTTTTTACTCAGGTTTTCCATTTCCACAAAGTTACTTAAGATTATTCTTAAATTTATGGATTAAGAGTTTGTAACCATGCACTTCTCATGTAACTGGAAATCATACATATATGTAGGTCCAAATTTGCATATGTATCTGCCTCAAAGGCACTAGCGCAAGTACACATCTAAATTGATTTTCCTCTTTTTATCCCTAAGAATGTTCAGATCAAGAATAATAGTAGTACAAAATGTAACGAGAACCCAATTTGCTTGCCTGAACATAAAAAAATTAGGGAAAAAAATAGCTAGAATGTTTCTTGATGCTTAAAAAACTATGCCAATCCACTAAGAGTCAAGAGTTAGACAAAAGTTATAAGTTAATAAAATAAGCATAAAATATAAGCTTATGACAATTATACACAATTTCATCAGAAGCAAAAGGAATTTTTGAGGGTTCGTCTAGGGATAAAATCTGATGTCCAACAATAACTGAAACAATATACTCACTTTAATCTTAACAGAAAATGATGGTTGAGGAAAATATGTGGTTTCACAAAACCAGGAAATTGCTGTTCTTTGTCCAAAATATCATCATGATCTATATACAAACTCTGATTTTAAAAACCTGTCAGTTTTGAAAACACCAACCTTAATTCAACAAGCAAACTAGTTAAACATACCAGTGAAAGTTTAAAGCTCCATGCACATGGAAGCCATACTGCAAAGGCAGGAGTGTATTTATATATCTTGAAGCACCTTGTAATTATCTTATTTATAAGATACAATCCTATGCATCCAACCAGACAACAAAAGAGCCTGAATCTGTCAGACATAAATGGCAAAGAAACAGTGAGATCTGCCTTTCCATTGTCATGTGAATTATCTATTTGTGTTTCTAAGTACTATTTATAAAATATATTTCCTTAATTCTTTCTCACAATATTTTTAAAAGAGGAGAAAAGTTAAAAAAAAAAAAAGAGGAGAAAAGTCCCAGGACCACCAAAAAGATTAAAATATTACTAAAATTTTAAGAAACATTTGCAAGGAACTGAAATACAAAAACAAAAAAATTAATAGTACAGTTAGTGGTGGTTTCTTACAAGCACTTTACAAAATAAGTACTTCAACTGCCTGGTGAGTTTGAAACAAATCAATATACTATAAAGTACTCTTTGTAGCTCTTAAGTCTTCATTTTGTGCCTTCACAAAAGCAGACATTCATTTGTAATGAAGTCTTTTTATAGTTACACAGCTATTTCATGTCTCTTCCAAAGATATATTAAACCTTTGGGTGCTCAATAAAACTGACCAATTAATTGACTCTATCATAAAAACCTGAGAAGCTATTCCAAAATGTTTACATCAAAGACCAGCCAAAGTCAAAATGAAATACTGGTCTATGCAGTATGCTTTCTTACTTACTAACTTGAAAATTTTCTTCAAATGAGTCATTTCAAAGGAAACTGCAAAAGATGTACCACAACAGGTAAGTTCTCAATATTGCCATTCAAATTTATCTAAGAGAAGGAATAATACATCTTCAGAAATCACTGGGAGAGCCTGAGAACAGAGGGCTGGGGCTGGAAGAACAGAGAGCTTTGGGGTCAAAAAGAACTCTGAATTCTTGCTTCATCTCTCACTAACTTTATGACCTTGGGCAAGTTCATAAAACCTCTTTGAGTCTTAATTTCAATTATCAAATGGAAACAGAAGACCTTCTTACAAGGCTGTTACAAGCACTAAATTAGATAACGTACAAAAATAGACTGCTTAGCACAGTATCTAGACAGTAATAAATACTCAATATACGGTTATAATTACTAAGAAATGTTTAAGAATCTGTTTTCAGTGTAATTTAACATTCAAATTTCAGAAGATGCTGTAAATAATTAGAAGGAAAAATATAAAGGTTCAAAAAAGGATTTGTCTTTAATGCACTCATTAACCTGATTATCCTTAACATTAGTGCTTTTCAAACTGCAGGTCCTGGTGCATTAATGAGATGTGAAATCATTTAGTGTATCTCAACCAGCATTTCTAAATAAAACAGAATGAAAAATATAAAAATGCATTGCACACATAGGAAGTCTAAGCATTGATTAATGACTTTTTCACTTAAACACATTTGTAATGTATCTGTATACCAGATGGCAAAGTAAAGCATTTCTTCTTGTGAAAAAAAAAAAAAAGTTTAAAAGCCACTGCTTCATTACAATAATGAGAATAAAAATAATCAGCTGACACCGAATTCTTAGTTTCTACTAGACATTGTGCTAAGCATTATGCTAAGCTTTGTGCTAAGCACATTATTTAATGTGATCCTGCCCCCAATCCTATAAGGCAGGTAGGTACTGCTACTTACACCATTTAACAGATGATAAAACTGAGACTTAGATGAAGTCACCTGCCAAAGATGCAGAGCTAACAAGTGGTAAACCCAGCGTTCAAATTCAGTCACCTGTCTCCAGAATTTTCCCACTCAACCATTCCACTTGGTGGGTGGTAAGATATAATTTTTCCCTATGTAAAAGTTAATCAAGAGGTAGACTTTTTCATGAGGTCTAATTCAAGAGAGATGTTGTGGAGGTACAGCGTAACGGACAGAAGACAACAGGATTCAGAGATGAAAACACCAGGCAGAAGGGGACAGAGGTCCCCTTCTGTCCCTGGCACTCTTGCTTCAGTGGTGAGGAGCTGGCAAGTCATTTAATCTTGCCAGTGTCTGGATTTCCTCACCTACAAAACAGGAATGATAGTATCTGTCCTGCCTCCCACAGGCCATTGTGAGAAAGTATTTGTACATATAACAAATGAAATGTTCTACTGTGCTACTCAGTTATATGAGATGATCATTAACATGACCCAAGGGGCCCAGGTCTTCACAGAAACATACATCACACAAGATCAAAACAGGAAAGTGACCAGGCTTTTATAAACTGTGTGTGCAAACAGTCCATACAGTTCTTGGCACACAACAGGCCTTCAGTAAATGTTCATTAAACTAAAAGAAGTAAACCAATTCAATCTGTATGCATATTTTATCTATTTGCATTTTATTTTTCATTAATTCATTCTTTCTTCAACTATTTATTGAACACCTAGTATGTACCAGACCGTCCCTTACCATGGAGAATTTCTTTTTTTTTTTTTTGGCCATGTCTCACTGCTTACAGAATCTCAAGTTCCCTGGCCAGGGACTGAACTTGTGCCCCTGCTGTGGAAGCACCAAATCTTAACCACGGGACCACCAGGGAAGTCCCCTACCCTGGAGAATTTCATATTAATTTCAATTAATTTTCCTGAAACTGTGTAAGGGAAAATTGTAAAATACAACTTCCTCACCTAGCAATAATAATAACTTAACATTTATTACAGTGCTTTATAGCTTGCAAAGAACTATGTGGAAGCTTTCTTTTTTACTTTTTTAAATTTTATTTTTAATTGGAGGATAATTGCTTTACAATGTTGTGCTGTTTTCTGCTGTACAATGGTGAATCAGACATAAGTATACTTACATCCCCTCCCTCAGTGGAAGCTTTTGTTTCTCACACCAACTGCCTAAGTATGTCAAGTCAGTATTATCTTCCCAACTCCAAATTCAGTGCTAAGTGACTGTTAAGTCTTTAGAGTGAAAGTTTCTGCATTTCAAAGGTGACTGTAAATATAGGGGTTTGGAAGAAACTACGTTTTAACACTGGAAAAGGACAATCTAGTAGCCTTGATTTTCTTCCCTTCACATATCTGAGTTGAAGTAATGAAACCAACCATATCACTTACATAAGATGCATTTTTCAAAAATGTTTCTTAAAAAAACCTGCCTTTGAAATTTTTTTTTCTTACAGGCTAATTTTCTGTTGAATACAGTCAACCAGGATTCAGTTTTCTCACAGAATAGAGGGAGTGGTGGAAGCATCTTTCCTTTGTTGATTTTTTAAAATTACTCAAAATTGACTGTTGTTTTCAGATTCCTGAGTCACATTACAATGCCAAATAATTGTTAGCCATTTTATATATAATTCAACAACTACTACAGGTGATTTTTACAGAAGAATGATGATTTAATGACAACTTGATGAACTGAAAATTTGCTACAGGATATTGACTAAGAACCTTTTACTGAAATTGCCTTATCCTTTGTATTCTAACCACTCCCTCTCCATCAACACCACCCCCCCTCACACACGCACTCCCTCAGCTACACCAGATCAGTTTCCGGGCCATTATTCTTAAAACCATATTAAAATTTCACAACACATGTTCATAGTTACTAGGTTTTCTGCCCCCTGCCACCCCGCCCATCCACTGAATCCATGTGTCTTTAAACATTTTTTTTTTTTTTTGTCTCTTAAAATGTAGAATTCAGAAAACGATTACGATGCCTCTATTCTGAGAACACCTCAAACGTAACCCTCTGCCCTTCTGTTTACTGATAAGCAGGAATAAAAGCCATTCCCCACCCACCGTCTCGGTAGGGTTAGGAGGTCCAATCTCGCCACTACAGAGCTCTGCAAGAAAGAACGGTTACAGAACCAGGAAAACCATCGCAAGAACCCGGGGGAGAAGATAAGGAAAACACATTTTTACATCACTGGCAGCGTGCGGTCTCCCGGCTCCAGCCCTTGTAAACAGGGAAAACCTTTGTCTTGCCTCAGCCATCAAACTGGTGGCTCATCAGAATTGGGACAACAAGAGTTTGTGCGAAATGGCTCGGCAGAGGTTAAACAAAGCAATGCAGTTGGGGGGTGGGGGCGGCGGGAGGCAGGGCTGAGCCCGGTCAGCGCCCGAGATCCCAGACGGCGAGGTCTCGCTTTGACCCCCGCCACAGCCGGGACCCGAGCCGGAGACCCCAGGACCGGATGCCGCGTCGCGGGAAGGGCAGAGGCAATGTAAAGGTCCCACGCTTTCGGCAAGTTACCGGGGGCGCAGCCCGTCCGCAGGTTCCTCGCGTGGGATCCAGAGCCGCGCGCACCACGCGCCGGGTGCCTCGGGGAGGGTCCGCGCCGCACGCGCGGGGACATCGCCCCGAAGTCCACGACCCGCCCAGCCGAGCCCGCTAACCCAGGGCAGGGGCAAGGTCGGGGATCCCGGGCCGCCGCGGGGGCCTGGCCCGGGGGTCGCCGGCGAACGGGAGAAGCCCGCCCGCTGCACCCATTGTCTGGCTCCGGCCGCGGGCCGGGAGGGCGCTCACCTGACGTCCCGGCCGGGAGCCGGGGCTGGGAAAGTGGCTAGATGGCGACGGCGATCCCGCGCGGGCGGCGGGCGCCAATGCAATGCCCGCGGCGCTCCCGCGGCACCGGCAGCCTCCGCAGCAGCGCCGGCAGCGCACCCGCCTCTCAGGCGGCCACGGCCTCCATTGCTCTCCCCGCCGCCGCCGCCGCGCGGCACTGCGAGCCCGGCCCCGCGCGGCGTGGTCACATGCTCCGCCCGCGCCTCGGGCGCTCGGACCCGCGCCCGCCGCGGCCCCGCCCGGCCTCGCCCCTGGACCGCCGGGCCCTGCCACGCGACCTGGAGAGCCCGGTTTCCTTTGGAGCCCTCCGAGAAAGAAGCCGCGGGACGGCTCCCTTCCCCTGGGGGTGGTGGTGCCCAGAAATCGGAGCTGATCGCGGGCAAGGGCGTGGGATTGGTCAGTGTCCTCTCCACCACCGCCGGGGATGGCCCGGCTGACCTGTGGGGTCTGAGGGTACTGTGGTGGGCTCACAGGGAGGCTTATGTGGGATGAGAACTCGGGACCATCACTTAGCACCCTCCACGGGGTGCAAATCCGGCTCCCGGCACCGGGATGAGCTAGAGACTGGGGGAGCGACCTGGACTCCAGAGGGAGTTTTCCCCTGCAGAGCCCCGACCGTGAGAAATGGCATGGGGACTCCTGAAAGTCAAACAAGTTGAAAGATAACACACAAAAGTAGAAAGACTCGAAATTGCTTTGCTGAGTGGCTGTACATCTGAACAGTGTGACGCTGACATTGGGTGTTATTGTTCCCAGCCAGAATGAAATTAAACATTGACTTTGATATTTTAAGAAAACTATTTTCCTTTTGTGGCTTAACGGGAAACACTGAGACTTTTTTTTCCCCGTATGCTTTGCTATGACTATTTCGACGGAACTTGGAAATCTGTTTCTGGTGATCTTTTCCTTCACAATGCATGCAGAGATGCCAAAAACAATTTTGTATCACTATTAATAAAGAAATTGAAAACAGGGCAAAAAATAAATCCTCTGTGACAAAAGATGCAAAAGATGAGGAGTAAGGCAAACAGGTGCTCAATCTTGAGTCAGATGTCCCAGTGCCAAAAACAGGACTACTAATTTTGATATGGGTGCCTGACTTAAAGCAGCAGCTTTGACAGTGGAAAAATCTACTGCATACTGCCTGATCCAAATGGGTTTTTCTAGATGAACATTTTAATTAACTACCAGAATATGGTTGTGCATTTTTGTAAATATAGATATTTTGATATCTATATTCAGTATTTTGATAATTCTAAGTGATGTCTGCTGCTGCTGCTGCTAAGTTTCTCCAGCCGTGTCCGACTCTGTGCGACCCCATAGACGGCAGCCCACCAGCCTCCTCTGTCGATTCTCCAGGCAAGAATACTGGTGTGGGTTGCCATTTCCTTCTCCCAAATGATGTCTGCTTTATTCCAAATAAGCACAAGGAAGAGTTTTGTGAAGGCTTGAGCAGGTTCTCCTTGATTTGATCTAGTAGCACTAGAAGCTCTCAGAAGCCAAAAATCAAGTCTGTGTAGAACATGTAACTGGGGTCTTTTTCTTGACATATTATAATCTTGCCAAGGACATGAATACACATGCTATAAAAATTCAAATGTACATAAATCAAGTGTAGGTCTAATGTCTTTTAATTTTGCAGAACAAGGAACACCAGATTATACATTCATAAATTATTGAAAGCATTCTAGGGAATTTATACTAATATTAGAGCTTTCTTAGCTCTAATGGATTTTGTGTCTCATAGGCCTCAGAAATCAGAAGCTATCAGGCACCACTTTTGATGGGTGCTGTTTTTTTCCCTCACTTTTCAAACACACTGCTTCCTAATTACTACACTCAGGGTTATAGTAACAGTGGAACATCAAACAGGGTTATCAGTCTGCTGTTCCACTTTTGACATGTGACACGTGGATTTTCATAATGCGATACAAAATAAAGATGCAGAACACTAAGAATTTTAAAAATACTTAACCATTTATTTAACTGCTATATTAGAGATTATAGGTTAAAGAATATGAGAAAGATATTATATAGTTAAACCCATAGTTCTCAGTTCAGCTAAGCTGCTCAGCCGTGTCTGACTCTTTGCAACCCCGTGGACTGTAGCAGGCCAGGCCTCCCTGTCCATCACCAACTCCTGGAACTTACTCAAACTCATGTCCATTGAGTCAGTGATGCCATCCAACCATCTCATCCTCTGTCGTCCCCTTCTCCTCCTGCCTTCAATCTTTCCCAGCATCAGAGGTTTTCCAAGGAGTCAGCTCTTTGCATCAGGTGGCCAAAGTATTGGAGTTTCAGCTTCAGCATCAGTCTTTCCAGTGAACACCCAGGACTGATCTCCTTTAGGATGGACTGGTTGGATCTCCTTGCAGTCCAAGGGACTCTCGAGAGTGTTCTCCGACCCCGCACCACCATAGCTCTCCGCTGCAGGTAATTTTTCCTCCGGGAACGTCTGGCCGTCTCTGGAGACGTGTTGGTCGTCACGACTGGCTCAAGGCGCTGCTACTGACATCTAGTGGTTAGAAGGAGAGGTGCTTCTGTACCTCCTACGATGCACAGAGCAACCTTCCACAGCCCAGAGTTCTCTGGTGAAATGTCAGCAGTGCCAAGGTTGAAAACCCCGAGGTAGACCATGGACTTCCAGAGCCTCAAGATTTCATATTCCGTCATTTCTGTTTTAGCCTCCCTATTCCTGTGTGTTTACATGGAGTTTTCTTAATGCTCAAGAAATGAGTACAATAGTCAAATCTTTCACTCAAGAGACCAATGAAATGAATGGGAGAAAAAGCAACTGTGCAAATAAAATTTATACAGGTAACAAATAAAGATAGGAAAAAGCTAAACTAGTAGAAATATTGTGGTGTAGAAAGTGTCTTGCATACCAACTGGGAAACCAGGCCCCAGAAGGAAGAGCCCTGGGGCTCTCCATCACCTAAAAGAATACCCTAATTATCTGTGTAACGGAATAGAATCATACATTCCATTATGCTTATTGGGGAAGGACCACAAGCCTATTGATAAGTGTCTGCTGTTAACTACCTGGGTTTAAGGCACATGAATCACGGGTTGACTAAGATTGTATCTTTCTTTTTCCTTTGTTCAGACTGGTTTCAGGGAATTTGGGGAGGTGGTTTTGGGCACATATGCTTAGGGTGTATAAGGTTTTCACAAAAACTGATTGGGGTCCTTAGCTAAGAGGAGAGACTGCCTTGGGCCCACCGGTGTAATAAACTGTACTCTACTAAAAAAAAAAAAAAAAAGAAAGTGTCTTGATTGTCCCTGACAACTTCTTCAGAGCCTTGTCATCTTCCCAACAGCCCATTGTTCTGAAAGTTTCCATTACTCAAGCATAAGGTTAGTAATTCCCTCCTGACCACTCCAGGTCAAGGGCTGTTGTGAATATTTCAGGGTTCAGGGGGACATATTTAAATGACTCAAAGGGCAGGCAGTGACTCTTGGGATGGGGTGAGACTTAGAAAACGCCTATCCCATCAATAGTTGTTCAGTCGCTAAGTCGTGTCCAACTCTTTGTTATGGTACTGACTTTCTGTTCTGTGCATGGGTTTGTGAGTAATCCACTTGATTTCAGACTTTTCCACAAGTCTGCAAAACTGAAGATAATTATTGCATGTTACACATCTTCCATCAAAATTACAAAGTTATTCCTGTGACAAACCTTAATGGAAAAGAATATGAAAAAGAGGACTTCCCTAGTGCCAATGGCTAAGACTCTTCGATTCCAAGGCAGGGAGCCCCGGTTCAATCCCTGATCAGGGAACTCAGTCTCACATGCCCCAACTAAGAGTTCCCATGCCACACCTAAAGATCTTGGATACCACTACTAAGATCCAGAGCAGCCAAATAAATAAATATTTTAAAAAGAATATGAAAAAGAATGTATATATATATATGACTGAATCACTTTGCTATAGAACAAAAATCAACACAGCATTGTAAATCAACTATATTTCAGAGACTCCGCTGGTGGTCCAGCAGTTAAGACTGCATTGCCAGTGCAGGGTGCAGAGGTTTGATCCCTGATTGGGGAACTGAGTATATTTCAATAAAATAAAAAGTAAATTACAAAGTTATAATGATCTCAAAAACTAATGACAAAGTATGATAGGCAAATACTAATAAAAAGAAAGCACATGAAGGCAACCGAATATTAATAGTTCTAGCAAAACAACGAAGCTAGACCACTGTCTCTCACCATATACAAAAATTAATTCAAGATATAGATCTAAAAGTAGGAACCAAAAGTATAAAGCTGCTCAGACAAAGCATAGGGAGTAATCTTCACCTCCCTGGGTTAGAGAATGGTTTCTTAGATAAAACACCAATAGCACAGGCAAAAAGGAAAAAATAAAACTAGACTACATCAAAATGTAAAGCTTTTTTTAAGTTTTTAAAAAAATTTTTTGAAGCAAATCATATCAAGAGAGTGAAAATATGGCCCTTAAGGTGGCAAAGTAAAAAGATTTCCTCTGCTGTCTGAAAGCAGAGCATTCTTAAGAAAGCTTACATATGCCACAGTGGTGTAAAGCAAAGCAGCACATACCTTAGGACACATCTTGCTAACGGATGCGCAAAATAAATCAAGATAAAGGAGTTAAACAACGAAGTCCTACTCTATAGCACAGGAAATGTTATTCACTATCCTATGATAAGCCATAATGGGAGAGTATATTAAAGAAGAATGTATATATATTAACATGTATAACTGAGCAATTTTCTGTGCAGCAGTAATTAACACACTGTAAACCAACTATACTTCAGTGAAAAAGATAAAGCACAGATAAGCACAGAAGCAGTTCAGACTCATGCAGCTTGATGCCAGGATGCAGCGTGTAGTTGCTGGGGAAGGAACTTGGCAGTGCCGCACGCACTGCTTGGAATGCACATCTTTTCCATAACAGCTGTAAGAAAACACGGAATGTTATTTTTACCTTTGCCTTTTTTTGTAAAGGTGAAAATCCTCTTTGGATTTCTTTCAGTCACTAAAAGCAAGAACTGATACAATGAAGTGGCATAAATCAAACTTGAAAATCAGGGGATACATGTATTTGCAAATTATATATGTATCAGATAAGGGACCTGTATGCAGAATATATAAAGAACTTGTACAGTTCAATAGTTTAAAAGATAAATATCTCAATTTTTAAATGGGTAAGGGACCTCAGACAATTCTCTGACAAAAATATAAGCAAACAGCCAATAAGCACATGAAAATATGCTCAATGTTGTTAACCATCAGGGAAATGCTAATCAAAACCACGATAAAATACCACTTTATACCACCAGATAGCAATAATAAAAAAGATAATAACAGTTGTTGGTGAGGATGTAGAAACACTGGAACCGCCAGACATCAGTGGTGTTATATAAAATGGTTTAGCCACTTTGGGAAATAGTTGGCAGTTCTGAAATATGTTAAATGTGGAGGTTGCCTGTGACCCAGAAATTCCACTCCCAGGTACACTCCGAAGAGAAATGAAGGTATATAATCACACAAAATGTGAATGTTTGTGGTAGTATTACTTAGAATGGCCAAAGTGGAAATGATCGAAATGTCTGTCAACTAATGAATGGATTAAACAAAAGGTGTTATTAGCCATACAAAGGAATACTTGGCAATAAAAATGAATGAAATACAAATACATGCTACTACACAGATGAACCTTGAAATCATTATGCTAAATGAAAGAAGCTAGGTATAAAAGACCACACACTACGATTCCATTTGTATCAAATGTCCATCCAGACAGGCAAACCTATAGAGACATTGGTAGATCATGGTTGGTGGGGAATGAGAGGGGAGAATGGAGAGTCATTCAATAGATGTGATGTTTCTAAAATTAATGGTGGTAATGACTGTACAATGCTGTGAGTATACTAAAAACCATCAAATCTTACAATTTAAATAGGTGGACTTTACAGAGATATATAAATTATATCTCAATAAAGCTTTTCAAAAAGAGAAGCAAGAGTAACTAACAACATTAATATCTGACAAAAGAGATTATAAGGTGAAAAGTATCAAATGTTATAAGGTACAAGCAAACAACAGAAAACAACACTCTTGAAAATTTATGTATCTAACAATAGAAATTTTGAATTCTTTAAAAACTCAAAAAGGAAAAGTTAATAATCTACAGTGATAGTGGGAGAGTTTTAAACCTTTCTTAGAAATTGACATACCACGTAGACGAAGATGTGTGTGTGGTAAGTCACTTCAGTCATGTCCAACTCTGTGCGACCCTATGGACTGTATCCCTCCAGGCTCCTCTGTCCATGGGATTCTCCAGGCAAGAGTACTGGACTGGGTTGCCATGCCCTCCTCCACGGGATCTTCCCCACCCAGGGATCGAACCCGCGTCTCTTATGTCTCCTGCATTGGCAGGTCGGTTCCTTACCACTAGTGCCACCTAGCAAGCTTGATATAAAATATATCGAGAAAGGTGTATCCAACAAGCAGAAAATATGCTTTCTGCGCAAAACCATTTGGCACAGTCAGAAAAATGTACCAAGTTTTAGCACTGCCCCACAAAATCTCAATAAATTTCAAAAAACAAAATCCATGTAGGCCACATTCTGTGATTAAAATTCAATAAATTAGAAATCCGTAACAAAATCCAATGTGAAAATTTCTAAACTTCCTTTTAAATAATTCATGTTAAAAAATAGAGTGATCATGCTTTCTGGTTCACCCAAAACAGTCCTAGCTTACACTTACTATCTGGACATAATATGTATATTTCACTGTAAAAGTATCCCAATTTGGATGGTGAATCATATAATAATTGCAGTTAATGAATAATCCTTAACTGAATTTGGAATCTATTTAGGAAGCAATAACAAAAAGAAATGACAAAATACCTTGAGGGGTATAGCTCAGGGTTCTTAGAAGAAATTTAAGAAAGATTAAAAGTACACTAAGTATATAACTCCAGGATGAAAAACAAATAAAAGCAAAGAAAGCAGAAAGATGGTAGGTGTGAAAGCAAGAGTTAATGAAATGAAAAACAAATCAAACAATAGATTTGATCAGTAAAAAAAAAAAATTGATTCTTAGGAAAAGGTCAATCAGTGAAGAGATACACAAAAAATAGGCATTTCACAAGAAAAGAGAAATAATTACAGTATGGATTTTTAAAAATATAGATGAAATAGATTTTTCCAGAAAAAATCTGAATTTCTAAAACCGATTTGAGAAGGGGGAAAACATCAGAATAGCTGAATATTTTTTTTAGAAAAATAGATGAGTATTTGTAGGAGAAATTAAAAACATGGCCCGGTGTTTTCTGGGCTGGATAAAGCACAGTCTGGAATCAGGATTGCCAGGAGAAATATCAATAAGCTCAAATGTGCAGATGACACCACCCTTAGGACAGAAGGTGAAGAATAACTAAAGAGCCTCTTGATGAAAGTGAAAGAGGAGAGTGAAAAAGTTGGCTTAAAGCTCAACATTCAGAAAAGTAAGATCATGGCATCCGGTCCCGTCACTTCATGGCAAATAGATGGGGAAACAGTGGAAACAGTGACAGACTTTATTTTTTGGGCTTCAAAATCACTGCAGATGGTGACTGCAGCCATGAAATTGAAAGACGCTTACTCCTTGGAAGGAAAGTGATGACCAACCTAGACAGCACATTGAAAAGCAGAGACGTTACTTTGCCAACAAAGGTCCATCTAGTCAAAGCTGTGGTTTTTTCAATAGTCTTGTATGCATGTGAGAGTTGGATCATAAAGAAAGCTGAGCCCCAAAGAATTGATGCCTTTAAACTGTGGTGTTGGAGAAGACTCCTGTGAGTCCCTTGGACTGCAAGGAGATCCAACCAGTCCATCCTAAAGGAAATCAGTCCTGAATGTTCATTGGAAGGACTGATGCTGAAGCTGAAACTCCAATACTTTGGCCACCTGGTGCAAAGAACTGACTCATTTGAAAAGATCCTGATTCTGGGAAAGACTGAAGACAGGAGGAGAAGGGGATGACAGAGGATGAGATGGTTGGGTGCCATCACTGACTCCACGGACATGAGTCTGAGTAAACTCCGGGAGTTGGTGATGGACAGGGAGGCCTGGCGTGCTGCAGTCCATGGGCTCACAAAGAGCTGGACACAACCAAGCAACTGAACTGAACTGAATGTCTTCTTCTAAAAAAGATATCTACCCAGGTGATTTCATGAGTCAGTTCTAACAAATTTTCAGGGAGCCAACAGTTGCCGTGTAATCCAAAAGTTTCCAGGGCATGGGAAAAAGGCAATTTCATTACCCCTTCTAGGAAGCTAGAATAACTATGACCTCAGAGCCAGACATTGCTGCTTTCACACAAAAGATGACTATAAGCCAGATAAAAAATCCACATTAAATACTAGAAAATTAAGACCAGCAGTGCATTAAAAGTAATATTACAGTTCTGGAAATGGATAGTGGTGATAGGTCTACAACATTGTGACGTACTTAATGCCTCTGAATTATACACTTAAAAATTGTTACATTTCCTGTATATCTTACCAAAATTAAAAAAAATAGGATTACAAGTGTTGGAGACAATTCTCTATACAGCTGTCATTTCTGCATGTCTTTTTTCACTGAGGCACAGACAGCTTTTGTTCTGAACAGTCTTTCCAAGGATGCTTGTATAGGTTGAATGGTAGAAACGGTGTCACCCCAGAGCACAGGGCAGCTTTGTTCTCCATCCAATATGAGGAAGACTGGGCTGCCTGGGGACTCAGTGGTAAAGAATCTGTCTGCCCATGCAGGAGACATGTTTGATCCTCAGATCAGGAAGATCCCCTGGAGAAGGGAATGGCAACCCACTCCAGTATTCTTGTCTGGGAAATCCTACGGACAGAGGAGCCAGGTGGAAACAGTCCATGGGGTTGCAAAAGACTGAGCAACTAAACAACTATGTAAGGAAGATAACATCTTCTTCCAGGACAAAGGTTGACAGGTTTGCTTGAAGCCCCCTAATAGAAGAGGTTTCCTAAATTCTCACTTCTCCGCTGGGATATATTGTCAACTGCATGTGCAATAGCCATCTAGGTCTGCCTGCATGCTTCCTGGGGGTTTTGGGAACACGACGGTTTGGTATAAACCTCATGCTGCCTTCTGTGCACGAATAAAGACCTTTGTTCCTGACCCAGGAGTCTCATGCCGTCTGCTGACACTCAGAGAACTTGTGATAGGCCACGTAGCAGGCTGTGAGCAAGACAGTCTCCGACCACTCACGGTTCTCCAGTTTGGGCAACAGATGGAAGGGAGCTGGGATTTCCCTGGGGACCCATTGGAAGAATCCGCCATCCAATGCAGGGGATGCGGGTTTGTTGGGGAACACAGATCCCACATGCTGGCAGTGCAGCCAAAAGAGAAAAAATTTTTAAAAAAGGAGAGCTGACAGACTTGGCTCTCTGAAGAGACAGGGTGAAGTCAGGGGACAGGAGAGATGGCGCAGGAACTGATGAAGGGGAATGCTCTCACCCAAGTGTTGGGTGAGTGAGTGAGTGAAAGTCGCTCAGTCGTGTCCAGCTCCTTGTGACCCCATGGACTGTACAGGCTTTGGAATTCTCTAGGCTACAATGCTGGAGTGGGTAGCCGTTCCCTTCTCCAGGGGATCTTCCCAACCCGGGGATCGAACCCAGGTCTCCTGCACTGCAGGCGGATTCTTTACCAGCTGAGCCACAAGGGAAGCCCCAAGTGCTGGGTGAAGGGGAGGAAATGGGAGTCCTGGATTGCCCTACCTCTTAATACTTAGAAGCTGCACAATGATTGGTGGGATTGAAACAAGATGTGGGACGGTATTCTCATCCTCAGTTGGGACAAGAAAGAGACGTCTTTGTGACAATGGGTCAGCAAGCCCTGTGGCCCAGTCCAAAGCCAGTACATTGTAGCTGCTGGAATAGATGCCGTTGGTGGTAAGAACACAGAGCTTTGGTTCAGCCACATGAAGTCAGAAGTCAGGGCAAAGCTTCACCTACTGGGGATGTCGACGGAAAAAAAAAGTACAGCCTAAAAATTGGAAATTATGTTTTATTTGATGGACAAAACTGAGGACTTACACCCAGAAGACAGCCTCCTAACTTGTAGGGATTGCTCCACAGAGGTAAGAGAAGTGCCACGATATATAAGTTTTTGCAACAAAAAGCAGGTAGTTGGAACATCAAAAGGTTCCTATTCATTAAGGAAAACCTGACGGAAGTGAATGAATTGAGTGCTTTTCTGTGTATGAAGAGACGCAGGAGACTGGGCTCACTGGAATTATTCCTCTGATGTACATCTCAGCTCTCTAGGGCCAGCATCCTGCTTTTGTCCATCCTGAATCCCCTGAGGGTGCACCGTCCAGGGCGACTGCAGTGGCGGATGGCTCGATGGCCATGACATCCTTTGCTTACTGTCACGTGGCACGTGACACTCCTCGTCTACAGGGAGGAGCCGCTCTCTCCCTCTGCGCCCTCTGATCCCCCCCTGCCCCCACCCTGCCCTTTTTCCTGACCTCAGGGAGGTCCTGATACTCTAAGAAACCAAATTATTGCGTCACGGTCTCATGGTCCCCAAGAAGCATTGAAGGCCATACACACTCTGCACAAATATACCCAGGAACTTCAGGGAGTGAAGGGACTCACATTTCTCTAGCTTCTTTGAATATAGGCACCTAAGTCAGCATCCCATCTGGTCCAGTGATGCTCAGGTTTAACTGATGGGATTTGGGCCGGGATCTCAATGGGGAAGAAAAGCTAATTTGACCTTATGGGTGGAACTAACTCAGTGTGTTGCTGTTGCTTGTACATCTGAATGACTAGTAGGAACTGAGATGCTATATGCTTATACTGCCAACCTATAAGTGTCAAGGGCTTCCCTGGTGGCTCAGACGGTAAAGAATCTGCCTGCAATGCGGGACACCTGGGTTGGGAAGATCTCCTGGAGAAGAGAATGGCTACCCACTCCAGTATTCTGGCCTGGAGAATTCCATGGACAGAGGAGCCTGGTAGGCTATAGCCCACAGGGTCGCAAAAAGTTGGACATGACTGAGCAACTAACACTTTCACTTGTAAGGGTCCTTGGAGATTATCCCAATCATAAAAGTGCAGAAAATAAAGACATGCTTATGATATGAGTTCCCTATCATTTGTCACAAGTGGGTGAACCAGGATTTAGCATGGGTGCCTTTACCCTCTAATTTCAAAGTTTTCACAAGTCAGAAGCCTCTGTTTTAAGGTCCCTGACTATCATACACACCAGTAGGTGGCTGATAAATTAAGAGGCTTGCTGTCTAAGTGAAGTTTCTTGGACTTAAATGCGCAGATTCACAACCCTCTATTTCTCTGGCCCCCCAGGAAAAAGTGCTGTGTGTCTGCTCTACTTCCCCACTCCCTGCAGCCAAAAAGGAGATTTCGCTTCTTAGACTTTGGGGGAACTAGAGACAGTATGTGCTTCACTTGGACATTCTATTTGGTCCTTTATATCAGCTAACCCACAAATCAGCATTTTTTGAGTGAGGCCCAAACCAATAACAATGAATGCTCTCTTTGTCCCCTACAAAGAGGCTACATTGCAGCCTGGCAACAAAAATCATATGGTCTGCTTGCATCAAGAAACTGCAGTGGCTGGCAATCTGGCCTGCCGCTGTGCCTGTCACCCCTGTCCACGTGCTGTGAAAACAGGAAAACTCGCCCGCTCCTGAAGCAGTTATTTTGCTATGCCTAATGGCATTGATGGCAGCCCCCAGGCATGAACTCTGCCTTGTACACGTATGAACACACAGACGAGCACAAGCCTTTAAAACTGAGATTGATACAAATTCATATGCTTCTCCTGACAGCTGAGCGGCCTTGGGTTATGCCATGTACAACTCTCAAGTCTACCACAACCCAGGGACAGAGGCCACGGTTCTCAGCCAAACAAATGTGATCCAAATCAAGGTTAATAACAATCCCCAAATGGGAGTGGCTTGTGGTCTTTGGGCTGTTTGTATGTAGCGGAGAGAGAGCCATGGACTCTCCACTGGGGATGAGGGTTGGTTTTTTGCTCCTCTATTGCCCCAGTGGCAATGACACTAGAGATTAGCCAGTCAAAATTGCATGATTCAAAAAAAAAAAAAAAAAAAATTGCATGATTCATAATGGATAACAGAATGACTTTAGACTACATCCTCCGTGTCTTAAATAACACCCTCTGCTCCTTATAATAGTTGTGTCTGGGATCCTGGGAGGCATGATTGAGGTCAGCACTGCTGTTTAGCCTCTTTCTTCCGCTTTTGGAATCTTATTGATATTAGCCTTAATTAATGCTATCTGAGGCACATTGAGCAGGTTTGGTCCCAGGGTCTGTTGGGCAGTTTAAGTAGGTGGTCAAAGGAGTGGCATACTCAAGTTTGGCCAAGAATATATAGGGTCAAGGGATAGAATACCGTGGGAGAGGAAATTTGCCATGGACCCGTGTGTCCCTCTGCATTCTTATTGAGGGTGGCCTTGATTAATCTTGACCCAGGCCATTTCTCAGCACTGTGTTTACAGCAACACAGGGGGCTGAAGTGATGTATCTTTCTGGAACAAAGAACAGGCTTACCAATTGCTTGCTATAAAAGAGACGGGATAACTAAGTTCAGCGTGTTCCTAAGTGTTCCTTGGTATCCTGCTCCTATAAAAGAGAGAGGTTAAGTTCAGTGTTCCCAAACTGCCTGTTTAGCATTCATCTGAGCCCCTCCCTGTTCACCTCATGTGACTTGGGCAAGTAAGGAGAAACTGTGAAAACATGATGCTTTTGCTGCTTGCTGCCATGAGTAATGAGGGCCTTTGTTTCTATCCAAGAGCCTCCTATTTTACTTCTGTGTCTCAGTTCAGTTCAGTCGCTCAGTCGTGTCCTACTCTTTGCGAACCCATGGACTGCAGCACGCGAAGCCTCCTTGTCCATCACCAACTCCCAGAGTTCGCTCAAACCCATGTCTATCGAGTCAGTGATGCCATCCAAACATCTCATCCTCTGTCGTCCCCTTCTCCTCCTGCCCCCAATCCCTCCCAGCATCAAGGTCTTTTCAAATGAGTCAGCTCTTCCCATGAGGTGGCCAAAGTATTGGAGTTTCAGCTTCAACATCAGTCCTTCCAATGAACACCCAGGACTGGTCTCCTTTAGGATGGACTGGTTGGATCTCCTTGCAGTCCAAAGGACTCTCAAGAGTCTTCTCCAACACCACACTCCAAAAGCATCAATTCTTCGGCGCTCAACTTTCTTTATAGCCCAACTCTCATATCCATACATGACTATTGGAAACACCATAGCCTTGACGAGACAGACCTTTGTTGACAAAGTAATGTCTCTACTTTATAATATGCTATCTAGGTTGGTCATAACTTTCCTTCCAAGGAGTAAGCGTCTTTTAATTTCATGGCTGCAATCACCATCTGCAGTGATTTTGGAGCCCCCCAAAATAAAGTCTGTCACTGTTCCACTGTTTCCCCAATTATTTGCCATGAAGTGATGGGACCGGATGCCATGATCTTAGTTTTCTGAATGTTGAGTTTTAAGCCAACTTTTTCACTCTCCTCTTTCACTTTCATCAAGAGGCTCTTTAGTTCTTCTTCACTTTCTGCCTTGGGTGGTGTCATCTGCATATCTGAGGTTATTGATATTTCTCCTGGCAACCTTGATTCCAGCTTGTGCTTCATCCAGCCCAGCATTTCTCATGATGTACTCTGCATATAAGTTAAATAAGCAGGGTGACAATATACAGCCTTGACATACTCCTTTTCCTATTTGGAACCAGTCTGTTGTTCCATGTCCAGTTCTAACTGTTGTTTCTTGACCTGCATACAGATTTCTCAAGAGACAGGTCAGGTGGTCTGGTATTCCCATCTCTTGAAGAATTTTCCACAGCTTATTGTGATTCACACAGTCAATGGCTTTGGCGTAGTCAATAAAGCAAAAATAGATGATTTTCTGGACTCTCTTGCTTTTTTGATGATCCAGCAGATGTTGGCAATTTGATCTCTGGTTCCTCTGCCTTTTCTAAAACCAGCTATCAGGAAGTTCATGGTTCACATATCGTTGAACCCTGGCTTGGAGAATTTTGAGCACCGCTTTGCTAGCGTGTGAGATGAGTGCAATTGTGCGGTAGTTTGAGCATTCTTTGGCAATTGCTGCATCGAGGAAACACTAGTAGGTTAACTTATTAGCTTACAACTGAGGCTTCCCTGATGGCTCAGATGGTAAAGAATCTGCCTGCAACGCAGGAGACCTGGGTTTGTTCCCTGGGTTGGGAAGATCCCCTAGAGAAGGGAATGGCTACCCACTCCAGCATTCTTGCCTGGAAACTCCATGAACAGAGGAGTCTGACGGGCTACAGTTCATCAGGTCACAAAGAGTTGGACATGACTGAGTGACTCACACACACACACACACACATACACATTCACTTGCAACTAAGGTAGAATAAAATAACGACCTTTACATAGTATTTGACTGTCCATCAATATCTTTAACACATGTTGTTCTCATTGAGTTCTATATTCTTGTACCAAATTACAGCATTTTAAATTTTCTTGAGTTAAATGCTTGCTTATTTGAGAATAGTTTTATTTTGTGATTAACATAATTAAAATAACAGGTTTTCCTCTAATTACTCATACTTTGGGATTGGAATGAAAACTGACTTCCAGTCCTGTGGCAACTGCTGAGTTTTCCAAACTTGCTGGCATATTGAGTACAGCACTTTCACAGCATTATCTTTCAGGATTTGAAATAGCTCAACTGGAATTCCATCACCTCCACTAGCTTTGTTTGTAGTGATGCTTCCTAAGGCCCACTTGACTTCACATTCCAGGATGTCTGGCTCTAGGTAAGTGATCACACCATTGTGATTATCTGGGTCATGAAGATCTTTTTTGTACAGTTCTTCTGTGTATTCTTGCCACCTCTTCTTAATATCTTCTGCTTCTGTTAGGTCCATACCATTTCTGTCCTTTATTGAACCCATCTTTGCATGAAATATTCCCTTGGTATCTCTAATTTTCTTGAAGAGATCTCTAGTCTTTCCCATTCTGTTGTTTTCCTCTATTTCTTTGCATTGATCACTGAGGAAGGCTTTCTTATCTCTCCTGGCTATACTTTGGAACTCTGCATTCAAATGGGAATATCTTTCCTTTTCTTCTTTGCTTTTCGCTTCTCTTCTTTTCACAGCTATTTGTAAGGCCTTCTCGGACAGCCACTTTGCTTTTTTGCATTTCTTTTTCTTGGGGATGGTCTTGATTCCTGTCTCCTGTACAATGTCATGAACCTCCATCCATAGTTCATCAGGCACTCTATCAGATCTAGTCCCTTAAATCTATTTCTCACTTCTACTGTATAGTCATAAGGGATTTGATTTAGGTCATACCTGAATGGTCTATTGGTTTTCCCCACTTTCTTAAATTTAAATCTGAATTTGGCAATAAGGAGTTCATGATCTGAACCACGGTTAGTTCCTGGTCTTATTTTTGCTGACTGTATAGACCTTCTCCATTTTTGGCTGCAAAGAATATAATCAATCTGATTTCGGTGTTGACCATCAGGTGATGTCCATGCATAGAGTCTTCTCTTGTGTTGTTGGAAGAGGGTGTTTGCTATGACCAGTGTGTTCTCTTGGCAGAATTCTATTAGCCTTTACGCTGCTTCATTCTGTACTCCAAGGCCAAATTTGCCTGTTACTCCAGGTGTTTCTTGACTTCCTACTTTTGCATTCCAGTCCCCTATAATGAAAAGGACATCTTTTTGGGTGTTAGTTCTAGAAGGTCTTGTAGGTCTTCATAGAACCGTTCAACTTCAGCTTCTTCAGCGTTACTGGTTGGGGCATAGGCTTGGATTACCGTGATATTGAATGGTTTACCTTGGAAACGAACAGAGATCATTCTGTAGTTTTTGAGACTGTATCCAAGTACTGCATTTCGGACTCTTTTGTTGACTAAGATGGCTACTCCATTTCTTCTAAGGGATTCCTGCCCACAGTAGTAGATATAATGGTCATCTGAGTTAAAGTCACCCATTCCAGTCCATTTTAGTTCTCTGATTCCTAGAATGTTGATGGTCACTCTTGTTACCTCCTGTTTGACTACTTCCAATTTGCCTTCATTCATGGACCTAACATTCCAGGTTCCTATGCTGCTGCTGCTGCTAAGTCACTTCAGTCGTGTTCGACTCCATGTGATCCCGTAGACGGCAGCCCACCAGGCTCCCCCGTCCCTGGGATTCTCCAGGCAAGAACACTGGAGTGGGTTGCCATTTCCTTCTCCAATATGTGAAAGTGAAAAATGAAAGTGAAGTTGCTCAGTCGTGTCTGACTCTTAGCGACCCCGTGGACCACAGCCTACCAGGCTCCTCCATCCATGGAATTTTCCAGGCAAGAGAACTAGAGTGGGGTGCCATTGCCTTCTCCGCTAGGTTCCTATACTTTATGCTAATAAAGTAATGCTTAAAATTCTCCAAGCCAGGCTTCAGCAATACATGAACCATGAACTTCCAGATGTTCAAGCTGGATTTAGAAAAGGCAGAGGAACCAGAGATCAAATTGCCAACATCTGCTGGATCATCGAAAAAGCAAGAAAGTCCAGAAAATCATCAATTTTTGCTTTATTGACTATGCCAAAGCCTTTGACTGTGTGGATCACAATAAACTGTGGAAAATTCTGAAAGAGGTGGGAATACCAGACCACCTAACCTGTCTCTTGAGAAACCTGTATGCAGGTCAGGGAGCAACAGTGTTAGAACTGGACATGGAGCAACAGACTAGTTCCAAATACGAAAAGGAGTATGTCAAGGCTGTATATTGTCACCCTGCTTATTTAACTTAAATGCAGAGTACATCATGAGAAACACTGGGCTGGAAGAAGCACAAGTTGGAATCAAGATTGCCAGGAAAAATATCAATAACCTCAGATATGCAGATGACACCACCCTTATGGCAGGAAGTGAAGAAGAACTAAAGAACCTCTTGATGAAAGTGAAAGAGGAGAGTGAAAAAGTTGGCTTAAAGCTCAACATTCAGAAAACTAAGATCATGGCATCTGGTCCCATCACTTCATGGCAAATAGATGGGGAAACAGTGGAACAGTGGCTGACTTCATTTTTCTGGGCTCCAAAATCACTGCAGATGGTGATTGCAGCCATGAAATTAAAAGACGCTTACTCCTTGGAAGGAAAGTTATGACCAACCTAGACAGCATATTAAAAAGCAGAGACATTACTTTGCCAACAAAGGTCCGTCTAGTCAAGGCTATAGTTTTTCCAGTGGTCACGAATGGATGTGAGAGTTGGACTGTAAAGAAAGCTGAGCACCAAAGAATTGATGCTTTTGAACTGTGGTGTTGGAGGAGACTCTTGACAGGCCCTTGGACTGCAAGGAGATCCAACCAGTCCATCCTAAAGGAGATCAGTCCTGGGTGTTCATTGGAAGGACTGATGTTGAAGCTGAAACTCCAATACTTGTGGCCACCTCATGCGAAGAGCTGGCTCATTTGAAAAGACCCTGATGCTGGGAAAGATTGAGGGCTGGAGGAGAAGGGGACGACAGAGGATGAGATGTTCGGATGGCATCACCGACTTGATAGACATGGGTTTGAGCGAACTCTGGGAGTTGGTGATGGACAGGGAGGCCTCGTGTGCCGTGGTTCATGGGGTCGCAAAGAGTCGGACACGACTGAGCGACTGAACGGAACTGAACTGAACTGAACTCATACTTTAGCTGTGTCCCACATATTTTAGTGGTTTAATACATGATTATCAGTCTAAATTATTTTAGCACAGACAAGACTTGACCATGGATACTTAAATTATAGTGAGAATAAAAGAATAAAATGAGAGGTGAGGCAAGGTGAAGGCCCACTGGTGAGGAACACTCGCTGAGATGCAGGCAGCAGCCGCGGGGCCTGGCGAGAAGACCATGGGCGCCTCAACCTCCTGGGGCCTGCTCCCCCGCGTCCCAGCTCCGCACCACGAACCACAGGAGGTTCCGGGCCCGGACCATCTGCCCATCGAGCTGCTCCGGGAGGTGCTGAGCTACCTGCCCCCAAGCACACTGCTCCGGCAGTGCCGCCTGGTGTGCCGGCGCTGGCGAGAGGTGGTGGACGGCAGGGACCTGTGGCTGAGCATCCTGCCCTGGAAACACCCCGACCTGTGGCCCGTCATCCTCACCTGCCTGCCCCCTGCTGGCGACCCCGGGCCCTGCATCCTGGGCCGCTTCTGCGAGCTCAGACCCATAGGGCGCAAGCTCACCGTGAACCCCCCGGAGAAAGAAGACCTCTGGAACTGTATGATGCTGAGCGATCGCGATGACTCGGAGGAAGAGGAAGACTTGGGGGTCAGGCTGAAGACTTCTGGGGAGACGAGCTACAGTCCTGCCTACAGGTGTTGGTACAAGGGAGAAATTTTGGATCTGGAGGAGGAGGGCCTGTGGTGGGAACTCCTGGATAGTGGAAAGATTTGGATTTCTGTCTGTCGCCGCTGGACAGAACAACAAGGCAGTGACCGGATGTATCAGCTAGTCGTCAAGCTTCTAGATGCCAACTATGCCACCTTGCATTATTTCTTACATAAACGTTTTCCCTTCCGTCCGCGGACAGGCAGCTTCTCCTTTCGGATCATGCATGCGTTCACCAACATCAAGAAGGGCGTCCGCTTTGTGTTGTTTGACCACAGTGTCGAGGGCTATGACTCGTGGCCTGAGCAGTGTGGAGTCTCCAGGCCCCGGTCCAGTGTCATCGTACGGATCCGTCCCTAGGCTGTCCTTGTGAGACAACCTGACCGTGCCTTCCAGGAGCTGTGACCATTGGCCAGACCACCTCAATAATCAAGAGCTCGTAGCTCCCGGCATCCTGGGATCTCTCCTGGGTCCAGTCAAGGGTCCTACTGGGCCTTGTCTTTGAATTCTATGAGAAACTACGAGAAGAACGTTCTTACATCAGGGTTACTGACTGAATGCAGCCCCTGTTCTATGGAGTGGAGACACACGGGTGAAAACAAGGAAATGGTGAGAGGGCTCCTCACCCTCCCCCCAGTGCCAGGCCCTCTGGTTCAGCCCCGGTGCCCTCTGCCCTTGTCTTCTGTTTCTGCTGCAGAGGCTTCATTGATCACTTCCAAGAATCCCTCTCCTCATGTCTGAACCAGAAACCCATGCCTCTGGCTGAGTAATTCCAGTCTCTAACCTTCCGTGATTTCAAGACTTTGACCAGGACTCAGAGCTGAAAGTTAAACTAACTCAAAAAATTGTTTAGAGGCAGAGGGTTCTGCCCACCCTGTGCACAATGAATTTGGTCCCCAGAGCCCAGCCCTATTCTGGATTCTACGGTGGATAGAATTATTTTGTTATTTTGAAATTCTTTTTGAATTTGGAGATAATAAATCAGGAATGTATCTTCCAGTCATAGTTAATAAATACAATATTTGCCTAAAAAAAAAAAAAGAATAAAAGGAATATATGGTGGTTGTGGGAATTAAATGATTTAATATATGTAAAGCTCTCTTAAGAAAGTGTCTGGTTAAAATAAAGTTCTTTATAAGTGTGTATTGTTAATCATTTTGATAGTTGCTTTTTAAAATTTTTTTTTTTATTGAAGGATAATTGCTTTACAGAATTTTGTTGTTTTCTGTCAAACCTCAACATGAGTCAGCCATAGGTATACACATATCCCCTCCCTTGTGAACCTCCCTCCCATCTCCCTCCCCATCCCACCCCTCTAGGCTGATACAGAGCCCCTGTTTGAGTTTCCTGAGCCATACAGCAAATTCCCGTTGGCTATCTATTTTACATATGGTCATGTAAGTTTCCAGGTTACTCTTCCCATTCATCTCACCCTCTCCTCCCCTCTCCCCATGTCTATAAGTCTATTCTCTATGTCTGTTTCTCCATTGCTGCCCTGTAAATAAGTTCTTCAGTACCTGTTTCTAGATTTTGAATATATGTGTTAGGACATGATATTTATCTTTCTCTTTCTGACTCACTTCACTGTGTAAGAGGTTCTAGGCTCATCCACCTCATCAGAACTGACTCAGATGCTTTCCTTTTTATGGCTGAGTAATATTCCATTGTGTAGATGTACCACAGCTTCTTTATCCATTCATCTGTTGATGGACATCTAGGTTGCTTCCATGTTCCAGCTATTGTAAACACTGCTGCAATGAACAATTGGATACATGTATTTTTTTCAGTTTTGGTTTCCTCAGGGCATATGCCTAGGAGTGGGATTGCTGGGTCATATGGTGATTTTATTCCTAGTTTTTTAAGGAATCTCCAAACCGTCTTCCATAGTGGCTGTATCAATTTACATTCCCACCAACAGTGCAAGAGCATTCCGTTTTCTACACACCGTCTCTAGCATTTATTGTTTGTAGGCTTTTTGATGATGGCCATTCTGACCTGTGTGAGGTGATATCTCATTGTGGTTTTGATTTGCATTTCTCTAATAATGAGCGATGTTCAGCATCTTTTCATGTGTTTGTTAGTCATCTGTATGTCTTCTTTGGAGAAATGTCTGTTTAGGTCTTTTTCCCACTTTTTGATTGGGTTGTTTGTTTTTCTGGCATTAAGTTGCATGAGTTGCTTGTGTATTTTGGAAATTAATCCTTTGTCAGTTGTTTCATTTGCTATTATTTTCTCCCACTCTGAGGATTGTCTTTTCACCTTGCATATAGTTTCCTTTGCTGTGAAAAAGCTTTTAAGTTTAATCAGGTCTCACTTTAGTATTTATTTCCGTTACTCTAGGAGATGGGTCATAGAGGGTCTTTGATTTATCTCATTGAGTGTTCTGCCTATGTTTTCCTCTAAGAGTTTTATAGTTTCTGGTCTTACATTTAGGTCTTTAATCCATTTTATCTTTGTGTATGGTGTTAGGAAGCATTCTAATTTCATTCTTTTCCATGTAGCTATCCCGTTTTCCCAGCACCGTTTGTTGAAGAGGCTGTCTTTGCCCCATTGTATATTCTTGACTTCTTTGTTAAAAATAAGATACCCATAGGTGCACAGGTTTATTTCTGGGCTTTCTATCTTGTTCCATTGGTCTATATTTCTGTTTTTGTGGATAGTTGCTCTTAAGACACATATTTGTGTTATCCTTTCTCGCTGATTTCTGAAATATTGAGATTTGAATTTTCTCCTAACAAGTATTTTGCCTCTTATGTTCCTTTCTTCTCTTTCTCTCCTATCCAGAACATTGGTGTTATACACATTCTAAAATTTTTAGCCTTCATTTTTATATATTTTCTTTTCTTATCCCTCTTCCTTTTATTAGTAAAATAAGACTTTACCAAGTTATTTGATTATCTTTAATTCTCACATCTCTTGCAGCATATTCTGTATGTACTTTTCCAATTCATTACTTCCTCCAAAAGTTTTTCAATGTTGATCTTCACTCAACAAACCTTCTGAGACTTTATATGACTAAGAACATCTTTATTACACCTTCAGATTTGAATGGTAGCAGTTAGCTAGCCATAAAAGGTTCAAAAAAAAAAATAATAGGTTCACAATTCATTTATTTATATATTCTAAAAATACTATGTTGCTTGTTTCCAGGGTAGTTATTGAGAAGTTTGATGTTATCTCAGTCTGTTTGAATTGCTAAAATAATTTACCAATAATTTATCATTGGTAAACAATAGAAATTTCTCAAGAAGTCCAACATAAGGGTGCCAGCATGGTTAGATTCTGGTGAGAGCTCTTTTCTGGTTATAGATTACTGACTGACATATTGTATCCTCATGTGGCATGGAGGCAAGAGAGCTTTTCCGAGTTCCTTTTACAAGAGCACTAATCCCATTCGTGAAGGCCCTATCCTCATGACCTAATTACCTCCCAAAGGCCCCCCGCCCCACTCTCATCCCATTAAGGAATAGGGTTTCCACATACGAATCCCAGGGGATATGTTCAGTCCCTAACAGATGTAAATCTGATCTTAATCCTTTTTAGGTGACTTGTGGTTTTCTCTGAAACTTTCAAAATTCTTCTGTCTTCAGTATTGTATCTAAATGTGGGTTTTCCCTTCTCTACTTGGCTTTCTCTGAGCTCTTTGAAGACCTCAAACTGTGTCCCTAATTTGGGGACATTTATTTCCATTATTTCTTAGGGGTTCAAAATAATGTAAAATAATTTAACTATTTTCTACATTTCTTTCTACTATTTTTCATTTCTAAGGCTCATTATTACCTGTATGTTGGCGCTCCTGTACATACCCTCCATAATGGTCTTTTTACATTTTTTATCTCTTTTTCTGATACCTTCTGGAAGAATCCTCAATCTTACCTTCAAGTGCACTATTTTAAAGCTTTATTTATGCCCAATCCTTCCTCAAAGAAAAATAGTAGTATCAGATAACAAAATGTAACAAAAAAGCACTAATGGAAATATTAGGTATGAAAAAGTTCATAGTGAAATAAAGAGCACATGGGGATTGTTGGTGCCTTGACGAGAATGGTTTGACTGGAGCAATGGGAATAAAGTGATTAGAATAGGTCAAGAAGGAAAAGTGGGATGGAATTATTACAGAAGACTCTTTTCAAGGAATTTTTGCTATAAAGAGTACAAAAAATGGAATGGTAGGGTTCCCAAGGGATTTAAAATGAGAGATTAAAAATGAGAGGTATGTATACAAGTGGGAACAAGCCAATAGAGCAAAAATGACTAGGAATGTGGGCTTTATTGCAGGAGTCTTTCGAGTAGTAGAAGGAATGAACACTGGTCACAACTAGATGGAATAGCTAGAGGATTGAGATGGTTCATGGACATAACACGAGAGAAGGAAGTTATATGGACACAGTGAAAAAAGAAACAAGCTGAGAGTGAGATGGAAGGAGGATAGAAGGTCTGAGCAAAGAGAAGGTGTGAAATACTTGTTGGGGAAAAAAAAGGTGCGAATTGGTCAGGAAAATGTTTTTAAGTATTCTTACAGGGTGTTGTGGGCCCTTGATTTTCAGGGCCGTATTTCAAGTGAAAAGAGTCAGCATCATTGTTTTTTTCTGCAGGCATTTTCGGCAACTTAGGTACAGGTGCAGAGTAGTTGAAGTAATTTCATATACACAAGATTTGAGTTTTCCGTTCACAGGGACAAGGGAATTGAGAGTATATGCAAGGAAAATAATGCCTATGCTATATAAAGAGGAAAGTGAGCGATGGACTTGTGGATGAGGGATCCACAACAACTGTCAGGATAGACATAATAAACAGAGTTACCTAGGAAGAGGACGAAGTAGCATGCTAATAGTTAACGAGAGTTTTGGAGGTAATGACAAGATCTAGAGCTGTGTTTTCAAACTACGGGTTGAGTCCCATTAATGAGTCATGAAGTCAATATGGTGGGTCAGTTTCTCAATTAACATTTTTAAATCCTGGCCACACATGAGAGTCATCTAGAGAAACTAAAGCTTAAAAAAGGAGCTCAACACCTCACTCACAGAGATTCTGACTTACTTGGGCTGATGCAAGATTCAGAAATTAGTTTTTTATTAGAAAATTTCAGGTAACTCCAATATGCAAGCCTGGTTAATAACCACTGTTCCAAGAAGATATTGACATAAAGACCGAGGGTAGAAGTAATGGAGTTAAGACCATAAGCCAGGAAGTAAAATTTTCTAAGATGAAAAAAGAGAGGGGTATGAGATCAGATGTCTGATAGGTTGTAATTAGGTGAGGTAGCAGGTGGCATATTCAATGATAATTAATGTAGTCAACAAACAATATATACAAAAGAAAACTGTACACATACACACAAAGCATGTTAACCATTTTGTAGATGGATTTTAAACAGAAACTTTGACTTCATTTCTTATATTTTGAACTAAGTGGAAATAAATGTAACTCAGCTAAAAAAAAGGGCCTGCAAATCTGAGTTCAGAAATTTCTCCAAATCCCAACATGATAAAATTTGATTTGAATAAATAAATTGTACTTAACTTTAGAATTAGGAATATTGCTATCATTATAAAAAATTATTTGTAAGAAAGAGAAAATAAATTGACTGGAAAGTTTATTGGAAAATCTATGTCAAGCTCCATAATTAAAAAATTTTTAAGACAAATTAAAAACATCTATAAAATACATTCAGTATTTTAAGATAAAACTACTTAAAAAACTGTAATATCATGGTTACGAAAATAACAATTATGACAAGCTATACATTTTTAATTATAGAAAACATTAAAAATAAAATAGTCAATAAAATATGTCTTGCTGTTGTTTTGGGGAAAATGGGGACAAATATTTAAATATTATTTACATATATTTATTTAAAAATTTTTCATATGACATTGTAAATAGTCCCATTTCTATTGTAGTTTGGTGTAATACATGAATTCACACAGAGGAGATGGAATATATAAAACTACATAGATGGCAGAAAAGCCACATCACTCTCCAACACATATTGAATTATTGCAAAGGGCATAATCCAAACATATAAGGAATATTAATTTCATAAAAAGAGCACTGCTCACCCCTAGGTACACACAAACATTTACAAACTTCACTTTATTAAACCAGAGGAAGAAATAAAATGTATCATAAATAATTGGTCTTCCATTTTTTTGTTAGTTTTTAAGTTCTTTTTTAATCATAATGAAATCTATTAAGAACAGGATTTTCTTCAAATGTGTATGGTTCAAACACGATTCGCTTTTGTATGACAATCTCTTTTTTACTTATGTTCTTATATTAGTACCTGTATATATATAAATTCTTAAAGTTACAACTTTGAAATTGATTGTAAAAAGTTGCTTTCTATTTAATATGCCACAATAGGTCAGTGTTTACATGCTATTCTGGAAGACTGATAATTACAACACACAGATTTAGAAGCAGAAAACTGAGGATTATTGAATGTATATTGGAATCTTAACAAAATGTTTTACTGTATTTACCCCATATCCTTTTGCACTCAAAGTTTTAGATTAGTACAGTGAGGAATTTTATTTACTGAAAAATATCCCAAATTTCTGTTCTATTGTTCTATAAAATTCTAAATACAGCGTTTAGTTTAATTTTGATAGCATTTGTATTACATGAAGAGTCCATCTGATAGCCAAAATAGTATAATATTGTATGTAATATATGAATGTATCTTTGCCATCACAGTTCTTCTAGTTGGTAATAGCAAATTATATATGATAACCATTATTTTATCAAGACCTCTGCTATTATAAGAATAGACCTGAATATAATTCCCTCAATGACAGACAGCAAATTGGCAAACAATTAATATTACATTTAGAAGAAAAAAGTTAAAAATGACAGCCTAGCATCAAAGCAGGCTTTGTGAATTCATCCTTTGTGAATGCATTAAAAATATGGGTTATAAACACAGACACAGAAACCAAATACACTTTAAAAACAAGTACTGTAAGAATATTTACACACACATATTATGGCTCACAAAGAAAAAGATTATTAAAACATAATGTGAACAATAAATTAATTCACAGTATAAACACACTTTGAGGAGTAATTTAAGTCAGGAATAATAAAAATACAGATATAACATCAGTTAGCACTATGAATATATATTCTGTTCTGTCATACATATAAAAATTTACACACAGTACAGCTCTTTTAAACCAAATTTTTTACAAAAATATTCAGTGATTTAAATAAAAGTTGACAGAGGTAGGATCTGTGTCAATGTTCATGATTTTCAGGAACAAGTAATTCAAATATTTCATTACTGTTTGTCCTTTCCAACTCACGGAAAGCCATCATTCTGAAAAAGGGGGGAGAGGAAAGATGGGGTAAGAAAAAAATGATAAAATTAGTACACTCATGAAAAACTGAAATTCAGTAATGTTTTAACTGAAATTACAGTCTCTAATAAAAACTTGCCCACAATCAAGTTATATTTAATAGTTAAGAAGTACTGTTCTCTATTTTAAAAGATATTCTTCTTAAATTACGAAAGCATGAGTACTGAAAGAATGATCCGCAGTGAAAAGAACGGGGTCACAGAGAATGATAATTGAGAAAAATCACTCAAAACAAGAGCTAATATGATGTCTAGGTTTAAAATTACAAACAAGTACTGTAAATTATGTTGCCTGAGTCTTAAAATAGCATGTTTTAGGGAGAGTCAAATATTTTTACAATTATCTTAGAATTTCCCCCCAGAACAAAACAAAAAACTGATAAAAACTTATTGTGAAGATAATTTCTATTAGAATTATATACGTATGTCTATGCATGTGTGCATATTTATTACAAATCAAATATAAGAGAGAAGTATATACAAAAACGCTAATTGCTTATTTTCTCTGAGTTATAGTATTAAACATGTACATCTGGGTTCACAGCAGCATTTTCACAACAGCCAGAAGGCGGAAGCAGCCCAAGTGATGAGCAGATAAACAAAGTGTGTTATATATGTAGAATGGAATACTATTCAGCCTCAAAAAGGAAGGGAATTCTAAAACATACTCCCAACTTGGATTAAATTTGAAAACACTATAGTAAATGAAATAAGTCAGTCACAAAAAGAAAAATACGTAAGGTACAAACAGTAGTCACATTCAGAGACTGAAATTGTAACAGTGGTTGCCAAAGGCTGGGGGAAGGGAAGACTGGGAAGTCATTTAATGAGTACAGTTTCACTTGGGAAAGATAAAAAAAGTTCTGGAGATTGATGGTGGAGTTGATTTTTGCACAAGAGTGTCAATGTACTAACTGCCAGAGAAATGTATACTTAAAAATGGTCAAAATGATAAATTTGATCTTATGTACATTTACTTCAATAAAAAAATGTAAAAAAAAAAGTGATTTTGGTTTTCTTTATACTTTTATATTTTCTCAGTGAGCATTTTTTTAGACATAATAATCAAAACAGTAAAAGCAAAACTGGATTATATAATTAAGGAAATTATAAACATGGCTTAATATGAATATTTCTATTCATTTATGTGTATTATGGGGAAACCCCTTAAAATTAGCTTTGGTGACAACATTAGAAAATATGAATGGAAATGTGTTAGCAATTAACAACATCACTAGGATACTTTGGGAATTTGTTAATGGTTGCAGATGTTTTCTGAACTACATCTACTAGAACAAAAAATGGAAAAAGTTTGGCAGGTATTCAAAAAGTTAAACATAGAATTACCTTATGACCCAGCAAATCCAGGTACTCCCAAAGATATGAAAACAGACTAAAACACTCTTGTACACAAATGCTCACAGTAGCATTATTCAGAATAGCTAAGAGGTAAAAACAACCTATGTGTCCATCAACTGATGAATGGAAAACAAAATGTAGAATAAACACAAATGAATATTATTTAGGGATGAAAGGATTGAAGTTCTGATACAGGCTACAACACAGATGAACCTTGAAGACATTACCCTAAATGAAATAAGACCGATGCAAAAGATAAATACTGTATAAATTCACTTAGATGAAAATATGGAATAGGCTAATTTTTAGATATAGAAAGTAGATTAATCCGGGGCAGGGGAAGTGAAAACGGGACTGGAGAGTTACTGCTTAATCAATAAAGAGTTTCTATTTGGGGGTGATAAAAATTTTTTTTTTATCTGATGATTGTATAACATTGTGAATTTACTGCCACTGAGTTGCACACTTTACAAAATAGTTAAGAAGGCGAAGTTCATGTTATTTATATTTTATCATAAGCTAAAAAAAAGTTTTCTAATTCTTCCCAGCTTTAGAGATTGCTGGTATCCACTATGTTCTAGATCAGTGGTTCTAAGTATAGTGTGGAGATCCCTGGAGTGAAGCCTCTTTTCTTAAAACTAGGGAATTACTTGCTTTTTCACTCTTATAATCTCATGAGTGTACAGATAAGTTTTCCAGAGGCTACATGATGTGGAAGGCCAGTTAGTAAGAATTATTTCAGATCTCTGGGCCCCAGGGTCTCTGTCACAATACTCAATTCTGCCGCTGCGGAACAGCAATCTTAAGACAATATGCAAACAATTGGGTATGGCTCTGGTCCAATAAAGCTTAATTTACAAGAATAGCCAGTGGGGTGGATTTGGCCCCTAGGCCCTAGTTTACCAACCCTTGATCGAAAATGCAGCTGTGACTCAAGCACAAAAAAATGTTTGTGACACAACTGCCAAGAGGCTTTATAATGAAAAGCTGAAGCTCCATCTAATCACATTCAAATTAATGCAGCGGCTTAGAAGTTTTAAGGACACAGTGACTGCAGCCAGCACTGGGAAGTGGTCCTCAAAATGAAAGAAGAAAACACATGTTTTAATCAAATAAATAAACACAAAAGCACAGCAATCTGAAGTCATTTAAATGAAGGCCTCACAAATACTGATAAATCTGGGGTATCAGTATACTAAAGAATAGAACATAACTAATGTTGTCATGAGGATCCTGAGTCACTAAGGAAACAATTATTTTCTATATACTTCTACTGAAAGAGGCCAAAAAATAAATAACTTTTAAAAGGACTGAGGATTGACTTTACTATTTCTTCAAGGTAAGACTTGACTACCTACCTTTCAAACTCTGGATCTGACCCCTTCATTCCCATGTCCAATGTATGAGCACATCACCTTGACTCTTCCTCAAATATACTCCAGCTCTTTACAATCACTCTGGAAAACTGACTTGCCAAAACTACTCAAGCTTGAACGTATGTGTGTCCAGTGTGACCTAACAATTTCATGCCTAAGAGTATACCCCAAAGAAATGTATGGTATCTGTTCACCAACATAAGGTACTAGAATGCTCATCATGTTTCTATCTATAATAGCCCAAACTGAAAATAATCAAATGCTCATCAAAAACAGAACGAGTAAATGGACTGTGGTAAGTCCGCATAATGGAATATTATACAAGACTGAACCATCTACAAGTACACAGCAGTATAAACGAATCTCACAAAAGTACTGTTGAGGAAAAAAAGTCAGAAATATACTTCATTTATAAAATGTCCAGAACAGAGAAAAGGCATTTATGCTTTGAATAACCAAAACAGTTCCTTTCAGAGCAGGGATCACAACCAGCAGTGAAGTGCAAGTTGCTCAGTCATGTCCGACTCTCTGTGACCCCATGGATAGTCCATGAAATTCTCCAGGCCACAATACCGGAGTGGGTAGCCGTTCCCTTCCCCAGGGGATCTTCCCAACCCAGGGATCGAACCCAGGTCTCCTGCACTGCAGGCATGGGTTGTTTACTGTCTGAGCCAATTATGACCAGAAGGAAGCCCAAAAGAGAGGTTATATTTTGTTTCTTGATCTGAGTGCAGGTTGCATAGGTGTGTACAATCTGTAAAAATTCACTCAGCTGTAGATACTATGACACAGCACTTTTCTGTATTTATTTCTGTATGTATACTATAATTTACTTTAAAAAATCTGTCCTAGCTTTCAATATTAAATAATATTTTCTGTCTTTGTCTATACTTTCACTATCTGTTATCTGTACCTTGAGTCTGGGACTTTATCAAATATTACTCTGTGAGATTTCATATTGTCCTTTAATTTTTAGATTAAAGTATAATATACATACAATAAGATGCATGGATTATAAATGTTCAGTTCAATGAGACTTTATAATGGTATACACCCATGTTATACAACATTCCATTACTTCCAAAAGTTCTCGACCATCTTTCTAGGCAATCTCTTCCCCACCGACTCAGAAAACAACTCTTGCAGTTTTTATAACCAGAGATTATTAGTAGTTTTGCTTGTGCTTGGTGCTATATAGATACCTTTCTGATAATCAGTTTATATGTTCAGGAGAATGCAAAGGAGACCTCATAGTAGAACTAAGGGGTGGCGTGCGAAGACCATGCCGACGCATCTCTTGAATTGCTCGTTCTCTGTCAGTAAAGACAAAACAAGAGATTATAACAAAAAGTGGTATACAAATAAAAGGCTCTGTTACTGCTATAGGTTATGTAATTTCTATTCAATTAATCTGTATTTCTACTAAATTTAAATCATATGTCTTTATATAATTTTTAAGTTGTGGATAAAAGATTTCAATTAAAGGAATATGTACTTTAAGAGACTGTTCAAAGCTCCTCTGAATACAGAGACTGCTCCTAGTTCTTCCACTTCTTGCACATAAATCTAGTACTCCTCCTTCTTCCTGTATCAAAATGCCCAAATGTTAGAAGTAAAATCATGTTTTCTTTTATGCTTTCCTTCCCCATGTCTGGGTCTGTCCCACAAAGCATAGTGACTATGTTGCCACCTCTACTGTGGGCTTTTCAGAGTGCCTGGATTAGACTTTCTGACTTGAACTTTTCAAGATCTAGGATTTCTACCTAGATAGGTGCTTCATAAACTTTTTTTTCCTTATAATCCCCTAAAATTTATTTTTAGATGTCCCCTTAGATGTCCTACCCTCTGTCAAATTTTAATACACAGATACACTGTTAATGCACTGTGGCCCTTCAGAGGGCCACAAATCATTGTAACACCTAAGGTTTTTTTGCCATTCCCTCTTCCTCCAAGAATCCATATTGTCCCCTGTGGTAATGATATTGACTCTTTAAGAACGCATGGTCTAGCTGGATGATAAAGAGAAGGAAAGACACAGATTCATGGGTAGATGTTTCCTTGGGGACCATGGGTAAGAAAAAGGAGAGGAATTTAGGGGGTCTCTAACCCAAGGAAATACAGAGCTTGGTTTAGGACCCTTGAATTGAAGAGAATTTCAACTGTCATTAACAAATGAAAATCATCATATACATTCAGTTTAGCACGCTCAGAAATGCCATCTTCTAAAGTACAAGAAAATAACATTGCTTTCAAAGATGCAATCTTAGGCTTCATCTCTCTTTGAAATCATAAATATTCATTTCCTAGCAAATTTCATCTATAATCTAAATTGCATATGACTTAAAAATTTTTGATGTAAATAGGTAAGAGTAAGATTAGAGAACCCAGAAAGCTGACCTAAATAAGCAATCTGACCACTATTTGAGAATGAAATCCATGTCTATGGTATTAATATGGTAGAAAAGAATAATGGAAGAAAAGTTAACTTGACAAATTGATTCACAAATTAGATTTGGATTTTAACTGTTAAACCAGGTCTCATTTCTATTTGTAACACTTGGAGATTAAATTTTTCAACATAATAAAGCTAATGAACTGAAATACAAGTGAGTGTGAAAATTACTACCCTGTAAAAATTAAGAACACAGGATTTACAGTTAGATTTTAGTCTTGGCTCTGCTATTTACTATTTGTGTGACATTAGTTTCTAATAATAATATAGGCACAATACTAGATAGTTAATAGGATACATACATAGTATATGGTATATATTTGTTAACGGCCCTTATGATCATCACTTATATGATAATTTGTATTTAGAATTTCCTGTTGGCTCATAAAGTTTTGGCTCTTGTAGAATCCTTACTACTTTGTTGATTCCCTAACTATATCCTTTGAAATAATGTCCTGATTTTGCCCTGAGGAACGCTATAGCAAATATTTATTTATACAATACTTGCTACTCTGCTGTTTTATTATGGGGATATTATCTTATACAACACGTATTGCCATTTTAGAAAAAATTACCAAAGGAATTTATCTTCCATGTTAATGCCAAGAAAAGTTTGCTATTTATAAGCCATATAAAAGGCTTTTTGGAGTAGAATAGGGAATAAATAAAAACACTGTCCGATGTTAAAAATATTTTCTTACCGTTCATATCTTTCAGTTGAAATCTGCCTTTTCAGAACATCAAGATCTGTTTGTAATTGTGCCATTTTAGCCCGGAGCATGGTGTTTTCCCGGCCTTGACTATTTCTTAAAAATAAATTTAAAAAAATCAAGTAAGTAAGTAATAGATACTCTGTTTAGAGTCAAGTACTATGGAATTTTGTTTCTGTTATTAATAAAAACAAATGGAGGTGACATATAAGGATAAAAAGAGACTTTTCAACAATAACTTCATAATCGTCAGGATTTCCATCACGAAGTTTTCTTTTCATCTCATTTATAAACAAACATTTACTGAGCTTCTAATATGGGCTAGGCACTCCAGCAACGCTGGAGATGCAAATTTGAGAAGACATGAATTGCAACACTGAAATGTAAAGTATTTTTATTGGCTCTTTCTTGACTCCTACCTCGGGAAGAGTAATACTTCTGACTCCTTTTAAAAGTTAATTATTGGGACTTCTCTGGTGGTGCAGTGGCTACGAATCCGCCTGCCAATGCAGGAGACATGGGTTCAATCCCTGGCCCAGGAAGATCCCACATGTCACGGAGCAACTAAGCCTGTGTGCCGCAACCACTGAGCCAACGCTCTAGCGCCCACGTGCTACAACTGATGCAGCCCGCGCACCGCGAGCCTGCGCTCTCAGAGACCACTGCAGTAAGCCCAGGCACCGCAAGGAGGCGCAGCCCTGCCGGCCACAGCTAGAGAAAGCCTGCACAAAGGACTGAAGACTCAGCACAGCCAAAAATAAGCAGATAAATAAAGTTAATTAATTATTCTACTTATACTATCTATCCTGGGTTTCACTCCCTCTTCCAAAAATATGTCCAAACTTCTCCATCCTAAAAAGCCACCATCATCAATCTCGTAAAAAGTAATCCATGTACTTATGAGGGTCAAATTTCACGCTTTTCAAAGTTCTTTTCCTAATCCATAGCATGAAACACAGCCAACTCTCCCCATTCTGAAATGCTCTCCCTTTTCTCTGATTTTCCTCTTTGTTCCTCAACTGTAGACATTTTTCTAAAGGTCACTCATTCACTTTCATAGGTACCATTTCTGTAGTGAACATACACAAATTACAACTCCAAACGTGATGTTTCTTCTGAATTTCCAACAGGAGCTGCTACATAAGCAAAATATTTTGGTTTGTTACCACTGTTCCAACTCCCATCCTCCTCTCCCCAAAAATTGAAAAACAATTTTTTCTTGTTCCTCCAGTATTTTTCTATCATTTTCTTTATGTTACAAGTCTACAAAAAACTACTCATATTGAAAAATTATTTGTGACAGACTATTTCCCTCACATAAGCTGATTTATGACACTTACAGTTTGCTTTCTGAAAGGGTCAACTTCTCTTTAAGTAGCTGAATTTCTGTATCCTTCTCATGGGAAGTTAAATGGGAATGAAATTCTTTATCTCTATTTGTCGCCAACAATGATTCAAGGTTTTTAATTGTATGTCTCTCACTCGACAGTTGTTTTTTTAACAGCTCTGACTCTGATTTTGTATTTTCTAATTCCATTGCAACCTACAAGAACAAAGTAAGATACAATTTTAGAGTTACTCTGAAATATTATCTGGAGAGCTATACACACATCAGTTGCTTTATTCTGGGTACTGATGAAAGATTCTAAAATACTTATTAAGTATAATAAAAACATCTTATTTTCACAATAATCTTTGTTATTTTTAGTTAGGATTTATTTTGACCATAAGACCTATCCCAACCCTCAAACAATTTTCTATGCATTATTTTGTCAAGAAAGGGTAATTAACATAAAACTCTAAAATATGACCACTTTATCAGCCAGGAGGCCCTTCTGGTTTATTAAATATATATATTCTGATTACACAGCCAAACCAGCTTTGAAGCTTCTCTGTCTCTGAAAATAAAGTTACTACTAAATGAGTGAAAACTAGAAACACTCATGTTTAAGAATACACATTGGGTTGTTTAAAGTAGTGCTTCAGTTTAGGAATGCAAAGTTCCAGCTTACTCAACTTTCAAATTAGAGTAAAATTTTTATCAGGAAAAATATTCCACTTAGGGAGGAATAAGCTGCTCAATTCTTCACATAAGTCTTAAACAGAGAAAATACACTGGGATATGTTCCTATTCTATAATTAGAAGACTCATGTTCTAAGTACCCATCTGCTTCAAAATAGCACCTAACTTCATTATCATATTTGCCAAAGAAATCTTGGCAATGAATCTAATAGTCAAATCTAGTTGTCAAACTCCTGTAGTCAGAAGTCACTGCTCTAAAGGGGAACAAATATATTGGGTAGTGAATTGTAAAGTAAAACAATTAGAGTAGGGCTAAATAAAATAGTATGCTACAAGACAATCTTCTTAAGTTCTCACCCTCTCAAATTCAAGATTTTTGGAATTCAATTGTTGGGTCATAATATCTTTTCCTGAATCAAGCTTAATACAAAGTTCTCTAAGAGATGACAAATCATTTAACACTGCTGCTTTCTCATCTTCTTGGTGTCTCAGCTCTTCTTCTAATCTAGAGATAGCTTTTGCCATTGATGAGATCTGAGATTCATAAGCATGATGTGCATTCATGTGCTGAAAATAGAAAAGAAGTAAGTACAAAATTAAAGTAACCCAATAATTTTAAAGGTTTGAATCTGTATAGCTACAATGTCACTTTATAAAACTATAAGAGCCAATTTTTGCAATTTAAAAAACTTTGCAATTTTAAGATACACTCAGGAAGTTCTCTGCTATTTAAAGATGGCCTATATAAAGCTTAAAAAATAAATTATGCATAATCATTAATCATGGTAACTATCTCATTTATATCTAAAAGATGCAAAGATGAAAATTATTGTTTTAGGATTGTGAACCTAGGGATCTCTGAAGTTAAATTTTTCCTTTATAAACTCTCTTTGTTAAAACAATGATGGAAGTAAAGAGGAGAGTCAAAGAGTTGGCTTAAAACTCAACGTTCAGAAAACTAAGATCTTGGCATCTGGTCCCATCACTTCATAGCAAATAGATCGGGAAACAATAGCAACTGTGACAGACTTTATTTTTTTTAGCTCCAAATTCACTGCAGATGGTGATTGCAGCCGTGAAATTAAAAGACGCTTGCTCCTTGGAAGAAAGTTATGACCAACCTAGACAGCATGTTAAAAAGCAGAGACATTACTTTGCTAACAAAGGTCCGTCTAGTCAAAGCTATGGTTTTTTCAGTAGTCATGTATGGATGTGAGAGTTGGACTATAAAGAAAGCTGAGCACCAAAGAATTGATGCTTTTGAACTGTGCTGTTGGAGAAGACTCTTGAGTCCCTTGGACTGCAAGGAGATCCAACCAGTCCATCCTGAAGGAAATCAATCCTGAATATTCATTGGAAGGACTGATGTTGAAGCTGAAACTCCAATACTTTGGCCACCTGATGCGAAGAACTGACTCATTTGAAAAGCCCCTGATGCTGGGAAAGACTGAAGGTGGGAGGAGAAGGGGATGACAGAGGATGAGATGGTTGGATGGTATCACCGACTCAATGGACATGAGTTTGAGTAGGCTCCAGGAGTTGGTGATCGACATGGAGGCCTGGCATGCTGCAGTCCATGGGGTCGCAAAGAGTCGGACACAACTGTGTGACTGAGCTGAAATGATCAATAACATATATACTTATCACTCCTCAATTGCCTTGAGTTAAATTTTGAGTTTCAAAAATGGAATGTGCTTTAAAATTACATACCTAAAGTCATAATTAAATTTAAACTAATAATAGTATACAATTTTATGAGTTTAATCACTGAAATAATGAGCAAAATTTGAAATAAGACCCTTTTTCCTAGAATGATCCATATTTAAAATGGAGTAATAAATAAATTAGTAATTATTACAATAAATGAGTAATAAAATAAATGAGTAATAAAAATAAATATAAAGCTCTACTTCTAGAATTTAGGAAGAATTCCACATTTGAAAATTAAATTATTACACAAGATTTACTGAAATCATCAACATTAAAAATCTAATGCAGTGATGTGAAGATTTAATATATTTCGACAGTTGCAGAAAAATATTTGGATTTTCCAAATATTAATGAATTAGTCAAATTTCCCCAAATATACATAAGGCAATTTCATATACCACATAAGATAGGAACAATGACAAAGAACAAAAGAGGTAAAGAATAACTTCTGAGAATTAGGAGGTTGAGAAACATTGCTTTAGTTACATACTCATAAGAGAAAAGCATAGAAATAGTGTATTAGATTCCTAGGACTGTTGTAACAAACTGCTGCAAATTACTGGATGGCTTAAAACAACAGAAATTTATTCCCACACAATTTTGGAGGTTACAAGTCTGAAATGCAGCTGTTGGCAGAATTGGCTTCTGGAGGTTCTGAGGAACCATCTATTCCAAGCCCTTCTCCAAACTCCTATGACTGCTGGCAATCCTCGGTGTTCCTTGCTTTGCAGACACACCACTCCGATCTCTGCCTTCATCTTTAATTAGCACTCTCCCTCGCGTATTCTGTGTCCAGAGTTCTCTTGTCTCATAAGAATACCAGTCATTGGGTTATGGCCTGCCCTAGTCCAGTATGGCCTCATCTCAAATTGACTACACCTGCAAAGGCCCTATTTCCAAAAATGTCACATTCACAGCTACTGGTGGTTAGGATTTTAATATATTTGGAGGGGACATAATTCTAGCAATTCTCTGGCTTGTCCAAATTCACGAGTCCTGCCCATGTGCAAAATACGTTCATTCTATACCAACATTTCTAGCATCAACTCTTAAGCCCAAAATCTTATCTAAATCAGAACAGGTAAGATTCTGGGAATGGTCCATCCTGGGGCAAAATTCCTCCCCCTCCATGATCTGTGATGCTAGAAAACAAACTGCTGCTGCTGCTGCTGAGTCACTTCAGTCGTGTCCGACTCTGTGCGACCCCAGAGACGGCAGCCCACCAGGCTCCGCCGTCCCTGGGATTCTCCAGGCAAGAACACTGGAGTGGGCTGCCATTTCCTTCTCCAATAGAAAACAACCTCCCTCCCTCTAAAATACAATGGTGGAGCAGAAATACAATAGTCTCATTCAGAAAGGGAGAAAACAGAAGGAATCGAAGGAGTAAGTAGGTCCAGAATAAGTCTGCACTCAAGCAGGGCAAATTTCATTAGATTTGAAAGTCTAAAATGAGTGATCTCTAGCTTGATGCTCTGTCCTTTGGGCCCGCGAGGGCAGCCACACCTCTTGGCCACATGGCAGTGGTGCTGCCTTACAGAGTCAAGCAGGAAGCAGTCCAGTCCCCTGGGCCTATGCCCTCTGGGCCGGTGGCAATGCAACAGCCCCACCAGCTTTTGAGCAGCCCTGCTGGTCTCCCAGTCACTCTCAGAGACATTCTTCCCTCTTCCTGAAGGAGAACATAGGTTCGTAACTCAGTTCAGTTCAGTTCACTTCAGCTGCTCAGTCGTGTCCAACTCTTTGCGACCCCATGGACTGCAGCACACCAGGCCTCCATGTCCATCATCAACTCCAAGAGTTCACCCAAATTCATGTCCATTGAGCCAGTGATGCCATTCAACCATCTCATCCTCTGTCGACCCCTTCTCCTCCCGCCTTCAATCTTTCCCAAGATCAGGGTCTTTTCAAATGAGTTAGCTCTTTGCATCAGGAGGTCAAAGTATTGGAATTTCAGCTTCAACATCAGTCCTTACAACGAACACTCAGGACTGATCTCCTTTAGGATGGACTGGTTGGATCTCCTTGCAGTCCAAGGGACTCTCAAGAGTCTTCTCCAACACCACAGTTCAAAAGCATCAATTCTTTGACGCTCAGCTTTCTTTAGAATCCAACTCTCACATACATACATGACCACTGGAAAAACCATAGCCTTGACAAGACAGACCTTTGTTGGCAAAGTAATGTCTCTGCTTTTAAATATGCTGTCTAGGTTGGTCATAACTTTCCTTCCGAGGAGTAAGCGTCTTTTAATTTCCTGGCTGCAGTCACCATCTGTAGTGATTTTGGAGCCCAGAAAAATAAAGTCAGCCACTGTTTCCATTGTTTTCCCATCTACTTGCCATGAAGTGATGGGACCAGATGCCATGATCTTAGTGTTCTGATTGTTGAGTTTTAAGCCAACTTTTTCACTCTCCTCTTTCACTTTCATCAAGAGGCTCTTGGTTCTTCTACCCTTCCTGCCATAAGGGTGGTGCCCTCTTCATATCCGAGGTTATTGATAGTCCTCCCAGCAATCTTGATTCCAGCTTGTGCTTCCTCCAGCCCAGCGTTTCTCATGACATACTCTGCATATAAGTTAAATAAGCACAGTGACAATATATAGCTTTGAAATACTCCTTTTCCTATTTGGAACCAGTCTGTTGTTCCATGTCCAGTTCTAACTGTTGCTTCCTGACCTGCATACAGGTTTCTCAAGAGGCGGGTCAGGTGGTCTGGTATTCCCATCTCTTGAAGAATTTTTCACAGTTTATTGTGATCCACACAGTCAAAGGCTTTGGCATAGTCAATAAAGCAGAAATACATGTTTTTCTGGAACTCTCTTGCTTTTTCGATGATCCAGCAGATGTTGGCAATTTGATCTCTGGTTCCTCTGCCTTTTCGAAATCCAGCTTGAACATCTGGAAGTTCATGGTTCACGTATTGTTGGAGCCTGGCTTGGAGCATGTGAGATGAGTACAACTGTGCACTAGTTTGAGCATACTTTAGCATTGCCTTTCTTAGGGATTGGAATGAAAACTGACCTTTTCCAGTCCCGTGGCCACTGCTGAGTTTTCCAAATTTGCTGGCATACTGAGTGCAGCACTTTCATAGCATCATCTTTTAGGATTTGAAATAGCTCAACTGAAATTCCATCACATCCACTAGCTTTGTTTATAGTGATACTTCGTAAGGCCCACTTGACTTCACATTCCAGGATGTCTGGCTTTAGGTGAGTGATCACACCATGTGATTATCTGGGTCATGAAGATCTTTTTTGTACAGTTCTTCTGTGTATTCTTGCCACCTCTTCTTAATATCTTCTGCTTCGGTTAGGTCCATACCATCTCTGTTCTTTATTGAGCCCATCTTTGCGTGAAATGTTCCCTTGGTATCTCTAATTTTCTTGAAGAGATCTCTAGTCTTTCTATTGTTTTCCTCTATTTCTTTGCACTGATTGCTGAGGAAGGTTTCTTATCTCTCCTGGCTATTCTCTGGAACTCTACTGACCTGTTTTCTCCTTGTAAGATCCAAGAAGTTCAGCCTTCCTTTCAATCATCCTATTTCTGTCCCTTTCAGCCCAAGCTGGCAGTGTTTCTGCCGAGGTGACTGGATGGATCTATGTGTCACTCACCTAATTGCTTCACCAAGAGGTTGTCTAGCCACAGTCTCAGCCCTGCCTCCAGAACACCCTATCTGTACAGGCTAGAACTTTTCCAAATCATTGAGTCCTGGCTCCTCTCTTGCTTAGCAATTCCTTCCTCAATTTGTCTCTTTCCTTCATATCTTACTATAAACAGCAGGAAAAATCAGGCTGCACCTTTCATACTTTGCTTGGAAATTTCCTCAACTAAATATCCAAGTTCATCACTTTTAAGTTCTACTTTCCTAAGAGCAGACAGTACTTCAGCCAAGTCCTCTGCCATTTTCTCAGAATCTCCTTTCCTCCAGCATCCAAAAATCTTCCTCAACTGCATCTGAGACCATAGTGGAAGAAACATTCTTATTTCTGGACAATTTCCATTCATAATGATTTACATATTTTGTTAATAATAGAAGTTATATCTATAGCTTTCCTGTTTTTTCTGAGTCCTCACCTTTAATGTCTACCTTTTTATGAACAATCTTTTCAAGGTAATCAAGGCTTTTCTATCAGGCACTCAAAACCCTTCCAGAATGTGTCCATTACCCAATTCCAAAGGCCCTTCTCAGGAGTTTGTTAGAGCAGCACCCCACCTCCTGGCACCACAGTCTGTGTTTGTTCCCTAACGCTGCCATGACAATTACCACAGACTAGCCAGCTTAAACACAGAAACGCAGGCCCTCACAGTTCCGGGGTCTCATGTCTGAAATCTAAGTGTCAGCAGGATGGGTTCCTTCTAGAGGTTCTGTGGGAGACTCTCTCCAGCTACGGTGACTGCTGGCAGTCTGTGGGTCCCTCGCGTTGGCAGACACTTCATTCAATCTCTGCCTCTGTCTGCATGTGGCGTTCTCCCCTGGGCCTTCTGTGTCTGAGTTGCCCAGTAACACCAGTTACCAGACGAGGGTCCACCCTACCCAGCAGGACCTCATTGTAACTTGATTATATCTGCACAGACACCATTTCCAAACACAAGTCACATTCACAGGTTTCAGAGCTAGGACCTAAATATATTTGGTGTTTGGGGTGGTGGGGGGTGCATAATTCTACAGACTATGAGTAATCAATATTTTCTTCTAAAAAATGAAGACCAATTACAATACTCCACCAACAAAATGAAAGGAGAACCAACAACCATCAGTTCTACATCAATCTAACTTACTAAGGATTCCTATGTTTCAACTCAACTCAAAATTTTACTAAGAGATTTTTATTAGGCTCTTTTTATGGGAAAAGTTGGTGTAAATCCACATGCAAAAGAATAAAATTGGAACCTTATCTTATTTCATATATAAAAATTAACTCTAAATGGACCAAAGACCTCAACATAAGAGCTGAAACTATAAAACTCATAGGAAAAAAAAAAAGAAAAAGAAAAAAAAAAAAAGAAGAAGAAAAAGAAAAAAAAAAAAGGAAAAAGCTTTGTGATGTTGGATTTAGCAATGATTTCTTAGATATGACACCAAAAATACAGGCAAAAAGAAAAAAATAAATTGGACTTCATCAAAATTTAAAACTTCTCTGCATTAAGGATAAGACTGAGTGACAATGTAAGCCATGATATGGAAGAAAATATTCACAAGTCATATATCTAATAAAGGAGAAATATTTAGAATATAAAAACAACTCCTAAAACTCAACAACAACAAAAAACAACTTGATTTAAAAAAAATAAGCAAAGGATTTAAATAGACATTTCTTCAAAAAAATATACAAATGGCCAATTAGCACAAAAAGTATGCTCAACGTCATTAATCATTAAGAAAATACAAGTCAAAACCAAAATGAAATACTACTTCACTCCCATTGGGAAGGCTATTATTAAAAACAAACAAACCACACACAGACACACAGAGAGAAAATAACAAGCATTGGTAGAGATGTGGAGAAACCAGAATCCTAACATTGCAGGTAGAGATGTAAAATGGTACAGACCCTGTGAAAACCTGTATGGCGGTTACACAAAAAATCAAACAAAAAATCATAATATGACCTAGTAATTCAATGTCCAGGTGTATCTTAAAGAACAGGAACCAAAGACCTGAATAGATACTGTATGCCCATGTTCATAGCAGCATTATTCTCAATAGCCAAAGATGGAAATAAACCAAATGTTCATTGACAAATGAATGGATAAACAAAATGTGGTATATACAAAAAATGGGATATTATTCAGCCTTAAAAATAAATGAAATTCTGACACATGCCACAACATGGGTGAACCTTGAGATTTAAGTGAACCTTAGCGCTAAATGAAATAGGCAAAGTCACAGGAAAGTAGAATGGTGGTTGTCAGTGGCTGGGGGAAGTGAGTGGGAAGTCAGTATTCAATGGGTACAGAGTTTTACGTGGAGAAGATGAACACTTTCTAGAAGGACGGTGGTACCATTAAAATGGTAGATTTGATGTTATGTGTATTTTACTGCAATAGAAAAGTAATGGAGCTCTCCTAAGCAAATTATAGGAGAAGGCAATGACACCCTACTCCAATACTCTAAGAATTAATGACAAAAGATTACCGTTCAATTTGATTTTATCAACGTTTAAACCTCATTTTGATAAAGTGCCTTTGAATGTTTTCTGTTTTACTAAATTATGTCTGCACAAGAAAACTGAACACATTACCTCCTGGATTTCCTTTTCCAGCAGCTCCACTCTCTCTCGAAGGTGTCTCCTCTCTGTGTCTATGGAAAGAAGTTCCAGTCGAACTGAGCTGCTTTCTCCCTCAGCTTGATGGGCTTTGACTTCCCAGTCTTCAGCGCGGTTATGAAGCATCTGAAATCTATCTAACAAATCTTGATTTTCTTTTTCCTGGTTTAATCACAGTTAAATTGTTTCTAAATTAGTAATGGTCACTCACTGAAAACCCACGTAATAAACATACAACACATTGGGATTTTGCTTTAATTTAGGAAGCATAAGCTATCTGTGCAGATACTATACTAAATAGGACATGTAAGAAAATACACAAGGACAACAGGCAAGATCTCCACTTTCATATGTTAATATCTAATAGAGGAGACAGAACAAAGAAACATGAAAAAGTTAAAACAAAGTCAGTCTTAACTTTACCCTAAGCAATGTTCCCTCACCTTGGCAGCCATTAAGCTCTCCCATCGTGACACTTCGGTTATGTAATTATGAACTCTGCTCTTCATTTCTTCTTTTTCTTGCACCGCTGATTCTAATTCCAATGAAATTTGCTACAAATCACGAAATTGAAGACAGGTATAAAATGAATGTAGCACCTAATGAGTTCTACTTATGTTTAAGCAGCTCTTTCTGAATTTGGGGACTAAGAGAGAGTAGGAAAAAAGGAAAACTGTTCCTAAGTATTATTTTCACATGTGTTTTTGACTGATCTTGACTTTTTAACCAATTATTACCATACATCTCCCACAATATAACTGACCACATATCTGGTACTTAAACTAAGGGCTAACTATGCTCAGGGATTAATATTTTTAAAAATTTATATATCAGCAATGTGCTCTATAATGAGTGATTTTAAAAATGTAAAATATTTAAAACAAGAAAATCACTGGTTTTCTTGGTATGATCCTTTAAAAACTAGTACAAACAAAGCCAATATCTTTCAGTATTTGCCATTCTAAAATATTCATTAATTAGCTTATAGGTAGGTAATCTCTAAGCCACTGGAAGTAAGTACAAATAATTAAAATCTATCATGGGCCTTTAAAACACAGCAACCTTGCCTTGGGAGTGATACTGAGGTCCTCGTGCAACAGACTGACAACGGTTTCTGCCAGAGAGAACACCATGCCCCCAGCTTCAGGATTCCTCGCAACAAAGCCTACAATGGTGTCTGATGGTTTATTACTGCTACAATATACAGCAGTATTCTAAGCCACATTTTAAAATACCTTTATAAACAATATTCTCCCTAAAGAGTTATTTCTTTCATTGCTCATATTTATATAATTAAAATTTAGAAGACATAGTATTTAGAGCTTTAAAATTTAGCAAACATTGAATATATTGTAAGACTGTGCATTATGAAACTGTCAAAGTTTATGCACTGTGCTCACACCTGGTTTTCTCTTGCCATTGTAGCCAGATCATCCTGTAATCTTCTGTTTTCCTTAAAAGACATTTCTTTAGATCTTCCTACTTCATCAAGTTCTTTGTGAGCCGCATCAAGCTGGCGCCGGAGGCTGCTTATCTCACGGTCCCGATTAATCAATGTTTCCTTTAGGTGGCTGTTACATGAGTGGGGTAGCAATAACAAAGAAAGCTTTTTGGAAAATTTAGTTCATTTAAAAGGGAACTATTTTACTCTGAATTAAATACACTAAGAATGCAAGAAATTACAACTATGCAAGCTATGGATTGGGATAAAATATTTGCAAATGATACAACTGACAAGGGCATAATTTCCAAAATGTACAAACAGCTCATATAACTCAATAACAACAAAAAAAAATCAAGTAACCCAATCAAAACATGGGCAGAAAACCTAAATAGACATTTCTCCAAAGAAGTACAGCTGACCAACAGGCACACTAAAAGAGGCTCAACATTACTAATTATTAGAGAAATGCAAATCAAAACTAAAACAAGGTACCACCTCACACCAGTCAGAATCGGATGTCATTAAAAAGTCTACAAATAATAAAAGTGGAGAGTGTGTGGAGAAAAGAGAATTCTCTCACACTGTTGTTGGGAATCTAAAGCGGTGCAACCACTATTGAAAATAGCATGGAGGTTCCTCGAAAAAACTAAAGAGTTATCGTATGATCCAGCAATCTTACTCCTGGGCATATACCCAGACAAAACTATAATTTGAAAAGATACATGCACCTCTATGTTCAAAGCAGCACTGTTTACAATAGCCAAGACATGGGAGCAACCTAACTCTCCACAGACAGGTGAATAGACAAAAACATGTGGGGTGTGTATATATATATATACACACACACACACAATAGAATATTACTCAGCAATTTAAAAAATGAAATAATGCCATTTGCAGCAACATGGATGGACCTGGAGATTATGATACTAAGGGAAATAAGTCAGAAATAGACAGACAAATTTCATGTGGTATCATCTCCATGTGGAATCTAAAGTATGACACCAATGAACATATTTATGAAACAGAAGCAGACTTATAGGTATGGAGAACAGACTGGTAGTTGCTGAGTGGGAGGAGGTAGGAAGGGAAGGACTGGGAATTTGGGAGTAACAGTCGCAGACGAATGTATAGAGAATGGATAAACAGCAAGATCCTACTGTGTAACACAGGGAACTATATTCAATATCCTACAGTAAACCGTAATGGAAAAGAATATGATAAAGAACATACACATAGAACTGAATCACTTTCCTGTACAGCAGAAATTAACACAAAACACTGTATATCAACTATACTTCAATAAAACAGAAAAAGAAATGACAACTACTGCATTAAGACACTGATTAATTAGGTGACGAAGACACTTTAGATCTCCACCAATCATTATGTGAAAATAAAGTCTTAAAATATATTTATCATCATAAAATTAAAGTAAAAGCAGAAGATTTTCAAGTGTCAGTAGAACACAAATGATTCAAGTGGTAAGTATGTATTTAATGTTTTAAGTCCCTCCTATTATATAACATGTTGCTGTTGCTGCTGAGTCGTGTCTGACTCTCTGCGACCCTGTGGACTACAGCCCGCCAGGCTCCTCTGTCCGTGAGATTCTCCAGGCAAGAACACTGGAGTGGGATGCCATTCCCTTCTCCAGGGCATCGTCCCGCCCCAGGGATTGAACCTGCGTCTCCTGCACTGCAGGCAGACTCTTCACCGCTGAGCCACCACGGAGGCCCATATAATACGTAGGGTATATAAAAGAAATACAATCGGTGCCATTTTTCTTGAAGTAGAGAGACTAGATACAAAATGTAAAATCTTGCAACAGTATTTAAAAAGGTGTAGATGTGGAATAAATTCAGTACTAGCTGCTGAGGTAATCTACGTTTTGATGATTAGGGCCTGCACAGTCTAACTGCAATAGAAATAAGGAGTAAGCAGGTATGTAAAGGAATAATTAATATGACATAATTGTTTAGACGTCAATGACAGAGGGAGAAAGTTAGATAACAATTTCCATGTAAGAGATTGAGAAAATGATAACTGCCACTGACAAAAATAGGAAAAGTGAAAATAGAAATTTTCCTATTGCCAGACTTCTAGCCAAATAGATAATGCTGCATTCACTGAAAATTTCTTAAAAAGCTGGATGCCACTCCATCAATTACTTACTTCAGAGAAGATTCATACTCTGAGACTGTTATCTTCATCTGAGTAATAGTTTTTTCCTATAGAAATTATAAAAATATATCAGATTCTAGACCATTCATGTAGAAGTATCTCCAGTTGATATCTAAAATTTATCACATTTATATAGTTTAAATTTAATCATATAACATGTTATAAAAGAAGCCTCTATGTAAAGATATTTCTATGTACCAATTTTATTTCACATATTGGCATATTTCTACCGACTCTAAGAATCTGAATTGTTCCTTGAGTTTGCTGTAATCATATATGATAAAATTGTATTCTAGAAATAGAATTTTTAAAAATTCAAATTATTGGGATAAAATGAAATTTAAACATATTAGAAAGATGGCTCTGGGTCTTGGGAACTCGCACATGGTTCTTATGAAATAAGAACTGTATATCTTGTAAAGCAATTATCCTTCAATTAAAAAAAACTGCATTTATGAAACAGAATAAAATAAGATTTTCTGTTCAGATGGCAGATAATATTACTTAATAGTCACATACTTTACTAGCTAGGTTTTCATGTAAGTTTGCAATCTTTTCTGTCTTCTCATCCACAGTCTCCTGAAGGATATCTTTTTCTTTATCAATAACACCAATGGTCTTTTTCATTACATGAGCCTCTTCATTCTGTGAAGTCATCCTGAGGTGTAGTTTACCTATAAATGAAAAGAAATGTTTCTTAGACAAAGTAAATTAGGATCAGCAAAAACAAAATTTAAGAACACTTACCTAATTTTTCCTCCAGTATTTTAACTTGTGCTTGGGCTGATTCAAGTTCACTTCTTTTCATGTTAAGTCGGTGCTGATAATCCTCAAGTGACCGCTGTAGTTGCTCATTTACTAGCCTAAAGAGTCAGCAGACAAAAACAAACGGGATTCTTTATCTCTGGTGGAAATAACTTTTAAAAAATGAAAGATCTTAAAAAATAATTTGCTTATTTTAAAAGCTTCTTTAATTTCTTATTTTAAAGCTCTTTCAATATAATCAATGGCATTATATTATATATATTTGTCTTTTCTTCAAAATATTCCATCTTTCTAAAAAATAATACAGTATAAAAATAAAATTAATTGTATGTATTTTTCTAGAGGCTTCCTTGTAGTTTTAAAGCTTTTCTCAGTTTTCTATCATCAACTCTCTTTCTCTTAAAACCTATTTCCAATAGTCAAGGCAAAGTCCTGTTTTTATAGAATGGCCTCATCCTTCAAGATTCTGACCATCCTGACCAGTGAGCTTTTAATTCTGCTTCCTATTCTGAATATTCCGAATACCAGACCATCTTACCTGTCTTCTGAGAAATCTGTAGGCAGGTTAAGAAGCAACAGTTAGAACCGGACATGGAACAAGAGGCTGGTTCAAAATTGGGAAAGGAGTACATCAAGACTGTATATTGTCACCCTACTTATTTAACTTAAAGGAAGAGTACCATCATGAGAAATGCTGAGCTAGATGACTCACAAGCTGGAATCAAGATTGCCAGGAGAAATATCAACAACTTCAGATATGCAGATGATACCATCCTAATGGCAGAAAGTGAAGAGGAACTAAAGAGACCCTTCATAAAGGTGAAAGAGGAGAGTGAAAAAGCTGGCTTAAAACTCAACATTCAAAAAAGAAGATCATGGCATTCAGTCCCATAAGTTCATGGCAAATAGATGAGGAAACAACGGAAACAGTGAAAGACTTTCTTTTCTTGGGCTCCAAAATCACTGCAGATGGTGACTGCAGCCATGAAATTAAAAGACACTTGATCCTTGGAAGAAAAGCTATGACAAAGCTAGACAGTGTATTAAAAAGCAGAGACATCACTTTGCTGACAAAAGCCTGTAGAGTCAAAGCTATGGTTTTTCCAGTGGTCATGTACAGATGTGAGAGTTGGACCACAAAGAGGGCTGAGTGCCCAGGAATTGATGCTTTTGAACTGTGGTGTTGGAGAAGACTCTTGAGAGTCCCTTGGACTGCAAGGAGAACCAACCAGTCAATTCTAAAGGAAAACAACCCTGAATATTCATTGGAATGACTGATGTTGAAGCTGAAGCTCCAATACTTTGGCCACCTGATGTGAAGAGCTGACTCACTGGAAAAGACCCTGATGCTGGGAAAGACTGGGGGCAGGAGGAGAAGAGGATGACAGAGAACGAGATGGTTGGATGGCATCACCAACTCAATGGACATGAGTTTGAGTAAATTCTGGGAGACAGTAAAGGACAGGGAAGCCTGGCGTGATGCAGTCCATGGGGCTGCAAAGAGTTGGACACAACTGAGCAACGACAAATTCTGAATACAGACATGAACCAGAATGAGAGGCCATTCCATTTAGTCTGCTTTCCATCTTAGGATGTACATAGTGCCTTGCAAGGGAACAAGAGGGGCAGAAAGAAGTTTCCACCTTAGTTCTTCCCAAATAGTATTCCTTAATTAAACAAACACAGCAAGCTGTTGGTCTTATTACATTGTTTGTTCTGATTTTGTGTAATAAGTGTTTCCTAAATCTGGCCACTGTTCTCCAAGTTCACTGCCACTGTTTGACTCCTGGTCCACTGTCTCCAGTGTTCTCCATCAGTCTCTTAAGGCTCTGAATCCACCTTCCCTATTTTTGCCATAGTTCACGTCCTAACAGGAATGTTACTCATGTCACCCCTTAGTTAAAAATTTCTGTTTTTTCTCCATGTTTATACAGTAAAATCCATTCACTCTTAGTTATCATACTTAGTTCTTTATAACCTGAGTCAACCTGTAGATACAGTCTACCTGGGCCATACTGACCTCCTTACCATTTTTTAGACACATCACCTTTTAGACTCTGTAATAAATATTCTGATTTTAGATTTCTTTGAAAGAAGAATGAGACTAACAATGACACAGGTAGCAAAAATTTTAGCAATTCTACACTACGGAGTACAAATACTGGGCTGACCAAAACAGTTAGGGTTTTTCATAAGACATCACAAGAAAACCCCAAGGAACTTTTTGGCCAACCCAATAATATGAAGTACAGGCATATCTTGGAGATATTGTAGATTTGGCTCCAGACCACCCCAGTAAAGAGTATACGGCAATAAAGTGAGTCACGTGGATTTTTGGTTTCTCAGGGCATATAAAAGTTATGTTTAAGACTCACAAACATAGAAAATGAAACTATAGCTACCAAAGGAAAAGAGGGAGGGGTAAATTAGGAGTTTGGGATTAGCAGGTAAAAACTAGTATATTTAAAATAGGTAAACAACAAGGGCCTACAAACTAGTATGTAAAAATAGATAAATAACAAGGTCTTATAGCACAGAGAACTATATTCAATATCTTATAATAAACCATAACAGAAAGGAATATGAAACATATATGTGTGTATATATAAATATATATATACTAAATCACTTTATTGTACACTGAATCACTTTGCTATATACCAGAAAATAACACAGCATTGTAAATCAACTATACTTCAGTAGAAAATAAAATTCAAATTCAAAGCCATTAAAAAAATAAGTAAATAAAAATAAAAGCTGTGTTTAGATTATACTGTAGTCTGTTAAGTGTGCAATAGCATTACATCTGAAAAAACAATGCACATACCTTAATTAAAAAAAACTTTATTTCTAAAATATAATAACCATGGTCTGGGCCTTCAGTGAACTGCTATAATAGTCAAAGCTCACTGAAGACAGATCATCATTAACAAATATAATGAGTTGGAAATATTGAAAGAATTACCAAAACGTGACACAGAAACCCAAAGTGAGCTAATGCTGTTGGAAATATGTCACCAATACACTGGCTTGACACAGGACTACTAAAAACCTTCAATTTGTAAAAAACACAGCATCGGTAAAGAGCAATAAATTGAAGCACAGTAAGACAAAGTATGCCTGTATCTGTTAGGGAGATGTTTGAAGGAGGCAGATGCAAAAATTTGCCTGCAACCATATTAATCTGTGAGTCTTTAAACGTACAGGTGCTCAAAACCTACCCAAATTCACACAGTTAAAAAAACCTCCTGAGGTCAGCCCCTCAGTCCATACTGTACAAAGCCTCCCACAGTTATTCTGTCATAAGGGCAGCTTTGGGAACTTCTGCTTTTCAAAGACTTAGCCCAAAAACCACTGTTATGAACCATAAATAGCCACAAGCTCATGCTCAGAAGCAAAATAAAACTTCAGTAAACTTACCTAAGGGAGTTCATCTCTGTTTTCTGATGAGATGAGTCACCAGCCACATGGCTAAGTTTTTGAGCTTGGAATTTTGCTTTTTTCTCTAAAGACTCCATTGTTTCTTTCATTATAAATATTTTAGACTTTAATTCACATTTTTCGTTTTCAAGCTATAATTTTAAAAAATTAATAGGGATATGTCTCAGTTTCTTTTCCTTAAGCACTCTTTAATAATATTTCTGGAAGAAAACTAAGGAAATAAATTAGACTTATTTAAAAATACATTAAAAGTCATGTGTACACTTTAGGTTCTAGATGTAAGAGCAGGTAAACACATTTATCTCTCCTCTTCAATATCACTGAAACCAAAGAAAAAAGGAAAGACAAAAAAGGAAGGAAAGAGTATGTCCATAACAGCAATGAAGCAGGAAGGGAAAACACCAGCAGGAAAAATTTCTAAAAAAAGTAGACAGTTCTGAATTGAAGAAAAATCAGGACAGAAAACACTATCACTAAAACACAAAATGGACAAGACTTGTATAAAGAAAGTGAACGTTTTCCTAAAGAGCACAAAACACAGCCTGACTTAATGTAGACACACCGTGTTTCTCAAGGGGAACACAGTATTGGAGATGAATTAAAATTTCCCAACATAATTGTAAATCCCATGAAATTTCAATAAGAGTCCTAACAAAATCTTTTTAAACTAGATAAGTGACTTATATTTCATTCTAAAATTTATTTAGGAGAAAAGAAAGTTAAGAAAAAAACAGTAAAAACTGGGGGGGTGGTTAAGAATGCAGCTAGACTTGCTTTATGAGATATCAAAATAAATTTAAAAGCCACTGTAATTAAAACAGTATGAATTTCACATATGGACAAGCAAACATATCCCTGATGTAAACTGTAAAAAGGCAGCATTTTAAGAAAGTGGGAAAAGAATAAACTCTTTAAAAACTAGAGTTGGGACAGCCACTCATTGGACACAAAAAATAAGCTAGATTTCTATTTCATTTTATATACAAAAATAAATTCTAGATGTAATAATGATCTATCTATAAAACTCAAAACCAAGAAATACTAGTGATAAATTTAAGTCTTCCAGTTAAGATGGCAGACTGACCACACACATTTTTATCTCCTCTTCCTCTAGAAACAGCGCTAAAATGACAGTAAAGGTTAAATATTATACTCTTAAGGACAAAGAGAACAAGAAAGAAAACAAGGGTGAACCGGTGACTTCAGTAACTTGTAGGAATAGTCACTGCAAAACTGTTTACAATAGCCAAGACATGGAAGCAACCTACATTCCCACTGATAGAGGAATAAAGAAGATTTGGTACATATATACAATGGAGTATTACTCAGCCACTAAAAAGAATGAACGAATGCCATTTGCAACAACATGGATGGACCGAGAGAGTGTCATACTAAGTAAGTCAGACAGAGGAGAAATATCGTATGATTTCTCTTATATGTGGAATCTAAAAAGAAATGATACAAATGAATTTACTTACAAAACACAAAGAGACTTGCAGACTAAGAAAATAAACTTATGGCTGCCAGGGTGAAGGGATAGTTAGGGAGTTTGGGAAGGTCATGTACATGTTGCTATATTCAAAATGGCTAACCAACAAGGACCTATCGTATAGACATGCAACTCTCCTCAGTGCTCTGTGCCAGCCTGGACGGGAGGGGGATTTGGGAGAGAATGGATACGTGTATACATACGACTGAGTCCTTTCCTGTTCACTGGAACTACTACAACACTGTTAATCAGGTATACCCCAATATAAAACAAAAAGTTTAAAGTCTGAAGAAAAAAAAAACCTGTGAAAGACAAAGAGTAGATAGAATAGTGGTTCAGAGTGAAAAAAAAAATACAATCTAAAGCAGTTTCTGAACTTAGAAACTAATGATGTTGACACTAAATAATTCTGTTGCGGGGGGCGGTCCTGTGCGTTGTAGGCTGTTTAGCAGTTATCTCTGCCCTCTGCTTACTAGATTCAAGTACTTTTCCTCCTTAATTGTGACAGACAAAATCCTCCAGGTATTGCCAAATTCTCTTAGGAGGCAGAAGTGACCCCAGTTGGTATCACTGACCTACAATGACCACGGTCAGGAACACCAATGAGCGGCCAGCCGACTGCACTGAAGCTGAGCACATGAGGCCATGCAGTGGTGGGGGAGTGTCCACTACATGGGCATTCCAGGTACGCAGTGTGACGCTCTCTAGGCCCATCCACGCTGCTGCACATGGCACTGTTCATTCTTGTTAACCACTGAGTAACATTCCATTGTAAGTGTGCGCCACATCTTCTTTATTCCTCTATCAGTTATCTCTTTCTACAAAGTTCTCTTGGAAATCAAAAATACACAAAAAATAAATAGAAGGGCTAAAAGATAAAGTTGGGTCAATCTCCCAGAAAGTGAGAAAAAAGTCAAAGAGAAAATAAAGAAGAAGGGATAAGAACATCAGATCTTTTTAGGAAGTCAAAAACCAACTAATAATAGTTTCAGAAAGAGAAAATAGAATAGTAAATTACCAAAGAAATGAAAACGAGATAAAGGGAGAAAACCCTAAAACTTTTCAGAAATAAAAACACGTCATGTACAAAGGACTCAGTAACAGAATAGCATCAGACATCTCAAAGAAAGCTGAAAGACAAATGAAGGACAGTATTCAAAATTTTTAGTGAAAACAATTCTCCAATTGAGACTGGCATATCCCTAAGCCAGATCATAAATCTGAAAGTTGAATAAAGACATTTTCAAACAAATAGACTAGCAACAAAATTTCCTCCCATGCATTCTCTTTCAGGAAACTGCTGGAGAAGGTACTGTGCCAGAAGAAGGAACAAACCAAGAGAGAAGAAAACATGAGGTTCAGCGTAGGAGGGGCAGACAGGGAAAGTCTTACGAGGACAGCTATGGAGAGACATAGTCCGTAAGGACGCAGGAAGATGGAAAGCTCAAGAAGGAAGGTCTTTAGCGGGGAAAGGACCAGAACTGACAGGTTTGAAAACAAAAAATACTGAAAGGCATGTGGCAGAAATAAAGTCCGTGATAAAAATCAGCAATGAAAAACAGAAAAGTAACAAAACACAAAACAAAACAAAACAAAAGCAATGAGTAACTCTAGGAAAGTGTCTACAAGGAAAAAGGCAAGAGTAATATTGTTCCACTTGGCTGAGTCATAAACCATGGTAAGTCTTAGCAATATAGACAGTAACTATCAAAGAGAGTAAAACATCTAATTAAACTATGTTAACCTAATGGGGGAAGAATAGGGGAGTGCTAAGCGATCAACTACCATCCTGGAGACTCACTAAATAATCTTAAATCCATAAATAGCACAAGCAGTTATTTAGAAACAGGGAGGTAAACACCAGGAAAAGAAGTTAAACCACTGTGGACGGTAATCTGTGGGATAGGGAAGTGAGAAGGGAAAAAAAATTGCACTAAAAGTTCCAGATTCTTATATTACAAACAAAAGTACATGCAAGGTGTGAAGATTAAAAACAGGAATCACCTGGCTTAAAAAACACTACCTGAACCTCTGACACTACTGTGAGCAGTCTCCGGTCACACCCCTTCATCCCTGCCCACAGAAACAGCTATCCTAGGTCTCGTGTTTCTCATTTCTTGCTTGCCTTAGCACACCACATCTGTATGAATCTCCAAACAACATACAGTTTATGTGACCATGTTTTGAAACTCTATATAAAAAGAATCATACGGCATGTTTTCTTTCTTCTTCTTTTGAGGAATAATTTATCTCTGGCTGTACTGGGTCTTTGTTGCTGGGTGGGCTTTTCTCTAGCTGTGGAGAGTGGGGGCTGCTCTCCAGTTGGGGTGCTTGGGCTTCTCACTGTAGTGGCTTCTCTTGCTGCAGGGCGTGGGCTCCAGGGCACGTCGGGCTTTAGTAGCTGCAGCACACGGGCTCAGCAGTCGTTGTTCTGGGCTCTGGAGCACAGGCTCAAACACTTGCGGCACACAGGTTTAGCTGCTCCGCAGCCCTGCGATCTTCCCAGATCGGGAATCAAACCTGGATCTCCTGCAATGGCTGGAGGGTTCTTTACCCCTGAGCCACCAAGGAAGCCCCTACACGCTCTCTTCAACATATCTGTAAGATTCATGCGTGCTGATGTCTGTGCCTACTGCTGTTCATTTTTGTTGCTCTGTAACGCTCCACTGTATGACTTATCACTCTTTATCTATGTTCCTCACAACTGACACCTAGATTGTTTTCTATTTTCTGTCAGTGAGCAAACATTTTAGGTTTTCTGAGCCTTACGGTCCATTGCCACTACTGTACTATAACACAAAAAGCTGTAGACAACGTATTAACAAATGAGCATCGCTGTGTTCCAATAAAAACTTTATTGCAAAAACAGTCTGGAGGCCAGATTTAGTCTGGGGGCCATAGTTTATTGACTTTGATTCAGGGTTCAATGGATTTGTTGACTAATAAGAGTAATTTACTGGCCAACCTAGAACAATGCCAAATTATTCTTCAAAGAGGTACCAGTTGGCACTCCCAGAAGCTTCACATACTAATAAAACTAGCTATAACTTGTTAATTTATGATGACTTGAAAGATGTGAAATGGTTTTGCTTTGGTTTTAGCTGGCATTTCCTCTATTTTTGAGGTAGAACATCTTTTTATATTTATTAACCATTCATAATTTCTTCTACCGTGAAGTGTCAGTTCACAACTTCTGTCGCTTTTTTTAGATTAAACGTACAGCAAGTTGTTCTCTTAATTAGTGGCTGTCTTTTCAACTTAGAGCTATTTGATGAAGCTACTCCTGTCAATGTGGTCCTATTTATCTATGTTTTCTTTAAAGGAATAAACTTGTTGTGTCTTGTTTAGGAGCAGACACTCTGGAATGAGACACCTGCTAGCTGTGTGATCTTCGGCAAGCCTCCCCTTTGCCTCACTTTCCTCATCTGTGAAATAGGGATAATATTAGCACTTACTGCTTGTAGTTGCTGTGAGAATTAAAATTATATGTATATGAATATATATAAAATGTTGAGAAAATTACCTGACACACAGTAAATGCTATATAAATGACTGCTATTGTTATTTTGCTAAGGTAAAAAAGATTTTCTCTTGTATTTTCTTTTAAAATTTGGAGTTATTTCTTGAACACAAGGATGCAAGTAACCCTGAACTGATTTTTGGGTCTGGCATATCTTTTAGGTAGGATCCAATTCCTTTTTTAAATACATATATATGAACAGTCAATTGTCCCAGAAACAAGTGAAGTGAAGTGAAAGTGGCTCAGGTGTGTTCGACTCTTTGCAGGTCCATGGAATCTTCCAGGCCAGAATACTGGACTGGGTAGCCATTCCCTTCTCCAAGGGATCTTCTGAACCCAGGGATCAAACCCAGGTCTCCCACATTGCAGGTGGATTCTTTACCAGCTGAGCCACCAAGGAAGCCCATCCCAGAAACAGTGTTACTGAATAACTCTCTCTTATCCTGCTGATCTGAGTCCTCTATATATCGAATTTCTATAATTTGTGGGTTTGCTTTCTACTGGTTTTATCACTCTTAATCCCTGAGCACTACCACCCTATTTTAAATACTAACTCTAAAGCCTTCATATCTAGTAGGACAAATTCCACAGTGTATTCTTCTTTAAAATTTCTTTGACTCCTGACTCTCTGCTTCCATGTAAATTTTAAAATCTATTGTCAATTTTCACACACACGCACACACATCATGTTCTTGGGATTTCAGATGAAACTACATCAATTCTACAGATGAATCTGGGGAGGATTTACCTTTTTTTACAAACATGATATCTGTCACCTTTTTAATAAACCTGATACATCACTCCATAAGATCTTAATGTCTTAATAAGGTTATAAGATATTTTCTATTAGGATCCTTCAAAATTATACACAGGCATCTTGTATTATTTCTTGCTATAAAAATGGTATGGATTTTCTTTTCATCTATATTGCATGGGATTTGTCATGCTACTGTAATTCACTGTGCATTCTGAATTGGAGGATTTCTGTGTTTCCCATAATACCTAGAAAAGTATCAGTTATTATGTCATGAAATACAGCCTCTCCCATATTCTAATCTCCTAGAATTCTGACTAAACAAATGTTGGACACTTTCACTTTATTCTCTAAGGCTTTAAACTTGGTTTATATTTTCTATCTCCTACTCTCTTTTCAATGACTTCTAGTACTTCAGATATATTTTCCAGTTTATTAAGTCATGCTTTTGGATTCTGGGCAGGCTAGAGTGATAGGGACCCTTAGTAACTAAAAATTTAGGCAAAATACATGGAACAATGGTTTTCAAGACACTGGGCATCAAGCAGTGATGTACAGTGGCCCCTAAGAGACATGAGATAAATGAGACGAGCCCGATCACTGCTCCAGCTTGTCGCTGGAAGAACTTCTAGGTGTGACACAGGAAAAGGAATCCAGCTGGACTCGGTGGCCCCCTGAACTCAGACTACGGGCCTGAGAGTCAAGGGAGGCCAGAGCAGTTAGAATTTATAGGGCAGATACTAGAGGGGACAGAGCATAGAGTGAGAGCTCCAGAATCTACAAACGGTGCCCCTGAGTCTCAGCTGAGCAGAAGCTCAGCCCACAGAAAGCTACCCAAGGCCAGGGAAAGAACCACCAAAGCATTAGAGGGAACTACTGAGGGCTCATGCCAAGTCAGCAATAGTTTCTTTCCCATCAGTCATTTGAAAACCTCGTAATTCATGCGGCAACAGGCAGCGAGTATACCCAAAAAGATTTGGTCTCAGCAGTAAAACAAAACTAGTCCAAAACTAAATGCTCCTCTAGTCCCACTTAAAAGCAAAACCAAAAAGGGTCAAGCTACTCCCATCTGACCTAACCGTATCCTAGAACAAACTTCAAGAGTGTTTCTAGGAATATAAGCTCTCCAGCAACCAAAAAAATAAAATAGACAATGTCTGACATCCAATCTAAAATTACCGGGAATGCAAAGAAGCAGGAAAATACAACCTAAGTGGAAGAGGAAAAAAAAATCAACTGGCCCAAGGTTGGTTGAGACAGATGATAGAATTAGTAGATGAATAAAAACAGTGAAGACATGGAGAAGGAAACTAGTCAAAAGGAAACACAGTGAGAAAAAAAAGAAGACTATCAAAACACTTACCAATTTGTTAAAAACCCTATCTTTAGTGGGAGCAATAAGGAATGAAAAGGAATTTCACTTTTATTCTAAGGCTATATTACATGATTTTTTGTTTAAAAAAACAAATGAGTAAACAACTATCATAGCTAACACTTAACGAAAGCCTATGATATGGCAGTGAATATTCTAGGTTCTTGATGTGTATTAATTCATTTAATTTTCACAAAAACTCTAAGAAATAAGTTTGAGTACTATTTCTATCTTACAAACAAAGAAATTAACAGATAAAAAGTTTAAGAAATTTGCCTACAGAAAACAGATGACAGAGATGTATTGATATGAATCCATGTAGTCAATCTTCAAAGTACACACTCCTAGTCAGTCACCGATACACAGCTTCTCTAAAATATTATTTTGTAATTTTAAAAACATACAGTACATTAAAATATAATTGAAACAGTCATTCATACAACAAAATATACCCCAAATCCAGTTTGATAAATTACCTGGTGATTAACACATGTCAAATGCTCAATAGTTTTCTCTAATTCTGATTTTCCAAAAATACTCATTTCCTGGAGATGCTGTAAGAGAATTTTATAGAAGATGTTCACTCATATCAGATAATAAAACAAAATTTTCAAAAATAAGCAATGCAATTCTACAGTACTATTTTGTCTTTTTATAACATAGAAAGGCTTTAGAAAGAAAATCACTAGAAATTTTACAAAAATGATGCTTTCGGTTGAAAACAAAAACAAGAGTTCTTCATCTTTTACACTCTACCTCCATGTGTGACTGTGACAGAAGCCACAGACTGATACGGGTTCATTTATAAAAATTTGTACAGATCAATCCATTAGCACAACCAAAAAGGGAAAAACCCAGCAGATTAAGTAAGCCCAGAAGTATGCCCTCATGAGAGGAGACGCAGGAGGAACAACAGATGGGCTCAGGAAGACACAGAAAACAGAATACTACAGGGTGACGCAAGAGTTCAAAGTTTCAAGAGTGAGCTGGTCAATAATATAAACACAAGTGTTGTTGTTTTTGGTTATATTAACTTATCTGACTCTTGTTGATGCTAAGTCCAGGACAAATGATATGTTGGTGCTCTGTGAGAATTTTTCATGCCAATTCTTACTTCCATCCATATTATTCATTAAAAATGGGCTTCCCTGGTGGCTCAAATGGTAAAGAATCTATATGCCTACAATGCAAGAGAATCAGATCTCTGGCTCGGGAAGATCCCTGGGAAGGAAATGACAATCCATTCCAGTATCTTTGCCAGGAGAATTACATGGACAGAGGAGCCTGGCGGGCTCCAGTCCATAGGATCACAAAGAGTTGGACACGACTGACACTTTCACCACCATTCATTAAAATTAAGTTAAGACGTCTGATGTTTCGATTATATATTTCATTGAAGAAGTCACTCTACTGTAGGCCTTTTATTTACTAAATCATTCAGCCAGTACCAAGTACATATCATATACCAAGCACCAAATAAAGTGTGAGGAATACAGTAAAACAGATAAAGTCTCTGATGTCACAGATAGTATAGTCTAGTAAAGATAAACCTTAAGATATTAAAATAAAATTCATGAATATTTTGTAGGAAAAGGAACTTGAATGCAACATATTGGAAGGGAATCAGGGATCCAGAGTCCACTTCCTGTGTAAGGAAATGACGTTTAACCTGGCTCTTAAAGGATGAATAGAAATCAGCCAGGTGAGGAGACTGAAAGGGATAAATGAGTTTTCAGTAGCCTATGTTAAAGACAGGGGCACGAGAAAGTCCATTAAGCCTGGAGTTGAGAAAATGAGGGGTGGGGAGTGGGGAGGGCTAAGCCTGACCATGATGTAGCAAGGGCCAATCATGGAAGTCCCTGAGAATAGTTAATGGATTTTAAAACAGGAAGTGAAGTAAGCAGATTTACATCTTTGAACAATGACTCTGACTTCAGTGTAAAATACAGATTTGAGAGGCCACTGATACACTAGTGCAGTTGAGAGAATGGCCAAAATAGGATGGTAGCAGGGGAATAGAAACAAGCAAAGTGATGCAAGAGAAACCACTGTGAGCTCAGGAGCCAGAGTCTCTGTGACTTCATTAGCTGGGTAATCTTGGGCAAGTCATTATGACTATTTTTTATTAAGGTATAGTTAATTCACAATATAAAATAGGTCTTAGGTATACAACATAATAGTTCACAGTTTTTAAAGATTTACTCCATTTATGATTATAAAATACCAGCTATATTTGCTGTGCTGTACAATATATTCTTGTAGCTTGTTTATTTTATTTTTTTTTTTTTGTTTCCATTTGCTGAATTTATTTAAACAAATCAATTTAGAAATATCATAGAATTAAACAAAACTTCTGACATGTAAACATACTGCCGTGTTCCTGAAACAGATGTTAACACCTGATAAAAGTTAATAATCGCTTGTTGGGAAAGCTGTCCATTAATAAGGCCAGTCTTCAGCAAAACTAAAACCATTTTGTTTCTTTAGCTTTCCGGTGTAACAATGCAATACTATCAAACCACAATCAAATAGAAGAGACAAAATTGGATGGGTAGATCAGTACCATTGGTTACAGCTGTTAAACAGTTTCATTCTTGGCGCCACAGAAAAACAATTAAGCCAATCACATCAAATAAGTCATGGCTTTTTTTCTTTATCACAATTCACTAAGTGATGTTAATTATGGTCCTTGTCAAACACGTTTGGTAAAGGCTATTTACAGTGTACATGGCTGAGCATGCACTATTTATAGTTACAAAGATACCTGCCAGTTTATTACAATAGAATTACACAGTGCCTGAAAATGGTGAAACGTCTCACACATCATTTAAATCAATACAGTTTCAAGCAGGAAACGTTCCTTATTTGATCACGATTGCAATAATTACATGAAAATTCTTATAAAAACACGAATCCCCTTCAAGAAATTGATGCATATTCTACGCACTACAGGTTAAGGCAGTAAAAAAATGTATTCCTGATAACTGGAGGTCTTGACAATGTCAATTAAAGCTGTCTGACTCTAGTTTTTCATTCTCCATCATATACTCAAAGTTCTGTCTGTATAACTAGTTTGTGAAAGATCTCACTTGTAAAGTCAAAAAAGTATTAGTAACGAAGAAGAATTGATGCTGGAAAAAAGTAATTGCTAGGGAAAGGAAAAAAATATAAGTTGGATTTTGCCTGAAAGTTTTCAAATCATACACAAGAGCATTATTTGTGAGTCTCAACCTTAAAAGTATAAAACAAATACATAGAGTTTACCTTTCTTAACTTAAAATATACTGTAGTTTGTGCTGTACAATATATTCTTGTAGCTTGTTAATTTTAAACAAACTCATTAGTACCTTAAAAAAAAATTTTTTTTTTAATGTTTTATTTGGCCACATCACAGCATATAGAATCCTAGATCCCAGACCAGGGATCGAATCCACACCCGCTGTTTTGAAAGTGCAGTCTTAGCCAGGCCAACCAGGGAAATCGAATTCCCTACCCCATCTTGCCCCTCCCCCCACCCCTCTCCCCATCTTGCCCCTCCCCCCACCCCTCTCCCCACCAGCAACCACTAGTTTGTTCTCTGTATCTGTGAGCCTGAGTCTTTCAGACTAGCTTGTTTCATTTTTTAGATTCCACATGTAAGTGATAACATACAGTATTTGTTTGTTTCATTCACTAGCTTGTTTCATTTTTCTGATTGCACATGTAAGTGATAACATACAGTATTTGTTTTCCTCTGACTTATCTCACTAAGCATAAGGCCTTCCAAGTCCACCCGTGTTGTTGCAAATGGCAAAATTTAATTCTTTTTTATGGTCAAGTGGTACTCCATTGAATATACATACTACAGTTTCCTTATTCATTCACTGATGGACACTTCAGTTGCTTTTATATCTTGGGAACTATAAATAACGCTGCTATGAACATGTATCTTTCAAATGACTTTTTATTTTCTTCAGGCATATACCCAGGAGTAGTATTGCTGGATCATATATTATTATAGATCTACTTTTAGGTTTTTGAGGAATCTTCAAACTGTTTTCCACAGTAGCTACATGAATTTACAATACCAATAGTGTACAAGCATTCCCTCTTCTCTACATCCTTGTCAACATTTGCTATTTGTGGTCTTTTTGACAACAGCCACTCCGACCGGTATAAAGTGATACCTCATTGTGGTTTTGAGTTTCATTTCTCTGATGATTAGCGATGTTGAGCATCTTTTCATGTGTCTGTTGGTTCAGCAAATTATTTAAACTCACTATAACCCAGATACCACATCTGTAGGCATTGCCAACTGAAAAGGCAACTGTGAAGATTTATTGACAAAGCCCTCGTAAAACGCACTAAGAACAGAGTTTCCCACATGGAAAGGGCGTAACACGTGTTAACTATTATTAGAGGTAGCATCAGTAGGACTTTGTGATTAAATGAGAGATAGGAGTTTTCAGGGAGAGAGGACTCAGTGACGATGTCTGGGTTCAAAAACTGGCTGGACAGTGAAATAACAGGAAACTAGTAGAGGAGACTTAATGACTGAGCGGATTAGTTGAGTTTTTATGTAAAAAACCTGTTTAAACTCATAAATCCTGCCTCCTGTAATCCAGAAAGAGTCTGGTAATATGAATGTCACTTTTTCTGAGTTTTTGGTACTACTGTACTTTTTTATCCTACTTTTACATTCCTTAGTCATTTCAACAGATATGGAAAAGGATAAATCAGAAGCCTGTACTAAAAGTTGCCATATTACACAGAAGTTTTCCATTTGGTAACTGTGACACTTATTTTTATTAAAAAAGCACTTTGTGGAAGGCAATTTTCCAGAGGATCCAAACTAAAAGTACTCTGTTGGGGCAAAACTTTAACTGAAAATCTATGACATAAAGACCACCTTTATAATACTTAAAAGTTCTTATTCTTAACTTTAGGTACTAATTTCTAAACATTAATTCAATAATATTTATTGGAGGTAAACTATGGACTCCATAATAGTAACAATAATAGTTAACATTGAGTACTTTTAACGTACTGAGCACTGTTAAGTGCTTTATGTATGTTAACATTTTGGAGAGATTATGAAATAAAATACTGCCCAGAGATGACACCAAAAGCACAAACAAAAGAAAAAAATAAATTGGAATTCACCAAAAGTTTAAAATATCTGTGCTTCAAATAACAATACTAAAAAAATGAGAAGACAACCCACAGAATGAGGGAGGGAAAATATTTGCAAATGATATATCTGACAAGGGGCTTGTATTGAAAATATATAAAAGTATTCTTACAACTAAGTAAGATAATCCAATTTTAAAAAATGAGCAATGGATCTGAATAGACATTTCTCTAAAGAAGATATATAAGTGGCTAAATAAACATATGAAAATAAACACTTTAGTCATCGGGGAAATGCAAATCAAAATTAAAAAGGATACTGCTTCTACCAGCATGATGATAACAAAAAAGACAGTAACAAATACTGGTAAGGATGCAGAGAAATTAGAACTCTAACCCCTGCTAGTGGTACTAAAAATGGCACAGACACTTTAGAAAAACAGCTTGGCAGTTGCTCAAATGATTAAAGTTGACTCTAGGGTATACATCCAAGGCAAAAGAAAACATACCCACACAAAAAGTTGTATACAAATGTTCACAGCACCATTATTTGTAACAGCCGAAGAGCAGAAACCACCCCAATGATAAAGAAAATGTCGCCTATCCATACAATGGAATGTTACCCCATAATATAAAGTAATAAAGTACTGATACATATGACCTAACAGATGGATCTTGAAAACATTATGCTAAGTTAGAGAAGCCAGACAAAAACAAAAAAACACATACTGAATGGTTCAATTTATATGAAATATCCAGAGTAGGTAAATCTAGAAATGGAATGTAGTGGTTGTCTAGGCCTGAGGAGGATGGGAGATGTTAAGAGTGATTGCTAACCAGTACAAGTTTCTTTTTGACATAATGAACACGCTCTAAAAGTGATTGTGGGGATGGCTGAATAAGTCTGTGGATGTACTAAAAACTAATGAATTATACACTTTAAATGGGTAAATTATATGGTATGTGAATATCTCAATGAAGCTTTTTTTTAAGGGAAAAAAAAAAAAATCTCCCTCCATATGAGGGGCTGCCTATTGAGATCAGAATTGGTTCTTTTCTATAAAGAAAGAGATAATAAATGTTTTAGGCTTTGTGGACCACACAGTTTTTACTGCAATTACTCAGCTCTGCCACTGCAGCACGTAAATAAATGGGCATTCCCACTAGTATTATCAACAATGAAATCTGAATTTCACAATTTTCATATGTCATGAAATGTTCTTCTTTCGATTTTTTTCAATGATTTTAACATGTAAAAACCATTCTTAGCACGTTGGCCATATAAAAACAGTGTTCTGGATTTGGCTCATGGGCCATGGTTTGCCAACTCCTGATCTAGATTCAAAATAGTCATATCACAGGAAAACATAAAAAATAGACCTCCCTTTTCCTCAATAACTTACCTTTTAAAAATAAGTCAATCTAATTACTTACTTTTAACTTGTCTTTTAAAGCTTCCTTTTCTGCCATAATCCTTCTTAAGTCAGATAACGCAAGTTCCTTCTCCTTTTCTATGAGACTGACAGTATTATGGGAGACTGTAGTTTGGGCAGAGTCTTGTCTGAGTGCAGATAATTCTTCCTGAGCCTTAAAGTAGGAAAAGATATAAATTAAAAAACACTGGATATGCTCCCATTTAAAAAAAGGAGAACTAAACATATGCTACTTTTGCTCTCTTCCCGAATGCCACCAAAATGAGAGTAAAAGGATTCAAGCAATAATAGTAATAATTAAAACAAAAAGACAAGAAGATGGAGAGAAGTGCCAACCACAAAATTTTGAAAGCCAAATAGCAGATGGACAACTACTAAAGTAAGCAGACCCAAGAAAGCTGAAATCTAAGCCAACTGCAGGAAAAGCCCACAAAGTAGATCAATATGTACTGCATAATCCCAAAAAAACTCCAAAAGTAAGAAAAGCTCCTTCAACTTGGCCTTTTAACTCACATATCTTTCTCTTCCTCTCAAAATAGCAATAGGATTTCATGGGAGATTGGTATGAGAACAAAGTTTGGTGATAAACACAATGCTTTGCTCAGACTCACTTTGCCTTCTGACAACTGAGGCTTGTAACTGGTTCAACCTAGTGAATTTCCCCTCCCTATCTCTCAAAGCTAAGTCCTTAATATTCAATGTATCCAATTAGTTAGTGCTACCCACTGGAAGATACATATAACCCAACATGATTGAATCCCAAGCAAACACTTGACTCAGAGTCAGGCTAAGACCCATTCAGTAGTTTGAGAAACAGGGAATTATCCCAAAGTGACCTGACCCATAGAGAGGCTAGAAAAGAGGGAAAATAAATATGAAAAAACAATAGAAATCTCTGCTTTGGGCACAGGATGATAGTAGAAACTACAATGAAGGAATATCCCTAAAGTCCATATACTGGATATATACTGGTTCCATTATAGCTAACTGGTGTTACATAATCAATATCTTACTTCATTATATAAGACACTTAGTTTATCTCTTTCTGCTGTCAATAATTTAACATTGGACTGTATATCCACCATGTGCTTTTCAAATCTTTCTAGCATACGCTGAAGTTCGTCTCTTTCTCTTGTGACGAGATGGATATCTGAGTCGCAATCACCCTGAAACATAATTCAAGACAGAAGTTATCATTTCAAGACAATATTATTTCAAGATAATTCAAGACAGAATTATCACCACATGGTTGGCACAAGGATGCTGATGATGAGACTGACTGAAAGATGCTAACAGACAAAAAGAACACAACTTCCTTTAATGTAATTAAGGAACACAATTATTAATCTATAAGGAGAGCAGGAGAGAGAATGCTGGCAATACTGGGGCAAATTTCCAGGCCTTCGAGTTCCCAGCAAGAGACCCAGCTGCCACTGATCCTACTTGATTAGACCCCATCAGATGCTTCAAGTGTCCCCCTCCCCCCGTTGTTTATGCTGCTGTTGTAACTCAAGTATATCCCCAGACCGGAAGCATGCAGTATCTGGGAACATGCAAGGCATGCAAATTTTGAGGTATATCTCAGACCTACTCAATCAGAAACTATGGGGGCAGGGCCCAGTAACTGGTTTATCAAGCCCTCCAAGTGATTCTGATTCATTTGGAGCTGGGAATCACTAGTTCATAGCCCTCTCCACAGGAGGAATCAAGCGGGTATGTGAATACCTGCTAACCTGCTCACCCAGCACAAGTAACTTAACAGCCTAGCACATTCCTCAGTGTTTTCTGAGACTAAATCCAAGATCAATTTCCCAGGCATACCAGCCCCCAACTGTCCCAGCACTAAACCTATGTGAGCTCTATTTTTTCTGCAATCAGATAAATATTTCTACCAGACGGTGTACATTAGGATATTCACTGAATAAGCAAGTACTTCCAACATTCCTAAAACAAAATTATACCTATTATTTCAGTACAACTTAAAAAAAAAATCATTAACTTCATAGTTATTGTAGAAAATAAATATGGTAAATGTACACTTGGGGTCTATGGCATATTAATGTTCAAGTACTATATGCAGAAGCTCCAGATAGTGACAATCTGGTATTTTGCTACATTGGAAAGCATCCTGATCTATGTTATTCAATATCTACTATGCACATACCATGTCCAAAGTACACTTGGTAAATGGTAAATATCCATGAAGTATCCTTCACCTGCCACTTGGAAATAAGTTATCCTCTTGGTTAAGCAAGAAAAGTCAAGGGAAAATAAATGAGATTAGCTATCTGGACACCTTGAAGGACAAAATGTATCTGTATTACAGGATAAAAGCAATTAGGGTGAGGACTTAATTAACATTTAAATAACGATAAAAGAAAACCTATGACCTTAACCATATTTAAATAAAAATATTTTTACAGAAAGGAGGTGGTATGCCTAGATTTTAGAAAAGGGGAGCTCAATGAATAAGGATTTGACAGTCTGTTTTCATTATTATCTAGGTCTCAGCTTAAACACCACTCTCTGTAAGGAGTCCTTCCAGATTCTCCAACCTAATTTAGATCTCCCTCTATATACTCTCATAGCATTCTGAATATTTCCTGTATTCTTTCCTCATTAATACTTACTATAAATGAGATTATAAAGTTATTTTCACAACTGGGTGTTTAACGTGCGTTTATCACTAAAACCAGAGATCAAATTGCCAACATCCACTGGGTCATAGGAAGAGCAAGAGAATTAAAAAAAAAAAAAAAAAGAATCTGCTTCACTGACTGTACTAAAGCCTTTGATTGTATGGATCATATGGATCACAACAAACTGTGGAAAATTCTTAAAGAGATGGGAGTAGCAGAGCACCTTACCTGTCTACTGAGAAACCTGTATGCAGGTCAGGAAGCAATAGTTAGAACTGGACATGGAACAACGGATTGGTTCAAAATTGGGAAAGGAGTACATCAAGTTTGTATATTGTCACCCTGCTTATTTAACTTATATGCTGAGTACATCATGCAAAATACCAGGATGGATGACTCACAAGCTGGAATCAAGACTGCCAGGAGAAATATCAACAACCTCAGATATGCAGATGTTACCATCCTAATAGCAGAAAGTGAAGAGGAACTAAAGAGCCTCTTTATGACGGTGAAAGAGCAAAGTGAAAAAGCTGGCTTAAAACTCAACATTCAATAAACTAAGATCATGGCATCTGGTCCCATCACTTTATAGCAAATAGATGCAGAGAAAGTGGAAAGAGTGAGAGATTTTATTTTCTTGGGCTCCAAAATCACTGTGGATGGTGACTGCAGCCATGAAATTAAAAGATGTTTGCTCCTTGGAAGAAAAGCTATGACAAACCTAGACACAGTACTACAAAGAGAGATATCACTTCGCTGACAAAGGTCTGTATAGTCAAAGCTACAGTTTTCCAATAGTCATGTACAGATGTGAGAGTTGGACCAAAAAGAGGGCTGAGAGCCCAGGAATTGATGTTTTCAAATTGTGATGCTGGAGAAGACTCTTGAGAATCCCTTGGACAGCAAGGAGATCCAACCACTCAATTCTAAAGGAAATCAACCCTGAATAATCATTGGAAGGACTGATGCTGAAGCTGAAGCTCCAATACTTTGGCCACCTGGTGTGAAAAGCAAACTCACTGGAAAAGACCCTGATGCTGGGAAAGTCAGAAGGCAGGAGGAGAAGGGGACGACAGAAGACGAGATGGCTGGATGGCATCACTGACTCAACAGACATGAGTTTGAGAAAGCTCAAGAAGATGGTGAAGGACAGGGAAGCCTGGTGTCCATGGGGCCGCAGAGAGTCAGACGTGACTTACAGACTGAACCACCACCACCACTAAAACGCAAATGCCCTCAGAGATACAGGAGGTCCTTCTCACCACACCTTCAGTACTCAGCATGTAATTCAGTAAAATGAATGAATTCCCCACTTCGCTTAATGTGTCTTGTATGTATGTATGTGTGTTAATAATTCCCTTTTATCACTCCATTTTTCCTAAACACACATGCACACATACACAAACTCATGTACACATACCGACAATGCTAGACTGAGGATAGGAAACAGGTCTTCTTTATCTTGTATCCTGGATGCCACATTCATAGCATGCTCTCAGTACACATCTACTGAATTAAACCTAACTTTCTATCTACACCTGATGTGCTTGGGAGAAGGAAACGGCAACCCACTCCAGTGTTCCTGCCTGGAGAATCCCAGGGACGGAGAAGCCTGGTGGGCTGCTATCTATGGGGTTGCGCAGGGTTGGACACGACTGAAGTGACTTAGCAGCAGCAGCAGATGTGCTTTAAACCAGCAAATAATAAAGAAATAAAACATTTACTAGGAATTAGATGTTATGTTGGACCCTTATACAATGATGTCATGTAATCTTCATAAGAGGTTGTAGATACATTCCTCACTTTGCAAATGAGGAAGCCAGGGCTCCATGAGTTAGGTAACTTGTCTAAGGTCATAAAGCCAGTGTCTGGAGTTGAAGCTTCTAATAAGGTTTCAACTCCAAAGCATTTCCCATTACACTATACCCAAAACTCACATTTGGAAATCTGGTAAGTACAATGTCAAAGAGACCAGTGCTGTCCCTACACAGACAACAGAGAACGATAACCCTATATGCAAAACAGAAAAAGAGACACAGGTGTACAGAACAGACTTTGGGACTCTGAGGGAGAAGGCGAGGGTGGGATGTTCTGAAAGAACAGCATTGAAACAAGTATCCTATCAAGGGTGAAACAGATCACCAGCCCAGGTTGGATGCATAAGACAAGTGCTCAGGGCTGGTGCAATGGGAAGACCCAGAGGGATGGGATGGAGAGGGAGGCAGAAGGGGGGATCGGGATGGGGAACACATGTAAATCCATGACTGATTCATGTCAATGTATGGCAAAAACCACTACAATAATGTAAAGTAATTAGCCTCCAACTAATAAAAATAAATGAAAAAAAATTACCGATACAAAAAAATGTCAATATTTTTTCTGAGTTGCAGCAATCTCAGGAAACTCTGCCCAACAATTTGCTATAAAAAGCAGGGGTTGAAAACACAGCCTGTACCAAATCGAGCTTGAGAGAGGTCTATGCTGTCTGCCAACAACTGTTTCTAAACAAGTTTAAAACACCCAGTTTTAGGCTGGAATTTACTCCTTAGTTCACAGCACTCACAACTGTCTTACACTCCACCCATTTCACTCATGTACATCACCCATTATTCCCTACCACGCCTGAAATTTACTACTGGGACTCTAAAATGCTACCAAGGTCCCAACTTTCTAAACTTTACAAAATGAATCATGTCAGGTATCATTAGAACATTTCAAGAAATTAAATAAGATGAAGGGGGGAAGGACCCTCCTAATTTTACCAGTACCTTACCCGTATCTCAACTTGCCTTTCAACCATGAATTCACACCAAGCAAACAAATCCAATATTTAAAAGTATTGGGACACTTACCCACTCAGTTCTACTTAATAAGTTGATTAAACTAATCAACATTTTTGAAGAAGACTGTCCCACACAATGAAGGTGATCAATTCAGTGATTTCTTTTTCTTGATTCCTAAGTATATACAGAGCTTCAAAAACAACTCAGAACACATAAATTAACTTAACTGTATGTTCCCACCAATTCATTGTGCTCTTATCAGATAACAAAGCACAGTGGTTAAACTAACACTCTAAATCAAATTCAGCCACGAGCCAATGAGGTTAAAAAACAGTCTAATCAGAAAATGTCTCAAAACCATCTGGCAGTAGGCAGAAGATCTTCAACAAAAAGTTGACAGAGTTGGTAAATGCAGCCAAGTCTAAAATCAAATGTCCTGAGTTTTAATGACTGTACTTCCAACTTCTCTAATTTATCCAGTATGTAGATAATGTGAGGGTCATAGAAGCCTCCAGGAATCCACTAACTCCAACGTTTAAAAGAAAGAAGAATCTGGACACTATAAAAGCAGTGCTAGGGGAAGGTTCATAGCATTACAGGCTTACCTCAAGAAACAAGAAAAAAGTCAAATAAATAACCTAACTCTACACCTAAAGCAACCAGAGAAGGAAGAAATGAAGAACCCCAGGGTTAGTAGAAGGAAAGAAATCTTAAAAATTAAGGCAGAAATAAATGCAAAAGAAACTAAAGAGACCATAGCAAAAGTCAACAAAGCTAAAAGCTGGTTTTTTGAAAAGGTAAACAAAATTGACAAACCATTAGCCAGACTCATCAAGAAACAAAGGAAGAAGAACCAAATCAACAAAGTTAGAAATGAAAATGGAGAGATCACAACAGACAACACTGAAATACAAAGGATCATAAGAGACTACTACCAGCAGCTCTATGCCAATAAAATGGACAACTTGGAAGAAATGGACAAATTCTTAGAAAAGTATAACTTTCCAAAACTGAACCAGGAAGAAATAGAAGATCTTAACAGAGCCATCACAAGCACAGAAATCGAAACTGTAATCAGAAATCTGCCAGCAAACAAAAGCCCAGGACCAGATGGCTTCACAGCTGAATATTACCAAAAATGTACAGAAGAGCTAACACCTATCTTATTCAAACTCTTCCAGAAAATTGCAGAAGAAGGCAAACTTCCAAACTCATTCTATGAGGCCACCATCACCCTAATTCCAAAACCAGACAAAGATGTCACAAAAAAAGAAAACTACAGGCCAATATCACTGATGAACATAGATGCAAAAATCCTTAACAAAATTCTAGCAAACAGAATCCACCAGCATATTAAAAAGATCATACATCATGACCAAGTGTGTTTATCCCAGGAATGCAAGTATTCTTTAATATCTGCAAATCAATCAATGTAATACACCACATTAACAAATTGAAAGATAAAAACCATATGATTATCTCAATAGATGCAGAAAAAGCCTTTGACAAAATTCAACATCCATTTATGATAAAAATTCTCCAAAAAGCAGGAATAGAAGGAACATACCTCAACATAATAATAAAAGCTACATATGACAAACCCACAGCAAACATTATCCTCAATGGTGAAAATTGAAAGCATTTCCCTTAAAGTCAGGAACAAGACAAGGGTGCCCACTCTCACCATTACTATTCAATATAGTTTTGGAAGTGTTGGCCACAGCAATCAGAGCAGAAAAAGAAATAAAAGCAATCCAGATAGTAAAAGAAGAAGTAAAACTCTCACTGTTTGCAGATGACATGATCCTCTACATAGAAAACCCTAAAGACTCTACCAGAAAATTATTAGAGCTAATCAATAAATACAGTAATGTTGCAGGATATAAAATTAACACACAGAAATCCCTTGCATTCCTATACACTACCAATGAGAAAACAGAAAGAGAAATTAAGGAAACAATACCACTCACCATTGCAACAAAAGGAATAAAATACATAGGAGTATATCTGCCTAAAGAAACGAAAGACCTATATATAGAAAACTATAAAACACCAATGAAAGAAATCAAAGAGAACACAAACAGATGGAGAAATATACCGTGTTCATGGATTGGAAGAATCAATATTGTGAAAATGAGTATACTACCCCAAAGCAATCTATTGATTCAATGCAATCCCTATCAAGCTACCAATGGTATTTTTCACAGAACTAGAACAAATAATTTCACAATTTGTATGGAAATTCAAAAAACCTCGAATAGCCAAAGCAATCTTGAGAAAGAAGAATGGAACTGGAGGAATCAACCTGCCTGACTTCAGACTCTACTACAAAGCCAGAGTCATCAAGACACTATGGTACTGGCACAAACAGAAATATAGATCAATGGAACAAAATAGAAAGCCCAGAGATGAATATCCACATACCTATGGACACCTTATCTTTGACAAAGGAGGCAAGGGTATACAATGGAAAAAAGACAACCTCTTTAACAAGTGGTGCTGGGAAAACTGGTCAACCACTTGTAAAAGAATGAAACTAGAACACTTTCTAACACCATACACAAAAATAAACTCAAAATGGATTAAAGATCTAAATGTAAGATCAGAAACTATAAAACTCCTAGAGGAGAACTAGGCAAAACACTCTCTGATATAAATCACAGCAAGATCCTTTATGACCCACCTCCCAGAATATTGGAAATAAAAGCAAAAATAAACAAATGGGACCTAATTAAACTTAAAAGCTTTTGCACAACAAAGGAAACTATAAGCAAAGTGAAAAGACACACTTCAGAATGGGAGAAAATAATAGCAAATGAAGAAACAGACAAAGGATTAATCTCAAAAATACACAAGCAACTCCTGCAGCTCAATTCCAGAAAAATAAATGACCCAATCAAAAAATGGGCCAAAGATCTAAACAGACATTTCTCCAAAGAAGACATACAGATGGCTAACAAACACATGAAAAGATGCTCAACATCACTCATTATCAGAGAAATGCAAATCAAAACTTCAATGAGGTACACGCCAGTCAGAATGGCTGCTATCCAAAAGGGGTACATGCCAGTCAGAATGGCTGCTATCCAAAAGTCTACAAGCAATAAATGCTGGAGAGGGTGTGGAGAAAAGGGAACCCTCTTACACTGTTGGTGGGAATGCAAACTAGTACAGCCACTATGGAGAACAGTGTGGAGATTCCTTAAAAAACTGGAAATAGAACTGCCATATGACCCAGCAATCCCACTTCTGGGCATACACACCGAGGAAACCAGATCTGAAAGAGACACGTGCACCCCAATGTTCATCGCAGCACTGTTTATAATAGCCAGGACATGGAAGCAACCTAGATGCCCATCAGCAGATGAATGGATAAGAAAGCTATGGTACATATATACAATGGAATATTACTCAGCCATTAAAAAGAATACATTTGAATCAGTTCTAATGAGATGGATGAAACTGGAGCCCATTATACAGAGTGAAGTAAGCCAGAAAGATAAAGACCAATACAGTATACTAATGCATATATATGGAATTTACAAAGATGGTAACGATATGCAGGACAGAAAAAGAGACACCGATGTGTAGAACAGACTTTTGGACTCTAAGGGAGAAGGCGAGGGTGGGATGATCTGAGAGAACAGCACTGAAACATGTATATTATCAAGTGTGAAACAGATTGCAAGCCAAGGTTGGATGCATGAGACAAGTGCTCAGGGCTGGTATACTGTGATGACCCAGAGGGACGGGATGGGGAGGGAGGTGGGAGGGGAGATCAGGATGGGGAACACATGTAAATCCATGGCTGATTCACGTCAATGTATGGCAAAAACCACTACAATATTGTAAAGTAATTAGCCTCCAACTAATAAAAATAAATGAAAAAAGAAAGAAAGAAAAATCTAAATAACCCAAATGATAGTCATAAAATTTTGAAAATAATTAAGACCTAAAATGAGGACATGTTTTTATTCATCATCGTTAACCTTATACATCTTTAGACCATCAAGTGCAAACGTGACTGGACAAAGGGGATGATCTGTCCAGTGCTCACTGCCATTTTTGACCCCTTCCTGTTGCAGTTATCATAGAAGATGCCTGGTCTGTACAATGTGGCCTGCCTTTCTGACTGGTCCAAGGATGGGAATGGCCTGAAGCCACGTAGCCTGCCATGAAGACAAAGCCATTCTACTTAAAGAGAGAAAATGCAGATGATACCAAAAGTAAAGATTAGAAAGAGAGGAAGTGTCCAGCAGCATGAGTTCCTGGATCCAGTTTCTAGAAGCTCAGATGCCCCTGCACTCTTCCCAGATATATAATGAGCTATTCAATCTCCCTTAATTTCCAGCAATCAGTACCTTACACTTTGTTCTTAAGTAGTTTTCCTAATTACAGCAGTGTTCCTAAAGTCACAGACTACAAAAAGGTCACAGAAGACTACAAAAATGAAATTAAGAAAGACTTCTTAAAAATAAGTATGAATAACATTACATTATTACAATAATAAACCAAAAGTTTGCTCATAAAGCTCTTTTTTGCCTTATCAAACACTCTCACAAAGAGATATTACCTTTTCTAGTGTTTTAAATACTGGAATTTTTTCACATGTAGAATGACTTCTAGAGCAAGATCTTCGCTGTACTATATGCTGGAGCTTTTCTAGTTCTTTCTTATAAAAATCTCGTTCATCTTCTATACCTTTCAGAAACGTATCTAAACGAGAAGGTGACTTGTCTCGTCGTTTTATTCCGTGTTCTAGTCTCATCCTCTCAATTTCCACAGTAAGTTCTCTTTCTGCAAATTAAAGCAATAAAATCTTAAAACAATGTTGCATATAAAATGTATAATCAGCCAAATAAACTATAACAATAATTTTTACAATGAAAGCTACTAAAAATCATTAGCTGTTTTGCATATCACCTACAACTGCCAAATATCAAAGAGGTAAATGCTGAAAGGAAAAGATTAAAAAAAAAATATTAAAAGTTTAAATAAAATCCAATAAGTCAAGTCCTGCTTTTGTCATATACAAGTCTGGGTACTATTCAGTACTACACAGTGAACAATAAATTACCACATGGTACTTACTCTCTGATGACCTGAAAATGCACTAAAAGAAAATTTACCTGTTAAAACTGGTTATGATATGCGTGACTTTAACACGAAGCTTAAATTTAACATAGTATACACAGAACAACTAGTCTTTCCTCACACAAGCACAATTATTAACTTTTACCATAGAAATGACATTTTCAGGAGTCAAAAGTAGCCTGTGCATGCATGCATGCTAAGTCGCTTCAGTCGTGTCTGACTCTAGGCGACCCCATGGTCTGTATGTAGCCCACCAGGCTCCTCTGTCCACGGGATTCTCCAGGCAAGAATCCTGGAGTGGGTAGCCATGCCCTCCTCCAGGGGATCTTACCAACCCAGGGATGGAACCCCCATCATTCACGTCTCCTGCACTGGCAGGCAGGTACTTCACCTCTAGGACCACCTGGGAAGCCAAAATTTGCCTAATATTGGCAATTTTGTATAGTTCAATCTAATTTAACTGATGTTCTTTACAATTCAAAAGCATGAAGTGATTTTCAAGACATATTCCAATTCACTTACCATCTTCTTTCATTCATTTGACAGATAATTATTGAGCATTTACTGTAGGTCCAGCATGAGCTAAGAATACAGTATGAAAAACATGTCCAAAGTCAAATAATTATTCTAATTGTAGCAGGACAAGAGTCACAAAAGAACAGTATGCAATACAATCCAGAGGATGAACAGCAGAATTCATTCTAAGGGGTGACCAGAGAGGTTAATAAAGCAAGAAAGCTGAAGGAATGGGCAAATGCCTTAAACGGTAAGTCAAATAAACTGACGAATGAAAAGTGTCCACTGTATTTAGCACAATGGAGGTGACTGGTGACCTTAACGAGAGCAGTTGTACTGGTGAAGTAGAGGACAGAAGCAAACTGGAGTGGACTGAGGTGCTAAATGAAGAAGGAAATGGCAACCCACCCCAGTATTCTTGCCTGGAGAATTCCGTGGACAGAGAAGCCTGGTGGGCTGCTGCCTATGGGGTCACACAGAGTCAGACATGACTGAAGCAACTTAGCAGCAGTAGAGGTGCTAAAGGACAGAAGGTGATCAAGCAGAAAAGCAGGGATGAATGACTCTTCAAGATGTAAAAGCTATAATGAGGAGGAAAGAGTAGCTAGATAGGGATGGGCCACAGTTTTTGCTTTAGAATGGGAAAAGGGAAAAGCATGTTTGAATACCATTGGGGAAAAAACAGTACAAAGGCTACCGTTATCAAAAAGAGATAATATGTAGCATTTTAGAGTGAGACAGAATGGGACCTAGAGAACAGATGGAGGCAGTGGCCTATCATAAAAGCCAAATGGCCCCACTCTAACAGGGAAGATAAGGATGGACAGGTTCAAGAGCTGGGGACAGGAAACGTGGAATGCCTCCCTGATGGCTTCTGTTCTTATAGAAAAACTGGAGGTAAGATCATCTACTCAGAATGGGTTTACTGAGAATGAAAAACACTTGAACATGTTCCCGGAGAATGGGAGGAGATCAAGCAGTAAGGAATATAGAGTAAGATCTCCATACCTCACTGAAGGGGGCGCTGTGGTTCGGGGCCATGTAACTTCTAGTGCTATTGCTACTGTCTGGGGCACACGCTTGCTCCTAGGAAGAAAATTTATGACCAACCTAGACAGCATATTAAAAAGCAGAGACATTACTTTGCCAACAAAGGTCCATTTAGTCAAAGCTATGGCTTTTCCAGTAGTTATGTATGGGTGTGAGAGTTGGACTAAAAAGAAAGCTGAGTGCTGAAGAATTGATGCTTTTGAACTGTGGTGTTGGAGAAGACTCTTGAGAGTCCCTTGGACTGCAAGGAGATCCAACCAGTCCATCCTAAAGGAGATCGGTCCTGGGTGTTCATTGGAAGGACTGATGCTGAAGCTGGCCTTCTTTGGCCACTTGATGCGAAGAACTGACTAATTGGAAAAGACCCTGATGCTGGGAAAGACTGAAGGCAGGAGAAGAAGGGGACGACAGAGGATGAGATGGCTGGATGGCACCACTGACTCAATGGACATGAGTTTGAGTAAACTCTGGGAGGTGGAGTGGACAGGGAAGCCTGGCGTGCTGCAGTCCATGGGGTCGCAAAGAGTAGGCTACGACTGAGTGACTGAACTGAACTCAACTGGGGCACAGGCAAGCAGCGCTTAGCTGCTCACATGTAAATGTTTTAGCTGATCTACGGCTGGATTTTGGGTAGGAGGATGCATTCAAAACACAAAGAAACAAGAGAGTTTCAGGTATCTGAAAGATTATGCTAAAACGGCAAGATAGAGATAGCATGAAAGGAAGTAAAATTGCAAACTTTCATATGTAGGCCTAAGCACTTTAACAATATATGAACTCATTTAATCCTCATAACAACCTTTTGGGTTAGGTGCCATCTTAACCACAGAGATAGGGAAGCTGAAGCAACATTAAGGAACATGCTGCTTAACAGCTGGTTAAGCAGACAAGGGGTCAGATAGATTATCCCCATGGACGCTGAGAAGCCTAGGGTACAGCATCTTCTTAAAACAGCACGCTGGCTTTCCTTCACTTCCTCAGACACACGGAGTTTGACGGCACCAGGATTCTGCACTTGCCATCCCCTCTACCTGGAAGATTGCCCCAGACTGTCATATGGCTTGGTGTCCAGCACTAAGCCCTTTGATCAGATGATCTCTAGCATACCCTCCCATTTTATTTAATACCCTTACCATCTGAAATTAATTCCTTCACTTATGTGCTACCAGTTTGTCTCCCTAACTAGATTAAAGCCTCCACAAGAGCAGTGGGCCTGTGTATCTTGTTTATCTTTATACATCCCAGAACTACAGGCTCATAAACATTTGTCAAATGAATGAATGAATGAATTCTTACATGTTCCTTAAACCAATTCATTTAGGATAAGGTACCTGGCAGAAAGTTAGCCTATTTCAAGTATGTAAGTGTGTGCATGTGTGTGTGTACCTGAAGGTGATAAAACTGCATTTACTTAAAAAGATTCTGTACTTCAATTCCCCACTATTTCATAATGGTCTTCCTCATAGTCTTAATTCTATTATCCTGTGTCTCAAAGAAATATAAATTTTCATTGGAAAATATTCAACTGGGGTTCCCGGTACCAACTAGTCAGAATATAAAAGGTTCCTGTAAGGTCCTTGAAGGAGAGAGATTTTCTACTGTATCTCAGTGCCTAGTCTGGTTTCTGATACACTGCAAACACTCGACAAATATTTATTGAATGAATGAATGAAAAAGAAACATCATCTACTACTCAAAATAAAACATTAAGAGGAAATCACACTTCTTAAGTTATTAACATTTTATATTTTACCTGTAACTGCAAAACTTTCAATTTTTTTGTTAAGTCTTTGCTTTTCTTGTTCAAGCTGATGAACAACAGTTTCCAGGTCTGATTTTATAAGGAGTTCATCATTCAGCCTCTCCTTTTCTTTATGACATAAGCTTAATTCCTGAAAATTTTAACACTAAAATTAAGATTTCTAGAAACTTTACAAAACATGAAAGCACACTTATTTAAGAGTAATTCACATACACACACTTTTAGTCAGTCGAATATATACCATTTCAATTAAAGTTAATTCTCAATTGAGGCTAAAAGCATCATAAAACCCAAACTCAACAGTGCTCCCTTCTAAAGTAATAGAATTATTGGATTTTATTTTCTTTTAATTTGTTTAGCATATTGTCTTTCAAAAAAGTGAATATGACTTGCTCAATAAAAAATTTTAAAGCGTTTTTATGTTTAAAGAAAAGCAAAAGTAAAGACAGTGCTCTGAGACCACAGGTATACGTAAGCACAGACGGTGCTCTGAGACCACCACCGGTATATGTACATGAAGACGGTGCTCTGAGACCACCACCGGTATATGTACATGAAGACGGTGCTCTGAGACCACCAAGGGTATACGTAAGCGAAGACGGTGCTCTGAGACCACCACGGGTATACGTAAGCGAAGACGGTGCTCTGAGACCACCACGGGTATGTGTACATGAAGACGGTGCTCTGAGACCACCAAGGGTATACGTAAGCGAAGACAGTGCTCTGAGACCACCACGGGTATACGTAAGCGAAGACGGTGCTCTGAGACCACCACGGGTACACGTAAGCGAAGACGGTGCTCTGAGACCACCACCGGTATATGTACATGAAGACGGTGCTCTGAGACCACCACGGTTATACGTAAGCGAAGACGGTGCTCTGAGACCACCACAGGTATACGTAAGTGCCAAAGGTGCTCTGAGACCACCACAGGTATACATAAGTACGGGGTTATTCTCAGTTTCACCTACACAGTGGGGGTAAGACCAGCACCTGGACACCGAGGAGTCATCTATGAATGATTCATCTACAGATCCATCTATGGATGATTCTATGAGTGTGAAACACTCTGTACAGTGTCTAAGACATGGCAAGTACTTAATAAATGTTAGCTAATAATACTGTTAGCATTTATCTTAAAAATACATAAAATGTAATACCAATGGAAAAAATAAGAAAGGTCAGAAAGTAACTACATCTTGCTGTCAGGCTACAATATTGAAACTTGGTCACAGTTCTGAGACAATATTATAAATCACATACAACTGCAAACAGTGTGCATTACAAACAGCAGTGAACAAACAGCAAAATTCCCTGTCCTCACAGAGCTTACACTATAGTGAAAACATCATCAAAACATCTACTTTATGTTTCCTGACTTCATGGGACAATTTTACGTGTCTATGAAACTCAAAAGTGGACAACATCTAGCAGGTTTAGCTAATTATTCAGTGTTCAGCTGAACTGACTACCTGATAAAGTAGTTGGATAGAAGAGTCATTGTGATACGCTGTTCATAATGAACATAACACAGTGAAAAACCAGTTAAGTATCTGAACACCTACTATGAGCCAGTGTATCACAAAAGGCTTCACTTTTTAATTTGCCTCATGACTGCCACAGAGTATTACTACTAGACTGTAAAAAGAGTGTAGTAATGAGAAAACTTGGAAGGTAGTATTAGTCTTTGTTTCCAACATTAATGGAGACTCATCCAATTTAGCAGGCTATTAAAAAAGTCTCAATAATCTATCAGGTGACTACCTAGGAATTTCTACTTGTACACAAGACATTCTTTCTGCCGGTTCTAGGCTATAAGATTATATCTAGGTTAGGCTACATCCAGGTTTATGCTGGGATGATTACTAGTTGTCTCATTTGAAGACCACCAGAATGAACAATATGACTAGTAAGATGGTTTGTACTTCCAAGCAAAATAATTAAAAGAAAACTGAGTTCTTTTTAATAAAGGTCAACAATTTTATCAAGTAATTATCAGTTTTTACTTTTAATATTAGTAAAATGACGAGTCATGAAGTCATTTAAGTAATATAAAATTCCTAACAGGCTTTCCAAATTTGAGTGTAACTTGCTACCTACTATATATGAGGTTAAAAAAGTATACAAATATACATACTGACTGAAATAAGTCAGAGAAAGACAAATATCATATGGTATCGCTTATTTATGGAATCTAAACAATGGGTACAAATGAATTTACCTACAAAACAGATATACAGTTATAGATGCAGTAAACAAACCGACGGTTAGCCGGGGGTGAGCAGGGAGAGGCATAAAGTGGAGACTGGGCGTGACATGTACATACTGCTATATGTAAAATAGGAAATTAATAAGGACCCCCTGTATATACACACTGCTATAAGTAAAATAGGAAATTAATAAGGACCCCCTGTATAGCTCAAGGAACTCTACTGAATACTCTGTAATGGCCTCTATACATAAAAGAATCTGTAAAAAAGAGTGAATATATGTATATTATAACTCACTCACTTTGCTGTGTATCTAAAACTAACACAACATTGTAAATCAACTCTATTACAATAAACTTTAATTTCTAGAAATATAAATAATATAAATATAAAATAATAATATAAAAATAATATAAAAAACCAAATATATAATACAATGGGATATTACTGGCCATAAAAAAGAAGTAATGATACATGCTATGATATGCATGAACATTGAAAACAATGGGTTAAGTGTAAATCACACATAAAAGGTTTACATATTGTATAATTTCATTTACATAGAATATCTAGAACAGGCAAATTATAGATTACAGAGACAGAAAGCAGATTAGCTGCTGTCAGAGGTTGAGCAGAGGAAAATGAGGACTGACTGCTAATGGGTACGAGGTTTCTTTTTGGAGTGATTAAAATGTTCTGGAATTAGTAGTGATGGCTGCACTACTTTGCATCTAAACCAAAACCGCTGTACACTTAAAACAGTAAATATGATAGATAAATTATATTTAGCAAAAAAATGTAAAATAAAACATAAAATTTTTAATGAAAATTCTAGCAATTCAATACAAAACCTACTCACCAGTTGAAGTTTTCCCATTGTTTCTTCAAGATTCCGCATTTCAGAAAGGTTTTTTTTAATCTCTTTCTAGGAATAAAAAGCTTATTAGGTACAGACCTAAAAGTCAAGAATACTTAACGCTAGGTGACAGTGAAGATGAGGCCAAGTCATTTTTGAGTAATTCATGTTCCCTGCCATCAGTGAGAGCCAAAGCTTCAGCCAGCTCTAGGCCTCAGTTTCCATGAAGAGGACACAAAGTTTAGCTTTCTCTTTAATTTCTGGTATCCTGAATGCTTATAGGGACCTATTTGTGACATGTGCAACAAGAGAGCCACCTGAAAATCTTCTGTCTGTGTACTTGTAGGACTTTTCTTGAGCCTTGCTGTTTAGGATTCCTCTTACGGCCCTGTCATTTCCTGGCCTTCCGACCCTATTTGCTCTTCCAGCACCCACTACTATCGACCTGGGCTTGTGCTCAGCGCTCAGCTGTGTCCAGCTCTTGGCTACCCCAGGGACTGCAGCCCGCCACGCTCCTCTGTCCATGGAATTCTCCAGGCAAGAATACTGAAGAGGGTTGCCGTGCCCTCATCCAGGAGACGATCAACCTGGACCCTCTTAATGGCAACTACCAGTGCTGAATGCCAAGGTTAAAATATTATGACCTAACAGGAATCTTTTACTCAGCCAAGTTGTCATCCTCGACTACTGCCCATGTGACATGTGAAACTGTTCAGTATGTTGTGCACACATGAGAGAACATGCAAAGAAAGTAGAAAAGGAGAGCAATGAGATACAGAAATACTGCAAAGAAACCAAAGTCACAAAAGCAAAATTAAAACTGCACTAATCGAGACTTCCCTGGTGGCCCAATGGCTAAGACTCCATGCTCCCAACACAGGAGGCCCAGGTTTGATCCCTGGTCAGGGAACTTGATCCCACGTGCCAACTAAGACTGGTAAAATAAACAATTTTTTAAAATTGCACTAATTATGTTTTCTTCATTTTCAAGGTTGTTTTGGCTATTCTGGGTCCCTTGAGATCCATATGAATTTTTGGATTTTTTCCTATTTTTGTAAAAAAAATATCCCTGGGATTTGGAGAGGGATCACACTGAATCTGCAGATTATTTTGGGTAGTGGGGACATTCAAACAATAAAGTCTTCCAATCCATGAACATAGGATATCTTTCCATTTATTTTTGTCTCTAAATTCCTTCAGCAGTGTTTTATAGTTTTCAGTATATAAGTCTTTTGCCTCCTTGGTTAAGTTTATCCCTAAGATCTTTATTCTTTTTGATGCTATTGTAAACAGGATTATTTTCTTAATTTTCTTTTTGGATTTTAATATAGAAATGCACCCAGATTCCTATGCAATGATTTTGTATCCTGCAAGTTTGCTGAATTTATTAGTTCTGTTTTTTTTTTTATTGGCATCTTTAGGGTTTTCTGCACATAATATCATCTCATCTGGAAACAAAATTTTACTTCTTTATTTCCAATTTGAATGCCTTTTACTTCTTTTTCTCGCCTAATTCCTCTGGCCAAGACTTCTAGTACTATGTGAACAGAAGTAGAGAGAATGGACATCCTAGTCTTGTTTCTCATCTTAGAGGAAAAGGTTTCAGTCTTTCACCACTGGGTATGATGTTAGCTGTGGGCTTTTCATATATGGCCTTTATTATGTTGACGTAGTTTCTTTCTATTCTACTAATTAATGGCGATGACACTGTATAAGATTAATTCATTTTAGTTTGATGTAAAGTAGTGACCTTAAAACTATTAATAGGTTATACTCATACTTGGGATAATATAAAGATTATCCAAGTATTATGCAAAACTATCATATACGTACAGTTTTACAGAATCAATATCTGGATTCTTAATTTGCAAATATCTTTCTTAAAAATTATCTACCTGAAAACCTGTGGTCTAGGTATCATGTGAATTCTTCTTTCCCACCTACCCTCCCACAATTGCCTTTTGCCCACTTTTCAAAAGAAAGGCAAGCTTCTAATTTCATACTATAATATCTCTACATATAAAAAACTTCTGAAGTACCAGACAACACCTGAAATGTTGGGGCTGGTCAAAGCCTTTTATTAAGATGCTATTTTCTCCCATTATATCTTACTAAAAGTTGTATTTTCAGCACAATTTTACTTCTTTATCTGATAAGTACCAACATTTGTGCTACATCTGTCACTTTGATCCATTGACTACTAATAATTATAATGATAACACTTTTTACAGGAAAATGCTAACATTCAGAACCTTACAGTCACAGGACATTTTTAAATTAAAAAAATTTCAATTCATGTATGTTTTTAATTGCACAGACATTTGATAGTTATCATAAAAAGATATTCAAGCATAAAATATGTTACAATAAGATACAATTTTGTGGGGATTTCAAGAAGGGTCATTTGGATTCTACTGGCTATATTTATAAGAACAATATGACAATTTTAAGAGCTCAATGTTTACAACTGATTAGAAATTACATCCTTTGCATCTATTTAAAGATGAAAAATGTTAGCTACCAACTTAAAAATGTGCAAGGACATACATAATTTCAAAAAATACCTTTAAAGGGTTCATGAGCACATAATGACCTAGAGGACAAACTTCAGAAGCCTGCTCATAATGCAGAGAAAGGACAGATGAAAATCTTGAGTGAAAAGAGGAAGGAATCTGGAGAATTGCCATAAGAATAGATGTGCTTCAGAAAGACACGCGAACAACTGGAGAAAGTGCAAACATGTAGAGCATGTAAATAACACTTTAAAAAAGCTTGAACTACAAAACAAACCAAAAGACCTGGACGGGACATCAAAAGAACTCAAGCTCCCGCCGCTCTAGGGGAATTAACGCGCGCCCCCACAGCCGTACCTTTGCTTCCTCCAGTTCTTTGTCGGCAGTCTTGAGCACTTCTTCTTTATGTCTTTCCAACTGCTGTGCTAACTGGTCTATTTCAGTTAATTCCTGGCAGAGTTTTTCATTTTTGTTACTTAAATTAACAACTTCAGATGTTACTGTCTCCTTGGTTTCCATAAGCTCTTGTATATGCTTTTCCAGGTCTTTATTAGCTTGCTGAAGAAAGTCAACCTAAATGGAATTTGTAATTCATAAGTCAATAAATTGGAAAATTATCAAATACTGAACTTGCAAAATACTTCAAAATACTGTGTTTTTTAAAATACTGAAACTTAAAACTCCAGCTATTTTACATTTTCAAATTTATATTGTTTTGATTTGTAAAACTGCTGATGAGTGGTTTTGTAAAAATATATATGTCTTCAGTTTTCAAGCATGGAAGGAAAGGATAAGTAAGAAATTTGTGTGAACCTTTTCCCAATATAGAGCTCTAAATATATGACAAGATTACCACTATGATGATATCAGTCTGGAGTGCGGTCCCATACAGCAGCCACTAGCGTCTGCACATGGCTGCGAAGCACTTAAAACGTGGCTAGTCCAGAGGTGTGCTATAAATACAAAGAGGAGTCCAAAGACTCAGTACAAAAAAATAGGACAATATGCCAATGATATTTGGCAACAGCGACTACATGTTGAAATGATAACATTTTGGATATATTTAAGTAGATACATTATTAAAATTAATTTCACTTGTTTTGTTTTTACTTTTTTAAATCAGACTACTAGGAAATTTTAAATGACGTATGTGCCTATTTCTACTGAACAGCACTGCTCAAGAGCTATGCTAATATTTGGGACTTAATCTACTCTGGCTGCAGTCCAGGCAGCAGTGATATCTAAATTTCTAAAGATCCTATGGAAACAACCTGATGTCCTTGACAGATGAATGGATAAAGATGATGTAGTGTGTGTGTGTGCACGCGCACACAACAGAGTATTATTCAGCCATAAAAAGAAGGGAATAAAGTCATTTACAGACACATGGGCGGACCTAGAGATTATCATACTAAATGAAGTCAGAAAGAAGACAAATACCAGGTGATATCACTTATGTGTGGAATAAAAAGAATACAAATGAACTTACTTACAAAACAGAAACAGACTCGAAGACACAGAAAACAAATTTATGGGTACCAAAGGGGAGAGGGGATTGGGGAGGGATAAATTAGGAGTTTGGGATCAGCAGATACAAACTCTTGTATATAAAATAAACAAGGGCCTACCATATAGCACAGGGAACTATATTCACTAACATGTAATAAAACATAATGGAAGGACTTCCCTAGTGGTCCAGTAGTTAGGAATCCCGCTGCCAAAGCAGGGGACATTAGCTCAACCCCTCATCCAGCAACTAGGATCCCACAGGCCACGGGGCAACTAAGCCTGAAAAAATGCAACTACCGAGCCCACCCGCTGCAACTGCTAAAGACTGGGCCCTGGAGCTCAAGCTTGGCAAGAAGAGAAGCCGCCTCCGCAAGATGCCTGTGTGCTGCCTAGAGTCGCCCCGGCCGTTGGAACCAAAGCCCACGTGCAGCACAGGAGACCCAGTGCAGTTAAAAACAAAGAGACACAATGGAAAAGAATATGAAAAATAACACAGATACAATACGGATAACTGAGTCACTTGCTGCATGCCAGAGAGTAACACACAGTGACTCAGCTGTGCTTCAGTCAAAAAAAAATTTCTAAAGGTCATTTGTCATGTTTCACGAAGTCTCTTGTTCTTTCACTCTTAGGTCAAATGCATGGCAAGGCAAACCACTACGTAGTTAAATAAAAACTGTATGTTTACTTTTTATATTTATTTTTAAAAATAATATTTGTAATATTATAAAAGAAATAAAAATTTTGAAAATGGAGAAAATCATAAAGAAGACTGTCTCACCACACAAAGATAAACCTTTATTAGTGTATTTTGGCGTAGTTCTAGTGTTTTCTCTCTCTGAATGTATATACATAATTTTTAAAGCAAATTGAGGATTACTTTTTACCTATAGTTTATTCTCTTCTTTTAAACACGTAATACTGTGGTATATCAATTCCTACACCTCATTAAATATAAAAACAGGATTTTTCAACAGCTGTACCCAATTTTGGATACTCTGACTCTATGAAATTTTTTCTGCTGTAGATAATACCCAAATAAAAAACCCTTCCACCTTTACAAACCCAAAGACTGTTAAAAACACTTACAACTTTATACACTCAGTGAAATAATCATAAAAGTCGTTACCTGAATATTTAAATGAGCAATAAGCTTTTCATTGGCTTTATTTCTAGTCTCCAGAGAAAGGATATCAGAGGAGCGACCCCCATCCAATGCAATCGACAGTCGTTCTATCTCTCGTTCTCTAAGTTCAATCTGAAAACATAAAGTTGTGCTATCATTTTTAAAGATATGGTTTTGAACTGAAATGATTAACACTGCACAAATGTTTATTTGAATATATTTCCATTTTTCTTATGTCCTACAATGTACACAAAAGATTAACATTCATATATGTTACTGACACATAAATGGTATTATGAGATCCATTTACGCAGAGCAAAAATATACACAGAAAATCTCAACCTAAGAATTGTCAACACAAGTTTCATAAGTATTTTCATTGAAGAGATTCTTTCTAATTTTATGTTCTGTTTTTTCCCTCCTTTAAGATTAGGCAATGTTTATACAAAAAGAAACTAAGTCCTGGAACTGAGTTTGAACTACTTCAGTGCCTGGTGAGATAAATGGGAGATAAACAAATGAATATAAAACAAAAAGGAAAGTGATTTGCTACTGAAACTCATTATTAAAAAGGATATAAGGCCAGAATGAATTTGCTTCGCAATCTATTACATAGAAAAAAACAGACATACAATCAAAAACATCACTACCAACCATGAATTCACATCCAAGAATCTAGAAAAACACACACACTTTCAAACTTTGGTTTTCTTTTAAAAAAAATTGAAAACAAAAACCAAGTATTCAATTTAACAAACAATTATTGAGCACAGTTCTAAATACACAAAGATGAATAAAACATGATCCCTTACTTTCAGGAACACACAGCTTTACAGGAAAAGCAATAAAGTAAACCAATAATTGCTTTAATATGTTGTTCAATGATACAATAATAGAAACAGGTATATAGTACCAAAGTAGTCAAGGGAACAAATAAGTCCAAAAAAGTTATAAAATATGCTAGGCAGAGAAGAAAGGAGGGATATTACAGGCAGTGACAAAGAAGCACAGGCAACACGCTATGTTTAAGGGAGCAGAAGTGACTCAGTGTGACTGAATTACAACACGCAAGGGGAATTAATAGTTGGAGATGAGGCCAAAGAATTAGGCGGGAACTAATTATGATAAGCTCTGTATACTTTACTAGGGAGAAATATTACTCAGGACTAAAGGGTGAATGTGATAAGAATAGGACCAGAAGCAAGCAGACCCACTGTAGGAATATATGAGAAATGATTAGAGCCTAAGAAACAGTGGGACAGGACAGAACAGAATACATAAGTTTAAGAACTGATAGAACTTGGCAAGTGGTATGTGACAGGCAGAGAATGAGACATATAAAGACTACAGAACACTGGCTTGGGTGGATGCTGAAGCTTCCAACCAAAGTTGAGAATATAGGAGGAGAAACAAATGTCAGACAGAAGCTGGAAAGTTCAGCACTAGGCATATGTGAACACACAGCATTCATCCAAATGGAAATGCCAGTGTCAAGCTGGGCATATCAGAATGGAACTCAGCAGAGAAGTGTCAGCCTGAGAGACTGGGGAGTCATCAATATTCAGGTAATAAACTAAGAGAGTAGATGAGACTATCTGAGAAAACATGGAGAGGAGAAGTCAAAGAATCTTGGGGATTGGTGATATTTTAGGGAGCAGGCAGACAAAAGAGCAAAGACGATATTATAAGAGGCTAAAAAAAAAAAGGCAAGAAAAGGAAAACAAAAAGAAAATGAAGCCACAGAAGAGTTTCAAAGAGAAATGATCAATAATGTCAAATACTGCAGAGTGAGTCACGAAAATGAAGACTTAAAAGTATCCTTCTGGATGCAGCAACTAATGTCAATGGTAACAGTAACTAGATCAACTTATACAGTGGGGGACAGAGGCCAACAGAAGGTTAAGAAGTGAATAGGAAGTGAAGAAGTAGAGAAAGAAGAATAAGACACCCTTTAGACTGGCTCAGACAGTAAAGCGTCTGTCTGCAATGCAGGAGACCCGGGTTCAATCCCGGGGTTGGGAAGGTCCCCTGGAGAAGGAAATGGCAGCCCACTCCAGTATTCTTGCCTGGAAAATCCCAAGGACCATGGAGCCTGGTAGGCTACCGTCATGGGGTCGCAAAGAGTCGGACATGACTGAGCGACTTCACTTTCACTTTCAGAGAAATATGCATGAAGGAGAAGGCCTTAGTTAGCAAGAGGAGAAAGGGAATTAAAAGATTTTTTAAGGGGTATTAGTGATGATGATAAAAGCATCTCCTCACAGTACTGAAAAAATGTATAGCCATTAAAATGGCCATATAAGTTTGTTAAAGAATAACTGATTAAAGCAATATCCTAAGGAGAAGAGAGGGAATGGGGCCAAGTGCACAAAACAGGAAGAATACCATCCTACCCATTAAGTCTTAAGGAGAATCTGTGAATATTGCTCATTTGAAAGGCAGAGATAGGAAAATGAAAAAGAAGCTGATGTCCTGAGAAGGAGGGTGTTATAGGGCCATGAAAGAGCTTGAAGAGAACTGTAAAATCTGGAATATATGCTGAGAACAGAACAAACTCCCACCAAAAAAAAAAAACTGATAGAGCAGACCCAATCAAGACTGATAACCACATGAAACTGGTGATTTCAATCAGAACGGTCAGGCTATTTTCTTCAAATGCCTCAGCCACCTCATGAAGACAATAAAGACTGGTCAGTTTATGTTCATAAAGTACTTAGAAAAAAAAAGTGATGAAAAAATGACTGAATATAAATTGAAAAATATCAATTAATATTCATCTCATATGCATATTTGATATGTTCAACATCTCTCCGTAAAGTAAGTTTTTTGGATGACATTACTACAATTCCTTTTAACTCCATTTATCCAAGTGATCTTCAAAGTACTTTATAAACTTAACACTTATACCAATACATAGGTTACATCTATATTGGTATGTGCAGATTTCTTCACTCCAAAAAAACGTAGTTATGTGCAGAATATGAAAAACATGTTACCTGATTTAAACTTCAGTAAGCATATTAAGAAAGAAAGCCTATAATTACCCAAATCAGAATTTAGCCAAGACACAAAAAGAAAGTATAAAAGAACAAAGGTTGTTCAAAGTTTTCATGTAACCCCGAATCTATTCACTCCCTTGCTTCTTTAGAAAACCGTCTTATGGGGTCCTGGTGCTTATAGAGAAAGTTTTCATGTAACCCTGAATCTGTTCACTCCCTTGCTTCTTTACGGAGCACCAGTGCTTATAGAGAAAACATTCAACAAGCGTGGCCACTCGGAAGAGTAACTTTCAAAGACATACTCAAAATGATAAAATCTATAGAAAGGGTAAAACAAGTTTTTAAAAATACTATTATAAAGCATAATACACTTCAATAAAATACCTCTTGAGATGGAAACAGTTAATATGGTTATAATATTTGGGGAGATAGATGATTCACCTTAAAAAAAAAAAAAAACTACTATTCACCTCAATGCATAGTGCAGGGAATGGACTGAAGGCTCTGAAGCCATCTAAGCCAATCCATCTATTAATTCTACTAACGAATTTACTAAAAAGAAAAGCTGTATTAAAAACTCAGGTATCAGAAATATTAAACATAACCCAATTCTATTTACAGTCACAGCACACTCACCTCAATCCCAACTAGATAAATAAAAAATCCTACCTGCTTGTTATAATCTCTCAGTCCACTTTCCATCATTGCTAACTTCTCTTGTAACTGGCAGACTTCCTGTTGAAGTTCTTGAATTCTGAAACACATTTATAAGTAATGTCAATATATTTTTGATAAGAAATACAAAATTACAAAAGTGAAATTAGATGCCTTTTAAAAACCCTCAACTTTTTGTTTCTCAGTGAGGTAGGAGGTGCTGGGCCAAAGGGTTCCCAGGCCACAGCACAGACTACATCATCTTAGAGATTTAATTTTATAAGAACAGATACAAAACTGAGTGGTAAATAATCTGAAACTCAGAATCATTATGTCTCCTACTGCATTTTGATCCTTAAGACAAATTCTTCTGGGTACTGTTGCCAATTCTTAGGTTCAGGGAACTAAGCATCAAGTCTAAAACTCACAATACTATTAAGTGAAATAAGGGACTAAATGTTTTCTGACGCCACATGACCCTGTATTTTCTAACAAACTATCTTGCAGTCTTAGAGAGAAGAAAAATACTGAGAAATACCAATTTTCCAGATAACTACAGCAAAAAAAAACACTATTCTTTCCTGGAACTTGTTAATTCCAAGAGAATCAAGATTTGTCTAAATCATCTGAATTGTATGAATGCCTAAATGTACTGTACTACATCAAACTTTGCCAAGCATTAACAAAACAGGACATAATCACTTTCATACTGGAAAAATAAAGCCTGAAGCCAGGTTTAATTTTAAGAGACATTTTCCATAGGATAGGCAGAATACAGCTGAACACTGCTTGTACCTGCTGTTAGTATTACTAGAACCAACACCACCCACTAACCTAGGAGGAGGAGAGCAGTATGTATGCAACCGCACTCATATATGCATGAGTGACTCTAAATACAGTGCATGTGCAAAGTAAAACAAATAAGATAATCAAGAGACTAACGCTACCTGTGACGGCTTGATAGAAAAGAAGACTGTTAAGGCAAAGAAAGAGACAGAAAAATGATACACGTGTTGTTGTCCAGTCACTAAGTTGTGTCCAACTCTTTGCGACCCCATGGACTGCAGCATCCCAGGCCTCACTGTTCCTCACCACCTCCCAGAATTTGCCCAAGTTCATGTCCATTGAATCGAATACATACGGAGCCATCTAAAACTCGGTAAATAATATTAACATATTGTCTAAGTCCTAATTTATAAGTACCAGAAAAACAAAACCAAACTATTTCATGGGTAAAGTCAAGTAAGTGTATAAATACAGGTATATAACATTGTGTGAGAATAACTGAGCTAAAGACCCTAATAAGTCCCCCAACCAATGTCTTTTTTTTTTTTAATTGCTATAGAGGTTAATAATAAAGTAGAAAACTCTCTCATATTGTCTAAATTATCTACAAGTAAAAAGCCAGCTGCACCAGCCATTCCCACTAGTGTATTCTGCACTTAAACTGCTTCTGCAGCCGAGACCCGAGAGGCTATCACTAGCGCTCTCCTACTCCTCTGCACCTTCTAACATGTTCTTAATGGCATTTTGTGTATTTCCCCTTGTCTCACCTTCTTACCGGGTTGTAAGTTTCTCAAAAGTTGCATCTTTACATCCCGAGAACACTTAGATAGCCTTTTCCAAAGAGTTTATTGAAATTAGAATTAAAATAGAATTTACACCTGATTCCAAGTTAAGGAAACACCAACATACAGACCTAGAGAATCATGAAGCAAGACTTTCACAGCCAGTTACAAGTCTACTCTGCTACTGGCATTTGAGAAAAATCTGAACTAACACAGAGTCTGTAGAAGATTTACTTGGGTGATAAAGCTGAATGTCAAAGCAACTCTACTGAAATAGGCTCTAGGTGGCACTAAATTGTTTTAAAGCAAATATGTACAGGAACCTCAGATATATGATTTACTTGAAATCAAATTTAAAAACAAGTGAAAACCTTCAATATTCAGAATATATTCAGAAAGCATTTACTGGATGCTTGTGCAAAGTTCTATGCTACACACCAGAGACAGGCTAGTTAAGAAGACAAAACCCTACTATCAAGAAACTTAGGGCTAACCAAGTGATGAGGTGACTAGCGCCAACAGAGGATTCTTTAATGCACCTGTCATCAGCCACGTGCAGGAGGTCTGCGATGTAAGGGTCATCTGGCTGAGGAACCGGATATGAAGTGATTTCAGAGGGAGGGACTGGTTCATCAATCTGCATGCGCTGGCGCCTGAAAGCAATATTTCTTTTCTTGCCACCTAAAAAAAAAGCAAATGTGTATTTCAAAAAACTGAAAACAAAACACTGTCTTAGAATTAAATACTTCAGAAGGCTAGCCTTTTTGTTATAAAGTATGTGTCTGGCTCTTATTACATAAGAGCCAGGTCAAATGTTTTCTCCCTTACACATAAATACCTACCTGATCTTTAACTGAACAACTCATTTCTGCAAACCTCAACAACACATGGTTAGAAAGCAACCTTTATTTTCTGCATGCTTGGTATATATGCCCAGATTTAATCTGTCCCTTCATGAGATGGGGACCAAACTCTGGCAAGACTAAAAGTTGAGTGTGCCTTGTGGTACATAACAGAGCTCAAGAAGTCATCACCAGCAGAAAACTGTCAAATGAGAAGCTTCAAGGCAATGATAGCTAAAATAAACATGTTTATTAAGCAAGATAACTGAAAGGAGCAGATAACTGAAACTTTAAGAATCAAAATCAGTATATAGCAGAATATGTATCCTGAATTAATGGGGAATTTTCTTAATTATCCTTAAAACCAGCAGGAGTAATTTCTTTTAATGGCTAGATATATCCCATGTGGGTCCAAACCACAAGGATAATTCACCTTTTCCAGTACCTGGCCAAGATTAGACACGTACTTGAAAAACTAACTGACCCTCACAAAGAACAAACACAACCCACAACTCTGTCTTCCTCAGAATCCTAACAAGTTTGCTATACTCCTAACCTCTTGTTTTGAGGATGAAGAAACCAGGTCAAGAGTATTTAGGTGACCTGCTTGTAGTTACACACCTGAACACGCAAACCACTTTCTTCTTCCCTCATCTCCTGGTTTTCCTCCTTGGCTGATCCTTCTCAGTTTCTCTCAGAGACCCTCTTCTTCCATCTGTGCCTTAAAAGACAATTTCCTAGGGTCTGTCTTTGGTTCTCCTCTCTTTCCAATCTACATAATCTCACTAGCTAACTCCTACCACATTCAAAGCTTCAGTTCTCAGGATATTCCAATGATTTCCAAATGTGACTCTCCATCTAGGACCATATTTCTGAGGACAGATCTACATATTCCACTGCATACTAGGAGTTTCAATGTGAATGTCCCGTGGATATAACATACTCAGCAAGCCCTTTGTAGACGGTGGACTTCTGTTCTCTTTTCCATATTCCCTATCTTAAGAAATAGTACCAGGACATCCTTGGTGGTCTTGTGGTTAAGACTAGGAGCGCAGGTTTGATCCCTGGTTAAGGAACTAACATCCCACATGCCCCATGGTGCAGCCAAAAAAAAAAAAAAAGAAAGAAATAGTATTAATATCCTCACTCATCCACTCATTCACTTCAAACAGAAACTTGGAAATTCCTCTACATCCCAAGTTTACTAAATTTATCCATCACTAAATTTTAGAGATTACATCTCTAAATCACCCTTGATTTAGGCCCACTCTTTTCTCAGAAAATCTAATTATCCTCCTTTTTTAGTTCTCTTAATCTTTTAGTTACTTCTGAGATCTTCCCCCACATTTCCGCATCTTTTCTGCCTTTGGCTCATGGTCCTTGCTCGCCCAGCTTATTTTCTGCCATTTCAAGTCCCACGGATTCCTCCCTGATCCTGGCCCAGTTTGCAATTCTTCAATTCTCAGTCTCCTCTTCACTCAGCTACAGACACATAGTAACATGATTAAGCCTGGACTGTGTTACCAGATAGAACTGAGCCAGCTTCCAGATCTTCAGCTCTCTTCTGAGGCAACCTTCATTCTGACCAAATTACTACTGGTCCTCACCATGTTCTTTAATCCCTCAGTCTCTACCAAGTCTCATAATTCAGCACCTGCCTTCACCTCATTTACTTCCATGACCTTAATCTCATGGTTCAGACACCTCCATGATCTGGTTACTACTACTGGAGGTTCTTCCATCAACTTTGAGCCTGGACAACCACTAACGCTGCATATGCCCCATCATTTCTTTTTTCTCCTCTGATAACTACTGAGCATAAGGCTAAGAAGACCAAAATAAACTAAGAAACAACAAAGTATATCATTTTCAAAGTCTTTAGAGTAGGAATTATTTTTATAATTAATAATGATGATAATAATAATAGAAAAAAGAATTCAAATTAATAATAAAGGAAATAAAACCCTAGGCACTGAGGATAGACTACTTATACCTGAGAAGTTTACTGTTATATAAGTTTCTAAGCACATGTATAGAATATAAGCTGGGTCTTCAGAAATCAATTTTAAAGGTTTTGTGACTATCCAAATACATCTTTTCAAGTACTAAAGTCTAAAGCATGAATACCCAAAGTCCCATTTCAGTCAACAGTTTAACATCTTTAAAAGATTAGACGTATATGATCTGTTTTGAGAGGGAACAGACTCACCTGGAGTTTGAACTACAGCTTGCAAGTTCTTTTCTTGAAGCTGTTGAATTTTTTCGTTCTTAGCTTTGCTTTCTTTCTCCATAAGTTTGAGTTTATGAACATACTGATTATTTAGAAATTTCAGATCAGCTGTTTCACGTGCGCACTTTTTCAACGTGGTTTTCAACTCTTAAAAGGAAAAAGATTTAAAGAGCATTTTATACATCAAGAAGTTCTTCCATTTCATAAAACAAAAAAAGCCACAATAATTTGAAAGGCTCCACCTGATTCTTATATGCTTTGTTAGAAGGTTGTAACTTTTCTACCACGATTAACAAAACTGCAAATAAGTCACTAAGCACAAAAAGGAATTATCTTTTTCTTCTGTGATAAGACTAATATGAGCTTTTGATCCAATAAAATGGATATGAAGCTAAGGGATTATCAATTCATGCCAAGTATTAGCCAGGGCTTTCTACTAAATACAAGAAGATTTTATAAGTTAGCCACATAATTTACCCTTTGCCTAGTACCTCTGAAATCATTCTATCTTCCAGATCAAAAACAGGGTATAAAAGAATCAGAACAATAGACATACAACTTTTTCTCAGAAACACAGAAGTTGTTACAAGAAAATTTTTCTTCAGTACCAGCATATAATATTTTCTACAGCAACTTTTGGGCTTCCCAGGTGCCACAGTTGGTAAAGAATCTGCCTGCCAACGCAGGAGACACAAGAGACGCGGGTTCAATCCCTGGGTTGGGAAGATCCCCTGGTGAAGTAAAAGGCAACCCACTCCAGTATTCTTGCCTGGAAAATTCCATGGACAGAGGAGATTGATGGGTTACGGTTCACAGGTTCACAAAGAGTCAAACACAACTGAACGCACACCACCACCATTACAGCAATTTTAATTCTAAAAATGTAATCCACATTCAGTGAAGATGAATATAGTTGTGGAACGCAAATTTATTTTTCTTTTGGAAACTCTTCAACACACCCTACAATATTTCAGGAACTATCAGTAGGAAGACTATCACATTTTCTAATCAATAGTTTCAAAGGTGGAGTAGGATTTCCCATATATAAAATGAAAAGGGCAAAAATTTCAAAAGTCACAAAAATTTACCTTTAATATGTTGACCTGATTGTTCTCTCAGTTTCATTAATTCCAGGTATAATTCATTATTTTCTTTACTCAACCTTGCATTTTCAAGTTTATAAGGTTCCAATACAAAATCAAAATTGGCACTCTCTTTTTCAGCTTTCACAGCAGATAATTTTGATTTCCGAAGACTTTCTGTTGTATGAACTAGATCACTGATATTAAAGAACGGAAAATGCAAATACAAGGAAACATTCTATTAACTTTTAATAACTAAAAATAGACTTCTAAAAGGACTTAAATGTTAATACTAACATGCTATCAAATCGAAAATCAAACATACAAAAACAAACACTAGAGGTCTTTCAAGGTACTAGGAAGGTCTCAAAACTTTCCTGTCGTAATTAAGTTATAAAACATATACACATAGGCAGAACCATCTTTAAACCTGGTCTCACTCACCCCCCATGTCTAATTAGTCACCTGATCCTGTGGAATCTGTGAACCTTACTTGGTCATTTAACATTTACTGAATGCCTGCTACATGCTGAGTGTCAGGGATGCAACAAACATGGATCAGTTACCTATCTCTAAGAACACAGATGAACAGAATATTCACTACATCAACATTTAGTGGGCAGGGAACATGGTAGGGAACCCACTGACATGGAGCTTATATCCTACTAACAATTTGTCAAAAGTTACGGTACTATGTGATAAACTCAATAAATATTTCAGTGCCGACCTTGTGTTCAGCCTGTCCTAGGTATGGCGGTGAAACAGTCAGTCTCTAGTTTCTTGGAAGTCTGCATTCTAATGGGAAGGTAAAACAAATCTCCAACAATAATAACAGCTAAGGTAACGTGCAGTATATGTGACAGAGAGCTGCAGGCCATATAGCTAACTGAGCATAAAGACAAAGCAGGAAGGAGAGGAGAAAGAGACTTTACAGGCAGATAGAACAGCATACGGAGAGACCAAGGGCGAGAGTGAAATGTGTTCAGGAGCTTCAGGAGGTTGGTGCAGGGAAGATGAAGGGAATGTAAAATCACTGGGGAAAATGTGTGTCAGTTTCTTGGAAAGTTAAACATACTCCCACCCTATAATTCTGAATTGCTGACCCAGAACTAGATCATGAAGGATTCTGGAGGCCATACTAGAGACCACAAAGTATCTTTCATCCACTCTCTTCTTTTCATCATTATCACTTACAGTCCTACTGCAAAAACTTCCTAGACCATTTCTCTGCTCTAGTTAGTCTCAAATCACAGTAATAGGATTTATGTGGAAAAGAAAAAATCACAAAGAATCTTCCAGTTAAATTAACATGTTAACAGCTAAAGTCATCATCAACCACCTTAGAGAAGCATTATAAATGTGTAGCAATTAGAGATCAGTAACTAACATAATACCATGTCAACTGCATTTCAATAAAATAAAAACCAGTGAATAGAGCAGCTATAGAACTCCTAACTAGATCAGAAAATCACATTAAAAACTGTACTTTTACTCACAGACAAAACCCTCAGAAACATTTACTCTAAACAGTATAGAGTGCACGGTGACCCTGGAGTTTTGCGACGTGGAGAAGAGAGAAGCTTCAGACGATTTAAGGACTTTAAAAGTCTACCCATTTCTGTACTAAAGCACGAAGCTCAACAAGAAACTAGATAAATGGGACTCAGGGTCACACAAGTTTGCAGTAGTGTTTCCATCTTTACCTGAAAAGTTTTTCCACCAAAGGTAAACAGTCCACTGTCAAAGTCTGGCGGTATCCCAACTGATCCAATCTTTTCCTAATATTAAGATACTTTCTTTCTGCAGCTGTAGTCATCTTGTGTTCCAAACTAGGTTTATTCACTTCCAAAAATTAAAATCCTATAAGAAAAGAGTGAAACATCATTCTATTATCAGTTATTATTATTGTTTAATGTTTTAAAAAAAGGTTCTTTTAGCATGAAGCAATTTTTTTTTTGTTTCTTTTCAGGCAGACAGCTCTCTAGAATATTTAGATTGATTTAAATCCAATGCTAATGATATCCATGTTGCTGCATTAAAATAAATATCCCCTCATAAACTTAATACGCAGAAGTTAAAACAATAAAACCTCTAGATAAAAGAAAGAAGAATATTTTTCCAAGCCTGAGACAGGCAGAGAATACTTAGAGAAGCCTCTTTTAAGTTTTTCTTTTAAATATAAAAGAGAAACTTGATAAGTTGGATTTCTTCAAATTAAAAATGTCTGCTCATCAAAATATATCCTTTTATTTGACAAAACAAAAAACTTAAAAGAGTAGGAGAAACATATTCATAATATCTAACAAAGGATTTGTACATAAAATACAGAAAGAACCCTTACAATTCAATAATAAATATACCCCAATAAGAAATGCAAGGCTAAGATTTGCAAAAGATATCTGAATGAGAACAATCATATGAAAAGATGCTTAACACCACATCAGAGAAATACAAATTAAAACCACAATGAAATATAATTTTGTCCATACTAGAATGGCTAAAATTAAAGGTACAATACTAAATGTCTTCAAGGACTTGGAGTAACAGGAATTTTCACACTGCTACAGGAGTGTGAAATCACTGTGGAAAAAGTCTGTGGGAGGGAGGCTCAAGAGGGACAGGATATATAAGTCCTCATAACTGATTAACGCTGTTGTATAGCAAAAGCCAACACAAACTGTAAAGCAATTATCCCCCAATTAAAAATAAATTAAAAAGCGTGGCAGTTTCTTATAAAGTTAAACATACTTCTAGCCTATGACTGTGTAATTCTACTCCAAGGTATTTACTCAAGAAAATGAAAATAAACATCTATAAAGAGACTCTACAAGAATATTTGAAGCATCTTTATTCATAATAGCTTCAAACTGGAAACAAACTATACAGAAGAAGGATAAGGACACTATACTTAAACAATGTAATATCACTCAAGAATAAAACAAAACTGGTACCTGTCAACAAGTATGGATGAATTTAAAAACATCTGAGCAATAGAAGCCACAATTATATGAAGTTCAAAACAAGCAAAATTAAACTATGTACATAGAAATCATAACAGCTGTCACCTAGGGTGATGGGGGTAGTTGGAGCCTGACTGGAAGGGCGTGAGGGAGTTTTCTTAGGTAATGAAAATATTGTGGTAATGGGGACAGACATCACACCAATGTATACATTTATCAAAGCTTTTCAAATAGCATATGTAAAGTTTACTGAGATTAAAAAAGAAAGACCCCAATATGTAAGTATCTCTGGACATCTTTTTATCCTTGTCTTTTTAAATATCTATGAATATATCATCTATCAAACTGCCCTAAAATGGAGTTATCCAAAGATCACTTCTTTAAAAAAACATGCTCTCTTTTCTAACCTTTGCCAGGTAAATGTGGTCCTGGTACTCATATTTCTAAATCAAACAAAAACTTTGTTTTACATCTGTATTGCTTTTCACAATTTATATAAAACATGCATGGATATGAATATATGCAAAATTTGATCCTCACAACTACAATGAGCGAAAAAAGGTCAAGGACACCCTCCACATTCAAAGATGAGGAAAGGCTGCCTAGAGACAGTAACTTTTTCTAAATCACAAGGTCACCAAGTAGGTGGGCAGTCAGGTCTCCTGAGTCCTGACCCAGCGCTCAGGTTTCTGCATTATGCCGCCTCAACTTACTAGACGACTCCTAAGTGAGTACTGCTCCTTGATAACTCCTTCCTACAAATCTCTCCTTCTTCACATTCTTGTTAGCCTTTTCTCTGAATGACGTCCCCATTCTATGCTAGGCTCTTTCCAGGTTCCTTCCACAAGAGGGACCTGACTGATGCAGGTGTTCTAGAAAAAGTCCTGAAGAAGTCAGAAGTGCACCTGTCAGACCAAGAACCAGCAGGGCCTCACAATTCAAACATGCCTCCTTTTTGTCTGGTATCAACTTTGGTTACCCAGAAAGAATACATCCTCACATCCTTCTGAGAGACAATATGAGTGAGTATTAAAAAAGAAAAATCATCAACACATACGACAGATGAAAAAGATTAAAATCCTCTCAGGAAGGACAAAAACACACGTATTAGGCTTTCCCCACCCATGCATGGGCTGCTGTCCTTCACCACCAACACAACGCGCCCTTCTACATCATCCAAACACTGCGGCCATACTGAAAGTTTCCAGCAGAACAACATAAAAGGTAAGGTTTGGAGGTCCTCCACGCATACGTGTTTGGAACTACCCACTTCCTTAACTCTAGGGAGCTCACGTCTGAAAGCCAGTGCATCTTATTTTTACAAAAGTATCCTGTGCATGTGTGTGTGTGTATAGTCTCCTGTGTATATAATATATATGCACAAGGGCTAGAAAAACAAAACACCCCAAACCATCATTAACTAGGTTATCTCGCGAATCCTCCCTCACTGAACTAAAAACAGTAGAGAGTGGAAGAGGGGATGTTTACTAAGGTGCCGGACAAAGGTTAATAAATGACTCGTCCTAGGCTTTGGGGCACTTTTGTTTTACAAAGAGCCTGTATGATTCTTATACGAAAGGGTATTTTAACTTTTAAATCAACCCATCAGTCGGTAGGAGGCGGATCTGCTGGAACCGCACAGACGCGCGGCGAGCGGGGCCGGAGGACCCGGGAGCCCTGGCAACCCCAGGCCGACCTCCGGGCCGCAGTTCCGCTGTCGGGAGCTGAAGGGAAGCGGGTGTCCGCGGCGAGGCGACAGGGCTCCGCGCCCCGCCCGCCCGGGGCCCGCTTCCTCCCGAGGCCGCGCGGCCTCCCTCCCGGCAGCGCCCGGGCCCGGCCCGCGGGGACGGCCCGGGAGGCGGAGGCGCCGCCCTGCCCAGCCCTCCCGCCCCGCGCCGCGCTCACCCGCAGCCCCGGCCGCCGCTCCCTCCGCCTGCGGTCGCATCTCCTCTCGCGCCTCGCCTCCCTCGCTGGCTCCTTCCGCCCAGACACCGGCTCCGGAGCTAGGACAGTTTGAAAATGGCGCGGAGAGACGATCAGGGCCGGCGCGGAGGAGGTGCCGCGGTTGCCTCGGTAACGGGAGCGGCCGACGTTTCGCCGCGCGCAGCGGGGACGCGCCCGACCGGGATGGCGGCGCTGGGCCCCGGTGCCCGGAAACGCAACGGCCCGCACGGCGCGAGGCCGCGGCGCCCCCTGGCGGCCGGCGAACCCCTAACCTCAGCGGCTGCCGGCGATAGGACTCCTCCAAGTCGATCGCGTGCCTTGCTTGACCTTCTCGGCGCGGGGTCAAAATCCTGCCCAGCCCTGGTCCCTGCCGCGGATTAGCCTTCACCCGTTCTGGGGACGCCTTCGCCTGATCTCCAACGACAGGCACAATTGCAACTTTCCGTGTCAGCCACCTAACACAATTAACTGTTGCTCCCACACCCATGCCCAAATGTGCAGACCCTTATAATATACTCAACCCGCTGTGATGATGTAACATCATGATGTTTTGATCCCGTGAGTTATAACTCATCCCGTCAAAACGTAATTATTTGTTTGTATGTCTCTCCCTGCCGTCCCCAGTTGTGAATTCCTGAAGTCAGAGATTATTTTACTCAGTTATGTTTCTCTGGCACTAACCGCAATAAACATTTGTGAATGGAATTAAATTCAAATCAACTCGGTTTAGAGAGCTTGTTCATAAACAGAAAACACATGGTCAAATTGTGGAATTCTGTTTCTCGCGTGAAAACTTCTAGATGATCAGAGACGAGCTAATTTTCTCCTTTCTGATTACTGCTCTGGCAAGTAGGACTTTCATTCTGAAAATGCATTGTCTTTGCATATTACCTAACTGCTTTGTGGGTGTGAATACTTTGTACCCATTCGTGTATTGTTTTAGCCGTTTCTGTTGTGTCTTGTCTGCCTTCCAGCATGCTTTAAAAGTTGTTTTGTGGCATGTCTAAGAGGAAGTGAGTTAGGCTCTGTAGATGGCTTTTGTTGTCTTGAAGATGTACCTTTAAATACATTTTTTTTCCTGAAAAACAAATATTTTTTTTAAAATCACAGCAAAATGACTATGCAGTGGCCATCCAGTCCAGATAGCTCTTTGTCCCACATGCATAGCAGTTAGAAAATGTAAGAACCAAAGCCAAAGAAATTTTAAAAGTTAAGTGGGATACTGAAGTTATAGGCCAGTTTTGCTCCAGGTAATATGGAAGACCAGAGCAAGTTCACTGTTGGACTGAGGTCAGGGTCCCCGGTGCACACCCAAAGTTGTTGCTGCTTGCCACCCAGGTCCTAGGCTTTAGGGGAGCAACAGGGCTAGGGAAGCAGAAGGAAGTAGAAACTGAGCTTGCTGTGGGCTCTCCCCAAATCACCAGGGGACGGGAGCCCTGAATTGGGGGTCGATCCTGGTAGGCCTACCTTCAAAATTGATAATTAGGAGGAGGTAGAGCTAGATCGGACCCAAATTGCAGGCAGATTCTTTACCATCTGAGCCACCAGGGAAGCCCATGAATACTGGAGTGGGTAGCCTATCCCTTCTCTGGGGGAACTTCCTGACCCAGGAATCCAGAGGGGGTCAGTCTCCTGCATTGCAGGTGGACTCTTTACCAGCTGAGCTACCAGGGAAGCCCCAGAGAAGAAGAACCTTTCACTGAAAATGAGCTTGCCAACCAAAAACAATCAAGAAATCTGATGCTAACAAAGCCAACAAAATAAAACATCAAAACATGAATTCTTGGGTTTCCCTGGTAGCTCAGTGGTAAAGAATCTGTCTGCCAGGGCAAGAGACATGGGTCAATCCCCGATCCAGGAAGATTCCACATACCCCAGAGCAGCTAAGCCCATGCGTGACAACTGTTGAGCCTGTGCTCGGGAGCCTGGGAGATGCAGCCACGGAGCCCGTGTGTCCTGGCTGTTGAAGCCTGCGTGTCCTGGAGCCCGTGCTCCCCAGCAGGAGAAGCCACCTCCGTGAGAAGCGCAAACAGCAGCTAGAGAGCAGCCCTTACTCGCTGCAACTAGAGAAAAGTCTGCACAGCAGCCAAGACCCAGCACAGCCAACAATAAATAAATAAATAAAAATTCAAAAACCCATGAATTCTCTCTAGATGAAAGAGGCTGATGAAGCTTTAAAAATGCATATATGTAAGGTGATCTGGATCAAAGTTTTTCAGCGTTGGCGTTTTGGACATTTTGGGCTGAATAATTCTTTGTTTCAGAGGGCCTGTCCTAGGCGCTGTAGAAATGTTGAGTAGCATTCCTGGCTTCCGTCCACGAGATGCCAGTACCACCCACCAAGTTGTGACAATCAAAGATCTCTCCAGATACTGCCGACTGTCCCCTGGGAGGCAAAACCACTCCCGGTTGAGAGCCACTGGTCTAGATAGACGGAAGAAGTAACTTCCATTAGCAAGAACAAGAATTGTTAAATGAAACAAGAACAGATGCATATGAGAGGGAAGCAGTCAGAAAATCTGGAAATTAAAATTATAGTCATCAAAAACTTTACATTATTAAGTGGAATGAAATGTAGATTATAGTTAAAAGAATCAGAGAATTTACCTAGAACCCATTTCTTTGCAGACAAATATATTTAGAACACAATTAAGAAATACAAACACTAACTTGAGAGACTCTAAAGAGGCACAGCAGGGAATAGCAGCTATGGCAGACAGACCTTCCCACCAAAGATGTCCACACCCAAATTTCTGGTACCTATGAATATGTTATATTATTTGGCAAGAGGGAATTTACAGATGTAATTAAGGTTGTTAAAAGCCTAAAAATAGGCAGATTGTCCTAAATTTTTCAGGTGGGCCCAATGTATTTGCACAAACCCTTAAAAGCAAACAGGTGTGAACAGGACTTGACAGCTGTTGGTGGTCTGAGGATGGTGGGTGCATGCATGTGATGAGTGCGGGGATCCCAGGAGAGCTGAAGGAGGCTAACAGCCCGCAGGGACCCGTGAACCTCAGCCCCAGGAACGGGGACCTGAGTGCCTGCCGACAACTGAAATGGACGAGGAAGCAGATTTCTTCCTCTATTTTCTTACCTCCAGGTGAAAACTCAGACTGCTGACACCTTGATTTTGACAGCAGAGCCCACTTGGACTTCCGACCTACAGAACTATGAGATAATAAATTTGCATTGTCTTAAGCTGCTATGTTTATGTGACTTGTTACTGTAGGAAGAGAAAAAACAACTCAGCAGAGAAGCAAGATTTGAAGAGATAATAGCTAAGAATCTTCCAGAACTGAATCAAGGTACACATCTTCAGATGAAAAATTTGCATCATTGTAGTTAAAGATGGAAGATTAAACGTATCCATTAACTTTAACCTCTCTCCCTTCCTCCTTCCCTCATTGCTTCCTTCTCTCTATCCCTCCCTCCTCCATCCTTCTAGAATGATGATAAAGGAATTTTAAAGATACTTTTTAAAAGGCTTTAGAACAAACAGAACAGCCGTGGAGACGAGATCAATAAAGTTTCGGGGCTGGCAAGCAGATGGGCAGCAGGAAACTGACTTCTCAGCCTTGAAAATTTTGAATTCCAACCAGCAGTGGGGAAAGTGAAGAAGCCACCTAACTATTCTGCAGAAACCTCAAAGGCCCAGGGTCTGGTGGCACCAGGTACCCTGCTGGAGCTAACAGCAGCATAGCTGTTTTTGGTAGAATGCTTCCAGCTGTCTTGCTCCCTAGACCGTCCGGAGCTGCTTTTGTGTGGTTTCACCTCCTCCTGGAGCAGACGCTTTGCCTCCTGACCTTTGTTACTTCATTACCGGTCTGCCAGCAGGGTGGATCAGTTGCAGGCTAAGCAAACTCTGTGGGTAAAACAAACAGGCGTTATTCATACTGACATTGGCAAGTTATTTACTGACTGCTGTGAGCCTCTCCAAGTAGTAAGGAGAAAGATGGCTGAGAAAACTTCTAGACACGGGATACACACGCTTGGTGTGTATGGCTCTTGCTGGCTTGGTGAGTGGGGTGTGGAAGATAGGGATTTCCTAGACTCTGGGCTTTGACACTGATTCTATTAAGTCCGTTTTGTCCCTTCCATCCTTTTACTCCCTGTATTAGCTTCCTCGGCTGCCGTTATGTGCATGCGAGCATGCTAAGTCACTTCAGTCGTGTCTGACTTTTTGCAATTCTATGGATTGTAGCTCACCAGGCTCCTCTGCCCGTGAGATTCTCCAGACAAGAATACTGGATGAGTTGCTATGCTCTCCTCCAGGGGATCTTCCCTACCCAGGGATCGAACCCACGTCTCCTGTGTCTCCTGCATCGGCAGGCGGGTTCTTTACCATCAGCACCACCTGGGAAGCCCATGGCTGCCCTTATACATGATCACAAACTAGGTGGCTTACCACAACAGAAATGCAGCCTCTCAGGGGTCTGGAGAGCAGATGTCTGAAATCGGCATGTTGTCAGGGCTGTGTGTGCTCCCTCTAGAGGTTCTGGAGGGGAGTCCTTCCCTCCCTCGTCCAGTTCATGGTGGCTGTTGGCATTCTCTGGCTTCCTTAGTTTGTGACAACCTCACTTGCATTTCTGCCTCCACCTTTTCTTCTCTGTATCTTCCAATCTCCCACGTGTCTTTTTTTTTTTTTTTAAGAAGATTTAAAAATTTTTTTGATGTGGACCATTTTTAAAGTCTTTATCGAATTTGTTACAATACTGTTTCTGTTTCCTGTTTTGGTTTTTTGGCCCTGAGTCATGTGGGATCTTAGTTCCCCAGCCAGGGCTCAAACCTGCACTCCTTGCGTTGAAAGGCTCAGTTTTAACCACTGGACCATCAGGGAAATCCTCTGTTAGTTAGTTTCGTCGCTCAGTCGTGTCCGACTCTTTGCCACCCCATGGGCTGCAGCTTGCCAGGCTTCCCTGTCCATCACCAACTCCCATGAGCTTGCTCAAACTCATGTCCATCAAGTTGGTGATGCCATCCAACCATCTCATCCTCTGCCGTCCCCTTCTCCTCATGCCTTCAGTCTTTCCCAGCATCAGGGTCTTTTCAAATGAGTCAGTTCTTCACATCAGGTGACCGAAGTTTCAGCTTTGGAGTTTCAGCTTCATCATCAGTCCTTCCAATGAATATTCAGGACTGATTTCCTTTAGGATGGACTGGTTGGATCTCCTTGCAGTCCAAGGGACTCTCAATAGTCTCCAACACCACAATTCAAAAGCATCAATTCTTCGGCATCAATTCTTTATGGTCCAACTCTCACATCCATACATGACTACTGGAAAAACCATAGCTTTGACTAGGGAGAACTTCATCAGCAAAGTAATGTCTGTCCTTTTTAATATGCTGTCTAGGTTGGTCATAGCTTTTCTTCCAAGGAGAAAGCATCTTTTAATCTCATGGCTGCAGTCACCATGGGCAGTGATTTTGGAGCCCAGAAAAATAAAGTCTGTCGCTGTTTCCATTGTTTCCCCAAGTATTTGTCATGAAGTGATGGGACCGGATGCCATGATCTTAGTTTTTTGAATGTTGAGTTTTAAACCAGTTTTTTCACCTTTTGCTTTCAATCAAGAGGCTCTTTAGTTCTTCTTTGCTTTCTGCCATAAGGGTGGTATTTATAAAGACACTTATCACTGGATTTAGGACCCACCCAGATAATCCAGGTAATCTCTTCACCTCGAGGTCTTTAACTTAATTACATCTACTAAGATCCTTTTTCCAAATAAGGTGACATTTACTTGTTCTGGGGATTAGGATGTGGACATATCTCTTGGGGGGGGGGGGCAGCCATTCACGCCACCACATTCCCCTAGTTTTTGACATTTTTATTTAGTCTGGGTAAGCAGGAAGACAAAAGACTGTGTCATATAGCCTATAGAGCCTTACACTTGCTTTAAGGTTTTTCATTTTTTGTATCCTTTTTTTCCATCTTCACTCCCTCTTTGTTTCACTGAAAAGCTGAGAGCTTTCCACCTTTGCTTATTTGTTTAGTTATGGCTGAAGTGAGAGAGGGATGGAGGGGGCAGTCTAGGTAAAAGTAAAAGAATTCAATGAAGTATAAAAGCATTTTCCTACCATCCCTGTAGAGCAAACTAGAGCAGCCCAGCAAAATACGAAATAGCCTCTCATCCAAAGTGAAATAATAAAGCCAGCCTCTAGGGAAAATATCACATATTATCAAATACGTATTTTTAAACACTAGATCATATTCTGAGTGACTTCATGCTGAGTTCCCAAGAGGTTAAAGGAAATTGCATCTGACTGAGTGAACAGCAGAATCTCATCTTCCATCTCAGTCTCCCCTGGGTAGCATAATGTATTGTAAAATGGTGGGCAAAACTGCCCAGATTATTCAAATTGTGTTTTTCCTTTCTTCTTATTTTTATAGTTCTTTGCTGAGAGCATTTCAATGTATTTAAATGAGTGCTTTGTGATAGAACTCTATGTAGTGTTATGGGTTGAATTAGGCTCTCCCCGAAATTCATATGTTGAAGTCCAAGCCCCTCAGAGTGTGATCTTATTTGGAAACAGAGTCATTGCAGGGGTCACTGATTAAGATGAAGCCACATTGGTATAAGATGAACCGCTAATTCAGTATTCCTGGTGTACTGATGAAAAAAAATACACTATGTGAAGAGAAACAGACACATGCAGAGAAAAGACAATATGAAGGCACAAGAAGCAGGCTTTCCTGGTGGTGCAGGGGTGAAGACTCCACCTGCCAATGCAGGAAACACTGGAGGCGTGGGCTTGATCCCTGGGTCAGGGAGATCCCCGGGAGAAGAGCATGGCCACCCGCTCCAGTATGCTTGCCTGGGAAACCCCATGGACAGAGGAGCCTGGTGGGCTGCAGTCCATGGGCTTACAAAGGGTGGGACACAATGAGTGACCGAGCACCACCACACCTGAAGCACTAACGCCCATTTAACTGGGGTCAGGATTGTCACGCAAAGGCAGAAAATGCGAATTAGCTATTAGGTTACTGGGCTGAAGAAGAGTTCACAGTTCAGATTCAGGGTAAAATAGACAAGAGTATCTGGAATTCAGATCCCCACCAGAATCAATGCTGGGTACGTCGTCCCTCCAGCCACACTAGCTTAAACAATCTTGAGCCGGTGCTCCCATCTGAGAAACTACTTCTCAAAAAAGTAGGGAACATCTGGGAATTAGAAATGACTGTCTGTGCTTGATTGCTTCTTTAAATCCAGTATGCAGGTTAACGCTGTGGGTCCTCCTTGCCTTGGACTTCCTGTGGAAGATATGTTCTTCACTCTCAAGAGAAACTTCGATGAGGCCTGTCGTTTCAACACATTCTTAGTGTATGTCTCCTGTATTTCTGGCTCCCATGACCAGCCAAGTTTTTAGAGACTTCAGACATCCTAAAGAGGTACACTTCTGTTTGGATTGGCGTCTGCCTCTTCTACTACAGTAGCCTTATCTATAGCCTTGCTTGCTTTAGAAAATACTTGAATAAGAAACACTGCTTGGATAAGGAAATGGCAACCCACTCCAGTACTCTTGCCTGGAAAATCCCGTGGATGGAGGAGCCAATCCATGGGGTCGCAAAGAGTCAGACATGACTGAGCTACTAAAAAAAAAAAAAAGAAACACTGCTGCTGAAGCAGCTTATTAAAATAAGAAAAAAAGAAAGAAAAGTCACTTCCACAAGTCAGGAATTCATCTTTAAAGCACTTTCAAATGAATAGATAGTCTTTCTATTTTTGCTGTTTGGGTTACCAGCTTTTGGGGACTCTCAGAATTTACTGTCCCAGTTCAAACATTTCCATTAGAAAGCAGGCTGCTAGCTCTGGCGGCTTCCCCCCAAAGTCCATAGTTTAGCTAGTGCAGAATGAATGTCTGCTTTGAATCAAAGCAGCTGGTGTCAGGGGCTCATTGTGTTGGCAGCGAACCCCAGAAAGAAAATCTTTTTCCATTCTCCCCATCTCTGATGCTTCATGGGGTATCAAGAGCCTTGGCTGTTTGCATTCCCTTTTAGAGAAAAGGTCCACTGCCTTTCTCTATCTGGTTTGGAACTTCCCCTTCCTGGCACATTTCTGGACTGCATGCATATGCGTAGCTACCTATTAATCTGTGAAACCTAATCACTTACCCACTGTGACATCTGGGAGAGGCTAGTGTTTGTTTTAAAGAAGCATTGTTTTGAAGTAAGTCAGAAAGAGAAAGACAAATACCCTAGGAAGTCACGTATATGAGAACTCTAAACTATGATCCAAATGAATCTGTCTGTGAAACAGAAGTAGAGTCAAGAACATAGAGAATAGACTGGTGGTTTCCAAGGAGGAAGTGGGTGACAGAGGGGAGAAGTAGGAGTTTGGGATTAGAAGATGAGGACTGGTAAATATAGAATGAATGGACAATAGAGTCCTACTGTATAGCACAGGGAACTGTATTCAATATCCTGTGATAAACCATAATGGAAAAGAATATGAGAAAGAATGTATGTGTGTGACTGAGTTACTTTGCTGTACAACAGTAATTAACACATTGTGGTTCAACGATACTTTGATAATAAATGAAGTATAAAAAAGAAGCATTGATGATCCAGTGGTTAAGACTCTGTCCTTCTAATGCAGAGGGTAAAGGTTGGATTCCTGGGCAGGGAATTAACGATCCCATATGCTGCACAGTGAGGCCAAAAAATTGAAAAACCCAAAATTTAAGGGACTTCCCTGGTGGTCCATTGGCTAAGACTTTGCACTCCCAATGCATAGGGCCCGGGCTCAATTCCTGGTCAGAGAACTAGATTCTACATGTGGCTTCATGCTGAAACTAAGGGTTCACATGATGCATGCTGCAATGAAGACGTGGCACGGCCAAATAAAGAAATTTTTTTTTTTTTTTTAAAGAAGCATTGTTTCTTTAAGAGGGTAATTTCTATCTGGATTTTGAAGGGAGTGTGATTATACGCCCCCATCCCTTACCTCTCACTTTTTATTTATTTATTTTTCCTCTCACTTTTTATTTATTTTATTTTATTTTATTTATTTATTTTTTTATTTATTTTTTTTAAATTTTTTAATTTTTTTTATTTTTTTAAAGTTTTATTAAAGTATAAAGGAGATAGAGAAAGCTTCTGACATAGGCATCAGAAGGGGGCAAAAGAGTACCCCCTTCCTCCTTCCTCTCACTTTTTAATAAAAGATAAAATCAGATGTTGAAGCTGTTGGGTCATGGTTCTTCAGAATGCTTCTACCCTGGGGGCATTTCTGGTTCTAGTTCCGGCTTCTCCATCTAGTATTGGAGTTCCTTGAAGCAGTCTCTCTCACAGACACTTCCTAGTGAAGACTCTGAGGATGACTGACACATTCTTGGTTTTTCAAATAATCATTCATGTCACTTCCTCAAACTCTGGAGTTTAAATTCCTCCCCCTGGGCTGGTTCTGGAGATGGATCTCTTCTGACACAGCTTGGATTTAGGAGTCTGTTGAGGCTCAATTCAGACAGTCTGGGCTGCAGCCCTGCCGAACTACTCCGTATGAATGCCCTGTGGAAAATGTTACCAAGTGGAAACACAGTTCCTGGGGGATATAAACTTTCATCCTGACTCAGCCATGAAAAAGAATGCAATCATGCCCTTTTCAGCAACATGGATGGACCTAGAGATTATCATACTAAGTGGAGTAAGTCAGAGACAAACACTCCCTAATATCACTTACATGCAGGATCTAAAAATAGTAAAAATGAATTTATTTACAAAATAGAAACAGACTCACAGACATAGAAAGGAAACTTCTGGTTACCAAAGAGGAAAGGTGGGAGAGGGGGGATAAGTTGGGAGCATAGGATTGGTAGATGCTAACTACCATATATAAAATAAACAGCAGGGTTTATTGTGTAGCACAGGGAACTATATTCAATATCTTGTAACAAACTATAGTGCAAAGGAATTAGGGAAATGTGGATTCATATATATATATATAAACAGATAACTTTGGTGTACACCTGAAGCTAACAAAATATTGTAAATCAACTATATTTCCATTAAAACAAAGCAAAAGCTCTCACCCTGCCACCTTTCTGAGTGGGAGGCTGGCAGAGAGGTGCTGTAATGCTGGATAGTCATTTGGCCAGAATGAAATTTCCAAAGAGAGTGCTTGCCAGTGCTTAAAACCAAAATCCCTGGACACTGCAAATTAGAGAATCTGGTGACTTTAGCACAGAATATCCATTCTTGCTCCAGTGTACCCCCAAATACTGTCTATCTTAATGTTAAAACAAAACAAAGCAAAGCAAAAACTCGAAGCCCAGACCAAAAGTGATTTTCATGTGGAATCAGGAGAGTGGTGGGATGCTGTAGAGAATAAGGGGCTAGCTATGCGGTGAGCCGCCTGTGACCAGGTCACTCAGGACTCAGGCTCAGGGCCCTTTACCTGAAGGTGGAGCCCATCTCTTCCCACCTGGGTGAGGCCGTCCTCTGCTCCCCTTGGGATCAACCATGAGGATGTCCCAGCTCCATCCATTCTGAATGGAAAAGCAGAGACTGCCAGTACTTTTCTTAGGCTTCCCTTCCTCTCCGTCCATATGGAATTCCTCCTACCCTTCCTGTCCATTTCACTGTTGTGGATGGATTTCAGAGCTTGAATTTTATCCAATATACAGTGGAGAATTATTCAACATGTTTTAAACTGAAAATTGCAAGATGAAGTTAGTCTAGGGAAAGTGAATCTGAGTAGTAGAAAAATCGAAGGGTGAATGGTGCAGAGAACAATACTATCGAGGACAAGAGGTTATTTTAATGATGAGATTAAGGCCTGAGGGAAAAGTGAGAAATACTACAAAGAAAGAGCGGGCAGGGCACAGTGAGGGGTCAGCCTCTCGAAGAGAGGTAGTGGAAGGAATCCAGGCAAATGTTAAGGTTTTGAGTTTCAGAGCCTGAAGAATGTGCTGTTGTGCAGCCCCCTGGGTGCAGAGTCAGGAGGCCACCTTGAAATGTGATGGGGGGCTTCCTTGGTGGTTTAGTGGTTAAGACTCTGCCTTGCAATGCAAGGGACAGTTTAGATTCCCTGGTCTGGGAAGATCCCAAATGTTGTGGGGCAACAAACAAGGCCGGTGCACCACAAACTCTGAGCCCGTGAGCTGCAACAGCAGAAGCCACTGCAATGAGAAGCTGCAATGAGGAGTAGCCCTGACTCGCCTCAACTAGAGAAAGTCCTCATGCAGCAAAGACCTACCACAGCCAAAAAAAAATAAACAAAATAAAATCAATCTTTTAGAAAAAGAAAAAGAAATGTGTTGGGGCAGGAAAGGGGTAAGAGGTGGATGGTAAGTGTGGTCTGGGAGGTAAGAGGCTCAATGTATTGCAAAAAATGTCCTGGCATGGCACAATAAGGAAGATGCTTGGTCTTTGTCCTCAGTCCTGGAACAGGACATCTAAAATTCTTAGAACTTCTTGAGTGACAGGGTAACAGGAGCAACTTTGTCCGAATGAGATGACTCCAGCAGGACCCTCCATAGCTGCAGGATGGGGCTGGCCACCAGAACGGCCAAGACTTGATTAGACGCTTGGAATTTTCAGCCCCACCCCTAGTCTCTAAAAGTGAGAGAGGGGCTGGAGAGTGACTTAACCACCAAGAGCCAACGATTTAAGCAATCATGCCTGTCTACTGGAAATCTGTAACAACTCAACACTTCGGGAATCAGAAAACCTCTAGCTTGGTGAACACATCAGGAACAGGAAGGGTGGAGTTCCCGGAGAGGCCTTGGGCTCTCCCTGCCCCTTCCCTCCTTCCTTGCCCTCTTTCCCATTTTGGCTGTTCCTGAAGTGTATCCTTGCTAATGAACTGGTATAGTAAGGAATGTATCTTCCTGAGTTCTGTTCTCATAAATTATCTAACCTGAGGGGGTTATGGGAACCCCCAATTTATAGCTAGTCAGTAAGAGGTATGTGGGCCCCAGAACTTGTGACAGGCATCTGAAGTAGGACTGTCATGTAGGACTGAGCCCTTAACCTGTGGAGTCTGTACTAACTCCAAGTAGTTAATGTCAAAATTGACTTTGAATTTTGGACCAGTTGGTGTCCAGAGAGTTGGAGATGTGGTTTTGGAAAAGATACCATGTATTTGGATGTTAGGAGGAGAAAAAAAACCCAAAAAACAAAGTTGCATTTGGTGTTTAAAATGTTGTGAGTAAAGATAACTCACCAGGGAAGAGTTGGCTGTATGCAGGTAACATTAAGGAGAAATCTAGCAGTAAACTGAGGCCTCTCTTTCAGGTTTCTGCTCTATATGTTTGAAACATGTTCTTTATATCTGGATGTTGCTGACTCTAATGTTGTCACGGATTATTCTGTTTCCCCTTTTAGACTGTGGGCTCCTGACAGTATACAGAAGACTAACGGGTTCTTCTTTGCGTCCGTAACTCAGGCAGAGTGTCTGGCACTTAATGAGAGATCAGGAAGTATGAATTGAATTGAACAGAACTGAATGGAACTGGGTGAACCTGGCCTCGATACAAGTCCAGCATTTAGCACGGTTGCCTCCTTTCAGGGACTGGCCTGAAGATGGGGCTAAAAAATATCAGCATTACTGCCAACTAATTCAGGTCCTTTTGTTTAAGCAGCAGGGACTTAATTTTCCTGTTGCCACAAGTGTAGGTTTGGCTGGCAATCTGATCATTTACTGGCAGTTAAGGATAATGGTACTTAACAAGAAATGTCAATAACCTCAGATATGCACATGATACCACCCTTATGGCAAAAAGCGAAGAGGAACTAAAGAGCCTCTTGATGAAGGTGAAAGAGGAGAGTGAAAAAGCTGGCTTAAAACTCAGCATTCAAAAAATGAAGATTATGGCATCCAGTCCCATCACTTCATGGCACAGAGATGGGAAAACAATGGAAACAGTGAGAGACTTTAATTTTCTGGTCTCCAAAATCACTGCACATGCACTGCAGCCATAAAATTAAAAGACGCTTGCTCCTTGGAAGAAAAGTTACGGCCAAACTAGACAGCATATTAAAAAGCAGCGATATTACTTTGCTGACAAAGGTCCATATAGTCAAAGCTATGGTTTTTCCAGTAGACATGTATGAATGTGAGTGTTGGACCACAAAGAAAGCTGAGTGCCGAAGAATTGATGCTTTTGAACTGTGGTGTTGGAGAAGACTCTTGAGAGTTCCTTGGACTGCAAGGAGATTAAACCAGTCAATCCTAAAGGAAATCAGTCCTAAATATTCATTGGAAGAACTGATGCTGAAGCTCCAATACTTTGGCCACCTGATGCAAAGAACTGACTCATTAGAAAAGACCCTGATGCTGGGAAAGACTGAAGCCAGGAGGAGAAGTGGGCAACAGAGGGTGAGATGGTTGGATGGCATCACTGACTTGATGGATATGAGTTTGAGTAAACTCCAGGAGTTGGTGATGGACAGGGAGGCCTTAGGTTCTGCAGTCCATGGGATCACAAAGAGTCCGACACGACTGAGCGACTGAACTGAACTGAAGGATAATGGTTACAATAGTTCCAGTCTGTCTGGAGACTTGCAGTGAGCCTCTGTAGTGACTTAGCTACAAAATGTTAAGAAAAGCTATTCTTTAGCAGCAGAGACCCTGGGAAAATTACTGTCAAGAAGGGTGAGCCCCTTTTAAAAGCATGATGCCGAAGCATCTTGATGATGGAATACTTTATTTTATGTATCTATAAAGACATCAGAATGCTCATTTCATAATGTTAATGCAAGGAGCTACTTCTTTTAATCCCCTTTTGTAGATATGCATCAAGCAACAAAGGTTTACTCTATAGCATAGGGAACTATAGTCAATATCTTGTAATAACCTATGATGGAAAATAATTTAAAAAATAATAAATGTGTATTTGTATAACTGAATCACCTTGCTGTGAACCTGAAACATTGTAAGTCAACTACAATAAAAAAATTTATATATTTAAAAATTCCCTTTTGGAGTCAGTAAGAGTAAAGATAAAAGTGGGGGCTCTGCATGAATATAAAGATTGATAAACATTATATATTTTGAAAATATTCTACATGCTCTAACTTTCAAAAGAATCTTCAATAGTTCTATGGCCAAAAGACAAAGGATAAGCTGGGGGAAATGTTACAACTATTTCCATAAATCTAATATATAAAAAACTCCTATAAATTGATAGTAAAATGACTAACATGATAGACTATATCAGGAAAACAATTTTTAAATGCGAAAGGTATGAAAATTCAATTGCTCAAGTGGTTCTTTAATCATGTGACAAGACAGACTCACTAAAAGTAAGAGATATAAATTAAACCAATAGACACGTGAAGGATGAGTAGGTAGCTAAATGAAAGATGGAGTAAGACAAGTGAAGAGGCTAATAAACTAGTAATAACCATTGGGTATTGAGTGCTTGCTAGGTTCTGTTCTAAGTGCTATGCATGCTTTACAGGTATTATTTAATTTAATCACCATAATAACCCAATAAAATAGGAAGTATTGATATCCACCTTTTACAGACAAGATTAAATAATTTACTAGAAATCACAATGTAAGTGATAAAGTCTTGACTTCAACTCCAGAAGTTAAAACAACTCTGAATTCAGCATACTATCAAGGAAGAGAGCTCTATAAGATAATGGCTAGAAAGAGAATATTCAGATGATGCTCAGTTAAACTTGGTGGATATATAGAATTGTCAGGGTCCTAAAATCTCAAACAGACCAACTTTCTAAATCAAATGCAAATTTCTTCTGCAAATCCTTCAACAGATGGCCATCGCAGCTGCCACCTCCAATGACAAGAGGACTCACAACTTTTCAAAGCAGCTCATTGTGTTGCTGAAATCTCTGTTAGAAAAAGTCTTCTTTATATGATGCTAAAATATGCCTCTTCCTGTATGTGAGCAGTCAAAAGAAAGTGAATCTCCCGTTATCTGTGGGATGACCTACCAGCGTACTCAGATTCTTCCACCTTTGCTCATATGATATGGTTTCCAAGTCCATCACTTCTCCAGCTATCTCCTTTAGATTAGAAATACTCTAGTTTCTCAGTTTTCTTATTGAAATGTACCCAGAAATGTTTGAATCAGATTAGGACTGAGGCCAGGGATATATCTGTCTCCTTTGCTATATCTGCACAGTACTTTCAACCTATTCCAATGTGTCCTAGTATCACTGAGTCACATTCTCCAGTGAAGAACCATGTATGAGCCTCTTTCTACAGCTGATCAGTTTTTAGTATCTATATTTATTTATATTATCCTGAATGCAAACATGGGGTTTCTGGAGCAGAGATCAGTTTTTATTACATCAATTGCTCTCTTTGCCCAGGGTAAGCTGAATGGAGTCAGATGCTCCCCTGTATGTTCCCAACTCTGTACTGCAGGAGAGTACAGAGTCTATCCCAATAAGAATCTCAGAATTTATCTATGAGAGGAAGAGCTCCCTTCTTCATCTCACGAGAAAGGGAGGGAAAGCTCTTCTGCCTAATTAACACTAAGTTTCCTTGGGAAGATAAGGGAAAGGTCCGGTGCTCTTACCTTCTGGAATATAAATAGATGTCTCTGGGGGATGAAGACAAGTGAAGCCTCTCTGGTCTACAGGTCCTGACTCCAGATTTTTCCCCCATTTGAAATGTAAACACATACCTCCAGGGAGGTAAATCTTTCCAGAGTCGTCTCACTATTCTGTCATAGTCATGATTTAACTTCCAATGCTTGTTAAGCCCAGGTTCTGGTAGAACTTGCTTGGAAAGTCCTAACTGTGCAGAAACGTGAAATACGCACTTGCTGACTTGGACTCCAAATCTGTCTCTCTGTCTCTTTGTTGCTCTGTCACCTCTCATGGCTTCCAGGGATTCAGCCTGAGTACCAATCAATACGGGCTTCCCTGGAGGCTCAGAAAGTAAAGAATCTGCCTTCAGTGCAGGGGACCAGGGTTTGACCCCTGGGTTAGGAAGATCTCCTGGAGAATGGAACGGCAACCCACTCTAGGATTCTTGCCTGGGAAATTCCATGGACAGGGGAGACTGGCGGGCTATTAGTTTGAGGGGTCACAAAGAGTCAAACATGACTGAGTGACTAACACTTTCACTTTTCACCAGTCAACATGCATTTGACTAAGGGTCAGAATGCCTGACTAAGAAGTGGTTAGGTAATAAAAGCATTTCGTGGTCTCGCTTGACAAAATGAAGAAGTGAAGTGAAGTGAAGTGAAGTTGCTCAGTCATGTCCGACTCTTTGCGACCCCATGGACTGTAGCCTACAAGGCTCCTCTGTCTATGGAATTCTCCAGGCAAGAATACTGGAGTAGGTTGCCATTTCCTTCTCCAGGGGATCTTCCAGACCTAGGGATTGAACCCGGGTCTCCCGCATTGCAGACAGACGCTTTACCGTCTGAGCCAGCAGGGAAGCCCACTTAACAAAATACCTACAGTATTTTGTACAGTAGCGAGTATAGTTTAATACAGTAGCCAGCCCTGGTTTGGTTTGCAGTTCAGTGGAGCCATCCTGACAATTGTCATGCTTCCATTCTTTCTTCTCAGTAGGTGACTTTCATCCTGGGACCTTTTGCCCCATGGTCACAAGATAGCTGCCACAAGTCTAAGAAACAGGTCTGCATGTATCAGCTCCCAAAACCAGAAGTGAGGGCCGGCAACAGGGATTTCATGACAAGGTTTTTTCCTCATAGGCCTCTTTCTCATCAAAGAGAAATGTCTCCCAGCAGCAACTGGTGGAGTTTCCTTTATGGGCCAGAACCAGGTTCCAGGCCCAACCCTAGAGCCGTCTCTGGCAATGAAATGTGAATCGGTTATGACATGGTCTCACACCAAGCTAGGGTTCTATGAACAAGTATTAGAAGTGAGCCATGAATTTTTAGAGAACTCTCTCCATCTCAAATCAAGAGAGCAAAGACATAAATTTGTGCACTGAACAAAGGAGAGAACCCTCAGTTAAGGCTTCCCTCTCAGACGTTGTGGTCCCTTTTCCACACAAGGGCTTCCCTGGTGGCTCAGACAGTAAGGCATCTGCCTGCCGATGCGGGAGACCCGGGTTCAATCCCTGGGTTGGGAGATCCCCTGGAGGAGGAAATGGCAACCCACTCCAGTACGCTTGCCTGGAGAATTCCATGAACAGAGGAGCCTTGTAGGCTACAGTCCATGGGGTCGCAAAGAGTCGGACATGACTGAGCGACTTCCCTTCACTTCACTTCCACACAAGATGTGAGATCTTGGTTCCTGTACCAGATCCTGTGGATTGGGTTGCTTGGCATCCACTCCAGGCTCCTGACATGTCCGAGAGGCTGGAAAGCTGAGGGTTGTGTTTCCAGGACTGCCTTCAGCCGTGGTCGCGCCGTCATGCAGTTATGTGAGACACGCCTTAGGAAGCGGATGAAGGAGGAAGAGCGTGGGGTGGAGGCACCCACTTGGCTGGACGGGCGGTGGGGGAGGCGGCTCCAGGCACTGCTGGTGGCCCTGCCGTTCAGTCGCTCAGGCATGTCTGTGCGACCCCGTGGACTGCAGCTCACCTGGCATCCCTGTCCTTCACCACCTCCTGGAGTCTGCTCAAACTCATGTCCTTTGTGTCGGTGATGTCATCCAACAATCTCATCCTCTGTCGTCCCCTTCTCCTGCCTTCAATCTTTCCCAGCATCAGGGTCTTTTCCAATGAATCTTCATATCAGGTGGCCAAACTATTGGAGCTTCAGCTTCGGCATCAGTCCTTCCAAAGAATATTGAGGATTGATTTCCTTTAGGATTGCCTGACCATGAAGGAGACGTGGTCTTGGGAGTGGGAGCTGTTTATAGAAGCTTTTCCTAGAGCCTGTTCTTCCAACCTTTGCATAAAATTTTGTAAGTGTCTTCCAACCTGGTTTTAAGTCCATTTCCATTGAAATGAGATCTAGAGGGCTTTCCCTGGCCTGCAACTAAACCCTAACAGAAAAAGGTCCTGTCTCGGAAGGTCTGCAGGAAGACTAGGAGTCTTGTGCTGAGGAAAGCTGGGGCTGCTGCCAGTCCAGGGCCAGAGGAAGGTGTAAGAGACCAATGAGATGCATTGACTCCTGGCAGGTGAGCTGCAGGTGACAGACACTCAGGGAAGGGAGGCGTGTCTCCAACGAAGAGTCAGGTTTAAACACCTGAGCGCAGACGCTGGGGCCCAGAAATGCTGGTCAGATAAGAACGTCCCAGCCTCTTCCCTCCTCTCCCTCCTTAGCAGTTTGGGAAGAGGAGGAGTTGAAGTGGGCCTGGAAAAAGAGAAAGCAAGGGTCACTTCTCCTTCTTTCTCTGCCCACGTTGAGCCCACGCTGGAAAGAGTGAGAACACTGACTCTAGCCATGTTTCGGGCTCTGCTTATGACAGGGAACGGCCAGAGGCATTTCAGTGACTGCCCAAGGACTTATTCCACTTCACAGACACCAAAAAAGTCACGGGTTCTGCCTCAGTTATTATCCAGGGGCAAGAAGAAGAACTGGATGTGAGGAAATAACACATATTTTGAGCCCTTTGGAGCAAACTATATACTTCTTATCTAAATCTCTGATATAAATAAGCATGGTGACTTCTTTTGGCTTTTTTTCCCTCAAAGTCAGGAAAAATCATGTTAAGAGGAAGTTTCTCATTCACAGAGAACCTGCCTTACCTCACTCTTCCTAACTCACCAAAATTGGGTGATACTGAACAGAACCTTCAGGAATATCCTCTACAGAGATTTAGGGTCTCAAAGAAGCATTACTGTTGTTCAGTTGCTAAGTCCTGTCCAACTCTTTGCGGCCCCATGGACTGCAGCATGCCAGGCTTTCCTGTCCTTCACTGTCTCTTGGAGTTTACTCAAACTCGTGGCTTCCCTGGTAGCTCAGATGATAAAGAATCCACTTGCAATGCAGGAGACTGCAGTTCAATTCTTGGGTGGGGAAGATCCTCTGGAGAGGGATAGGGTACCCACTCCAGTAATCTTGGGCTTCCCTGGTGGCTCAGATGGAAAAGAATCCACCTGCAATGCTGGAGATCTGGGTTTGATCCCTGGGTTGGGAAGATCCCCAGGAGAGGGGAATGGCTACCCACTCCAGTATTCTGACCTGGAGAACCCCATGGGGTTCTCTATATATAGTCCATGGGGTTGCAAAGAGTCAAACACCACTGAGCAACTTTCACATTCAGGTCCATTTAGTTAATGATGCCATCCAACCATCTCATCCTCTTCGCCCCCTTCTCCTCTGTCCCCTTCTCCTTTTCCTCCTGTCCTCATTCTTTCCCAGCATCAAGGTCTTTTCCAATGAGTTGGTTCTTCCGCGTTAAGTGGCCAAAGTATTGGAGTTTCAGCTTCAGCATCGGTCTTTCCAATGAATATTCAGGGTTGATTTCCTTTAGGATTGACTGATTGAATCTCTTTGCTGTCCAAGGGACTCTCAAGAGTCTTCTTTAGCACCACAGTTCGAAAGCATCAATTCTTCAGTGCTCAGATTTCTTTTGATGTATAAAAATGTTCAAGGGAAAAAATGTTCAAGGAGAGTCTTAGAAATCAATGGAAGCCAATCCAGTGATATTTTAAGGAATACCCTTAAGTCTCCAGTTAATGAAATGCCCAGTCAAAATCAACCATGCTCTCTCTCTCAGCCCCTCAGCACATATGCATTGATTTCACTGGGAGGACCAAGTCCTGGGGGGCTACTCTGTGGGTCTGATCTGATACATTAATTATTTCTGTGCACAGAGCTCCCATAGGGAGCTGAATCATAATTGATTTTTAGACTTACTTAGCAAGACTGTGAATTTAACTCACATCACACCTCAGAAGTTTGGAGCAAGTGTGGTCCCTTGTTAACTAGTCCAGCCTTCTTCCCCCATCCCTACCTGCTGGTAAGAAGTAAAAATAATTAACTAAATCTAACCGAGTAATTGGAGAAGGCAATGGCATCCCACTCCAGTACTCTTGCCTGGAAAATCTCAGAGGAGCCTGGTAGGCTGCAGTCCATGGGGTCACTAAGAGTCGGACACGACTGAGTGACTTCACTTTCACTTTTCACTTTCACTCATTGGAGAAGGAAATGGCAACCCACTCCAGTATTTTTGCCTGGAGAATCCCATGGACAGAGGAGCCTGGTGGGCTGCCATCTATGGGGTCGCACAGAGTTGGACACGACTGAAGTGACTTAGCAACAGCAGCAACCGAGTGATTGAAATACATTTCATGAGGGATGTTAGAATGTTCCAGAAGGTAAGAGCACAGTCTGTCAGACTTCTCACCCGGAGCTCTTCGATGGGAACAGGATGTGTGCATGTGGGGTTGGAAGGTTGCCTGACCTCGTAGATGAGGGAAGACTGTGCTCCACGGGAGCCTCTTGTAGGCCTGCCTGGCTGTTCCTGGTGTCTCTGGCACTGCAGCTGACGCCTGTGTCTGGTGTGATGTCTGGGTCTCTTTCTGTTCCTAGTTGGCCCTCTCTGACTCTCTCTGCCTCCTCAGGGCTTCTCCCAAAACAACCTGTTCCTCTGACTTCTAGCTGTGACTCCCACCTCATCCCAGCCCATCCTACAGGCCCTCACCCACCTCACTGGCCCTGGGGATCCCCACCAGATTCTCAGAGTCTCGGTCACTGGACCCAGTGAAGAGAGTGTAGCCGATTCTAAAGTTAAACCTTATGACCTCCCTCTGTCTGGTAATGCTGGACCCTCTAAGGTTGATATGAAGCAGCCTAGAATGAGGCCTCTTCTCAGAGTCTCAAATGGGGAGTGGAGATAAGAACTTCCTTCCACCGTAGAGGTCTTCCCCAATTTCATATCACATGCCCAGGCTGTGTCTGGCAGCTCTGTTCCTCTGTTGCTCTTTCCTTCCCACAGTCCTGGGGCTGAAGATTAATGGCTTTCCTCTCTGTTCTTCTGAAACACACCTCACTTCCACTCCAGGAGAGAAATGACTGAGCCATGTCATCTAGGCTTAGTATCGAATGAATGGAGGATGAAAGCAGATAAAAGAATTTGGAAAATCCCCTCCCAATATAATAGCCTGGCTTTTAATCTATTGTTTAGCTGCACAATCTTATTTTGAAGGTTGTGCACGCACGCTAAGTCGCTTCAGTTGTAGTCTGACTCTTTGGGACCCTGTGCTCCTCTGTCAGTGGGATTCTCCAGGCAAGAATATTGGAGTGGGTTGCCATTTCCTTCTCCAGGAGATCTTCCCAACACAGGGATCGAACATGCGTCTCTTATGTCTCCTGCACTGGCTGGTGGGTTCTTTATCACCAGTGCCACCTGGGCTCCCCTTAAGGTCAGAAACTGAGTGTTTCTGACCTTTGCATTCTTTCTCTTTGCATTCCATGTAAATTGCTTAGAGCAGTGCCTGGTGCCTGGTAAGCAATCAATATTCTCATTCTGTAATAGATCTTTTAGTATCCTGAGACTGGTTGATGTCTTTGGCCAACACATAGAAGAATATGTGCTAGGAAAAGCAAAAGAGAAAAATTATGTTGGTAATGTCTAAAATATTAACCTTATTAACATTTCATTTTACCATATTTCAAAATTATTAACTAGTATATGCTTGTAGAGGAATTCAAAATATATAGGCAATTACAAATAGAAAAGTCCCAATAAAATTTTAAAATTTCATTTGTTCTGTTCTGCTATTTTACACTTTTCTCTAAAAACAATGACTGTAAGCGTTTTGGCTGGGTATTTTTACTTGCCCATCTCTACCATCACACAATAAGTTTTTGATCTTGTCTTTGTAGCCCTACAGGTCATTAGTGTTTGATGAATGAATAAATGATTGAATAATGAATTACCAGATAATATAAGTAAATGAAATATCTTTAAAATGTATTGTTATGTAAACTTGTTAGGATGCTACTTTAGTTACTTTTGGACTTTCTTCATAGGATTACATGTGATTCAAATATAAAAGCGATTTAATTATGATGTTTTGTCTACAGTTTTCTTTTAAATGCTTCCCATGATGCTTCAGGAACCTTCTACTGAGTAACAGAATGAAAAGTTTGGATGATGACAAGGCAATTCATCAAGGCTTTTGTGTTTTTACTTGACTATCTGATCTCGTAGCAGTAATGCCCAGAATTTTCATGGCTTATTTTACTTTCGATGTGTTATAAAGCACAGTCAATACATACTCTGCCATCTAATGTGCTCAAGTAAAATGAAATGCACTGATTGACCATTTGGATTAGTCAATGTTTTAAAAAGTAGTAATATAATTCTAAATTAAAAAAGACATAACTTTGGCAGTCTGATTAAAATGAAGGAAGAGACAAACCAACCTAGTGAATAGATTACTGGTGTTATGAGTAAGAAACAGGACCCAGTTCATATCTAGTTTTCAGGTTCAGTGAATGAGGTTCTTTCCCAGGTCATTCAACAGAATTTGTTGAAGATGTCTAAGATATTAACCTTATTAACATTTCTTAGAAGGCTGGTTGAGGCTTGAAGCCTTCTTCTCTGCTTTGCCTCACAGGATTTTGAAAGGCTAATGAAACAACATTAGCAAGTTTCTAAGGACTTTGCGGGTAATGGCTTCACAGACAAAGGCCTTGAGAGACTTCCTCTGTCCTGGGAAAATGCGGGTGCGCCTGCCTGGTGGGTGACTGGGTTGGGGTGAGGAATGGACCCCTGTAAGGTGTTGTCATCTTTCGGCCCAAGGATGTTGCTCCATTTCAACCACTCACCCTGGAGAGCAGAGTCTGATTGCTCAACCATTGCTCAGAAATGCATCATTGATTCATTTCTTCTTAAAATTGAATGCTTATTAGCACCGTGCTAAACATTTTACAAACATCATCTGATTTAATCCTTACAATGAACCTATGAGAGAAGCACTACTCTTTCCCTTTTACAAATTAGGATCCTGAGGCCCAGAACTAACTTACCTGAACAAGATCAGACAGCCCGAGAGAGGCAGGGTGTGAGGCCTGTGCTAACTTCAGAGTCTGAACTCTTAGCTCAGGTTACACTGTTAACTGATCTTCACGGGTGCTGCCCAATGGGTGGGTGGCAGTAACTCAGTGATGCATGTCTCAATTCCTTGACTTTATCAGACTACAGATACATCTAACTCCTCTGAGCTATTACAACACTGTCTGTATCATTCATTTGGCAAATACCATTTATTGTCTTATACAGTTTATTTGATTCTGTGTATAAACATATTTTAGTTTGCATTAATTGGGGATCTTCGGTTGCAAGCTACAGAAACTAACTTCAACTAACTTAAGGGCTCCCTACTACTCCCCAACTGCAATATGGGAAGAATATTGGGTGATTCACAAAATCAAAAGAAAAGAGAACCACTTGATCTTGGGAAGATCACAAACAAGGGCAACTTTGGAGATCTTTATAGAAGACATTTATGGGTGTTCTCTTTTGGTGTGAAACAGGGATGATTTAACTCTAAGTACCTTCATTCAAGCAGTGTCGCCTGCCCAAGATTCACACTCCTGGCAGAGATGGAGAGTCTGATTGGCCCAGTTAGACCAATCATCTGCCTAATCTTTGCAGAGCATGGGGACTGTGATGGATAATCTTACAGGATCCAAATGATCCTACTGTGATATGGGAAGAGACACAATCCATGTCTAGATTATTGTGATTAATTTTATATCCCCTGGTGCAATATTATAATTTTTCAGGCAGAAAAGACAATCTATGGTACAAAGACAAGGCTAAGAGGCAGGAAATTATTAAGACAAAAGACCCAGAGAATAAGCAGAGAAATCACAATTCTTAGAATGATGATGCCCTAGGAAGAGGCACATAATTTCAGCCTCCATCAGTAAAAGTTAAAGTATTCATCTATTATACTCTTTTAGCTGTTCCTCTGCTCTCTTCTACTTACAGAACTGTTCCCTGTGATAAATTTTATGGTTTGAGCAATCTTACAGCAGATTATTCCTCCTGAATAAACAAATATGGAAATGAATTTTTATGAACACAAGTTAGATGTAGTTCATTTCATTTATAGCTGTAGCTAAATAAACTTGGCTTTAAAAAAGCTAAGTAAAATTATAATGAGTGAATTTTAATACAAACCACTTCAAAATTTTTTTTTTTTCAAATTTAAATTTAGGTTGGGCCTACAAATTGCCTTAGGAAAGCAGGTAGTGTTTTGGATTAAATTTTGTATTACTCCACTACTTAGAAATCCTTTTAGAAAGTTCTCTTTCCCTAAGTGCTACAGTATTGACTGGCCAACCTGACCTCAAAGTAGTTGCAGAGGATCAATGTTGGCTTAGCTACAGCTTGGCAAAGACTGGGAGGTAAGATAAGAGCTGTTGGTCCAGAAAAACAACCCACGATAAAGGGTTCTTTTAAACTATAGCAAATGCATATATTCTAACAAAACAATACAAAATTTCTTCCAAACAACTCTCAGATCTTTCTGCACATATTTTAAAATCATCTGCAAAACCATAAGGATCATGGTTGTGTAATGAAAATTAAATAGAAACCTCTAAAGATTAATAGTAACATATGGATAATCATTAAAGAAATTACATTCAATACCCTAAATTTTCAAACAATTGCACCTACTCTGTTTATATACATACTTTTTGACATGCTTGCATGTTTTAATACACACATATCATTCCATGTTTTACCTTTTTCTTTGATGGCTCTGGTAATCCTACTTCATGATCACAGCAGCCGTGGCTCTCATCTCCTATCACAACATACCAAGAAGGAAGAAGATATAGAGGCTAAAGACTCTGTATGTCTTATGAACTTTCTTTTTTTTTCAGGATGGACAATCTCTTTCGAGATCTCTTAGCAGACTTCCTCCTAGATCTCACTGACTAGAGCTGGGTTTACACAAATATGTACTCCTCAATCAAACATAGGCAAAGGAGAGCTGGATTGTCATGGCCTGCTGAGACCAGGCCAAGCATGCTGCCCATTACGGTTTGGGAGGCTTGTAAGAACCTGGGCCCCATCTTCAGAGATTCATATTTATTTGGCTAGAGTAGGGTGCAGATATCAGGATTTTTAAACATTTCCACAACTTAAATATGCAGCAGGTTGGGATCCAAGAGTCTATGCCAGCTTTGGTTTCTCACTTTTGTCTGGCCTGTTCCTACTCTGTAAAAAGCAGAGCTCTGTTAGCAGGAGGAGCAGGCAGACCCCACAGCTCACAGTGTCTACCAGAGGAGCTGACAGTAGATCAGGTAAACGGCCTCCCTAAGAGAGCATATCTGAAATCTACAGAAGACATTGTTCATTTAGGCCCTTCATGAATTTAATTCATCAATCTTTATAGAATGTATACCACTGTGAAGACCCTGTATATGTATAAGGTAAAAACTAGGAGTAGAGTATACTTTATCTTGTAAGTCCAATTTCCTTGTAACAACCTTCACTCAGCGCCTAGAATGAGATTCCACATCTAGTTACATTAGGTGCTAGGTTCAAGCAGAGAACAGAGATTCTGCCCTAATGCAACTTACTTTCAAGAATACAGTTGTGCTCTAAACATTGAAGAGAATTGTAAAGAAATAGATGCAATGGTTTCCTCCTTCCATGAGTTAACAATTCAAGGCTGCCTGTTCACTTTCTACTGTTTAAACTCAATATTTAAGTACGTACATGTTCTAGACAGATACTGTTACACAAAATAATCCTAGTCATGAAGGCTGCAGGCTTAGATATAGGGGAGATATACTAAAGAAGTAGAAAGACAAACATATTTCATATTATAGTTAAGTGCAATGAAGGAAAAGAATAGGCTCTTATGAGAGAGTTACAGGGCAACATAATTGAAATGAAAGGAGATCCAGAAAGGCTAACTGTTTAAAGTGAGATGGAGACAAATTTAAATTCAGATTAAAGCACATTCCTTCATTTTCTTAATTTCTTTTCCACTACCTTCTCCTCTAGCTGACTACGTTGGAACTTCTAGAAAGACTCACCATCTTGCAAGTGAAATTGATCAAGATGTTATCTCAGAGAAGCTGCTTTCTCAAGATTTTTTGGGCAAGACTGTGCTCATAGACTCATGTTTGTCTTGCTTGCTATATTCTCCATTGTTTCTTATCATCTGATTTCCCTTTTATTCATATATTCCTCTCCCCCTTTTCATCCGCCCCACTGTCTTTTGTCTTCCTCTTTTCAAAATATGAATTACTCCTAAATGCACTTAGCACTCAGAGAAGGCAATGGCACCCCACTCCAGTACTCTTGCCTGGAAAATCCCATGGAGGGAGGAGCCTGGTAGGCTGCAGTCCATGGGGTCGCTGAGTCGGACACGACTGAGCAACTTCACTTTCACTTTTCACTTTCATGCACTGGAGAAGGAAATAGCAACCCACTCCAGTATTCTTGGCTGGAAAATCCCATGGACAGAGAAGCCTGGTAGGCTACAGCCCATGGGGTTGCAAAGAGATGGACACAACTCAGCACCTATGCATACCAGCATACCATATCATGGTGCTGCCAAATATTAAAAGCTGAGAACTCTTAAAGCCACAAGCAAACATGTGAGCTGTCTTCCAAAAGACAAAACAACAACAAAACCCCCAAATTATATTAATTTGTTCAGAGGTATGAATGATGTAGCCTACACCATTGTAATTGACTATGCCAAAGCCTTTGACTGTGTGGATCACAATAAACTGTGGAAAATTCTGAAAGAGATGGGAATACCAGACACCTGACCTGCCTCTTGAGAAATCTGTATGCAGATCAGGAAGCAACAGTTAGAACTGGACATGGAACAACAGACTGGTTCCAAATAGGAAAAGGAGTATGTCAAGGCTGTATATTGTCACCTTGCTTATTTAACTTATATGCAGAGTACATCATGAGAAATGCTGGGCTGGATGAAGCACAAGCTGGAATCAAGATTGCTGGGAGAAATATCAACAACCTCAGATATGCAGATGACACCACCCTTGTGGCAGAAAGCAGGGAGGAACTAAAGAGCCTCTTGATATAGAAACGAATGAAAAAGAAAACACAACAACCCAAAACCTATGGGACACTGTAAAAGCAGTGCTAAGGGGAAGGTTCATAGCAATACAAGTTTACCTCAAGAAACAAGAAAAAAGTCAAATAAATAAACTAACTCTACACCTAAAGCAACCAGAGAAGGAAGAAATGAAGAACCCCAGGGTTAGTAGAAGGAAAGAAATCTTAAAAATTAAGGCAGAAATAAATGCAAAAGAAACTAAAGAGACCATAGCAAAAATCAACAAAGCTAAAAGCTGGTTTTTTGAAAAGGTAAACAAAATTGACAAACTGTTAGCCAGATTGATCAAGAAACAAAGGAAGAAGAACCAAATCAACAAAATTAGAAATGAAAATGGAGAAATCACAACAGACAACACTGAAATACAAAGGATCATAAGAGACTACTACCAGCAGCTCTATGCCAATAAAATGGACAACTTGGAAGAAATGGACAAATTCTTAGAAAAGTATAACTTTCCAAAACCGAACCAGGAAGAAACAGAATATCTTAACAGACCCATCACAAGCACAGAAATCGAAACTGTAATCAGAAATCTCCCAGCAAACAAAAGCCCAGGACCAGATGGCTTCACAGCTGAATTCTACCAAAAATCTAGAGAAGAGCTAACACCTATCTTACTCAAACTCTTCCAGAAAATTGCAGAAGATAAACTTCCAAACTTATTCTATGAGGCCACCATCACCCTAATTCCAAAACCAGACAAAGATGTCACAAAAAAAGAAAACTACAGGCCAATATCACTGATGAACATAGATGCAAAAATCCTTAACAAAATTCTAGCAAACAGAACCCACCAGCATATTAAAAAGATCATACATCATGACCAAGTGGGCTTATTCCAGGAATGCAAGGATTCTTTAATATCCACAAATCAATGTAATACAACACATTAGCAAATTGAAAGATAAAAACCATATGATTATCTCAATAGATGCAGAGAAAGCCTTTGACAAAATTTAACATCCATTTATGATAAAAAAAACTCTCCAAAAAGCAGGAACAGAAGGAACAGACCTCAACATAATAAAAACTATATATGACAAACCCACAGCAAACATTATCCTCAATGTTGAAAAATCGAAAGCATTTCACCTAAAGTCAGGAACATGACAAGGGTGCCCACTCTCACCACTACTATTCAACATAGTTTTGGAAGTGTTGGCCACAGCAATCAGAGCAGAAAAAGAAATAAAAGGAATCCAGATAGGAAAAGAAGAAGTAAAACTCTCACTGTTTGCAGATGACATGATCCTCTACATAGAAAACCCTAAAGCCTCTACCAGAAAATTACTAATCAATGAATATAGTAAAGTTGCAGGATATAAAATTAACACACAGAAATCCCTTGCATTCCTATACACTACCAATGAGAAAACAGAAAGAGAAATTAAGGAAACAATACCATTCCCATTGCAACAAAAAGAATAAAATACTTAGGAGTATATCTACCTAAAGAAACAAAAGACCTATATATAGAAAACTATAAAACACTGATGAAAGAAATCAAAGAGGACACAAACAGATGGAGAAATACACCGTGTTCAGGGATTGGGAGAATCAATATTGTGAAAATGAGTATATTACCCAAAGCAATCTATAGATTCAATGCAATCCCTACCAAGCTACCAATGGTATTTTTCACAGAACTAGAACAAATAATTTCACAATTTGTAGGAAAAACAAAAAACCTTGAATAGCCAAAGCAATCTTGAGAAAGAAGAATGGAACTGGAGGAATCAACCTGCTTGAGTTCAGGCTCTACCACAAAGCCAGAGTCATCAAGAAGTATGGCACTGGCACAAAGACAGAAATATAGATCAATGGAACAAAATAGAAAGCCCAGAGATAAATCCACGAACCCATGGACACCTTATCTTCGACAAAGAGGGCAAGAATATACAATGGAAAACAGACAACCTCTTTAACAAGTGGTGCTGGGAAAACTGGTCAACCACTTGTAAAAGAATGAAACTAGAACACTTTCTAACACCATACACAAAAATAAACTCAAAATGGATTAAAGATCTAAATGTAAGACCAGAAACTATAAAACTCCTAGAGGAGAACATAGGCAAAACACTCTCTGACATAAATCACAGCAAGATCCTCTATGACCCACCTCCCAGAATATTGGAAATAAAAGCAAAAATAAACAAATGGGACCTAATGAAACTTAAACAAAGGAAACTATGAGCAAGGTGAAAAGACAGCCTTAAGAATGGGAGAAAATAATAGCAAATGAAGAAACAGACAAAGGATTAATCTCAAAAATATACAAGCAACTCCTGCAGCTCAATTCCAGAAAAATAAATGACCCAATCAAAAAATGGGCTAAAGAACTAAACAGACATTTCTCCAAAGAAGACATACAGATGGCTAACAAACACATGAAAAGATGCTCAACATCACTCATTATCAGAGAAATGCAAATCAAAACTTCAATGAGGTACCATTACACGCCAGTCAAATGGCTGCTATCCAAAGTCTACAAGCAATAAATGCTGGAGAGGGTGTGGAGAAAAGGGAACCCTCTTACACTGTTGGTGGGAATGCAAACTAGTACAGCCACTATGGAGAACAGTGTGGAGATTCCTTAAAAAACTGGAATTAGAACTGCCATATGACCCAGCAATCCCACTCCTGGGCATACACACCAAGGAAACCAGATCTGAAAGAGACATGTGCACCCCAATGTTCATCGCAGCACTGTTTATAATAGCCAGGACATGGAAGCAACCTAGATGCCCATCAGCAGACCAATGGATAAGGAAGCTATGCTACATATACACAATGGAATATTACTCAGCCATTAAAAAGAATACATTTGAATCAGTTCTAATGAGATGGATGAAACTGGAGCCCATCATACAGAGTGAAGTAAGCCAGAAAGATACAGACTAATACAGTATACTAATGCATATATATGGAATTTAGAAAGATGGTAACAATAACCCTATATGCAAGACAGAAAAAGAGACACAGATGTATGGAACAGACTTTTGGACTCTAAGGGAGAAGGCAAGGGTGGGATGATCTGAGAGAATAGCATTGAAACATGTATATTATCAAGTGTGAAACAGATCGCCAGTCCAGGTTGGATGCATGAGACAAGTGCTCAGGGCTGGTGCACTGGGAAGACCCAGAGGGACGGGATGGGGAGGGAGGTGGGAGGGGGGTTCAGGATGGGGAACACATGTAAATCCATGGCTGACTCATGTCAATGTATGACAAAAACCACTACAATATTGTAATTAGCCTCCAACTAATAAAAATAAATGGAAAAAAAACTATTTGCCTTTCCCCTTTGATAACCATTAAAAAAAAAAAAAGCCTCTTGATGAAAGTGAAAGAGGAGAGTGAAAAAGTTGGCTTAAAGCTCAACATTCAGAAAACTAAGATCATGGCATCCAGTCCCATCACTTAACGGCAAATAGATGGAGAAACAGTGGAAACAGTGGCAGACTTTAGTTTTTTGGGTTCCAAACTCACTGCACATGGTGATTGCAGCCATGAAATTAAAAGATGCTTGCTCCTTGGAAGGAAAGTTATGACCAATCTAGACAGCATATTAAAAAGCAGAGACATTACTTTGCCAACAAAGGTCTGTTTAGTCAAGGCTATGGTATTTCCAGTGGTCATGTATGGATGTGAGTTGGACTGTGAAGAAAGCTGAGCGCTGAAGAATTGATGCTTTTGAACTGTGTTGTTGGAAAAGACTTTTGAGAATCCCTTGGACTGCAAGGAGATCCAACCAGTCCATCCTAAAGTAGATCAGTCCTGAGTGTTCATTGTAAGGACTGATGTTGAAGCTGAAACTCCAATACTTTGGCCACCCTGGCAAAGAACTGACTCATTGGAAAATACTCTGATGCTGGGAAAGACTGAGGGTGGGAGGAGAAGTGGGAGACAGAGGATGAGATGGTTGGATGATATCACCGACTCAATGGACATGAGTTTGAGTAAACTCCAGGAGTTGGCGATGGACAGGGAGGCCTGGTGTGCTGCAGTCCATGGGGTCGCAGTCAGACATGACTGAGCGACTGAATTGAACTGACAGCACTGTAAAACTTTGCAATTTCAGCTGTGGGTTATAGGCCTGTAGCATTGATATTACCTGGGATCTTGCTAAAAATGCAGAGTCTCAGATCACACAAATCCTGCATTTCAAAAAGATTCCTGGTTGTTTCATATGTACATTGAAGTTGGGGACTTGCAGATGCAGAGGATCCCAGAACATAGAGTTCTGAGAATTAATAATCTTACTTCTTAGACACCATTGTATATTTAACCTTCCTGGCATAGCCATTTTTGCTTTCTCAGCACTTTTTCATTTCTTTATATTCTCTAAGTTATCATATGTTACTTTTCTCATTCCATCTGTAGCACAAAATATTACATATCTCTAAGATCTAGAAAATTGTAGCTGATCAGTCATCCACTGCCTTTTCTTTCTTCATTCAAAATATCTTATTTTGAAAAAAAAAAAAAATATCTTATTTTGAAAAGCTGTATTAAACTGCTAGTTTCTAATTCCTTAGAATAAACAGATACTAACACAAATATAAACTGAGACATATTAATTAACCAATGTATATCTTTAATAGGAATCATGTACATCTTACTTTCTCAAAATTTCTATCCAGTTATTTAGATAATTTTGTTATGTGAGGTGCTTACTTTTTTGGATTCTTTTCTAAGAAGTATTTTGCTATCTGCCTTTTCTTTAAATAAGAGCCATACCACCTCAGGTAAAATTAACCTTGGTCTGTTAACAGAAACAATAGACAGTGTTTGGTCTTTAGATGTTTAAATATATTTATATCTGTAACATTCCTGAGAGGGAGGTCACTGCTGTGTGGAATATCAGCTCTGAAAATACTTGGCTTGAACCTCGAGCAATCCAACCAACCTTTGATCTTCTTTGTCTCCAGATCATCTACAAATGTTAAGGTTTTTTCCTATGTCAGTAAAGAATATACACACACACGAGTTTGATTTTGTTTTTAAATTAAACATTGAGCTAATATAAAATAAGATTTATAAGGTATGTGTAAGGTATAAAGTATCATAGTACAATGAAATCCATGTAGCCACTGCCCAGTTTAAGTAAAATAACATACCTTTAAAATCCTGCCCCTGCTAGATAGCATAATCTTCCCTTCCTGCTCCATAATCACTCTAGAATTTTATGATCATTTCCTTGCTTTTTCTCAGTTATACCACACTTGTAACTCTAAATACTGTTTATTTTGAACTTTTATATTAATAGAATCATATGATATATATTCTGTGACTGACTTTTTTTTTAAACCTGACATTATTTTCCTGGTATTTATCTGCAGTATTTTTTGTAGATAAAATTCACTAATTCTCAATACTCTATTGGCAAATACTGAATGTACCTTAATTTATCCATCTACTACTAATGGAAAGTTGGACTATTTGCAATTTTTTGCTATTAAAACTGTACTGAGGGACTTTCCTAGGGGCCCAGCGGCTAAGAATCCGCCTTCCAATGTGGGAATGCGGGTTGATCCCTAGCCCAGGAACTGGGATCCCATATGCCATGGGACCTGAGCCTGAGCGCCACAACTAGAGAGAAGCCCACAGGCTGCAGTGAGGCTCCTGATGTAACCAAAAGTAAAATAAATGTCAAAAAAGTGAAGCCGCTGCCCTGACAGGGTCTTTGTGTTTATGCATCAAGGACACGAGTCTCTTCATGGCAGTGATTCAGTCCTCACTGAGTACCACTGACTATGTTTTATGATAAATGACATGTAATAATTCTTCTATATTGATTTTATAAGGACTTGCTTTCATAAAAATGACAGCACATGATAAATTTAAGAATAATATTACCACATTTCAACTTTTTGGAAAATGTATTTCAGACTGTTACACAGAATCACATGATCCTCAAAACTCAAGTTTACAACTGATCTTCACAAGAGCCTTATCCATATACACATTAGTTATTCAGAAGGAAAAATTTGATACAGTATTTTAGTAGTTACATGATTTGTAACCAATAATGAATTACTGAAAGCTGAAGAACTCTCAATGAATTACATATAGGATAACCACTCTCAAATACAAGAAGTGAGACAATAAAGGAAAATTTTCTGTTCAGTCATAGAAAAATGATAAAGGCATTTATGATGAGATAAATGCTTCAAGTTAGTACACAACCTACTGGGCAAATAAAACTGCCACATTGGTTGGTAGTTTTGCTCTTGAATATATGTGGTATGGTATTATCCATTTTGGAGAAATGGCAACCCACTCCAGTATTCTTGCGTGGAAAATTCCATGGACAGAGGAACCTGGTGGGCTACAGTCCATGGGGCTGCAAAGAGTCAGACACAACTGAGCATGCACACATTACCCAATTATCTGACATTAAGTAATACGTAAAATTTCAAGTCTGAGTTCTCAAAATGGTTGCTTGGTATTTTTGAATAGTGTCTGGTGTACTCAGAGTGTTTCTTTCCATTTATCTTTTCTTCTTTTATAAGGTTTAGTGGGACTGTGCAATGCTGGAGCAATAGTCCAGAATGTCCTGAATAGTGAATTCCATTGTAACACCAGATCCAGGATAACAGCGAGCTATCAAACCTTCAAAATGCTTGTACTGGCGAATGAATTCATCCTGCATGGAGTGCCACACCACCTACAACATGAAAATGAGAGTCACTAAACTACAAGTGGAAACAATACATAACAAGAATGTAGAAATACTGTCAAGACATATTCTAAGCATTTAGGATAGCATAATTCACTTTCACACATTGGAGAAGGAAATGGCAACCCACTCCAGTGTTCTTGCCTTGAGAATCCCAGGGACAGGGGAGCCTGGTGGGCCCTGTCTATGGGGTCGCACAGGGTCGGACAGGACTGAAGTGACTTAGCAGCAGGATAGCATAATAGTTAATCACTGTGGATGGTGACTGCAGCCATGAAATTAAAAGATGCTTGCTCCTTGGAAGAAAAGTTATGACAAACCTAGACAACATATTAAATAGCAAAAACTTCACTTTGCTGACAAAGGTCTGTAGAGTCAAAACTATGGTTTTTCCAGTAGTCATGTACAGATGTGAGACTTGGACCATAAAGAGGGCTGAGTGCCAAAAAACTGATGCTTTCGAACTCTGCTGGAGAAGATTCTTGAGTCCCTTGGACTGCAAGGAGATCCAACCAGTCAGTCCTAAAGGAAATCAACCCTGAATATTCATTGGAAGGATTGATGCTGAAGTTAAAGCTCCAATATTTTGGACATCTGATGTGAAGAGCCGACTCACTGAAAAAGACCCTGATGCTGGGAAAGATTGAGGGTGGGAAGAGAAAACGGTGGCAGAGGATGAGATGGTTAGGTAACATCATCGACTCAATGGACATGAATTTGAGCAAACTCTGGGCAGTCCATGGGGTCGCAAAGAGTCGGACACGACTGAGCCAGTGAACTGAACTGGGAGAGAGTGAAGGACAGGGAAGCCTGGTGTGCTACAGTCCATAGGGTCACAGAGTCATGTCTGAGTGACTGAACAATAACAGTTAGAATGTACATCCTGAAGCAAGATTCATAACTCGAGTGACCTTGAGTATGTTACACCACTCTTCTGTGCCTCAAGGCCCTTATCTGTAAACTGGGTAGTGATAATAATACCTTCCTCACAGGTTCAAATGAGATTAAATGAGTGAATGTATGTAAAGTGCTCAAAACAGTGTTCAACACAGTAATGTTTATTACATTCTAGCTGTTATTATATCTGTTCCAATACCCAACACAGATGTGGCTATGCACTACTATGTATGAAATAAGACTAAGGATTAAATGAAATTTCACAGCAGATGAAAGTTTATCTAAAATTAAGGATGCAAAACACTTCTTGATGACATGCAGGATACCAAGATGAGTCAGACTAATCATGAGCAATCAAAGGAATCTATAATCTAGAAGTGGAAACTAAATTGCTGACAGATATAAGCAGAAATCAATACAACACTGTAAATCAACTATACTTCAGTCAAGAAAAAGTAAACAAATGAACAGTCCCATAAGAAAATAAATTTTAGACAACTCTCAAGACAGAATTTGACACACACACACTGACATATTAGTAATATCAATAGGTTACATTTATTCGACTTATTTCATATCAGCACAGTACAAAGTGCTTTATGTATGTATTATTCTATTTAAGTCTCATGACAACCTGGTGAGGGTGGGTACTATGAACGAACACCATTTCTATCTGCCAGTTCAAAGAGTGCCTTCTTCTAGGATTTTTCCTTGTAAATCCTAAATGTCACAAATCTTAAATTCCTAATAGTCAGCTTAAGACTATTTTACTAAACAGCTTTACTTACACTTTTTGCTTCTCATCTTTTAGCTCACAGTATTTCTTCCATTGGGAATGCCACTTTTATTTTATCTGTTAAGTTAGTATCTGACTTCTAGAGACTAACATAAATGCTTTCCTTCATGAACCTTCCATGATGCTAAAATCAAGAGTAATTCTTACTCATCTCTAACTGAGGTTTAAACCTGACTCTATCATACGTTAGCTATGGGATCATGGTCACATCACTCTACCTCTCTAAGCTCTGATTTTCACATGTATAAAATGGCAATGGCAATAATATTAGTGCCCACCTACAGAGTACAGGTATTATTTCTGCTTTTCAAATAAGGAAACTGAGGCTCAGACAGCTGAACTAACTTGCTCCAAACCAGGCAGTTTTACCTGGAGGCAGATTATGAACCCATATCCAGGCTCCCATGCTCACAATCACTCCACATTCCATTCCCTTACTACCCTCCAAACTAAAACAAAACACAGAAAGTAATGAAAAACCTACCCCCAAACAAAAGCAAAACAACTTAATGTCTCAAAATGATACAACAGAAATATAAAAGACACAGAGATAGCCATATAAACTTGTATAAATATTCCTTTCTTCCTCTCAATTTACTAATCTTGTCTGCATTTTATATGGCGCTTTCCTCCTGCACTAAAGTTAGAAAATGTATAGCATTTCTAGAGGAATATTTAGGGGAAAATAGATATATATAAGGATGTGCAATCTAGGTAGGTTAAGAGAACTAAAGCATACCTGAAGTAAGTTCTCCTCTTCACATAAATGTTTATCAACCTTCTTGTAGAGGTTATCGAGACCTTTTTTCACTTCTTTTCCAGGATACTCTTTAATAACTTTTCGGAGTTCTTGCTTGTTAAACGCAAGTTGATAGCTCACTTCCTCCTCTCTTATACCCTGTGCCACCCGAGCTTCCACACCTTCAAAGAAATGCTTCAAGGAAATGAAAAGAAACAACGGCTAAGAACAGCTCTCATTACCACTTAAATTAAAAAAAAAAAAAAATCTGATTATAAAATAGTATATATCCACTGTGTAAAAATCAGACAGTGTGTGAAAATATAAAGGATAAAATAATAATCAGCTATTACCACACTACTCAGAGATAAGCACTGTCAAAAGACTAGAATTCCCTCTAGTCTTTTGATGTGTGAGTATGAAAATGAGATTAATTTTGTATGGTATATTTTTCATTTAATATTTTATATGTTTTTCCCAAAGTATAAATTTTAATGGCTGCATCATGTTCCATCCAATGACTATACTATGTTTATTCATTCCTCCAGTATTAAGTATTTAATATTTTTTACTTTTTCTCTTGAAGTTGGCAAAATCTACTCATCAAAAACAAAATCTATTATAAATACAGCTATAAATAACTTTCATACATAGGTATTTACCCACATTTTTGATGACTGTCCAGCATAAATTTCTAGGACTATAATTCCTCAGTTGAGGAGTGTAATTGTTAAGTATTCTGAAGATTCTTCATATACACAAATTGCTTCCCAGAAAAGTTCAATTATTTTATATTTCTGTCAGCAGTATATGACACTATTTTATCTTATCATACTATCATCAGCATTATCATAATTAAAAAAAAAATCTTTGTCATTTTGAAAAGTGAAAAAGGGGGACTTTCCTGACAGTCCAGTGGTTAAGACTCTGCCCTTCCAATGCAGACGGCATGGATTGGATCCCCGGTGGACGGACGGGGATAGGGAACTAAGATCCCACATGCCAAGTGGTGTAGCCAAAAAAAAAAGGTAAGAAAGGTTTATTTGTCATTTTATTTCAATATTCTTCAGCTAGAAATGAAGTTTATCTGCTTTTCATATGCTCAGTAAGTACATTCAGAACCCATACCATTTACATATTGGGATCTTAGTGCTTTCCTGATTGATTTTAAAAAGATCTTTTATATTAAGTATACTGACTGTTGTGCTGTTATAAATATTCTTCTCAGGTTGCCTTTTAAGTGTAATTGGTTTTTTAACATGTATATTGGCAAGTCTTTACTTGAGCACAACATGTTTCAATACTGACAAGTCAAATCCCCTCTCTACTATTCTCTAAAATTTTCTTAGCAATTATTTATTTATTCTTCATTAAATTATTACATTTTTAATAATAATTTTCTAGACAAATCTGTTCCAGATATTTAAAATTTTTTTCTACACAGATTTTAATTAATTAATTTATTTTTCTACACAGATTTTTAATTGGTTATTATAACATATAGGAAACAAATTGTTTTTTGATATATATATATATCTTGACTAGGTTAAAAAACCTATTTTACTTTACCAGATAAAATAACCTCAACATATTATATACAGGCAATTATAACCCTGAGGGCTTCCCAGGTGCGCAGTCACAAAGACTCCGCCTGCCAACGCAGGAGACACAAGAGACCCAGATTTGATCCCTGGGTTGGTAAGATTCCCTGGAGAAGGAAATGGCAGTCCACTCCAGAATGATTCTCTTTTCATATATCTTTATGTTTCGGTCTTACTACGTTGGCTAGAGCTTCTATAACAATGTTAAATAATAAAGGATTTATCAATGTTTCTGCTCTAAATTTGATTTCAAAGGAAGTTCCTTTATGTTGCAGTTACGTATCATGCAGGCTTTAGGTCTGAGACAGACCCTTTACCCTAAAGGAATATCTGTCTGTTCTTCAGTTTACAAGGCATTGGTTCTGCATTTGAATTGCTGACAACAGATAGACAATTTTTATTTGACTCTAACTTCAAAACATAGATGACTAATCACACTGTGGACCTAATTTGTTAGAAGGGTCCATTTAAGCTTCTACTATGTTGCAAAGTTCTCTAAAACTACCATTTCTCATGTTTAAAGATCAGATTTGCTCTGGGGAATGACAAGTCAAGAAAGGAAGGATAAAAAAAAGGCAAAGAATAAAACAATTTTTTATTTTCTTTTTATCTTGATAGAATTTTCAAAATCTTCATCTGAGCTAGGGATAAAGGTTAGCCATTTATGAGGTAAGAAATGGAAGACTGGTATAATGGAAAAGGCTAAATCTATGGTTAATCCCCCTGCTTTGCTACCTGTCAATTATTATAACTTTTTATTTACTTTGTTTCTTCATTTGTAAAACAAGGATAATGCTATCTTACCCCACATCATCGTTTACAAGCATTAAAAGAAATAATATATGTAAAACATCTAGCAGTGTCTGAGCAGCTTCAGTATCTCAGTCCATCCTTCCTTATCCTCCTGCACCAATGAATGAGCAAACTCAAATGTTTGTTGTGGTACTCACATCTAAACACAGGTTCAAAACCAGGAAAAATGTACTGAATGAAAATATGCTTACATTTAGTTTTTCAAGAGGTTGTCCTAAAGAGTATATGACATAAGACTGAAGGTGATCTGTGTATTTTTGTTTGGCTTCTTTTTTTTCAGCTTCTAGACATGAGATTTTCAAACGAGAAAGTGTTGCAAAAATATGGTGGAAGTTTTCCATCATAACGACATCCCTGGGGGTCTTCTGGCTTTCGTTTGCTACTTTCTCCACTAAAACAAAAATGGAAAAAATGTAATGATGACCTGGTATAAATATGACCACATTTAGCTATGGAAAAATTACATGATTTTTTTCATTTATAAGTTTAAGAAGTAAGCACATTTCTGGACTTAATCAAATAAAACATACTGTATTGAAGGATCTACCTAAACCTAAATAATAAATCATTCTAAAACAGTCATATATATATATATATATGTCTAAATTTGGATTCCTATTTCACATCTTTTAGCCAAACAAATTCTAAATCGTTCAAGTGCTTAAAATGTCAAAGGCAAATAAATGAATGCAATTGTAAGTACTAAGAAAAATAAACCTAATTAAAGAAATAATTCTGTGGTAGTATGAACTTTCTAAGAATGGCCCAAAACTTAGAAGTCATAAAGAGAAAGATGAATAAACTTAACATATAAATAATTTGGAAGCTCTTACACAGTAAAACATACCATAAGCAAAACTGATTTATATCCTTCTAGGTTAACAAAGGATAACAAGACTGATAATACCAAGAAATACTGGGTCTAGAGGCAGATGTGACAGAAACTTTCACCAAACGCTCAAAGGACCAAACAGGTATAATCTTTCTGTGTGGTTATTTGGCAGAAACTCAACAGACACAAAACTTCTGACCCAGTAATTATTTCTAATAATTGATCCTAGGGAAATTATTGGACAATATACAGAAATATACAGAAAACTGGAAACAAACCAAATGCCTGTTAACAGAAGATCTGCTAAGTAAACAATGATAGATGGAACTCTATGTAATCATTAAAAGTGACTACGGTTATCTGTATCAGGAGACAAGGACAGACACTAGAATCACAGAGTCTAGCAGGTTCCAAACAGGCTGTAAGGCGTGAGAAACATTTTAAATTACAGAACACACAATATGTGCATATATGCCAGGGAGAGAGAGAGACTGAAAAGTTCACACAGGTAAAAATTAAATGTTACCTTTGTATGATGAGATTACAAATTACCTTTACTTTCTTCTTGATTTTTAAAGTCAGTTTGCTGATTTTGGGGGATATGTAATGAGCATATACTACTTTACAATCAGACAAAGCAAAGCTACTTTAAATTTTAAAAGAAATATCAACCATGTAAACATTCAATCATATAATTTATCATCTTTCCCCTAAACCTGTTTCTACCAAAAATGTATTATCTGTAACTGTTGAGATAATTCTACTTTTGTCATTTTTTTTTAGTTTTAAAAATTCCTGAATTGATGCAGTCAGATCATTTATTTCAAATTAAACACATCCACACTGTTTCTGTAACTTAGCTGTGTGATCTGATGTAGGAAGATGATGAATTATACTATTTTAGCATTAATTTGGGCTTCCCTGGTAGCTCAGCTGGTAAAGAATCGGCCTGCAATGCAGGAGACCCAGATTCAATAACTGGCTCGGGAAGATCCCCTGGAGAAGGGATAGGCTACCCACTCCAGTATTCTTGACCTTCCCTGGTGGCTCAGATGGTAAAGAAACCACCCGCAATGTGGGAGGCCTGGGTTTGATCCTGGGGTTGGGAAGATCCCCTGGCTGATTGTATGGCAACCCGTGTCAGTATTCTTGCCTGGAGAATCCCATGGACAGAGGAGCCTGGTGGGCTACAGTCCATGGTGTTGCAAAGAGTCGGACATGACTGAGTGACTAAGCAAACACACATGCAGACATCACTGTTGATCAGCTCAAGAAGACTCTTGCTAAAATGCGAATGTAATCCACAAGGTCATTTTTGTGTTTAAAAAATGAATTTCAACTTTGCATACCGAGAGCCAATATGATAAGTAGTTCCTGGTAAATACAAAAGGGTTTTACATACTGTTTTTCAAATTTAAGAAATCTTTATTATTATTTTTAATACATATATATTTTTATTTACTTGTGCCAGGTCTTCATTGCTGCATGTGGGATCTAGTTCCCTGACCAGGGATTGAACCCAGGTTCTCCGCATTGGGAGTGTGGAGTCTTGGCCACTGGACCACCAGAGAAGTCCCAAATTTAAGAAATCTTTAATTTCAGAAAACTTAAAAAAGACTATAGACTATGGAAAATAATGAACACATCTGTCCCCAAACTTCTAACTTAATCAGAAATAATGAAAACAACAGACCAAAAATACCAGAAATAAGGAAAACCACCACCAAAAACTTCTTCATAATGTAACAAAAGCTTACCATTAACAAATACTCCTCTGATAAGTTTAGTATATGCTTTATCTAGATCTCCACGACGCTCAGCATTTTTAAAGATTGATTCTGCGAGTCCAGCAAATTCTTCAAATTCAGCAACAAACGGGAGAATTCCTACTTTACTCTTCTTTGAGATCTTTACTTCTTCCATTTGCCTTATTTGGTTACTCTAAAGTTAGGCAGAAAGCAAGGGAGAAAAACAGCTAAGCAACTTAGAAACAACATACAATTAAAAGTAAATATATATACCACAAAGGCATGATGTAATTTAATACCTAGAACATTTTGGACATTTACTAATCAAAGAGTAATACAATATGGATAACTAAGAAAAACTATTTCTAGAGATTAAAAAGTACATATATATTATTTAAGAAACTAAAATCAAGGAAAAAAATCCAAATTATTCAAAACAAAATGCACTCAAAGCTTGTGAACCTCAGGTCTTTGTTTAAAGTAAAAACAACCAATGAACACTTCTATCATTTATAAAAGGTAAGTATATAATGATTGCCCATTTTGGGGCAGAGCAGATACCAGAGCACACACAGGATCTCTCAAGATTATTTCTGGTTGGTGTCTATATAGTCAAGTTGAGAACCACAACCATTTTCAAATCTCGTCAGCCTAAAATTTGTTTGGATACAGAAGTTCTATGTTTTGGGAGTATGAGAACAGAGGAGAACAGGTACTTCTACTGTGGATTTGCATTATATAGTTTCCCATGTACCTATTAGTCATTTACTCTAAATCAGTATAGCAAAGTACTTGTGTAAGATGGATACAAAGTACAAACAGACATAGACAGAATATAGACACTTTGGTTCAAAATAATCAATTATGATTCTGTGTACTTCCAGGGGATCTAGTTCTATTCCCAGTAAGAAGTACATTGCCAAAATGTTGAATCATTTTCAACTCCTACCTAAAATTTCATTGTGCTGAGATTCTGGGGGTATAACCTGAAAACCATATGACATGTAGAGATTAGAAAAGTAACCGTTCTTTTGTTCAATATGGTATTGGAAGTGCTAGACATAGCAATCAGACAGGAAAAATAAATAAAAGGAATCCAAATTGGACAAATAATTCTAAAACCTGTATGGAAACACAAAAGATCATAATAGCCAAAGCAAGCTCAAGAAAGAAGAACAAAATCAGAGGTATTATGCTCCCTGATTTCAAACTATACTACAAAGTTACAATCATCAAACAATATGGTACTGGTACAAAAACACACATGTACATTAACAGAACAGAGCGCCCAGGAATAAACCCATCCTTATATGGTTAATTAATCTATGACAAAGAAGGCAAGAATATACAATGAGGAAGAGACACCCAGACCGTATCATTTTCAAAGGTTAAAGGGTACAAAACCACATCACTATAGTGTGAGGAATCCTGAAAAGCAAAGTAAATGCAGGTAAGAAATGTACTGGAGTGCAGTGTCCAGCTTGGTAGTACTTGATATATTTCTAATTTTATCCCTAGTTCTTGGCAGGCTAATCTTTTTAGCCCTGTTCCTTGAAGAACACTTTGGGCTTGGCCACCAGATGAAAGTACTAAACTCAGATGCCATCTATTCCACTTTCTGCAGTTGTCTGACATTCATTCTTTGGCTCAATACACAAAGAACCATTCACTACTTTTTCAAGGTATGCTTTAGGTCCAGATCTTGTCCCAAGTACCAAAACATGTAACACTTACTAAGCACACACAACTGACTGGACACTGTGAAAAGACTTGATTTAAATTAAGAAACAGATTGATGATAACCAACAGAAGGAACCATCCTTCTCCCTTTAGTGACAAAAGGTCCATCTTTTAGAAATACATGCAATTTAGGAAAAAAACATGACTTTATACCTTCGTCTAGGTTAATTTTACTAAATTTCTTCACTTCCCAGTTTTGAGAGTAATATGAACATTCTTCAGCAAACTATTACTAATTACCACTATTATTCCCTGGTGACTCAGATGGTAAAGCATCTGCCTACAATGTGGGAAACCGGGGTTCGATCCCTGGGTTGGGATGATCCTCTGGAGAAGGAAATAGCAACCCAGTCCAGTACTCTTGCCTGGAAAATCCCATGGACGGAGGAGCATGGTAGGCTACAGTCCATGGGGTCGCAAAGAGTCGGACACGACTAAGCGACTTCACTTTCACTTTCATTACTGTCATCATCACCATCATCATCACCATCATTACAAGCAATTAGTTACAAGCTCTTATTCTGTACCAGGCAATGTGCTAAGCACTTCATTTGAACCCATGTCTACATCTCCCTGACACTATTATGTCTTACACTTATAATAATTACATTCAACTGGATTGAGAGGTATTATATCAAAGTTTTATATACTAGTTTTATTCACTGATAAGAGCAAGAAAATCTTCATATTCTAAAAACGTACAGTGTTCTCATGGTTAATGTTCTAGCTATTCTTATTCTATGTCACATGGGACTCATTATCTTAGACTTTAGTAATTCTTTATTTTCTTTTTGGCAATCAGCTTACAATCAGACCTTACAGGTTTATCATCACTTCTGAAGAAAGCTGGGCAGGGAAGAGGATAAGTGGACAAATTTCATAATATTTCAAATGCCATGCAATCATTTGGTGGGGAAGGAGGGTTAACAAGTCTGTTGAGGTGACATTTACGTTTCTACAGATGGCTTTTAAACTTTCAGAAATCAGTAAGCATTATTTTTAAAAAGTATAAAAGATGATGTTGATTTTAATTACCCTTAATATTTTTATTATCCTCTCATTATTCTATGGGCTTCCCTGGTGGCTCAGCCGGTAAAGAATCTGCCTGCAAAGCGAGAGACCTGGGTTCGAGCCCTGGGTTGGGAAGATCCCCTGGAGGGAATGGCTACCCACTCCAGTATTCTTGCCTGGATAATTCCAATGACAGAGGAGTCTGGCAAGCTACAGACCATGGGGTCACAAAGACTCAAACATGACTGAGCGATTTTCACTCACTCATTATTCTACGGCTATTCAAGCACCGGATTTAACTTAGAGGTTACATAGTAGAATAATTCAGATGATAAATATCTATTTTTACATATTAATACTAAATATATTAATAAAATGAAACTCTTTTTAGAACCTGGCCCAATCCTGTTCATATCTATGAGCTTACCAAAACCTAACAGAAAAAATAAAGTTAATGATTTTTTCCCTATTAGAAGGAGAAAAATGATAACTGCCAAAAGTTGTCATAAGAACAATTTATTCTTAAAGCAATATGATTAAAGCTATTAAACTGAAAAAATACTTTAATCAATTAAAATAATCCAACTATTAATTATCTTATTGTAATATATTAAAAGAAGAAAAACAATAAATTCAAGTTTCAGTTGTTTCATTAAATCTATGGTCACTAATTGGTCACCTGGGATTTCAGTTACTTAGTGGATCTCGGGTGTAATCGCTGCTGCCTCTGTGTCAGCTACTCCAGAACTTGCCATGATTCACAGTGTAGACGGGACACAACTTGGCACAGCGCCATCCAACTAACCTGCTCCTGTATACTGCAGCCAATACCCTGCTGCGAGGCTTAGGGGATAGGAACAGTAGATCCCCCGGTGGAAAGCCAGAAGTCTTTTAAACACACACACACACACACACACACACACACACACACACACACACACACACACACACACACACTCTGCAATGGTTAAGAGTTCTAAGTTACTGAAAAAAAAAATACCCAACTTACAATACATTTGTCAAAGTTCCTTTTGACAGTCACCAAAACATTTCCCAGTGTAGTACTCAGAAAAGAAGCGGGGTCCACATTCTGTGCAGTCCACACATGGTGACTCATTTTGACTAGCATATAAAGGGAGTTAAAGCTATCGATTTTGTCTCCTAATGCAATCAAGTTGTTCAGTTCTGGCTCAATGCAGCGAAATATTTTAATCATCATTTGGCGGATCATATCTTTCCTGTTCAGAAATACAAAAAGTTAGTACAAGCTTCAGGTGTATTCATCTTTAACTTTAATCCACTCGGTATACACAAATGACTACAATTTGATATATCAACTAACACTGTCCAAATAGTTAATTATTCTAGAATGGCTTCCAATATAAACATATTTTTTTTGAGGTTGCATTTTTATCACTCAAAATAACGTCCTTTGTAGAACTGGGTCCTGAAATGTGCTCTGTGATTTCTGAGAAATACACTACAATTCAAATGCTACTTCCTACCAGCAAACATCAAAATTGACTGCATTTGTGTGATTACAGGAGCAAAGAAAAGCCGAAGAGCCATGAAGGGGACCAATTTTACTTCACTGAGAAGTTCTGTAACACACTGGGCACACAGATCGGTGCTCTGAGTGTTGTCAGCTATGGACAGTAATCTGGACTCCTCACTGGGCAGCATTCCTTCCTGCTCAATTGAAAGTTTTTTTTCACAATAAACAACAGATAGTAACAAACACATACTCAGATGAAACAGGCAGCGGTGTGCCAGCATTATGTTGCCGTGACAACGTTCCTCCATCTGTGTCCTCTGCTTCAGTCTGCAAAAATTATTCAGGTACTTTACATAATAAAAGACTAACAAATTGACTAGTTTAGTTTATATAGCAATAGCCTGCTCAGTCTTAAAATTCTTAGGAGAGAATGTATGACGAGAAATAATGATTTTTAAAGGTAATATTATCAATGAAATTATATAATTTAATATGGTGTTTCAGAATGTTCAGGAGAAGCTTTGTTTTCAGATTTTATCTGAGAATGAGAAGTTGTGTTTGCTTGTGAGCACATTTGGGGGGGGTGAGGCGGGAGAGAAAGGTAGAGGAGACTCAGAGGGAGTGCAGAACGAGGGGGCAATTTAATAAAAAGCTGAAAACATCTAGGGACATGTTCAAGGGAGAATTTTGAAAATTAAGATCATTCTAATAAAATTAACATTCTAATAAAACTTGAGCATAAAAAATGCTGTCAGAAGTTCTTACAGAAACTAACAAACAAATTTACTAGCAATACCATCTACAAGAACAAATCCCCTAATCATCTGAAAGACTTAATTTCTCAGTCATTTGAGCACTGTTTTTATATGTTAGTTCTCTTAAAGATCATCTTAATTTAAAAAAAAACCACTCGATTGCATTGTGCTTTTAAGTTCTTTAAAATACTCTAGCAAATGTCTCATTTTATTTTTTTACATTTATGCCACCAGAGAGCCATGTTCAATAGGCATTATTATACCCATTACATAGATGAGGAAAAATAGGGATTAAATAATTAGTTTATGGTCTCATAGTAAGAAAGCCATAAGAAAGATTCTGATTTGAGGCTTCACCATTTTTTTCTTGCTTGCTTTCATTTATTTTTTAAGACCATGGGGGCTTCCCTGGTGGCTCAGCAGTAAAGAAATCTGCCTGTCAACGCAGTAGCCACGGGTTCAATTCCTGGGTTGGGAAGATCCCCTGGTGAAGGAACTGGCAATCCACTCTAGTATTCTTGCCTGGGAAATCCCATGGATAGAGAAACCTGGTGGGCTACAGTCCACGGGGTCGCAAAGAGTCAGACATGACTTAGTGACTAAATAACAACAAATATACATTAAAACATCATTTTTTAATTTTTTAATTCTATTTTTCTTGATCACTAAAACAATAAATTTACTTTTTAAAAATATTTTTTGCCAAGTAAACTCAGACATGTCCCCCATTCATCAATTTGGAGAATGTTTAGGCCTAAGATAGTCTAGAATATTAGATTAGATGCCCAAACCCTATCCTTTTTTTAATTATCTTATATGATAAAAATTATTAAAAAAATCCTTACAATGTAAATTCTTTCTGTTCTGATATTGAAATTATGACAACATACTGATTAGGCTAATTATGATATAGATCATAAATATGAGCTAGTAAATAAATGCCACCCATACCACAGTTGCAGGCATACTCTGATGTTGCTGCAGTTTGAAAAATTTACTTATGAAGTCTTGTTCTGCCAGACACAGGGGCTCCAGTTCACTCAGTACCTGTTCAAAGATCTGAAGAAAACCAAAATGATTCTACAAAGAACTGAACAAAACGCTTAAAATAACATTCTACACTTAATCACTTTTCTGCAGCAACCAGGGAAGCTTTATCTATAATCTTAATAGAATCCCCCAAACGAATACTTCCAAGATTGACAGGACAATGCAGTATTAATGAGGCATAATAGGGTCAGAACATACCTAAAACAAAACTGACAACAATTATTCACTTGGAATCTGGAAAGAGGAACATAGCGATAAAACTTTTTATTTAAACAATTTAGCTTCATAAAAGCTGTTTCCTCTGTGTAGTCACTCAAATAACTGGATTGACAATGCAAGCTCTTTATGATTTATAACAAATTTTAATAAAGCTGTTATGTCATTTAATTGATGGATCACATTTCAGTTGCCATTTGACCAGTATTTTTTTTTTAGATTCAGAAATGGAAAGTAAGACATGGTTAATTAAAAGAGTCAATAGAGCCCAAATCTTTGAACACAATTAAAGCAATAACAAACTGGTGCTAGAAAACTGACAGTAATGTGTAAGAAACATGCGTCATTTTATTTTACCTTATCAAATCTGGCTCTGTCGGCGACATCGAGATCAGAGGCCGACATGTTTCCCATGTCCAGCAAGGAAGATGACTGAGACCTGCGGTTCCCGGAGCTCTGAACACTGAGCTTATTTAGACTGGAAGTAGATCCGGTTAATTTCCCAGAACTCCCGTGAAGACCTGGGAAACGATAAACCTTTAAAAGCTGTGACCTTCACGAATAAAAGGTCCATGGCATAAATCAGGGCTCCCTTCTGCTGTCCTGCTCTTCTGGGGCTCATGTGGGTGAGGGCACAACTCTGCCACATGAAGAGGACGTAGAGTGTAAAGACTCTTTCGTTAAGATTTCTGTTGTACTTCTGAGCCTATGTAAAGATAGGTGAAATCATACAGAATTACAGAATAAGATTGAAAGGGATCTTAAAGATCACATCTGTGCCCTGCCCAGTCTCATCACAGTTGTCTGATGATTTTTCTAAAGTAGATGAGGATTTCTTTTCCACTCAGAAGACATGACTATGGATGAAAGTCACTGACCCCCTAGAATACTGGCTAACATAATGATTGTATTTCTAGAAAAAAACTGCCATATTCCAATATTATTTGCCTCTACATTAAATCAACATATTAGGCTGAACCATATGAAACTACCAACACTCAATTATTCTTGTCCTACTAAAAATGTCAATTACATACGACTCAACTTAATACATTCCTGAACTCAGTCACCCTTGTTTTTTCAGCAAGTGAATTGATTAAAGTTCTTTTAAAAACTAAACGAAACAAAAAGAAAAAACAAAAAACAAAAACAAAACCCTGAATATTTGTTGTATTTAAAATACAACTACCATAACACATACATAGTTAACTATATTAATATGGGACATCTGAGTTTAGGTATAAACACAGGTATCTATCATAGCTATGAGGAAAAATGAGAACAATATGTCTGGACAATATCCTACATACATCAAACTATTAAAGGATTCTATTTTTACAAGAAAATGTGATGTTTTTATTCAGAATTAAATTTAAACAGTAACACATTTTTATTCTTCTTGACTATTTCTCAGCTAAACCTGTATTATTCGCTGATGGTCAGAAGGGACAAATAATAAAATAAGTGATAAAAAATATGATATACAGTTAGTTAGAGACAAACTTTGGTTTCATTATGCAAAATCTGACCATACGTACAAGAAATTTTATAGTTTCTAAATACAGCCTGAAAACAAAAGTATAATGGTTAAGACTTTTATAAATTTCTGACTACCCACCATACATGTTTAACCATACCACGTATTTCTTGGATGTAGTCATACCACTTCCTTTCTGTTGGTTTTCTTTCTGGCCAAAACCTGGCAACCCAGAGCAATCAGTATTTCTGGTGTAACTTTTTTCAAGATAAATAACTAGTTTCTAGACATTAAACAAACATGCATTGAGAATACCTACTAATACACTAAGCATACTCACTCTCTGTTTCCTGTTTGACAGCACTTTCTTTTCGAGGCAGTGTAGCTGTGATGGATTAGGTTGCAAGCATCAAAGACAAAGACAAGTTAATAAACTGCAATTTGCACAAACCATGCACAAGAGGAAGTTAAAGCTCTAGTTTAAAAGACACATGCAAAGAACCATGAGCATCAAGTAACAAGAGATGCAACATATGTTTAGTTGGTCAGCTACTGCTTGAGAAATTACATGACAGAAAAAACTTTACTAGTCTTTTAATGTACTATTTTATGCAAATATTCAGGTAAAAATATCTACATTTGTAAACCTCCCCCACACGTTTAAATGATGTTTTTAAGTCTCCTAAGCTGATGTACTTAAATTTAAAGACTATACTTCCAAGTTCTGATTTCTGAAGAAAACAGAGGTCAAGTAAATAATTTAATACAGTGAAAATTTAATAGAATGAAGTTGCACATTTATACATTAAATGCATTAACAATCCTGTATTCACTGAAAGCTCTTGGAAGGAATCTCCACTGTACTAAATAATTTTATACTCCCTCTGATAAAAAAATTATGAGTGGAGTTTTAAAACCATTTTAGAAATAATAAGCTAAACTGTTTAGTAACTTAACTGGCTCTGTGAACATTGAGAATAAAACATATGTATCAAAATACTAATTATTGGGAGATGGGTAGGTAGAAGGATAAAGCTGAGAGACAGGTCTAATGTAGGAATTGGAGCTCTTTCAGGGTCATTTGGTATTTCCTTTATCTAAAACCTCTCTTTAGTATTTGTTAGATCAATTGTAGAGATCGTTTTGTCAAACATTCTAAACCCAAATGAGAATCTAATTTGAAAGGCAAAGAAAGAAAATATAGAATAAAACAGAAAATTAATGAATATAACTCTAGAAATATTTAAGAAATAGAAAACAAGGTGTCAACTCCTGCCAATCAGGGATAGTGATAGTTGCTATTACTAGGCAAAAGCTCGAGTATAAACTACTAATTTGCCACACCAAAAACATGTAAATCTTCCCAGCCTTGTCTGCCTGAAGTTTAAAGGAATATGAAATGATAAGGCTGGACATTACAGCAACCAGGAGGGAGGGATGCACTGGAGCTATTAGCTTGTCAATCTGAACAGTACCTTCTGGCGGTCTTAAGGTGCCACTCTACTAAATTCACCAGTTTCAGAGCAAAGCCTAATTCTGTATATATTTTTATTTTTTTTAAAGTAGTTAATAAATACTACTAGTGTCCTATTTGGGCTCATAAAAAAGTCTATATTATTTATCAGCAAGAAGTAACAATATTCTGGTAAATTTTAAATATCCTTAAACAGTTCCTGCTAGAGTATAAGCACCAAGAGGGTAGGGTCTTCACTCATTGCTGCATTCTCAGTATCGAGCAGCGATGATCATGTAATAGGTAATTAATAAACATTTACTGAATGAATCTTCCCCTCAGGACTGAATGTAGTCTTGTGTTCAAGACTCCCTTTGGAGTCAACAAGATTTCTTAATTTAGTGGAGAAACACTGAAAAAAATGTGTTTGGCGTATCATTTTTTAAGTTTTGGATTACTAAAGATAAGGAAGTTATTATGTAAATGGACTCAACTAATATTTGTGTGTCTTAGTAGTAAAAAGAAAAAAAATGGGCAATTTAAAAAATTATTACTAAGTATCCTTTGCCTGTCTTTTCATTAAGTACATCTGAGGAATACAAAAGAAAAACAAAACACCAAAGTATCAATCTTGGGGGGACAATTCCACACCTCTGAAAATATCAGGGTAAACCTTCTGATCTAAAAAAGGCAAAGATTTTATAAAAACCTTACCACAAAGAAAAAGTACTTTACTGGCATTGTAACATTATTTTAAATTATCTAAACTAAGTAGATGTTAAAGACTTGAGTAAAGAATGGTTCAAAAAGAGAGAATTCCCCTGAATCTCTATGACTATACACAATTTCCTTTTGTAAAATACATTCAATCTGACTTTTTATTCTTATTAGTATCTCGGATGCAGCATTTTCAGAGCAAGGAAAAAACAAAACAAATTTAAAATTTTATTCATAATTACTTAATTTTGATCCATTGAAAAGTTATCTTCCCCAAATTTTAGGTTTCTCTTTTAACTGTAATTACTATTAAGAACTGATTTAAACATAATTTGAATCCTTGAAAAGGTATCTTAAAAAGCTTACATTCTACTTATTTAGAACTTCTGAAGTCATTTGTATTTAACTTGAAATTTATTTTTAAATGTTGACCAACAAGCTATATTTTCAAAGATGAACAAAATAGTTTTTATCCTCTGAATTCTGTTTATTATTTAGTTTTTCTTTTCTTGTAACTGATAACATCAAAGTAATAGAAACTATAATTTTTTGGTTACTCTCCTATTTCTTATTACTTAATAGGTACATACCAGAGATGTAATTTTAACCCTGTTTTAAAAGTATCTTCTAAACTTGTCTTAGGTTAATTAAAAATTTTTTAACAAGATAATTTAAGAACTTCAAGGAATAAGAAAAAAAATCAAGGTTTTAGGTGAATGCAATGATACCATTAAGATAGTATTGTACTTGATTTAAATTATATTTCAATTATGTCATTTATCTCAATGAGAATCTTAAGCTTGATAACTTAATATTATGATAGTGGCATTAATAACCTTCCAAGGAGGTAGTTTTAGAAAGATTTCCCTTTTACTGCAGTAACAAGTGATGACAAATATACTAAATGAAAACATTAAACATGTAACTGTATTAATATGTTGTTTACTAAAAAGAAAAACTGATTTAACATATCCATGGTGAAACATTAACAAGGATATAAACACACCGTTTAAGAACAAGTAACCTTTAGGATGAGTTAGCATTTCTGTTTCCAAAAGCCTATTGTCCCAGTATTTTTATCAGTATCTTTACCAAAGTGTAATACACAGATTCAAACCATTTAAAAAATCTGAACTAGTATCACCAATATATTAGTGTTGTATTAAAAAAAAAAAAAAAAACCACAAACCAGTGAATCACAAAATAATTACCCACTACTAAAGATAGTCTTCTTTGTCCTAAAGAAAAGAATGGAAAGATGAGCTATCAATTTCAATCAGGGCACAGGCTCCTTTCAACAAGCAAATGCTAAACTCATGGTTCTAAAGGGGAACTATGCAGACACAGAGGACACACTGTGGCCATTTAAGGCCAGGTTTTGACTCCAATAGGCACAGAACTCCATCCAAAAAGAAGTCCAGAGATGGGTACATGCAAGAGCAGAATGTGGCCTCGGCAAATCATTTCCTTGCAACTTGATACTTTCACTGGTTATCCTTTTAAATCAAGTTTTTTGTTTATTTAACATATTTAGAAGCAACAAAAACCCCTCTTGTTTCAAAAATAACTCTTTGGAAAAATGAAGTATAATTGCAGGAGAAATTTTGGTGACATTTTTAAAGCCCCTTCATAGGGGAGAAAACACTTAGCAACTTTCTTTTTGATTCAAAATAGCCAGTGACAAGTAAGAAGCCAGGAATCACTTCACTTCCCTGTGGAGTGCAATGACTTAAGAGATCACAGACTTGCCTCCAACTGTTGTAAAAGGTCTTTTAGGAAATCAGAAACTGAACTTCCAACATCTGTCTCTTAATCTAGTACTTTCTCTCCAGACTGCACTTCATTCTCTGGCCAACTGCTGCTTCTATGACTATACACAGTTGTCCCTGGTATCTGTGCAGGGTTGGTTCCAGCACCAGTCGTGGATACCAAAATCCATGGATGCTCAAGTCCCATGGTTGGTCCTCCATATTTATGGGCTCCGCGTCTGCGGATATGAGGTGCACTGTACTTTTATTAGACATGGCATGTATATACAATTGCTGTCAAGTTCACATACTGCAGAATTTTAATTAGTAAAAATAAGGATTTAGAGATATACTTGTTCCATGAAAAACCTATAAATCAAACCAATGCATTAGATTTATTCTTTTACTAATTCTATTGTATCTCCTTCCACCTTGCCTAAAAAGTCTTAAAATTATGTGTCACAAATAAAATAATTTTTAATAGAAGAGAAAACAAGGGGACTGAGGTGCCTAAGCTTACCAAACTTCTTGCTTTCTTTAGTTGTGCCAGTCATCTTGATCTTTGCAACTTCAAAGAAATCTTTAATTTCTCTCTCATAGAGTCGTGATAAATAATCCATGTAATTCTTAAAAGTGAAAACAACACATACTCATTAATAAAACAAATATAACAATTTCCATTTCTCAATCCCCCCATATCCTTTGTACTTGTTTTGAATTTTGTGGTCTTAAAATATTTGATGCATTTCATAGGACACAAGAAGGCTATTTTCCATCTTTTAAAAAAACTGAACTGGCATCATAATATTAACAATTTGTAAAAATATGAAGTTAATAATTACACTCACATTTTCACTTTTATACATTCAGTTCAGTTCAGTTGCTCAGTCACGTACGACTCTTTGCAACCCCATGGACTGCAGCACGCCAGGCTTCCCTGTCCATCACCAACTCCTGAAGCCTGCTCAAACTCATGTCCATTGAGTCGGTGATGCCATCCAGCCATCTCATCTTCTGTTGTCCCCTTCTCCTTCAGTCTTTAATCTTTCCCAGCATCAGGGTCTTTTCAAATGAGTCACTTCTACGCATCAGGTGGCCAAAGTATTGGAGTTTCAGCTTCAATATCAGTCGTTTCAATGAATATTCAGGACTGATTTCCTTTAGGATTGACTGGTTCTATCTCCTTGCTGTACAAGGGACTCTCAAGAGTCTTCTCCAACACCACAGTTCAAAAGCATCAATTCTTCGGTGCTCAGCTTTCTTTATAGTCCAACTCTCATACCCATACATGACTACTGGAAAAGCCATAGCCTTGACTAAATGGACCTTTGTTGGCAAAGTAATGTCTCAGTTTTTTAATATGCTGTCTAGGTTGGTCATAGCTTTTCTCCCAAGGAGGAAGCCTCTTTTAATTTCATGGCTGTAATCACCACCTGCAGTGATTTTGGAGCCCCCCAAAATAAAGTCTCTCACTGTTTCCATTGTCTCCCCATCTATTTGCCACGAAGTGATGGGACTGGATGCCATGATCTTCATTTTCTGAATGTTGAGTTTTAAGCCAACTTTTTCACTCTCCTCTTTCACTTTCATCAAGAGGCTCTTTAGTTTTTCACTTTCTGCCATAAGGGTGGTGTCATCTGCTTATCTGAGGTTTTTGATATTTCTCCTGGCAATCCTGATTCCCATTTGTGCTTCATGCAGCCCAGCATTTCAAACGATGTACTCTGCATATAAGTTAAATAAGCAGGTGACAGTATACAACCTTGACGTACTCCTTTCCCGATTTGGAACCAGTCTGTTGTTCCATGTTCAGTTCTAACTGTTGCTTCCTGACCTGCATACAGATTTCTCAAGAGGCAAATAAGGTGGTCTGCTATTCCTATCTCTTGAAGAATTTTTCACAGTTTGTGGTAATTCACACAGTCAAAGGCTTTGGAGTAGTCAATAAAGCAGCAGTAGATGTTTTTCTGGAACTCTCTTGCTTTTTCAATGATCCAATGGTAATTTACACATTACCTTTCATGTATTTTAAACATAGCTGCATTCATACTGTACTGGGTGTTTGGGTCAGCACAATCACGCTTTTCCAGTGTCATATGCTAATGACTGCACGCTATTATGCTCTGTTGATGTTCACAATTTAGTAAACCAACCTCCTAACACAGACTACATAAGTGGTTTCGATGTTTTGCTGTGATAGACAATGTTACAATAAGCTTTTCATCTCTAATGAACTGCTTCCTTGGAATAATTTCCTAAGGGTAAAGTTACAGTGCTAAGGAATAAGGGAATCTTTTAACTCTTCTTCCATAATGCCATGCTGTTTCAAAAATTATTATACCAATAGACAGGATCAATGACATTGAAGCAGGACACTGAGTTTTACCATACCTTGCCAGCATGGGGTATTAAATTAGCCCAAAATAGGTTACTCTCATAAGAATTTAATTACTACATCTTACAGTTTTCATAATCAAATAATTTATTTAAAAAAAACAAAATTTATTCTAGTTCAAATGAAAACATCTATTATTTAACATGCAAACTCATTCCCTCATCATCTATGCTTACTATCATACAAAAATATTTTATACCCTTACGAAAGAGTCAACAGTAGGAGACCATGTATTTTTCCAAATCGTATGTTAAATGCCTTATGTAGAGTTTAACTAAATTTAAATAAATCCACAGCAGAAAAACTCCTATGCCTAGTTATTCTTTTAAATTTATCATGAAATCTACACTTCAATTTCAAACACATCCAGTTTTAGAACAGTTTACTTTGCTTTAAACATCAGATGTAACTTTCAGAGGCATATCACTTAAATTATTTGTATACTGGACTCATAGTTCATTATTGATTTTTAAAGTTATTTTATAAATATATAAAAATATATTAGATATATTTATATATATTTAGATATTTTATAGATAGATATGTCCTTATAAAAAATTTTTGGATGAAACATAATATAGAGCCTTCTTTTTTCCAATTTGTATGCCACATACATTTCACACAGATTCTCCATAAGGAAAGTTAAATAGGAAATTTTTTCCTGTGATCTTTGTGTGTAACTTTAAAAGCAAATCTAAAGCTAAACAGACACTAAAATTATTCCTATTTCATTGAGCTATTTCACTTTTTAGCATCTCATTCTTTGAATTTTAAATTATCACACACTGATCACTGGAAATCAATGTAAATGACTGACCAACTTATAATTCATAAAATCTTCATTAGATTTCTACTCAACTCACTCAATATAACAGACTGCATTCCAATACCCAAATTAAGTGCACACTACTACCCAAGCAATTTAAACAGTCTCAAAACAGCTATTTTGCTATTTTTAAAACAGTGATTTGAGCAGACTACCGAAAATCACCTTCTTTTTCAATACAATTCAAATGACTGAACACCCTCCCCCAGGTTCTCAACAGAACCCACGGGTGGGAAAGCCCACAGACAGGCGTGACTCCCAGCTCATTCACTTACTGAATTCAGAGAGAAGCTTCTCACTGGGAGTATTTTTCTTAGCACCCTGTATACAGCACCTAACTTAAAATCCAACTATCTTGAGCTTAAATACTGTTATCTCAGGCAGTATTTCCAACTTTATTTTGTGCTCACTTTAGAGTCTTACAGATAACACCATGTTTTATTTTCTATATTTACAAATATAGGACTGAGGCTGAGACAATGTGTGAGCAGTCTTAAAGACTGTCGGCCTCAAGGGGCTATTAGGAGAGGAAAGATTGTTCCTACCTAAACAAGGATAAACCATCTCCCTGCTCAACTGCTCTACATGCATAACTCAGAGCCCCAGCTAGACAGAAGGGATTCTGGGCAGCCGAGCTTATTACATGCCCAACGCACCTCTATTTTCCTTAGGCTCTAATTACATACACCCCAAATCAGGGGTTTGCTTAGATTCAGCCATAAGTAGAGTTGGGGCAGGGCCTAGTTATTCTTTTCCCTAAAGAAATGAAGACAAGCTTTTCCTGGTCCTGCCAAAAAGTGTGAGCTGGGTACAAATAACCAAGTACAAAGGTGAGTGCTAAGTCACTTCAATCAGGTTCCTTTGCAACCCCATGGACTATAGCTCACCAGGCTCCTCTGTCCATGGGATTCTCCAGGCAAGAATGCTGGAGTGGGTTGCCATTTCCTTCTCCAGGGGACCTTCCTGAGCCAGAGACTGAAGCTGAATCTCCTATGTCTCCTGCACTGGCAGGCAGGTTCTTTACCACTAGCACACACTACATGGGAAGTATGAAGTACAAATAGTATCTGGATTTAATTATTATTTCTTACCAAAGAAACACTGATTTGTCAGGTTCCTTTTTTCATTCCTTTCTTTCCATTTCCTTTCATTCCTTTCTTTGTCATATTAATAAGATTCCTATTTTTGAAAACACTTGAGCAACCAAATTAGATTATCAGGCATAAAACTGCATGGTCTGTCACAAGTTCAAACACAAGATAAAGTAAGATTCTTTGGAAATAAGATAATTTCATTTAAAAAAGCACATCAATATTGTCAATTGAAAATATACCATGAGCAGAGAATGATTCCATACTTCAGCACTAGACTGGCTACTGTCTTGCTTCTTCACTTTAAATTACATTCATGAAGCTACATATATATAAAGATACGGCAATAATACTCACTGAGAACACAATCAGGCAAAAAGCTTATTGATTATTTTACTCATTTGAATATTCACTAGGGGACAAGGCACTTGTTGGCACAAAACTCTTAAGATGTAACAATATTTAATCATTCAAAATACAGTATTAATCCTCTTAAAACTTCAGAAGGCAAAGATTCCAGTCATGCAAATATTCTTCTGTAAGCTATCTCCAAATCAGAATTCTGCTGACTCAAAACAAATCAGAATACAACACAACAGTGGAGTCCTGAACCCAAGGGTTCCTGCTACAATGGCCGTTTACTAAATGAGAGCATGTCATTCTGCTACTCAAAGCTCATCAACACCCCTCCCTCATCTCTCTGCAAGTAAAAACCAAGTTCTCAACAACGGTGCGCAGTCCCTTCCCATCTGCCCTGCCCCCCCCACCTCTCACGCCCGCCCTCCCATCCGGAACCTGACTCGAGGTGCTCCCACCACCACGGCCTGGTTGCTCCTCCAGTGCCCCAGGTTGCTCTCGCCTTGGGGCACTTGTGCTGTGCTGGGAAAGCTTTCCTCGGAAATTCCCACTGCGCACCTCTGCTTATCTTTAAAATTTGTGCTCAAATGTTGCCTTCTCTGACCATCCTTTTTGAAACCGCAACCTTTCTGATGTCCTAGCATTCCCTGCTTTATTTTCTCTAGAGTTCTCAGCAGTTCCTTCCGGCAGACTAGGACACTGACTTTTGTGTTGGTCCTTCTCCACTGGAATGCGTACTCTGAACAGGCACGTGTTCACCTGTCTCCTTCAGCGCTGTTATCTTTCGTGCATACAACAGCGTCAGCAAACAGCAGATGCTCAACGCGTTTGCTAAGTGAACGTGTGAATGGCTCTTTCTTGTCCGGCTGTGGCCACCTGTGTGTGTGTGTGCTCAGTCACTCAGTCGTGTCCCACTCTGTGACCCCACGGACTGTGGCCACCAGGCTCCTCTCTCCACGGGATTCTCCAGGCAATAGTACTGCAGTCGGTTGCCATTTCCTTCTCCAGGGGATCTTTCCAAGCCAGGGATCAAACCTGCATCTCCTACATTGACAGGTGGATTTTTTTTAATCATTGCGCCACCTGGGAAGCCCAAGTGGTATTTATCACTGTTTTAATCTCTACGTCTCACAAGTCTGGCACCATCCTGTCCCTTGTTTTTGGATTCTCTCTTGTGATTTATAATCTCTATTCCTACTATCATCTTCTTCGTTCAAGATTTCATTTCAGTTCATTATTGTATTAGGTTTTTAATTAGTTTCCCCTATCAAGTCTCTTCCTATGTGTGAAGAATGCTGTTAGGACTCACAACTCAGATTTTTCAACCTAACTTCTCACTCTTCTAGAATATGGAATTTCAGCTTCAGTCAGGCTGGCCTTCTTAAAGTCCCAGGAAAAGAGTCAAGTCCAATGTTTCCTATGAAGTTTTCTCCTGTGGCTACAGGTAATGAATTTCCTTTCTCTAACATGCTATACATTTAAACTCATATCCAGTTCAGCACTTAACTCTGGCCGGCTGTTTTAAGGACAATTGCTCTTCCCGGGCAGACCTGACACTCTCTGGAAGCAGGAGCATGTGTGGGAGCCACTTCTTATTCTTACATACGGATTAGTGAGTACAAAAGAGGCACACAGTGAAAATCTGGTGAGTGACAAAGAGATGTACCATAATATGATAATCCAATTTTTCCAGCTAGTGTGTCCCACAATCAGGAACAGAAATACCCATGTTTCTGTGTGCCTGGAACAGTGGAACATTTGCTTAATAAAGAGGCACACTGCATGTGCTTAAAAGAACAGATTACAGATTCTTATAAAGCAAATGCCTCATTGAAAATATAACTTCATACTCTCTAGTTTTTATACTGCACATAAAGCAACTCAGGAAATAATTATTTAACTAAACTAAATGATGCTTCAAGCTACAGTATGGCCTAATACTATACTGAAGTTCAAAATTTAGCTATTCTCCATCTAAGTAAATAAAATAAATGTTCTCCAGAGTTTTAGACTCTGTGGGAGAAGGCGAGGGTGGGATGTTCAGAGAGAACAGCATTGAAACAAGTATACTATTAAGGGTGAAACAGATCACCAGCCCAGGCTGGATGCATGAGACGGGTGCTCAGGGCTGGTGCAGTGGGAAGACCCAGATGGATGGGATGGAGGGGAGGCGGGAGGGGGGATCGGGATGGGGAACACATGTAAATCCATGGCTGATTCATGTCAATGTATGGCAAAAACCACTACAATATTGTAAAGTAATTAGCCTCCAACGAATAAAAATAAATGGGAAAAAAAAAAGAAAAAAAAATGTTCTCCTTAGCTAATGAGCACTAAGAAATTCAACTACTTGCTGCTTTTTTAAGAATATACAATAGTGCTTCAAATGTCACTTGCGGAACTGAACACATGACCTCTCGGTTCTAAAAGATAATGCTCTATACTCAGTGAGTAACTGACGTCAAATCCATACCTTTGTTAGTCCCTCATATTTTCGATAATCGGTACTCTTTAGCCACTCCATCAGCTTGGCATATCGGAGTAAGTCTCTATGAAATGGATGATGATTAGGTAAAGTCAGTTCAATAGAGTGCTGAGCAAGAGTTGAACTCTGATCATGACCCTAGAGTGAATAAATAAGTACATAAATATCACTGACAGTATAAAGAAACATTGTTGTAACTAAATATCCTTAATAATGATCAAGCATGGCCAAGCAAAAACAACAGAACATAGAAATATAAGAACTGAGTACTTACTTGTCTTTTTTTAATCATCCTGTGTATACAAACTGAACACCACCACCATAAAATAGTCATAAACACACAAGAATGACTCTCTGATAAATTGACTCATTTTATCTTTTAGAGTAGTTGAGAATGAATATTTTAATCAACTTTACCTCTCCCATAACATTTTACAATTGACTAAGCAAATAAATATCATGATATAAACTGTTACTAAGAAACACACACCAAACAGGGGAAGTCATTCAAAACAAATTGTCTACATCTATGATATTTCCATTAGAGTCTACGATATTTAAACAGCAGGTGAAAATGCACAGGACACAGAATGTCAGAACGAGGAAGAACTGCAGATGACTGCTTCCTGGGCTTTCCAGGACAGCGCTCAGTGCTCAGCTGCTGGGTCATGTCCTATTCTTTGCCAACCCTAGAGACTGTCTGTAGCCTGCCGGGCTCCTCTGTCCATGGGATTTCCCAGCAAGAGTACTGGTGTAGGTTGCCATTTCCTCCTCCAGGGGATCTTCCCCACCCAGGGACTGAACCTATGTCTTCTGCACTGCAGGCGGATTCTTTACCACTGAGCCACCTGGGAAGCCCTTTCCAGGATAACCCCTAATAATAATGTAATTTTAATTTTTCCATTAATTTTCTACAGAAGCAACTATATAATTTTGTTTTTAATCCTTGACATGTCTTATATAAATTAGTACATTTTCAATCAGCCTGAGACAGACGATGCATCCTGACTTTTCTTTTAGAGTCTATGGATCCAGTAGATCAGCTGATTCAACAGAACAAACTGAAATTCAAAGGGTTAAGTGATTCACACAGGTCACACAGGCAGAAGGCTAGAATCTGAACCTTAGTCATGTGTCTCACTTCTGTTTTCTTTTAAAAACATGCCAAACAAAATCATTTTAATCAGACTCAAAAACTGCCAAACGTCATTACAAACATTACATTTTAGAAATGTTTACCACATCAGAAGGATGACTGAGATTCCACTGAATCACAGATATTAGATACTGTACACAGATAGAGATTAGTTTTAAGTCTGCTAACGTCTCCAAATTGTGTCTTAATTAAGTTACACTAACTAAAAGGAAGGAGTATTTGACAAACTTGTTATTGCTGATAAATGTTTTTCAAATATTTTACCCTTATTAATAATAGTATTAGATATATTTCCATTATCCTTCCTTATTAATTTTTTCAATAATTCAAGACTCAAAATCATGGTTTATGTTCTTCTATAGCTGTTTACTCAGGTCACTGCATGTTAAGTTATATTATTTAATTTAATGTCAGGAAAGCTCTTCAATTAAAAACCTTCATCTCTCCTGCAAAATGGAAGAACCAACATTTATAGAGAATTTTACGGTTCACAAAGCTCTTCTACATATATTACTATTCAAAACTTCCTACTGTAAGTAGCATTTTCAGATCATCATCATGTGAAAATTCACTGATATAAAAACATTATTACCTTCAGACTATTAAGATATATTAAATATTGTTAGTGTTAACAGAAAGATTTTAAGAGAAACTGGTTTCAAAATATATAGGAAGGAGGAAAATAAAATACTTAAATTGCTTAATTCAATCAATAATATAGATAACTATCCTATCTAGAATTCAATTGTGCTAAGAATTTTACTCTTTATATACTTTAAAAATTAAGACATTGTTTAAAGTTTCTTATTATAGATAAATAAATTAGTAATGATAACTGAAAACCTTTTGAAAAGGACTGGCCATTCTAGATGCCTTTAAGAACACCATGATTCACGAGAAGATGTCAAAATATCAACATTAACAGGAGTTTTGGAAGAAGCTGATTCCAACCCTCATGAATGACTTTGAGGGGTCTAAGACTTCAGTACAGGAAGTAACTATAGATGTGGTAGAAAGCAGAACTAGAATTAGAAGTGGAGTCTAAAGATGTGACTGAACTGTTATAATCTCATTTAACAGATATTTAATGGATGAGAAGTTGCTTCTTACAGATGAACAAAGAAACTGGTCTCTTAAAAGAGAATCTACTCCTGATGAAGATGCTGTGAAGGCTACTGAAATGACAACAAAGGATTTAGACTATAATTAATACATAAACTTAGTTGATAAAACAAGTGGCAGGATTTGAGAAGACTGACTCCAATTTTGAAAGAAGTTCTACTGTGGGTAAAATGCTATCAAACAGCATTGCATGCTACAGAGAAATTGTCTGAGAAAGGAAAAGTTGATCATTACAGCAAACTTCACTCTTGTCTTATTTTAAAAAATTGCCATAGCTACCCCAATCTTCAGCAATCACTGCCTTGGTCCCCCAGCACCTTCAACATTGAGGAAAGACCCTCCACCAGCAAAAAGATGATGACTCAGATGGTAGGCTCAGAGGGTGGTTAGCAATTTTTAGTAATGAAGTATTTTTAAAATAAATGTGTACATTCTTCTGTTAGACATAATGCTATTGCACACAATAGGCTACAATACTGTGTAAACATAGCTTTATTTATGCACTGGGAAACCAAAAAATTTGTGTGACTTGCTTTACTGACACATTCACTCCATTGTGGTGTCTCTAAGGTAGCCCGTATACAGTGCTGTAGAGTTTTAAGTACACTACTTTTACCACATCCTCACAAGCATCTTGAGGGTAGCAGCCATTTCTTACTGTTACATATGGAGGACAGTGAGTCCTGTCACACAATGTGACACACAAATCAGACACACAATCAAAATTTGATGATGAACAAAGACATGTAACCCAATGCGGTAATCAAATCCTCCCAGTGTGTCCCACAACCAGGAACAGAAATCCCCTTGTTTCCCAACTCTTTGCTAGGTGACACGAAGTATTAAATTTAACACACAGAAAATCTCTTATCTGTACTTGGGACACTGTCTTTCATCTTCTTCAGCACATTCCAGGTTGTTGCAACATTCTGGTTTTTAACATGCATTACTCACATGTAACAACGCATATTAGATTTTCAGAACTGGGATGCATTCATTTTAAACAAAGCCATTAGTTTATAAGGCAAGGAAGCAAAATCACAAATAATAGCATGTTATAACAAACAATTAAGGGTGGAGAAAGGATTATCATTTACTGACTGGTATTTTCCGTACCATCTACAAATGTGGACTACACCCTGCCAACAGGATAATTTTAAAATACTAGGGAATTGTGTAAAAATAGATACTATTGAAATAATAGTGTAAGAAAAATGTGCATTAGTATTTCCTATGTGATTCCTAGGTTTACTTTTTTCCTGAAGCTTTTCAAGTCAAGTGGAATGTTAAGAGAGTCTTCCCCTGTTTCCCCCTTGCACGCTTAGTTAGCTGGCCTTCCTTTACTCCCACGGTACCACCATAACATACACCCTCCCTCAGTCTGTCTGTCTCCCTTCTCTAGATTGTGAGCAACTAGAGGAAAGAATCAGCCTCTCATCTATTCCAATGAAATGTCTGGAATGCATCTTTAATCACTTGGCAAATGACTTCCAAATAAAGGAGTGAGTGAGTGAATGAAAGAATGACAGAAAGAAAGGCAAGCAGAATGAGATTAAATGCCTTTTGGATCTAAATAAACTTTCTGTTATGGGACATTAAAAAAACTGCCACAAATATGGTTAACAGGTAGCTCAAATCAGTAAATTATAACTATAAAGATTCTGCTGCTATTAAGCTTAGTAAACTTTACAGGGGGAAAAAAAAAGAATCGGAGAAGCTGGAGCCAAAGTTGATGTACTCACAGGCACGGAAAGAAAGTAGGACCTGTTATAGAGTTGAAGGAGGGCCTGAGTAAACTAATCAGAAATAAAATAGAGTAAATACAATTGTTTCAGAATACTACAAAGTGAAAACAAAATAAGAACCTAGAATATCAGTCAGCATTTCTTGATGAACAAAATTTCACTCAACTTTTTTTTTGGCCCCAAATCCCTATTAAAGAGATGATAAATACACAAAATCTAATTTATGACACCTAATTTATTCAAGAAATATTAAGTCTAATTTATTATTTATTAAATAAAACACCTTCTAGTCAAACCCCTCTAAGGTACACTTAATAGTAACATTTATATCATTGCCACAACCTTAATTATAACACCCTTTCCACATAAAAATAGAGATAAAAGTTTTCTATAAGATTAAATCAACTAGAATTTACAATTGAGTTAGTCATTTTTCTCATATTTATAAGTATATGGAGCCAATGAAACACTGAAAACATGGAATCAAGTCCCTGTTCTCACTTGAAAATATTGAAAAATAAAACAGGCCAAACATTAAACACGTAACAAGTTTGGACTTATTTTTATAAACAAGATTGTCTAAATGGGGTATATGTAACATGCAAGCATAATTATTTAAAACTTAGGGAATTTTGGCTAAAAGGAACTGTCTTCACAGGAGACCACTGAGGCCCCCAAAACATCTATGAGCAAATACACACATATCTAAAAATATTAAAATCAAATAAATATATAAAGGAACATATTGTGCTCCCAATTAAATACATTAAAATTTTTTTTCTGTGACAATTTCATTTCAAGCTACAGGAACATGACAGTACTATAACAACATAAAATTACCTGTTGAACAAAAACATTGTTGAGGTGACTGGCCAGTCTCCGGGCAAACTTCTCTCGCAAATCACTGAACCGCTGCTGCTGCTGCTCAACTGCCAGAAGCATGTCATGGCCTGAAATCGTGACAGCTTATTCAACAGGTTAAAGAGCTCCCGGATGTCTAACGAGCGCATTTATAACAGAAGCCGTATTTCAGTTCTGAAGAACTCAACCTTTTACTGGTTTATGCGTGTGTTTATAAAAGAAAGGTAAGGGGGAAAAAACAGCATAACTCAGCAATCCTCACGCTGTGGTCTTGCCTCAGCCTCACCTGGGAACGGTCAGAAACATGGATTGTAAGGCCTCAGAGCAGACCTACTGCTTCTGGGGTGGCCCCGAGCAGTGATCCCGATGCAAGCTCAAGTTTAGGAACCGCTGGTCTAGCAAAGCCTTATGGCATCTACTTTGTGCTAGGTTCTGTGAACAGCACTGAAGAAAAATCCTGGTGCTAACGTAGAGTCACTGATGGTCAATCAGAAGGTACTGAAATGAAGAAGTTCTTCGTGCCAATATAAATTATGTTTGATAGTAAGTGAAACTTGTTTCAATAGCTAATAATCTAACCCTAAACCAACTGCCTCATGGACTTCTTGTCAAAAGCTTTACACTAAGTCAGAAGCTTCGTCCTAGGTTCTTGGGCAGATTTTATGGTCATACCTGGTCGCAGAGCTACATTCATGCACTGCAGCAGGGCATCTGCAGCATTGGTGCAGGCCTCAATGCCCCTGGAAGAAGAAAGATCTCCTTCCTCAAGTGCCTTTATATGACCTTTGGCCAGGTCCATGTGGTTCTGGAATGTAAATAAACACACCATTTGTCTGTGCACTCTTAGGAAGTTTATAGGTAAGATGCTAGGCAATCCTATTACTGTGTGTTTGAAACTTCAGTATTTTTAAATCTTGCTCTCCTAAGGAAATTAGAAAATATTTGCAAATGGGCTTTAGAGATCATTAGTTTTTTGTTTTTTTGTTTTTTTAATTGTTGTTAGTAGTTTATAACCATGCTTACCACAAGGAACTCTATCTCAGACAGGAGTTTTACGTTATTAGTGTTACTGAGATGAATGAGGTGGTTGCTTTCGGAGATCTGATCCATCTGTTCTTTTACACTTTGGAGCATTTCCTCATAACTGCTCAGTTTCAATTCAATCTGATCCACCTCCTTGAGAGCCTCATCCAGTAACTTCATTAGGATGTTGACTTGCTTTTCAGAGGCCATGATAGACTGGATGTTGGCCTACACAGTTAAAAAGAGAAGTAATAGTTCATATTCTCAAATGAAATATCCATAAATCTTTGACAGCAGAGTGACTCAGCAGCAGCGGCAACCAAGGCTGACATACACATCTACACGTCTACTTTAATTGGCTGCTTTGTGTTTACACTCCACTTTTTCACACAGTATTTCAGGGAAGCACACGTCCCCTTACGTGGAGGTTAGGGACCAGATCTCAATACCGCATATTTAGGGCATGCGCCATGATGCATCATCAGCAATGGTGGACTCTCATTTCTGTAAGCTTAGTGGCGTTAGGTTATACCGTCTCTGACACTGCTTCCAGCTCTATCAACTATAGACATTTTCTATAATCTGCAATATTTATGTAAAACCCTAAACAAAAGCATAATAATCACCTATGCTAATACGTTAGTTAAGAGGGTAGCAGTAGCATGCCAGTCTTTAACAGATACATGGAACTAATTTATAACTGTAGCATGATTTGTACTAATAGGATGTGGAAGAGCCTATTGCCATAAGATAGCTCCTTCTACAATATTCTTTCTTTTCTCTTTCATTTGCAACTACTTTTTTTTCCCAGACAAAGTAGCAACAAACCACCCACCCCTTATTAATATTTTCTAAAGACTCTATTGATTCTGAATTCCCTGAAATATGGAAGCTTTCAAATCCAAAATTAAACTGCAAAGTAATATGATGACTTGGAACAGATGCAACATTCACTAGAAAATACAAACCACAAAGCCACATTAAGAAGGCAGATAACATGATATGAGGAAAAAATTTGGATAAAGAATTAAAATAATATCATTGTATGGGTGATGCTAAAATTTCACATGTTATTTTATATACTATTCATAATAACTCCCTTGTAGGTGCAGCCCAACTATAAAGCAGCAGAGCTCTGACCCACTGAATCTTAAGCAGCAGAGCTGTGACTTGAACTGATCCAGGACAATTTTCACTTCAACATCTTGAAGTCTCTTCTAGGCTTTACTTTCAGAGAGTTTTACAAATTTGTAAGCTTGGACTATTGGTGTAATCTCTGGACCCCAGTTCAACCTTATAACTTCTGTACCTTTCATGTATAAAATGCCAACACTCTTTTAAGTCTTTAAAACATTCCTTATTCTCTGAGAGTTTTTCGTAAATGCATACTTTGCCTAATAAAAGGACACCCCCCCCACAAAACACTCATTTTAGATTTTTCTCATAAGAGAGGTACTACTTGTAGCTTTTTACTTCCTAAAGATGTACATTTAGATACAAGCTCAGATATGTGCATACAAATAAACAGGATCTATTCCAAAGCAGTTCACAGGAGGAGTCAAACATCCTTTTGCCCTGGCTCTCCTGTTTTCACTACACTATTTTGCTCTCTTTGGGTAAAGGATTCACTTCTTTCAGCTCACTCTCTCTCCTTCTAACTTGTACCTATTTTTTCCCCCCCAAACCACAAAAATGTTATTCTCTTGCCCTGAACTATTCTTAAGTGTTTCAGAGGCTGGGGGAATCAACCCAGGGTGGTTTCTGGTTGGCTACTTTCTACTTCCATCACTTCATATCAAGAACCTCCCCAAATCCAGAACCTCAGCCAACTGCCTTCACTGGCCTAACAGGAATGGTTCTGTCTTTGGACCAAGGACAGTGAAAGACAGAGGGAGGGCAGCTGGTAATGCACCTCTGGGGAAAGACAGCAACAATCACACTGCCTAGGTGAACGTCACCAGTGTCCTCAGTTTACCACACATCACTAGTCACACGTTACAAGAAAGGCTTACCCCATCTAACACCTGCAGCTCTCTGGACAACCTTTCTGCAAAGGCCTCCGCATTGGAAATTGCATATTCACAGCCTTCCATCATTATCTCAATATCCTGCTCTTCTCTTGCATTTAACTCTTGGTATTCATCCACTGCCTCTTCGTCACCTCCTGTCACACTCTGATTTTCTCCACTTGGAACAGATTCTTAAAAGAGGGTAAAAATTTAAAATAAGGTAGTAAAAAACTAGGAAGTACAACAGCATTGTACTTATAGGTAAGGTCAGTTATAAGCACAGGTCACATTTAGTGGCTGAAAAATAGGAAAAAATGATTCAAAATATATGAAAAAAAACTTATTTTTATGAAGAACCGCATATGTTAACATAATGTCTATTATAACAAAAGCATGCAGTCTAATTTATTGACTTGTGTTAAAACAGGCCTTAGTCACACTTTCCCAAAACATAATTAAACTATAAAACAAATATAAAACTGGAAATGAAACACGTGTACAAGCCTAACCTTTTTTTTTTTCCTACCTGAGATAACTGTTGCTCTAATACAATAATGCTTATGAATTCAGGACACATGAGAAACAATTTGCTTTCCTTTTTGTCCCAGGTAACACCTTCTTCTGTTAATTTTGTTCATTTTGTCTTTGTTATGTTTTGTGTTTTCCTCCAAATAACTTTCAATTGAAATTTTAAAAATGCATCTACAATTCATAATTTATTTTGGGCAATGAAAATATTAACTGAACTTTCCATTTCTCTCTGTAAAAATTTTTCACATGTGTTTATAAAATTTCTAAGGATCAGCTAATAGAAACTTTCTCAATATCTGTATAGTAAGAACAACATCATGGCTGTGTAAAACTACAAAAATTTCAGCTGTCTTCCTGCTTCAAAACAAAAGACCAGGAGGTCAGGAATGAGATGCTTTCTAGATAAATGTTTCAGTTCACTTTCTGGAAAGAATAGACTCAGCATATGGGATTTTATATAAATCTTGAGATGGAGAGATAAAATGAAAAAAATAATTTTACCCTTAAATGAACCTAAGTTACTGATTTTCAACAATTCACAGGACACGATTTAAAACACAAATTCCAAGTGTTTTAGATATTCATTATTTTGTATGAAAATGAGAATCTACATTCAGCATGACGACATATGTTAACTTGTCCTTGAACAAAACACACCTAATTCAAAGTAACAAATGATTTACTCTTAAGAATGCTAATTAGGCAGGTTTAGATAACATGCCAGAAAAAAAGGAGGGGCTAAAACTTTCGGCACAGGCAATTACAGACTGCAGTACACAAACACAAGTCCCTTAGAGCAGCATCTCCCAGCTCCCAGTCCTTTCCAACAGTCACTCTGGAAATGTTAAAAGTGTTTTGTGTGCAGCATTTTAGCCACTAGGGGGCAGGGGACGCCCAGATCATTCTTCACAGCTCCTTACACAAGTAAACATTTAAAATAAACAAATATTTTAAATGATCATAATTGTTTCAGAAGTATTTTCTCTTCCATAAAACAGTTCTTTGGAAGTCAATAATGAATACTATCATTAATTTTTATTAGCATATGGATTTTGTTGTAATACACTTTTCCCTGCACACAATTTCATAAAATATGCAACCAACAGTAAAGAACAATGGCAAGTAATAAAAATATATGGAATAGAATAAGAAGAAAAGGTGTTACGCACCTTCTGTAACTTTAGGCAGTTCTGGAGAGTAAAAAGGTATGAAAAAAGCAGAGGAAAGTAAGCAAAGAATATTAGCTGGGTAGAAATGTACACAGGTTTAAATATTAAAAATACTACCCACATCTCATTTGTACTTCATGCTAAATTAAAGCTTAAAAGACAATGTCAAATACAACTACCAGTTGGAAATATTCATAAGAAGCTAAATTTCCAGAGTTCATTTTTCTTATTAATTTTCTGACAGTGACTAAAAATACATTTATCTTTCTATTTTCTCTTAGTAACATACAGTACTGCCGAGGCCTTGGAGGAGAAAACTGGAAAACAGATTACTTCCTGGGCATTATTTTTAGGTCAGTTGTGACTCATGCATTTAGTCTAGTTATTTTCACTCAAGACCCAAAACCTTTACCCAGACACTCCCTCACAATGGATTAGTCATAAAACATTGTTAGAAAGGACAAAATGGAAGCAATTTAAAAAAACACACAGGATATCAGTTCAAGCTGGCTCTTAAGAATTCAAGTCAAAGATTAAATAAAAAAAAAATCTGGCTGTAAGAATGAAAAAGAAAAGGCCAAACAAAATCTTCTAACTTAACCTGTTAACAAAGCCCTGTTTTAAAAATATTCTACCAAGAAGCCCCAGTTACTAGCATGAACATTCAGTTGTCACCAATGAAAACTACTAAAGCTGTTACTGCAATGAACAGTCTTACTTGAATGATTATTTAGCTCTTAAAAGGAAATGGTGATAATTTCTCATTTGTTTTCTAACATAACCCAAAGCTTAGAGACTTAAAAAAAAAAACAACCAGTGGCCATTATTTTAAAGTCCAGTAAAACATTAAACTAGTTTATAGTCATTAATAAAACTACTATATAAACTCAATTAAATCAAAGCAGTAGCTACTGATATATAGAAAGTGATTTTCAAAATGAGATACTTAAGGATCTTAGTATTCTTAAAATTGATCTCAATTAGGTTAATGTTTATAAAAATGTCTACACCTTTGCTTAAGGCTCTGAAAAATTAAATGTCTTTTCTTTTTTTAAAGCTAGTCACATTATTCTCAAAAAACAGCAATACTCTTTTTATTGATTTTGGTGCTATTCCTCAATGAGATAAATACAGGTAGAGTATGTATTTTCCCATATATACTGGTTTAAAATACATTTTAGGCAATAAGTAACAACTTGAAATATATAATATTTGAAAATGGAACAGAAAACTTATGGATCATTCACTGATCAGAATGTTCAATCCTGAAATGCTGAAAAAGAAAAAAAAATTAAATAGCTCAGCTGGTAAAGAATCTGACTGCAATGCCAGAGACCCCGGTTTGATTCCTGAGTCAGCAAGATCTGCTGGAGAAGGGATAGACTACCCACTTCAGTATTCTTGGGCTTCCTTGGTGGCTCAGCTAGTAAAGAATCTGCCTGCAATGTGGGAGACCTGGGTTGGATCCCTGTGTTGGGAAGATCCCCTGGAGAAGGGAACAGGTACCCACTCCAGTATTCTGGCCTGGAGAATTCCATGGACTGTATGGTCCATGTGGTTGCAAAGAGCTGGACACGACTAAATGACTTTCACTTTCACTCAGAGCACATTAAGCTATTATTCAAGGCATGGAAAATCACCATAAATTCCTTAAAGGTCACCAGAGGCTAACGCTGGCGAGATGGCAGCCCCGAGATCTTGGACACGAGGCCAGCCCCAACGCACAGAGGAGTGCAGGGCCCCCGCCGGTTCCAAGCCTCAAGCCCGAAAGCTGTAACTAATTAACAAGTGATGGTCAAGAATGCTACATTTAAGGAGAGAAAGATAGGCGGCCGAGCAGCAAAGGAATTAAGTAAAACAAAATGGAGAAAGGACAGAGGCCAGCAGTTAAGCCAAACAACAGTCTGAAACACCTGAAGTTGACATTTTTATAGGTCAGAATGGTTGAATATTGGCAATTTCAGATGTTTCAACTTGACAGAACAGAAGCCTCTATTTTTAAGTACTAATATACAACTTAGGACAAATCTTTCTAACATATAACTTAGGACAAATCTACTTATTTTCTTCCCCTTAGTAAAGAGGGGCTACAACTCTGTCCACCTGCTGCTACTTCAATTATTTTCCTTGAGATGAGGAATACAACAAATTGTATCTGCAAGGCACACAGAACCATCTTCTCACAACATGTGTGCCCTTATAAAAGAAATTTTAAAGATACAGAAAAAAAACACCTCATTGTACATTTTCAATAACAGTAGAGTTTTTGTCTTATAACACAAAATAATCCCTAGTGATATTCCTGAAGATGTATGATCTAAAATACCTTAATTTATTTCATGTCTAAGGACTTTACCCTATATAACAGAATAATAATCACTAATATACAATTGAGTACTTATACAGCTTTGGCACTGTTCTCATCATGTTCATATATTGAGTAATTTAACCCTTACAATACTCTTATGGAGTTGATACTATTATCTCTGTTTCTGAGATAAGAGAAATTGAAACAAAGAGTAAACCAAGGTCACAAAACTATAGTAAGGGACAAAACCAAGATTTGAATCCAGGCAGTCTGACTCCAGACTTGTATTCTTAAATACTACACCTATATACTACACAAAAATACAGCTATAAAGATATTCATCTCAGAGTTGTTTAAAATAAGCAAAGATTGTAAAACTTTTAAAAAGAGACTAGTTAAAAAATATCCAATACATTGTATATCCAATACAATGGAATACTATGGTGCCATTAAAAATACTGTTCAGTAAATGTTTAATAACATGGAAAATGTTCACGACACATTATATGAAAAAGAATGGGAGGTAACAACGTAAATTTATTTAAAAACAAGTATTTAAATATGCATAGAAAAAAAAGACTAGAAGAACATCTAACAAAATGTTAACAGTAGTTATATTTCAGGATTAAGTTTATTAAGTGACTGAATCAATTTTCTATAACAAATAAGCATCACTTCTGCACAAGGAAAATTATTTTTTAAAAAAGATATTTCAGAGTTTTAATTACTTTGAAGAATGCCAAATTATATATTCACTTACAGATATACTTTATTTTACATATACATTTTTATTTAACTTTACCTTCCAGAAGCTGTGAGCTAACATTGACAAAATCAATTTTCTTCCGAAGATATCGCTGATTTAATTTCCAAATGCATGAAATAAATGCATTCTTTTCAGCAGTGCTGCTGGCAACCCATTTATATATTTTTTCAAAATGTAAATCAAATTCAGGATTTTCCTGCAATAAAAATACACAATATCTATAATTCAATAAAACAAAAAGCTGAAGCTGTTGTTGGAAACAAAAATCACCATTAAAAATCAACTAAGTAACTTGTAGAAAATGGTTTAGAAAATTCAACTTATAGCAAAAATTTATTTGCCTCCCAAAAGAAGCTGAATTAAAAACAACATAGTTGGCAATTTCCCTTCTATATCCCTTAGGTCTATACGTGAAAGTACAGGATGTCTACTTAACGGCAGGTGTTTCAGCTTCCTAATTTATAAGATGACAATGGTGTTGAGTTTTGATTTTTCTTTTTAAATTGCCTTTTGGGGTTTCAGAGTTACACTTTTTCTTTAATAATGTGCTATTATTCATAACTGTGATTTGACACTAATTCCTTATAACATATGAGAAAAAATACAATTTATATCTGAGTGTGGTTTCCAAGAACACATGAGGTGGAAACGAGGGACTGCTCCTGATCAATTCTGAAAACACAGAATAATTAAGAGTGTTTCAAAAGTAAAAAGTACTGGTGGCCTTATTTTAATGAAAAAGAAGTTCAATTGATGTGAGAGAACTGCAGAAAAATTATTACATAAATAATTTCATGCCTTGATATTCTCCCTTGAATGCAGAACTACTTGATTACTATATAAAAAATGAAAACACATAGATGTATACTTTTCTTCACATCTAAGGAATTAAAAAATAGTCTCAAATGTTTTTAATGTCCTGTAGAAGGCTAATCATACATTCCATTAGTTTAAAGTGTTGTTTAGGGGGGTAAAATATAAATAAAGACCACAAACATGGAAGGAAAGTGATACCAGACTTGTATTATGAAGATCTGAGATAATTTAATGATTAAGACTTGACATATTACAGTAGGATGGTTGTATTAATTAATTTATAGCTCAATAAGCAGAACTAAAATGACAAGAGATTAAAAACTTTCATTTACAATGAAAAAGTAATTGTAATAAATTGTTGCAGTCACTATGAAAAACAGTATGGAGGTTCCTCAAAAGACTAAAAACAGAGTTGCCATATGATCTAGCAATCCCATTCCTGGGCATGTATTGGACAAAACTATAATCTGAAAAGATACACGCATCCCAATGTTCTCTGTAGCACTATTCACAATAGTCAAGACATAGAGACCACCTAAATATCCACCAACAAATGAATGGATAAAGATGATATGGTACATATATACACTGAAATACTACTCAGCCATAAAAAAGAATGAGACAATGCAATTTACAACAAATGGATGCAACTAGAGACTGTCATACTAAGTGAAGAAAGTCAGAGAAGGACAAATACCATATATCATTTATATATGGAATACAAAACATGACACAAATGAACTTATCTGCAAAAGAGAAAGAGACTCACAGACACAGAGAACAAACTTGGGGTTGCCAAGGGGAAGGAAAAGTGGGGGGGGGGGACATGTTGGGAGTCTGGGATTAGCAGATGCAAACTATATATATATATAGAGAGAGAGAGAGAGAGAATGAATAAACAAGGTCCAACTGTATAGCACAGGGAACTGTATTCAATATCCTGTGATAAACTATAATGGAAAAGAATATATATATATATGTCTAACTGAATCCCTTTGCTGTAGAGCAGAAATTAACACAACATTGTAAATCAACGGTACTTCAGTAAAATACACTTTAAAAAAAAGGTAATCTATAAAGAAATCTAACAGTCTTGGCAACTAACACGAAACTTGATGGGAAATGACCTCTTCCCCGGGAATATTTCCCATAATGCCATAAAAGAAGCTGAGTGCTCCAGCACCAACACTCACACAAATCAATGTGTGATGCTAAATGGCTGTTAGGCTGTGTATAAAATTTTTATGTTTTATATCCATATATAGCATACACATACGAAGGTGCTTGCATAAAATGAAAAAAAAAAAATCCATTAAGCAAGTCAGCAATGAGGTGTCAGCTGAGGAACGTATTCAAATAAGCATTCAGCAATGTTAGTGAATTACACAAGTCAATGGGCTTATGAAATGTAAAACTATTGAAGAGAAGAAAGCTTTTTAATCAAGGTGAGTTTCTAAAAAGCCCTTAAAGTATTTTGTCTTAAACAGAAAATCTTTCCTCTTGATGCTTCCCATGTTAACAGAAATTATTATATAATGCAAAGTGTTTTTAAAAATCTCATTTTCATGTTCTTTTCAAATACATACACATGCACCCACACTCAAAGCACCTGTCAGACACCGTTTTCCACATTCCACATTTTTTAAAAAATTGGGTGCTTTGTAGGAATGAACAAAGGCCCCGTTTCCCTAAAATACTTAAAGAGGCATTCTCTCCACTTTGAAAGAAATCACAACTCCACAGATACGCAGGACTCTCCTAAACTTGTTTTTGTCTCTTTAAAAAATTTGTTTGCACCTGACTCAACTGCTTGTCATTCTGTCCAGCTTTTAGATCCTCAGAGGTCTGAATCAGGGTCAGCCTAAAACCAGACTTGTATTTTATCAGGCTGCTCTACAAAGGCAGAGCTTTTCACTCCCCTGTGCCTTTTGAATCAATGTAAGGACCTGAAGAGCTCACTCAAAGGGCACCTGCAGTTCCAGTACTGTAAGCCTTGCCCCATCCACAGTACGGAGGATATGCTGCAAGGCACCTCTGGGAGGGCCCGTGGGCTGCAGAGGAAGACGAGGGCAGGCTTAGAGAGGCTGAGGAGGAGGAGGAGGCACATGCTTTAACCTGAGAGCTCTACTTGACTTCTTTTTTTTTTAATTTAAGGGGTACAGCTGTGAAAAGCCTTGAACTGTCAGGAATAAAGGTGCTCCTTTATCATGATTATATTATTCAACCTTCTTGGAATTTGAGAGTGACTTAAGCGAAAGGTGTGATATCTTACTTCTTTAATATCTTACATTTTATTCTTTCTGGAGAAGGAAATGGCAGCCTACTTCAGTATTGTTGCCTGGAAAATCCCATTGACAGAGGAGCCTGGTGGGCTACAGTCCATGGGGTCGCAGAAGAGTTGGGCATGACTTAGTGACTTAACAACAACAACTGTACTCTTTAAAGTCCTTAGAATAAGGGGTGTAACTCAGCGCCTTCACTTGAGCCACAATGTTCAAACCATGGCTTCACAGGGCCGGCTCAGCTGCCTCAGCCGATGATTCTGCATTAATTTGTGAGGGCTACCTGAGGAAGATTCACTTTGATTATACTTTTCGTGATTTTTTTTCTTTTTTCTTTTTTTATGTGATTTTGAATAAGGTTTTACCAAAACAATGATTTTTTTAAAAACTCACACTACAAACCACCTTAAAATCCATACTAATTCACGGATTCTATACTAAGTATTCCTAATCTAAACAAAGAAATGTACAGTCAAGGTTATTTTGCTCTAATTATGTAGCTTATGAACAAACATAACTGCAGCTCAAAAAAACCCACAAACAATGAAACAAGCTTACATATTTACTTATTTTCAGTAGCCTGAGACTGAGAAGTGGGAGAATGGAAGGCTGGACCATACACTGTAGTCTAATTCAAGGTTAGGTGGTGAACCACTGGGTCACAAAATAAGTTTAGATCATCTTAGAAGTCAATATACTATGTTCTAAAATGAAAGACATGTCAAAGAAAAAAAGAAAAACATACTTTAATAGCATCCTTGGCATCTACCACAGCCAGGTCTCGAAGGGCCCAAGCAATCTGCCTTTTGTAAAAATCTCCTTTATCAGATTTCTTGACTTTGACCACCTTCACCTGTACAGGGCGTTCAGTTGTCACTGTTGAATAAAACATACACTTTCATTAGAGACTTTATTCATTTCCTCATTCTTCATTCATTCATTCATTGCAAACAGCTGTCAAATGCCTGGTGTTGTTTAGTCGCTAAGCGGTCTCTGACTCTCTGCGACCCTCATGGACTGTGTAGCCTGCCAGGCTCCTCTGACCATGGGATGTCCTGGGCAAGAATACTTTAGTATGTTGCCACTTCTTTCTTTCTTCAGGGGATCTTCCTGATGCAGGGACTGAATCTGTGTCTCCTGCATTGGCAGGCAGATTCTTGACTGCCACCACATGATACTAAAGCAGGAATAGTATTTCATAACAAATGCTATGACTGAGGAATACACACATTACTAAAAGAATCTAAATCAGACTACAGGGTCAGAGGGAGATTCCTTAAGAAGTAAAACTCTTAAAACTCAACAATAAGAAAAAATATTCTGATTAAAAAAAGGGCCAAAGACCTTGACAGACATCCAGCCAAAGAAAACATACAGATGGTACATAAACATATGAAAAGATGCTCCACATCATTTCTCATGGGGAAAATGCAAATTAAAACAATAGGGAGATACCACTACACACCCACTGTTGCTTAGTCACTAGTCGTGTCTGACTCTATGTGACCCCACAGCCTGTGGCCCGCCAGGCTCCTCTGTCCATGGGATTTCCCAGGCAAGAATACTGGAGTGGGAGGTCATTTCCTGCTTAGAATGGCCAAAATCCAGAGCACTGACAAGACCAAACACTTGTGAGGATGTACAACAACATGTACTGTCACCTACTGATGGTGGGAACTGAAAATGGTATAGTCGCTTTGGAAGACAGTTTGGCAATTTCCTAACAAAACTAAATGTACTCATACCATACAGTCTAGCAATCATGTCCCATAGTATTTACCAAAAGAATCTGAAAACATGTCCACACAAAAACCTGCACACGGATGTTTATAGCTGCTTTACTCAAAACTGACAACCTGGAAGCAACCAAGATGTCCCTCAGTAGGTGAATGGTAAGTAAACTGTGGTACATCTGGACAATGGAATGTCATGTGGTGCTAAAAACGAGTAAGCTGTAAGCCATGAAAACCAGTGGCGGTAACTTAAATGCATATGACTAGATGAAAGAAACCAGTCTGAGAATGCTACGTACTATTTGATTCCAATTACTATTTGGTCTTCTGGAAAAGGCAAAACTATGGGGACAGTAAAAAGATCAGTGGTCACCAGGAATTGGGGAAGAGATGAACATGCAGAGCAGAGAGAATTTTTAGGGCAGTGACAATACTCTATGACATTATAATGACAGATATATGTCATTATCCATTTGTCCAAACCAACACCAAGACTGAACCCTAAGGTAAACTATGGACTTCGGGTGATTATAATTTGTTAATGTAGGTTTATTTTTGGTGACAAATGTGACACTGTGGTGAGTGGTGGAGAAAAGCTATGCATGTAAGGGTAAAGGTATAAGTGGGAATTCTCTGTACCTTCCTCTCAATATTCTTGTAAACCTAAAACTGCTCTAAAAAAAAATAAAGTCTTAAAATGTATTAATGCTAACAAGAATTATCATTTATGATGGTATAAAAAATCTAGGAATAAATAAATACCTAGGAGTAAATACAACACATGTGCAAAAGCCTTTAAAATTATAAAACTTACTTAAAGTCTTTTAAACTATAATCCTTGTTGAAAGGCATTAAAGACCAAGAGAACCACACCATATGCATGAACAAGAAGATTTTATATAAAAATGCACATTCTCTCCAAAGTGAACTACAGATTCAAAACAATTCCAATAAAAATCCTAACAAAATTTGGAACATGACAGGTTGATTATAAAATTTAGATAGAACAACGAAATACCCACAAGACAACATTAAAAACCAGATATAAGAAAGGGCCCAGAAAAAAACAAACACATCACTACAAACATGGACACAGGTAAATCAAAGACTGAAATATGAAAGGTAAAATTATAAAACTTGTAGACGGTAATACAGGAGAATACTTTTAAGAGCTTCCCTGGTGGCTTAGACGGTAAAGAATCCGCCTGCAATGCAGGTGACCTGGGTTTCATCCCTCGGTAGGGAAGATCCCCTGGAGAAGAGAGTGGCAACCCACTCCAGTATTCTTGCCTGGAGAATCCCATGGACAGAGCAGCCTAGTGAGCTACAATGCACGGGGTCACAAAGAGTCAGACACGACCGAGCGACTCACACACGACATGACACATGACAGGGGAGGGAAGGACATCTTAAACAAGAGACAAAAAGGCCGTAAGTGGTCAGATAAACGATCAGATTGACTAATCTGATTTCATTAAAATTATAAATGTCATCAAAGGCATCTTAAAACGAGAAACCACAAGCCACAAGCCAGGATGCATATAACCAACAAATTAGCACCCACATTATATAAAGACCTCAAAGAATCAACCAACCGAAAAGGACAACCAATACAGTAGAAAAATGAACAGAAGGCTTAAACAGGCAAATTTAGGCAATAAATGACTGACAAATTCATGAACAGAGACGTAATCTCATTTTTATTTAGGGAAATACAGTTTAAAACCACAATGAGATTCTATTCCACACTCGCCAGATTGGAAACAATTGACAGTCTGTCAAAACCCAGTGTCAAAACCAAGTTTAGAGTAAGATGTGGAGAACCCAAAATACACACTGCCTGTGGGAGTACAATCAGTACAACTACTTTTGAAAATAATCTGTTATTATAGTGTTGAACATTCACATGCCCGTGACCCAGCAATCTCATACTTAGCTATCTACCCCAGAAAATTCTTGCCTATATACTGGCAGACAAGGACAAACATGTTTTGTTGCCTGAATAGCAAAACCTGGAGACAAATCTCCTGGTCATCACTAGTAGGATGGGTAAGTAAACAGCTGTACTCTCAGAATAGAACACTACATAGCAATGGAAATAAAAGACTTACAGCCATGGGAGAAAAACAGAGGTAACACTCACTAACATGAACCTACTGATGAGTGGAAGTCACAAATGAATACATGTGTTACAATTCAACTTATGCTCAGTTTAAAGCAAATCTGATAATATATTATTTGAGATTACAAACATATGTGGCAAAATGATAAAGAAAAGCAAGGAAACAGTAAATCAAAACTCAGGATACTTGTTACCTCTTAATGAGGGAGGAAAGGGAATGGGAGCAGGGCAGGGTACACAAGCGACTTCAAAGGTAACGGTAATATTCCTTTTATTCTGGGTGGTGGCTACACAAGTGTTCATACCTTTATAAGTTATGGAAGTGCTTTTGTATCTTTTTAAGATTTAATTAAAGACAACTGAAAAAAATGAATTTGCTGGCCCAACAGTTTTTCCAATCATAGAGACAATGAGAATATTTTATAAACAACCAGGAAATGTCTCCAAGGAATAAAAGAAATCTTTCCTTATTAAATACTCACCCGTGGCACATAAAAAACAGTTCTTTTTCTTTTTTCCTGCCTTGCAGACATTGACAATACTCAGCAGGCGTTCATCATTCGGAGTAAAAATGTCTCTTTGTAATGCATGCTTGATTGCTGTCATGTTTACTCAGCTGAAAAATTCAGAGTATAGATATTACACTCGTCAAAATCATTCTTCTTATATTGTTCCATTTAGGATTAGGAAAAGACCTTATTTATGGTTAATAAGCATGGGGGAGTAATTTCATACATTTGTACACTAACATCATAAAGATAAGACACTGTGTGTTTGGAAAAGAAATTAGAGAACCAGTATTATCAAACTCTAAGATCTTTGGAAGTGCTCACCAAATATTAAATATTTTTTAAAAAGATTTAAGAAAAATTAAAAGGCCCATTCCCAATATTTAAATATAAATTTCTTATATAAATAACTTTTACAACTCAACAACAAAAAAACAAATAACCCAATTAAAAACTGAGCAAAGAGTTTGCGAGACATCTCTCCAAGAAGACATATGAATGGTTAAAAATGACATGGAAAGATGCTCAACATCATTAGCCATTAGGGAATCATAAATGAAAACAATGAGATACCTACCAATTTACACCTGCTAGGATGGCTAAAATTAGAAAGACAAGTGTTGGTAAGGGAGCTCTCATATACTCCTGATGACTGTAAAATACTGCGGCTGCTCTGGAAAATAATTTGGTGGTTCCTCAAACAGTTAAATGTGAATTTACCACATGACCCAGCAATTCCACTCCTAGGTATATACTCAAGAGAACTGAAAATGTCTGTCCACACAAAAACACGCCCATAAACATCCACTGCAGCCTTATTCACAATAGCCCAAAGTGGAAACATCTCAAATGTCCTGGGGAACAACAAAATGAAATATATCCATACAGTGGCATATTATTTGGCCATAAAAAGGAGCAAAGTACTAATACATACTACTGACACACAGATGAATCCTAAAGACATTATGTTAAGTGAAAGAAATCAGTTGCAAAGGGCCACATATTTCATGATTCCTTTTATATGAAATGTCCAGAGTAGACAAATCCACACAGACAGACTGATTTCTGGTTGCCAGGGGTGGGGGGCAAGCAGGCATAAGGAGTGACTGCTAATGTGTAAGGGCTTCTTTCGGGGATAATGAATATGTCCTTCAATTAGACAGTATTGATGGATGTATAACACTGTGAATATACTGAAAACCACTGAATTATATACTCAAAAAGGGTGAATTTTATGGTATATTAATTATATCTTTAAAAAGCTGTTGTTATAAAACAGTTTTCCACTCGTCTTCCTTTTCTCATCCATCTAATTCAGTGTCTTTTTTCAAATAGCAACTTAAATATTTTCAATTTTATTTGTTAAATGTACTGAATACATATTTGTGTGTGTGTGTGTGTGTGTGTGTGTGTATCACTATTTCCAATGCAGGTGTATAGTATTTAGTACATGTGAGCTGGCTTAGGAAATTAACTTCTACTTCTAACACTGTTTCTGTGGGAAAATGAAGGAATTATGAGTTTTAAATAAGTGACTTTAAATGTATTTTTATAATACAATGACTCTTTTGAAAGCTCCTCTATTTTACTCAATCTGTAACATTTCTATCTCTGCTCCAATTCAAAAAAATTGCTTTTCTCAGAAAAACCACATCTTCCCACTTCCATCCCTATTCCCCCTCATCTCAGCCTCCAGTCTTCTGATCTCCCCTTTCATCCTGTTCTCTTAGACCATCTGGCCTCTCCAAGCTTAATTTCCTTCCCAGTCTAGCCTGGAGGCAGTGTTTATTTCCATACACCCAGATCATTCCTTTCAATGATTTTGCTCCATTTGTAGGCCAGTTCACCCTGCTCATCAATCTCCATAAACTGTCTTTTTTCTCTCCTTCTCCTGGGCTACCATCTAGCACTTAAGAAGGTCTCATATCCATGCCCACTATACTCATTACAACTTTTAATTTTAAATTCAATCAATGCTAAACTTTCAATGCCGCTCAGCAATTCCTTAACACTTCCTTTGATGATCCCTCCTTCTACTCCATTGGTGTTGCAAATCCTTTTTTTCTCCTTCAACCCCCAACTCTGTCAGTCTACTCCCTCTCTGCAGATGACTTCACCATCTACCCTGGAGAGAATATAAAACCATGAAGAGCAAGTTTCCCCAACTGCTTTCTTCTCCATCTTTCTACATTCCATTTTAACCTCCATTGCACCCATTATAAAATGTCTACGTTACTATCTCTTCACATGTTCTAGATTCTACCCATATGCTAAAAGCTCAACTCTATCCTTTGCCGAAGCCACGCTGGATACTGGCCAGTTTGCTTTTCTATCTCCAGGCTCTTGTTCATGCAATTTCTTTTTTCTCAAATTCTTTTCTCCCTGGGAAATTCCAATTCATCCTGCTAAAATATGACCTCTTTTGTGAAACAGTCACACACGCCAAAAAAAAAAAAAAAAATCCCTTTCCTACTTCTCTAACATTTCCCCTCTACTCTGCTAGCACAGCACTTACAAACCATATTGTCCAGTTAGTTGTATTCTTTTCCCCATTAAGAACATTTCCTCGCAGGCAAGGCCTGTGTCTTATTCATCCTTATATTCCCAGAACTTGGCAAAGACATAGCAGACAGTTAATAAATTCACCAAAATAAAGGCACCAAATAACCTGACAGCTAAAGCATTTTGCTAATTTTCCTTCATCTACACATAATTTACCCACTCCAGTACTCTTGCCTGGAAAATCCCACGGATGGCGGAGCCTGGTAGGCTACAGTCCATGGGGTCCCAAAGAGTCGGACACGACTGAGCGACTTCACTTCACACATAATTTATCCTTTCTGGTCCTACTGCCAAGGTACAATCCAGGTTCACACCAACTACATCTATTTAACACCACAGCATCTGGTTACCTTTTTGCAAGCTTCCATAACCCCAAAATGCTCGGTAAATAATACTAAAACATACCTTTCATCATAATGTGCCCTTGCTCAACACTTTCCTAATGCTCCCAAAGACAAAACTTTCACTCCAAGCCCTCTGATCATTCCAGCCTTTATTTTATTTTTACTTTTTTTTTTAATTTTTATTTTTTTTTTATTAGTTGGAGGCCAATTACTTCACAACATTTCAGTGGGTTTTGTCATACATTGATATGAATCAGCCATAGATTTACACGTATTCCCCATCCCAATCCCCCCTCCCACCTCCCTCTCCACCCGATTCCTCTGGGTCTTCCCAGTGCACCAGGCCCGAGCACTTGTCTCACGCATCCCACCTGGGCTGGTGATCTGTTTCACCATAGATAATATACATGCTGTTCTTTCGAAACATCCCACCCTCACCTTCTCCCACAGAGTTCAAAAGTCTGTCTGTACTTCTGTGTCTCTTTTTCTGTTTTGCTCATTCCAGCCTTTAAATCTTTGCTTAGGAGATTTTCTATGCAGAGGGTATCATCTACCCAAATCCTAACTACATTCCATAATTTACATGAACTTGATTCAACACAGACAATCCTAAAGGAAATCAGTCCTGAATGTTCAGTGGAAGGGCTGATGCTAAGCTGAAACTCCAATACTTTGGCCATCTGATGCAAACAACTCCTTGAAAAAGACCCTGATGCTGGGAAAGGTTGAAGGGAGAAGAGGACGACAGAGGATGAGATGGTTGGATGGCATCACTGACTTGATGGAGATAAGTCTGAGCAAGCTCTGGGAGCTGGTGATGGACAGGGAATCTTGGCATGCTGCAGTCCATGGCGGTCACAGAGCTGAACAGGACTGAGCGAATAAAGTGAACTGATTCAATACATACCTTAATCCAAATTGATCTCTCAACTGCTATACCACTCACTGCATTTGTTAAACACCCAGCACTTACTGTCCAACTGGTTCATAAAGTCACAAGTTCCTGGATCTCAAGAACCCTCTTCAAGGGGCGGGGGGATGGCTGGGGGAGGAGGTGTTTTAGCAGTTTCATGTTCCTTCTTAGTAGGTACTAAACAAATACCTCTTGAGGAAATCTCAGCTGAATTATAAAAACTGGTTAAATGAATGAATGACTATTAGTGGCCAGCATCTATCATCTAGCCCCTCTTTGGTCAAAAGCAAGGACTGACAGTATGGTAAACGGTAAAAACAAGAGAGAAACTAGGCACAGTTGATAAAGGAGTTAGGCAGAATGAAAAGCACTACACGTTCAGCAAACACTGACGCCTACTAAGTGTCAGGCAAAATTCTAGGTTACCATGGTGAATATGACAGACATATCCACGAAGACAGGAAGATTCTTGCCTTCCACGGCATCTACCTTATAAAGATGGCGTAACTCTCCAGTGTTTACAGCACTTTTTTGGTTAAGTCAGTGAATAAATCATTAGAGGTTCTTTAGAACTATTTCCCAGGTATAAGAACCCATGTCTGACCACGTTCCAGAGGCAGTCAGCCACAATACTCTATGCGGTCCTTGTTTCCTTAAATGCAGCCGGATCACTACAGGATGTGACAGATAACTTGCAACTAGCAGTGTCATGTGAGTGAGTGTGTGTGGGCAGTACCCTGTCTGCTATCCAGACACCTTAGTACATGGAGCCCTGAAGAGAACACGCCACTGCATGGCAACAGGGAAAGGCACTTAGGAGACTTAGAAAAAAACGAGGATTTGGACAAAGAAGGGGAAGGTACTGCCACGCCCTCCTCTCCTGGTCCAAGCCAAAGAACAAACTGTTCAAGACCGTTTCTCACGATGAAATCTGATTTTCATGGGCGGAACCGGAAAAGGATGTCAGGGCTGCCCTCCCAGCCCCCCAGGATAACAAGGGGTAACGGGATCCTCCCACCGGCCTCTCCCCCTTAGCCAGAAAGGCTGGGAAGAGACGGAGGCCTTGACGGCGGAGGAAGCAGTACCCAGCCCCCGGCGCTGAGCCAGCAGGGGGACTGAGGAGCCGCCTCAGAACCTTGGCGTCCACCCCTCCTACGTTCATTTGTCCGCCGCCGCCAGGACCGCCCGGCAGCCGCGGCCGAAGGCTTACCGCAAGGCCGGACCGAGCCCGGCTGTGCCGAGGCGGGTCCTCCAAGACGGAGACCGGACAGGACTGGGGCGGCCACCGTTACTAAGATGAACCCCTCAGTTAAGCAGTGAACTGGGAAGCAGCCGTCCGGCCACCACTTCCCATATCCGGGCACGTGACACACCTCCCCGCCGGAAGTCGGTTGTGTTGAGACGGAAGCAGTCGCGGCTTTGGCCTTTGGCGAGGGGGTGGGATCAGGTCTCCCCGGAGGGGCGTGTCTATGACAGGCCGGGGCGGGCCTTGTCGCTGGAGAATGACTCCCGACCTGGGGGATTTGGAGTGCGTATTTCTTTCTCTAGAAGACTTATTTATTCAGCCATTTTCAACAGTTCACTTAAGAAGAGATCTGATCAAATGTTTTCTTTTTTGCACGCGTAAAGTTCAGTTAAATTTAGATCAGTTCAGCCGCTCAGTCGGTCGCTATGGACTTTGCGACCCCATGGACTGCTGCCCACCAGGCTTCCCTGTCCATCACCAACTCCCATGAGCTTGCTTAAACCGCATGTCGTTCGAGTCGGTGATTCCATCCAACCATCACATCCTCTGTCATCCCCTTCTCCTCCTGCCTTCAGTCTCTCCCAGCATCAGGGTCTTTTCCAGTGGGTCAGTTCTTCGCATCAGGTGCCAAAGTACTGGAGTTTCAGCTTCAACATCAGTCCTTCCACTGAACATTCAGGACTGATTTCCTTTAGGTGCGATCTCCTTGCAGTCCAAGGGACTCTCAAGAGTCTTCTCCAACACCACAGTTCAAAAGCATCAATTCCTCAGCACTCAGCTTTCTTTATAGTCCAACTCTCACATCCAAACATGACCACTGGAAAAACCATAGCCTTGATGAGAGGGATCTTTGTTGGCAAAGCAATGTCTCTGCCTTTTAATATGCTGTCTAGGTTGGTCATAACTTTCCTTCCAAGGAGTAAGCGTCTTTTAATTTCATGGCTGCAGTTACCATCTGCAGTGATTTTGGAGCCCCCCAAAATAAAGTCTCTCACTGTTTCCATTGTCTCCCCATCTATTTGCCACGAAATAATGGGACTGGATGCCATAATCTTAGTTTTCTGAATGTTGAGCTTTAAGCCAGCTTTTTCATTCTCCTCTTTCACTTTCATCAAGAGGCTCTTTAGTTCTTCACTTTCTGCCATAAGGGTGGTGTCATCTGCATATCTGAGGTTATTGATATTTCTCCTGGCAATCTTGATTCCAGCTTGTGTTTCATCCAGCCTGGCATTTCACATGATATACTCTGCATATAAGTTAAATAAGCAGGGTGACAATATACAGCCTTGACACACTCCTTTCCCAATTCGGAACCAGTCTGTTGTTCTATGTCCGGTTCTAACTGTTGCTTCTTGACCTGTATACAGATTTTCAGAAGTCAGGTAACATGGTCTGGTATTCCCATCTCTCGAAGAATTTTCCAGTTTGTTGTGATCCACACAGTCAAAGACTTTGGTGTAGTCAATAAAGCAGAAGTAGATGTTTTTCTCAAACTCTCTTGCTTTAAATCTAAATCTAGATACTTGCAGATTATAGCATGGAGAGTTTAAATGAGTTAAATCAGAATGGGGGAGGGGGAAGGAGGTATCTTGCTGGGGCCAAGATACCAGCACTTTTTTCTTCTTCTTTCTCTCTTAACTTTTTTTAGGCCCCACAGTATGCAGGATCTTCCTTCTCCAATCAGGGAAGGAACCTGTACCCCCTGGAGTGGAAGCATGGAGTCTTAACCACTGGACCACCAGGAAAGTCCCCACCAGCGCATTTAATATCTTTCAGGAAGAGTCTCATATGCTGTAGAGATCCACTGATGTAGTGATGTTCATATTTTAAAATTGGTGTGTAGAGCAGCTTCTTGAGGGTCATCTGGAAGTTCTTTAGAAAATGCAGCTCTCAGGCTTACTTCAGATCTACTGAATGGTAATCTGTGTCTTAACAGGATGACACCTATGCAGGTGTAAGTTTAGGAAGCACAGATAATGCCAATGTTGTTGGTTGCAAGGCAAGTTATTTATTTAGTTCATATTCCTAGCACGTGTTTTATGCCAGGTACTCTGATGGAGATGTGGAGGTGATTTGATATGACTCTTACCCTGAAGAGGTTCATGGTATGGTAGGGCCAAATAAGATATACGTATAAATACATATAAAATAAGACAAAATAAATGACCAAGGAGAGATACAGGCCAGATAAATGTGTTGGTATTTCAAAGGAGTGATTTATTTACTTCAGCTCAGTACCATCCTTTGCAAGGGTTCTGCAGGAACCCTTTGGTGCAAGCATTTATTTATTTGAGAAACAGAGACACCTAAGTGCCAGGGATTGGAGAAACAAAGTCGGGGATCCCGCTGAGAAGGGGGTCTGTCTCTCCCACTGTCATTGGAGAGACAGAATTAAATAGATGGATAAATTACAGTCGAGTGTGGTAAACCAAACAATAAAAGTAGAAAAAAAAAAAAAAGATGAAACACCATGGAAATGCAAAAGAGTGTGTAACTCACTCTTTCAAGATGGGTTCACTGAGAAAGGGACAAAATGAGATATGCAAAGTATCTTGCAGTGTGTATCTTATATCTGAAGATACAATTTGGTGGAAAAGTCTGCAGAAATAGTAGGGACCTGTTTGCTGCTGAGATCAATATACTCTGGTCAATACTACTTGAAATACTTTTCAGTTTCATTGAATGACTTCCCTTTTAAGAGCAGGATCTGATCTTTAAAAAGGCCTCTTGGGTCCTTCCTGTTCAGGCCCAGAACACTTACTCTGTGATCACTCTTTGTATGACAATTGCATGTGCTATTTTGTCCTGTTATTATTATTATTATTTTAACTTGTATGTTTACAGCTCTCTTCAGAGTTGGGAAGTGAATTGCCATTTCTCACTTCCTCTCCTGGAGTCCTCTCAAAGTGGAGGCACAGTATTTTATCTGGGGTTTTGATCCCAGGCAACAAGTGAGAGATGAGGGAGGGGAAGTAAAACAAGGAAGAGATAGAGGCTGTGTAAGGATGTTTGTTCAGTTGGTCGCCACCATGTCTGTTTTCTTGATCCTTTAGTACCTTCTGGAAAAGTCATGAGGTGAGTCTCAAAACTGCCCACTGAAACCAAGAGTGGGAGAAGCATTTATCTGTCAGCTCCGGTCTACCTTTGATCAAACATGAAGGCCCCTAGCCGTTAAGTACTCCACACTTCCCAAATGCACAGTTATGAAGGTCAGGCTGACTCCCGCAGCAGAGAAGTCCTGAGGCAGGAAGGAGGAGGAGATGCACTGCCATGGTGTACTTGCCCACAGTTCATCGGACTGTTTAGAGCAGGTTGCTGCAGCAGTGGTTGGAATGAGAGGCTGAAGGATTTGAAACGGTGACAGAAGATACACAGATGGTGTCCATTTCAGTCCAGTCTTTGTACCATTCATATCTGCTTGGCTGTTTGTTAAGTCTAGTCCTTTACAGTCCCCTTCAAGGTGAGGGACACCTGCAACCTCTGCAAAGACTTAACATAAGAGAGTTGGTGGAATAAACTTCAGTCCTTGCTGCTTCACTGATGCCAAGACTGTACTTGTTCTTAGGGGCTCCCCGCTCTACTCCCCATCCTTACCTCCCTTCACCCTTAGCCAGCGCATCACCTGATGTGAGGCAACCGGAACCTTCAGCCTTTGTTTCCCTCCCTCTTGTTGGGCCATGCTTGTGTGATTGCCCGTTCAACTTATCCCAGATAAAGTGAAGTCGCTCAGTCGTGTCCGACTCTTTGTGACCCCATGGACTGTAGCTTACTAGGCTCCTCCCTCCATGGGATTCTCCAGGCAAGCATACTGGAGTGGGTTGCCATTTCCTTCTCCAGGGGATCTTCCTGACTCGGGGATTGAACCCAGGTCTCCAGCACTGCAGGCAGATGCTTTAACCTCTGAGCCACCAGGGAAGCCCCTTAGCTTCAACTCTGTTGAATTCTTTGGATTCCAGACTTACCCTCCCTACTGCTATTGTATAGCAACAATCCCAGATCCTTTGCTAGTCACAGTTGATTACTCCCACCAGGAGTCACTCCTCTGTTGCTGGCTGGACTACTATCATGAGAAACTCAAAGCAACCAAATGATAGGGAGTTTCAAGTTCAGTGAAGCCTCCTCCACCCAACCCCTCGTGCTTGTGTTGGTGTTCAATTGCTAAGTCGTGTCCAACTGTTTTGTGACTCTTTTGCAAACTGTAGCCCGCCAGGCTCCTCTGTCTGTGGGATTTCCCTGGCAAGAATACTAGAATGAGTCACCATTTCCTTCTCCAGGGGATCTTACTGACCCAGGGATCAAACCCACGTCTCCTGCATTGGCAGGAGAATTCTTTACCACTGAGCCACCAGGGAAGCCCCCACCCAACCCCTGGAGAGCTAATTAATATAATCCAGCAAAGCCTGGATTTGAGAGGCAGGAAACACAAATTCTGTGAGTCACTTGGAGTGATGATAAAATGGGCCAGTCCTGCTCCCATTCCAGGCTTTCCAGAGCTATGTCTTTAGCTATGTCTTTATTGGTTGATTGGAAGCATTTACCACATCAGAAGCTGGCTGCTTCTGAGTGATGAGGGATATGACCATATCAGTGGAGTCTATGGTCATGTGTGTATTGTCACTTTTTGTTATGGCTGTAAAATATATTCCTCGGTTAGGGTATCAGGAGTGCTATAATTCTGGTGATTGTGAATGTTGGCAGAGTCACTTCAGGCAAGAAAGACAAACCTAGGAGTCTCTGAATGTTTGTACATCAGGCCACTTCTCTCTAAAAACATGCGATGAAGCATACTGCCCTGAGCTCTGCCAACTGGCAAGATTTCCCTTCATCTTTGTTCTTTAAAGCCATCCCTGAGTGGGGCTTTGCACAGCCACAGTTCAGTTTTTCCTACACACCAACACATCCGTGAACCACACTTAAACTTTTCATTCTGAGATGGGGAGTTAGTTGTAGGGAGTCCCAGGAGGGCAGAGGAGTACGTTGAAGAAGAGGCGCCACTGCTATGGAAGTTCCCTGGAAGTCTGAGTCACCCTTTCGTGTAACTGACTTGTGTCTTCTGGACCTGCTCGGGCTCAGCCCTACACTGTTCATATTCTTCAACCAATTGCGGCTACACTCACGCACTTATGACGTCGTGGATCTGATAACATCCAGCTCGTGATAGACAGCGCTAGTGTTCCCAGTGGGGAATAGTTTTCTGGCTCACGCATGGCCTTGCAGAATACTCAGGTTCTGTGCTGCAACTCTCTTACTGGGAGCTTTCCAGAAATTTCACACAGGGCTCTTATCCATCACAGATCCCTCAAGTACCATTAGATCTGCAGGAACAAATAGTCTGAGCATTAGGCAACGTGCATCATGGCCCTTCTGGGCAACATAGCCAGCTGATAGGTACTTTAGTTTTACAATAAGTTTGTTTCAACATCCTTACTTCTGGGAAACATATTCTGGTGGCTCTTTTGTCTCACATAATAAATTCATTCTAACACTCCCGCTCCCCTGAGTCTTCTGATTCCTTTCTCAATACTCATTCAGAGTTGTTCTAACATCTCATTTAGCACAGGCCATCAGCATAGCCAAGCTTTAAGGAGGCATGAAGGGATTGTATTAGGACTGAGTCCAGGCATCCTTGTCGAACTTTAAATCCAGAATCACAAGTAAATGGCCCCATGTCATAAATTCTCTCCTACCTAGCCTTAAAACTTGATTCCTCTGTTTTAACACTCTAAATATTTACTCTTGTATATAATCCCCTGGTTTCTATTGGTTATGTTAGACAGTTTTGCAGGTCTTTATCTATAGCTCAGTGATTCTCAATGGGGTGATTTTGATGCCCAAGGGACAGTTGGTACTGTCTGGAAACATTTTTGATTGTCATTACTGAGAGAGTTCTACTAACATCTAACGAGTAGAGGCCAGGGATGCTGCTAAACACCTATAATACACAGGACAGCCTCCACAACAAAGAATTATCCAGCCCCAAATGTCACTAATACTGAGATTGAATAATTCTGGTCTGATTGTCCCTGGAGCAGGGATTGCAATCCCCATTTAGGTTGTGCTGAGATCTGACACTGGTTACAGGCTTGAAGCAGTGGCAGTTGGGAGGATATTGGGGAAAATAAGGTCATATATAAGGCACTTGCCTCAGATATACTCTTTGCAGTATTTCCTGGCAAGGAGAGGCTGCTTTCCTTTATCAAAAGGAAGGAGACTGTTGACAGAGAGGATGACAAAAAAAATCTGAGCTTTTAAGATTATAAGACATGGGCACACAAATATTGTCATTCTAGATCTCAAGACTTCATTGTTTTCCTACTAGGGCTGTAGTTTTGACGTGGGTGATATTTCAAGGCTGTGCATTTAGACTGCTTTGCAGCTCTGCCACCCTTAGGATTATATACTGAAACTGATTTTTAGCACAGTCTGCTTGCTGGTTACTGTGCCCTAGAGGCTTCTGGCTTTCACAGTGGGCCATGATTTGATTATTTTTAGCCCTATCATTCGGAGAAGGCAATGGCAACCCACTCCAGTACTCTTGCCTGGAAAATCCTATGGGCAGAGGAGCCTGGTGGCCTGTAGTCCATGGGGTAGCGAAGAGTCGGACACGACTGAGCGACTTCACTTTCACTTTTCATTTTCATGCATTGGAGAAGGAAATGGCAGCCCACTCCAGTGTTCTTGCCTGGAGAATCCCAGGGACAGGGAAGCCTGGTGGGCTTCCATCGCACAGTCAGACATTACTGAAGCGACTTAGCAGCAGCAGCCCTATCATTGTTAGCCCATAGACTAACATTGCTTACACAATGCTCAAGTACCATAGCCACCGTGTAATTCAATGCTTCATTTTCTGTCTGCTTTTCATTCTAATCTACTATAGTAAAGTCCTGGTAATTAGCTTTGCTACTACTGTATGCCAGGAGTTGGCACCACTTGCAATTTATCAACAACCACTTAACCACCAGCAGGGGTCCTTATTGTCTTGTGATCAGTGTTGTAAGATCTGCCTCCAAAATCTCATACTGAGGCTTTGCTTTTTGGAGTCACTTTTGATGCCCAGGGCTCCCCTGAAAGTGAAAGTGAAAGTCGCTCAGTTGTGTCTGACTCTTTGAGACCCCATAGACTATACAGGCCATAGAATTCTCCTGGCCAGAATACTGGAGTGAGTACCCTTTCCCTTCTCCAGGGGATCTTCCCAACCCAGGGATCAAACCCAGGTGTCCCGCATTGCAGGCAGATTCTTTACCAGCTGAGCCACAGGGAAGCTCTCCCCTGAAAGCAGAGCCCCAAACAAAGGCTTATGTGTTGGTGGTTGGTTTGAGAATATGAGTCCAGGGAATAGAATAAAGGGCTCAGGGGAAACAAAATAAAGAAGGCACAAAAAGTCAATACAAGGATGCATTATTGAGTTAACAAATGCCATGTGTTGATTGATACTGTGGAACTTTCTGAGAATCCTTATGAAACGTGTCTCAGAATTCTCTAATTTTCTTGAAGAGATCTCTAGTCTGTCCCATTCTGTTGTTTTCCTCTATTTCTTTGCACTGATCACTGAGGAAGGCTTTCTTATCTCTCCTGGCTATTCTTTGGAACTCTGCATTCAAATGGGTATATCTTTCCTTTTCTCCTTTGCTTTTCACTTCTCTTCTTTTCACAACTATTTGTAAGGCCTCCTCAGACAGCCATTTTGCTTTCTTGCATTTCTTTTTCTTGGGGATGGTCTTGATCCCTGTCTCCTGTACAATGTCACGAACCTCCGCTCATGGTTCATCAGGCACTCTGTCTATCAGATCTAGCCCCTTAAATCTATTTCTCACTTCCACTGTATAATTATAAGGGATTTGATTTAGGTCATACCTGAATGGACTAGTGGTTTTCTCTGCTTTCTTCAATTTAAGTCTAAATTTGGCAATAAGGAGTTCATGATCTGAGTCACGGTCAGCTCCCAGTCTTGTTTTTTGCTGACTGTAGAGAGCTTATCCATCTTTGGCTCCAAAGAATTTAATCAATCTGATTTCAGTGTTGGCCATCTGGTGATGTCCATGTGTAGAGTATTCTCAAGTGTTGTTGGAAGAGGGTGTTTGTTATAACCAGTGAGTTCTCTTGCACTTATCTCACACGCTAGTAAAGTAGTGTTCAAAATTCTCCAAGCCAGGCTTCAACAATATGTGAACCGTGAACTTCCAGATGTTCAAGCTGGTTTTAGAAAAGGCAGAGGAACCAGAGATCAAATTGCCAACATTCACTGGATCATTGAAGAAGCAAGAGAGTTCCAGAAAAGCATCTATTTTTGCTTTATTGACTATGCCGAAGCCGTTGACTGTGTGGATCACAATAAACTATGGAAAATTCTGACAGAGATGGGAGTAACAGACCACCTGACCTATCTTTTGAGAAATATGTAAATAGAGGAAAACAACAGAATGGGAAAGACTAGAGATCTCTTGAAGAAAATTAGAGATACGAAGGGAACATTTCATGCAAAGATGGGCTCAATAAAGGACAGATATGGTATGGACCTAACCAAAGCAGAAGATATTAAGATGAGGTGGCAAGAATACACAGAAGAACTGTACAAAAAAGATCTTCACAACCCAGTTAATCATGATGGTGTGATCATTCACCTAGAGCCAGACATCCTGGAATGTGAAGTCAAGTGTGCCTTAGGAAGAATCACTGTAGTGATTTGTAAACACTGGCTTTGTAAACAAAGCCAGTGGAGATGATGGAATTCCAGTTGAGCTATTTCAAATCCTAAAAGGTGATGCTGTGAACGTGCTGCACTCAATATGCCAGCAAATTTGGAAAACTTAGCAGTGACCACAGGACTAGAAAAGCTCAGTTTTCATTCCAAACCCAAAGAAAGGCAATCTCAAAGACTGCTCAAACTACTGCACAATTGCACTCATCTCACTTTACATGTAATAACTAGTAATAATTAATGAGGTAGGAATCTTTATTATCCTTATTTTAAAGATTAGAAAATGAAGACAAAGTTTAATTATTTAGCCCAAGGACACATAGTAATATTTCAGTGAATATTCATATTCTCTTCATATTACTCTTCATATAAATATGAATACTATTCATATTCTCTTCGTATTACTATAGTCCTCTGCATAAAGTAGACTGGGGAAGCAGCATGAGATAGTGGAAAGTATACGGTCGCTGGGGTCATGCAGACCTGGGTTCCAATCTGGTCTTTATTAGTTCAATGACAACAGACAAATAACTCTTCTGAGCTTTAGTTTACTATCTGTAAGTTTAAGATAATAATCACCATCTTTTGGGACTGTCCTACAATTTGCTGAGATATATTTCATGTAAAGCTCTTGCACTTTACTTGGCACATAACAAATGGTAGTTACATGCGGGTTGTTTAGAAAATTAAATTGGGTAGATTTATGTTCTCAAAAGACGTAAAATAGTCCCTCAGGCCCTGAGGTCCTGTTTCCCTTTCATAGGCCAAAGGCCACATATATTAACATGATCATGTAGGATGCAATCTTGTATTTGGATAGCATGAAATAAACTTTTCGTTGTTAATGAATTCCAAGGAAAAAGTTTTTTATAAATGACCAAGAGTAGCAAATATTTTTAACAAGTTCATTTTCTTTTTTTAAAAAGTATTTATTTATTTGGCAGCACCTGGTCTTAGTTATAGCATGCAGAAACATCAATCTTTGTTGTAGCATGCAGGTTCTAGTTCCTGACCAGGGATGGAGCCTGGGACCCCTGCATTAGGAACACAGAGTCTTGGCCACTGCACTCCTAGGGAAGTCTCTGAGAAAAGTGAATACTGATATTTGAACAGTATAGGCAAAATTACCTAATAATATTGGCAGAAACTTAATCGTTTCCTCAGAGAAATCACTCTCAATATCTGCACCAGTAAAGCAGAGGTATGAAGCTTGTGGAGACTTGATTTCAGAGCCCTCAGAGTAACCCACACTCATTTCACCCCTTTTGGTGGGAGAGGGGGAGCCCCTTTTTCTCAGGTTGTGAGCCCTGAGGAAGAAGGAAAGACATTTCCTGCTAAATCCAGGACTCTGCCTGGTGAAGTACAAATGGGTGGGCTTTGTGGACTTTGGTGGAAAACTCCGTAGATCTCACAGAAGCAGATTGAGGGATAATACATTTTTGCAGTCCTAACTGACCCTTAATTTGAGTTATTGACTTTGGGTAGTAGGTCAAGGAGTCTTTATACATTTGAAGAAATCATATGGGTTTATGTAATTTCATTTTTTTCTTATTCCTAATTTTGGGGACTTTTTATTACATCTGTTACTTTGATATTTCTCTTTTCTATTTCTTAGCTTTGTTTTCTTATAGCTCATTATGCACATACCTGTCTAATGAAGGAAAAACAATTTTTCAGAGATGTCGGACCATTAGTATTAACACAAAGAATACCAAGAAAATTATTTTGGGGCAATGAGGATTCTAGCACTCCACTTTCCAGATTCTTTCTTTATCAATGGCCTCAACAGTGACAGCGTGAGAGAAGAGCTTCTGCTGGAACACACAAAAAGCAGTCAGCGCTTGTTTTGTTTTTTTTATTAGAAACAGATGTAATTATCCCCACAGGATACTTTCCACTTCTTTACAGCCTTGTAGAAGGAAGTCAGGTAGACACTAAATGAGGATGGTAGGTATCTGTATTGCTATTCATTAAATAAATACTAAAAATAGGCATTAAGCAGATATAGATGCACATTTGAACAAGATAGAAAAATAATAAAAAAAGACATACAAATACCATAAGGAAGGCAGAAGTTGGCTTGCAGAATCACATTGTATCATCAAGCTTTTTTTTATGCAGTTGCCTTATTCAATGTATGTATTATAGGGTGATATTAAAATAAAAGGCACAGGGCTAAGCTCCCTATTTACATTCACAGAGATTCTCTCAGAAGTGCAGAGATATCTCTCATCTAATTTGGAATCTCTTCTGGGAATTGACCACTTTTATGGATAAAAATACACCACCATGTTTTGGCTTGAAGTAGAGGTTAATGATGCTCAGGGTGACTACGTTAATACTCAGGTCAGGTCCTGGACACAATATATCTCTCCTCTCTGCACTTGAGGAATTTAGCAGCAATGCTGTTGGCAAGCCTAGACATGTACCCTACAAGTGTTAAGCAAATCAAGATAAATACTAAATAGCTTGACTGTGTTTGTTTTTATGGAAAATCAATGTTTAAATACCAGTCAGTAAGTAACTTTCTGATAAGTGGCATTTAGACTGTACAAAGATAAGGTTTTGTTGGTGTTATTGTTACTTAGTGACAAGCAGTATAGATAAGTAATTTGTACCAATGATGAAGGTCTTTGAGTGTCAAGGGCTTTCTAGGAGAGTCCCCAAGATTATTTTTCCCCCTAGAATTGTGCATTAACTCTGGTACTTCTGCAATAAGCCTGTTACCTGTTTTTCTCTAGAATCTTCAGGCAAAATATTAAAACTTGCAAAACTGAAACTCGTTCAACAATAAATCCTCATTTTCCCTCTCCCAGTCCCTGACAATCACCATGCTACTTGCAGTGAAGTTTTCTTTAAGTAGGATTTTAGGGGTAGAGAATGAGATGATTAAAAGATATTACATAAGATTTTTAAAACTTGTTTTTAAGCATCCCTATAGTATCTGGGAAATAATGAATTTATAATTGCTTGGCTCAAATTTCCCCAAGAAGGGACAAATGGTTGCTCTCGGCTCATGAATAAGCTTTTCTCAGAGGTTGTGGGAAAAAAATTAGTCTGTGTTCCATCAGTTCTCCTTTGTCAGTATTGGGCTCTGCTTACCCCCAGGTTGCAAGCTTGTAAGCTTCTCCCACAACCAGACTTCATGGTCAACGAGTCAGTGGGCTTATAGGATCATAGACACATTTGCTACTTGCTTAAAAGTTCTCTTTGTTACAAAAAAAATCTGGTCTGCTAAACATCTCATCTTTTTTTTTTTTTTTTTCAATGTTCTTTTTTTTTTTTTTCCAGTGGGTTTTGTCATACATTGATATGAATCAGCCATGGATTTACATGTATTCCCAATCCCGATCCCCCCTCCCACCTCCCTCTCCACCCGATTCCTCTGGGTCTTCCCAGTGCACCAGGCCGGAGCACTTGTCTCATGCATCCCACCTGGGCTGGTGATCTGTTTCACCATAGATAGTATACATGCTGTTCTTTTGAAATATCCCACCCTCACATTCTCCCACAAAGTTCAAAAGTCTGTTCTGTATTTCTGTGTCTCTTTTTCTGTTTTGCATATAGGGTTATCGTTATCACCTTTCTAAATTCCATATATATGTGTTAGTATGCTGTAATGTTCTTTATCTTTCTGGCTTACTTCACTCTGTATAATGGGCTCCAGCTTCATCCATCTCATTAGGACTGGTTCAAATGAATTCTTTTTAATGGCTGAGTAATATTCCATGGTGTATATGTACCACAGCTTCCTTATCCATTCATCTGCTGATGGGCATCTAGGTTGCTTCCATGTCCTGGCTATTATAAACAGTGCTGCGATGAACATTGGGGTGCACGTGTCTCTTTCAGATCTGGTTTCCTCAGTGTGTATGCCCAGAAGTGGGATTGCTGGGTCATATGGCAGTTCTATTTCCAGTTTTTTAAGAAATCTCCACACTGTTTTCCATAGTGGCTGTACTAGTTTGCATTCCCACCAACAGTGTAAGAGGGTTCCCTTTTCTCCACACCCTCTCCAGCATTTATTGCTTGTAGACTTTTGGATAGCAGCCAACCTGACTGGCGTGTAATGGTACCTCATTGTGGTTTTAAACATCTCATCTTTATATTTCTAAGACATCTATTAGGGCAGGTACTATAGTATGTGCTACAAGGGACTGAAAGATGAAAGTTTATATATATATATATATATATATATATATATCTTTAGATTATTTCCCATTGTAGTTTATTACAAGATTTTGAGTAGAGTCCCCTGTGCTATACAGTAAATCCTTGTTGCTAATCTATTTTATGCACAGTAGTTTGTTTCTGTTAGTCCCATGCTCCTGATTTATTCCTCCTCTTCTCCCTTTTCCCTTAATTTCCCTTAACCATAAATTTTTTCTATGTCTGAGTCTGTTTCTGTTTTGTACATAGATTCATTTGTATTATTTTTTTAGATTACACATACAAGTGATATAATATTTGTCTTTCTTTGTCTAATTTACTTAGTATAGTATTCTCTAGGTCCATCTACGTTGCTGCAAATGGCAATATTTCATTCTCTTTTATGGTTGACTAGTAAATATACAATTGAGGACCTTGGAATGAAAGCTGGTGACTGTGGACATATCCCCTCTGTGGGGCTGTCAATTCCTTGCCTATGCAATACCTTGATATGAATTTTAAAGAAGCATGCCTTTTTTAAAGTTAAAAAAAGTTGGTAGTATATTATTACACAACCTGAATAACTCCCCCTAAGGGAGATTTCCAGAGCCCAGGCAGACAGCCAAACTCCCAGCTCCATCTAGGTGAGGAGACAAAGTCAGAGGACTCAGACTCCTGAGAGTAGCAGGAGAGCAAGAAAAGCAACGTGAGGAGTTTGCTGTTAGCAGACTGAGTTGTTGGTCTCTATCATTCCCTTGTGTTCCTAATACATATGCACATCCTTGATAAGACTTCACAGTGCATGGAATCTACTTCCCTGCACTTTGCCTTTGGACTTGGTGTAGTGACTTATTTGGACCAGTGGGTTGTTAGTGAACCTGATGTGGACAGATGTTTGAAATATGCTTGCACGGTTGGATTTGCCCTTTGTGTTCCTGTATTTGACCATAAGAATGAAGAATTTGAGTAGTAACTGGTGAAAGGTGGAAGAGAGATGTGGAGCAAACCTGAATTCAATCTGAAGCTTGGAGCCTAACCCAGCCCAGTCCAGCCCAGCTCAGCCTAGATCAACCATATTCCAGCAAACCTAAAGATATATGAGCAAGAGCTAAAAGCTTGTTGTTTATGAGCCACTCAGAGTTGTTTGTTACATGGCATTTTGTGAAAGTAGGCAGCTGATACAAAGAAACGCTCAGACTGTAGTCAAGTGGGAGTGTGGACAATTGCTAGAGTGTATGCTAGTTCACTGGTACTCTCCATGAGTGCAGACAGGAGTTCACGAAGGAGGGAGCTCTCCCCAGCCATTCCACAACTGAGTGACTTCAAATTATGGATTTCACCTGTAAATTGTCATCTCAGTTAATTTTTTCAAGGTTTATCTTTTAGTTATGATCCTCCTGTGTGGTATACAACCTGAATGCCTGGATGCGTGATTCTGCTAGTATTGGCAACTAGGTGCTAGGAATTTCAAACTGCAGTAGCTTAGGTAAAAGAGGAATAAAGAAAAATAAAAGACAGAGTCTAGAGAATTAAAGACATTTTGACTTGAAGATGAATTAAACTTTAAAAGAATAGGGGAAAAAAAGAGAAGGCAAAGGCAGAGAGAGAGGAAACATAACATAATGGTAATGTGATCCAATTTTCAGTAAGTACCTAAAGAGGTGGCGAGCAGCCCAGAGGAGATACCCCACGTCCAAGGTCAGTAGTGGCAGCTTTGAGTAGATACCCCACGTCCAAGGTAATGAGCAGCGGCTGCGTGTTACTAGAGCAGCCATGAAGAGACACCCCACGTCCAAGGTGAGAGAAATCCCAGTAAGACAGTAGGCACTGAGAGAGGGCTTCAGAGGGCAGACAGACTGAAACAACAATCACAGAAAACTAACTGATCTAATCACATGGACCACAGCCTTCTCTAACTCAATGAAGCTAAGCCATGCCATGTGGGGCCACCGAAGACGGACGGGTCATGGTGGAGAGTTCTGACAAAATGTGGCCCACAGGAAAAGGGAATGGCAAACACTTCAGTATTTTTGCCTTGAGAACCCCATGAACAGTATGAAAAGGCAAAAAGATAGGACACTGAAAGATGAAATCCCCAGGTCGGTAGGTGCCCAATATGTTACTGGAGATCAGTAGAGAAATAACTCCAGAAAAAATGAAGGGATGGAGCCAAAGCAAAAACAACACCCAGTTGTGGATGTGACTAGTGATAGAAGCAAGGTTCAATGCTGTAAAGAGCAATATTGCATAGAAACCTGGAATGTTAGGTCCATGAATCAAGGCAAATTGAAAGTGGTCAAACAGGAGATGGCAAGAGTGAACATTGACATTTTAGGAATCAGCGAACTAAAATGGACTGGAATGGGTGAATTTAACTCAGATGACCATTATATCTACTACTGTGGGCAAGAATCCCTTAGAAGAAATGGAGTAGCCATCATAGTCAACAAAAGAGTCTGAAATGCAGTACTTGGGTGCAATTCAAAAACGACAGAATGATCTCTGTTCGTTTCCAAGGCAAACCATTCAATATCACGGTAATCCAAGTCTATGCCTCGACCAGTAATGCTGAAGAAGCTGAAATTGAATGGTTCTAGGAAGACCTACGGGAGAAGGAAATGGCAACCCACTCCAGTGTTCTTGCCTGGAGGATGCCGGGGACGTGGGAGCCTGGTGGGCTGCCGTCCATGGGGTCTCACAGAGTCGGACACGACTGAATCGACTTAGCAGCAGCAGCAGCAGCATGAAGATCTACAAGACCTTTGAGAACTAACACCCAAAAAAGATGTCCTTTTCATTATAGGGGACTGGAATGCAAGAGTAGGAAGTCAAGAAACACCTGGAGTAACAGGCAAATTTGGCCTTGGAGTGTAGAATGAAGCAGGGCAAAGGCTAATAGAGTTCCGCCAAGAGAACACACTGGTCATAGCAAACACCCTCTTCCAACAACACAAGAGAAGACTCTACACATGGACATCACCAGATGGTCAACACTGAAATCAGATTGATTAAATTTTTTGGAGCCGAAGATGGATATGCTTTCCACAGTCAGCAAAAACAAGACTATGGCTCAGATCATGAACTTCTTATTGCCAAATTCAGACTTAAAATGAAGAAAGCAGGGGAAACCATTAGTCCATTCAGATATGACCTAAATCAAATCCCTTATAATTATACAGTGGAAGTGAGAAATAGGTTTAAGGGACTAGATCTGATAGACAGAGTGCCTGATGAACTATGGGCAGAGGTTCATGACATTTTACAGGAGACAGGGATCAAGACCATCCCCAAGAAAAAGAAATGCAAAAAAGTAAAATGGCTGTCTGAGGAGGCCTTACAAATAGCTGTGAAAAGACAAGAAGCGAAAAGCAAAGGAGGAAAGGAAAGATATACCCATTTGAATGCAGAGTTCCAAAGAATAGCAAGGAGAAATAAGAAAGCCTTCCTCAGTGATCAGTGCAAAGAAATAGAGGAAAACAATAGAATGGGAAAGACTAGAGATCTCTTTCAAAAAAATTAGAGATACCAAGGGAACATTTCATGCAAAGATGGGCTCAATAAAGGACAGATATGGTATGGACCTAACCAAAGCAGAAGATATTAAAAGGAGGCAGCAAGAATACACAGAAGAACTGTACAAAAAAGATCTTCACAACCCAGTTAATCATGATGGTGTGATCATTCACCTAGAGCCAGATATCCTGGAATGTGAAGTCAAGTGGGCCTTAGGAAGCATCACTACGAACAAAGCTACTGGAGATGATGAAATTCCAGTTGAACTATTTCAAATCCTAAACGGTGATGCTGTGAACGTGCTGCACTCAATACGCCAGCAAATTTGGAAAACTTAGCAGTGGCCACAGGACTAGAAAATGTCAGTTTTCATTCCAATCCCAAAGAAAGGCAATCCCAAAGAATGCTCAAACTACCACACAATTGCACTCATCTCACATGCTAGTAAAGTAATGCTCAAAATTCTCCAAGCCAGGCTTCAGCAATATGTGAACCGTGAACTTCCAGATGTTCAAGCTGGTTTTAAAAAAGGCAGAGGAACCAGAGATCAAATTGCCAACATTCACTGGATCTTTGAAGTAGCAAGAGAGTTCCAGAAAAGCATCTATTTCTGCTTTATTGACTATGCCAAAGCCTTTGACTGTGTGGATCACAGTAAACTGTGGAAAATTCTTCGAGATGGGAATACCAGACCACCTGATCTGCCTCTTGAGAAACCTGTATGCAGGTCAGGAAGCAAAAGTTAGAACTGGACATGGAAAAACAGATTGATTCCAAATAGGAAAAGGATTACATCAAGGCTATATATTGTCACCCTGCTTATTTAACTTTTATGCAGAGTACATCATGAGAAATGCTTGGCTGGAGGGTGCCCAAGCTGGAATCAAGATTGCCAGGAGAAATATCAATAACCTCAGATATGCAGATGACACCACCCTTATGGAAAACAGTGAAGAAGAACTAAAGAGCCTCTTGATGAAAGTGAAAGAGGAGAGAGAAAAAGTTTGCTTAAAGCTCAACATTCAGAACATTAAGATCATGGCATCTGGTCCCATCACTTGATGGCAAAAAATGGGGGAACAGTGGAAACAGTGGCTGATTTTATTTTTCTGGGCTCCAAGATCACTGCAGATGGTGACTGCAGCCATGAAATTAAAAGACACTTACTCCTTGGAAGGAAACTTATGACCAACCTGGACAGCATATTAAAAAGCAGAGACATTACTTTGCCAACAAAGATCCGCCTCATCAAGGCTATGATTTTTCCAGTGGTCATGTATGGATGTGAGTGTTGGACTGTAAAGAAGGCTGAGTGCCGAAAAATTGATGCATTTGAACTATGGTGTTGGAGAAGACTCTTGAGAGTCCCTTGGACTGCAAGGAGATCCAACCAGCCCATCCCAAATGAAATCAGTCCTGAGTGTTCATTGGAAGGACTGACGCTGAAGCTGAAACTCCAATTCTTTGGCCACCTGATGTGAAGAGCTGACTCATTTGAAAAGACCCTGACGCTGGGAAAGATTGACGGCAAGAGGAGAAGGGAACAACAAAGGATGAGATGGTTGGATGGCATCACAGACTGAATGGAGATGAGTCTGAGCAGGCTTAGGGAGCTGATGATGGACAGGGAGGCCTGGCGTGTTGTGGTCCATGGGTCACGAAGAGTTGGACACAAGTGAGCAACTGAACTGAAACTGAACTGAACTGAACCTAAGAAGTCTGATCTCTTTAGTAAGAATAACATGTCAAGAAAATAAATACACAAATCTTTAGTGCCTCCAGTGTATAATCCAAACATAAGACTGTTTTTAGTCTCTCTTTAAAGAGATCATTAAAGAGATCACTCCAATATGGGAAGTGGTCACTCTTGTTGACTACATTCTGAACTTTTTACCTGAGAAGTAAACAAATGAGCTACATTAATAGTTTTTTGTTAATTGGAGAGGGCAAAGCAAGACTTGGCATAGGATGGAGATTTTCAAACATATTATCATTTGAACTGTCTACTTTGATAAAAGGCATTTTTACCTGTTGTCCTAACTACAGGGCATTTCCCATTTTAAACACAACTAACAGGTGAGTTGGTTTCAGGGAGTGAGATGCAGCTGACTCATTTTCCCCCCAGTTTGGTACTGTCTCTGTATGATGACTTTCTTTATCTTTTAGTTATTTCACAGAAAGCCACTCAAATAGGTCTTGATTTTTTAAAAAAAAATTAATCTTACACAGCAATTGCAAAGATAGTAGAGAGAACTTCCATACACTCATTGCTCATTTTTTCCCCAAAGCTAACATCTTGCATAACCATGGCCAATTTTCAAAACTAAGACATGTACTTTACTTTAATATCACTAAATTACAGATCTGATTTAGCTTTCTTCAATTTTCCCACCAACAACCTTTTTCTGTTGCAGTTTCCAATCCAGGACCCCACACTGCATTTAGTTGTCATGTCCCCTTAGGTGTCTTCCAGTCAGCTCCTCAGTGTTATGGGTTGAATTGTGCCCCAGACTCCCCCCAACCTGCTGCCCCCTTCTTCAATTCATGTGTTGAAGTTCCAACCCCCAGCATGTCAGAAAGTGACTTACTTGGAGATAAACTCTTCATAAGTGAAGTCACTCAGTCATGTCCAACTCTTTGTGACCCCATGGACTGTAGCCTACCGGGGTCCTCTGTCCCTGGGATTTTCCAGGCAAGAATACTGGAGTGGGTTGCCATTCCCTTCTCCAGGGGGTCTTCCCAACCCAGGGATCGAACCCAGGTCTCCAGCATTGCGGGCAGACGCTTTACCATCTGAGCCACCAGGGAAGCCCAAACTCTTCATAGAGGTAATCAAATTAAAATGAGGTCATTAATATGGGCTCTAACCCAATATGACTGTTATCTTCATAAAAAGAGGAAATTTGGATGGGACGTGCAAAGAGGGACGATCATGTAAAGGAGAAGACAGCTATCTACAAGCCAAAGAGAGGTGCCTGGGACAGATCCTTTCTTCACAGCTTTCCATATAATTGAAAAAGTCAATTAAGGCAAGAAATTGTACAAAATGGGGTCTCAAAAGAGTCGGACACAAATAAGCAGCAACTAACATTTTCGCTTTCATACATACCTTAAATTTTTTCCCTTTGTTTTCCTTCCCTTTACCTGACTCAGAAAGCTGATCTTATTTTATAAACTTTTCATTTTTATTTACTGTATTTATTTTTTCTTTTTACCTTTGACCCCCTTCACCCATTTCTCCCACTATCAGCCACTCCACACCACTGGCAACCATCAGTCTATTTTCTATATCTTCTTTCTTCCTTTTTTAAGATTCCACCTATAAGAGAGTTCATCTGGTATCCGTCTTTCTGTATCTGATTTATTTCACTTAGAATAATGCCCTTGAGAACCATCCATGTTGTAGCAAAGGGCAAGATTTCATCTCTTTTTTTATGTGAATAATATTCCACTTTTGTGTGTGTGTGTGCATGTATATCACATTTTCTTTATCCATTCATTTATTGATAGCTTTCATATCTTGACTATTATAAATAATGCTGCAGTTAACATGGGGGTATATATATCTTTCTGTGATTGGTTTTCATTTTCTTGGTATTTAAATGTCCAGAAGTGGAATTTCTGGATCATATGTTGGTTATAGTTTTAGCTTTTTGAGAAACTTCCAAAACGTTTGCACCAGTTTACATTCCCACCAACAGTGCATGAGGGTTACCTTTTCTTCATATCCTCCTCAACACTTGCTATTTCATGTCTTTTTGGTAGTCATCCTAACTGGTGGGAAGTGACATCTCATTGTGGTTTTGATTTATTTGGTTAATCATTTTTTCCTTTTTTTCTTTTTTCTGAATTTGACTGATAGCTAGGAGTTTCCCCCACTCTTAGTTTATAAAAAAAATTCACCCATGTTTTCTTCTAGTAGACTTAAAGTAGTTCTTTTTTTCTAACAGTTTTATTGATGTGTAATTCACACACCATACAACTCACCCATTTAAAGTGTATTATTGGATTTTTTTAGCATATTACATTGTTATTTCTAAAAACTAAAGTATAACACTAAATTAGCCATTTTAATCATTTTAAAACGTATAATTCAGCACCATTAACTACATTTACAATGTGTGCCATTACCACCATCTCTCTCCAAAACTTTTTCATCACAAAAAGAAACACTGTAACTATTCAGCAGTAACATCCCATTCCTTCTTCCTTCCAGCCCCTGACAATCTCTAATCTACTTTCTGTCTCTAATTTTGCCCATTCTCGGTATTTCATATAAGTGGAATCATGTAATATTTGTCATTTTGTGACAGGCTTATTTCACTTCACATATTTTCAGTATTCATCCATGTTGTATGGCAAAATAATATTCCACTGTATGAATATACCACATTTTGTTTATCCATTCATTTGTTGATGCATACTTGGGCAGCTTTCATCTTCTGGCTACTGTGAATGATGCTGCAATGAACATTGGTGTATAGACATCTATTCAAATCCCTGCTTTCGATACCTCTGAGTATATACCTAGGAGGAAAATTGCTGGGTTGTTGAGTAATTGTGTGTTTTGCTTTTTGAGGAGAAGGCAAATTGTTTTCCACCATGACTATAGCATTTTACATTACCACAAGCAATGAAAGAGGATTTCATTTTCTCCTCACCTTTCTCAACACTTCTTGTTTTCTGTGTGTATTTTTTTTAATAGCCATTCTAGTAGTAATGAAGTGATATCTCATTTTGGTTTTTATTTACATTTCTCTAATGAATAATAATGCTGAGTTTCTTTTCTTGTGCTTATTGTACAACCTCTTTGCAGAAATGTCTATTGGAGTTTCCTGTCTATTTTTAAATTGGGTTATTTGTTACTGAGTTGTAGGAGTTCTTTGTATTAGATCCTTATCAGATATATAATTGCTAAATATTTTCTTTCATTCTGTAGGTTTGTTTTTCACTTTCTTAATAATGTTCTTTAATGCAAAAGGAACTCTGTTGAAGTCCAATTTATCTGTTTTCTTTTGTTGTTCTTCATTTCAATGTCATAAAATCCATTGCCAAATCCAAGGTTCTAAAGTTTTACTCCTATGTTTTCTTCTAGAAGTTTTATGCTCTCATGTTTTACAGTCAAATCTTTAATCCATTTTAGGGATGTCTACAGTGTGAGGTAGGAGTTTAGTTTCTTTCTTTTGCATGTAGATATCTAGTTTTGCCCCAGCACCATTTGTTGAAGAGATTTTTTTTTTCTCCTTTGAGTGAACTTGATACCCTAGTCAAAATTCAGTTGACCGTGGATGTAAGAGTTTTTCTGAACTCTCAATTCTATTCCATTGGCCTAAATATCTGTCCTTATGCCAGTACTATACTGCTTTGATCACTGTACCTTTGTAGCAAGTTTTGAAACTGGGAGAGATAAGTCCTTTAACTTTGTACTTCTTTTTCAAGATTGTTTGGATATGTTGGGCCCCTTGTAACTCCATATGAATTTGAGGATTGACTTTTCCATTTCTGCAAAAAAAAAAAAAAAAAATCATTGGAATTTTTATAGGGATTATACTGATCTGCAGGTTGTTTTGGGTAATATTGACATTTTGACAGTATTAAATCTTCCTATCCATGAACATGGAATGCATTTCTACTTATTTTGGTCTTTCAAGATACTTCTTGATACCCTTTCATAGAATACTAATTTAGGCAAAACCATCTAACTCCTTCCAAAGTTACCAAAGAACACACAGGCAAGAGTCCCAAATATTGAATGACTGCATTAAAGCACATTTCACGGCAATTCTCAAAGCATCACTTTATTTTCATATAAATAATAGTCACCGATAAAGGGAAAAAACAAAATCATGACTATCAATATTTACTTAGGGAACCATTTTCCTAGAACACGGATGAAGGAACATAGGATATGTGTTCAGAGTGGCAGAGGACACAGGGACAGGCACACTAGATTGAAGGCATAGAAGCATATTCTCATAAGGACCAAGCAATCCTTGTTGTTGGAGGACCAAATGGAATCATCATTAATGTAAGTAGAATCAAAGTTCACGATCTGTAAGTCCTTCTTGAGGTATGCATGATTCAGCTTGTTTACAGTCCGAGCAAAGGCATATTTCGAAGCACAACTATATGCTTCCAAACTGTATACTTTCTTGAAGTGCAGATCAAAGAATGGATTGTCCTAGGAGAAAAAGAGAGCCGAGATTTTGTTTGTAGCTAAGAAAGTAGCTAGATTTCCTGGATTCTCTCATATTCTTTTGTATGCTTATTGATTGTAGGATATCAAACATATTTCAAAAATCTAGAAATGAGCTTTCCAAAGCTACCTGGTTCAAACATATTGCTTCTAAAAAGAATAACAATAAGAAAGATCATTTTGAAGCACCTTTGATTTTTCAATATGCAAATAAAGCGTGTGTTAGAATGTGTAGTTATCAAATCTTCCCACGGTAGTGAATTGGAGAGGATGGAGGGGATGGAGAAGAATAAACCCACTTAGCAGACTTCCACAGGGGAGAAAAGGAGAAACCTTTTCTCAACTAGCAAGTTGGTCCTTTTTGCTATTTCAGTGATAGAAGGGGGAAATACAGAATCAGCATTTGGCATACATGCATGCATACTCGCTAAGTCTCTAACTTTCCAGGTGGCGCTACTGGTAAAGAGCTCGCCTGTGAATGCAGGAGACGCAAGAGATGTGGCTCTATCCCTGGGTCAGGAAGATTCTCTGGAGCAGGAAATGGCAGCCCACTGGAGTATTCTTACCTGGAGAATCCCATGGATGGAGAAGCCTGGCAGTCTACAGTCCATAGCATTGCACAGAGTTGAAAACAACTGGAGCAATTTAGCAGACAGACAGCAGGTAGGCAGGTTGCCAACTTGTTGGCTTTGAAGTTAATAGCAAGGAATTACTTTTAAAGTTAATGACAAGGATCATTAAATCATTTGACTGAAACTGACAATTTGTCACTGGCTAATTGGATTGAGTTAGGCTCTGTACTTCTAGTGGAGATGTTTTGGGAAAAAGTAGGCATCAAATACCTGATCTAGGTCTACATGGTAAAATAATAATAATTGCTACTGTTACTAGTAGTAGTAACAACAATGTCTTGCATTTATGAAATGCTTTTTCAATTTACAAAATGTTTTCAAATTAATTATCTGCCTAACTTCTAACTCTCCTTGAGGGCAGAGTTTTTGAATCATTTATCTTCTGTGTTCCTGGTGCTTATCCATGGCCACAATGAAATTCTCAACAAACACGTGTTGAATTGAGCTGAAAGTGAAGTGAAAGTGAAGTTCTCTCAGTCATGTCCAACTCTTTGGGACCCCATACATTCCATGGGATTCTCCAGGCCAGAATACTAGATTGGGTAACCATTCGCTTCTCCAGGGTATCTTCCCAACCCAGGGATTGAACCCAGGTCTTGCACATTGCAGGTGAATTCTTTACTAATTGAGCCACAAGGGAAAAAGGGAAGTGGAGGTAAACATTGTCCTAAATGATAAGGAGGCAGAGAGAGACAAAACCAAACAACAGTATTAATAATTTGTTACTGTATAGTGTGCAAAGTCTATAAACAACTTATATATTGCAATTTTTTTTTTAAATAGGAAAATTCTTGCAGCAGGCAGGAAAAAGAACAAGGGTTTTAAAGTTAGACCACTGTTCTGACTCTGATATAACCACGGGCAAGATCCTTATCAGATTTGGCCTTCCCTTTTAGATAGGGTTGCTATGAAGTTTACATGAGGTTAATCATACAAACTGTGACACTAGAATGGAGCTTAATGAGCTTAATGAATGATAGTTCCTTTTCCCAGATCTGCCGCCAGAGATTATGATACTGGTGGTAATACCACCTTGCTTTGCAATTTTTTAAAAACAAAGCAATATTTAAAGAATGTACAAGAGTGATGTGATTTTAAGCACATTTCCCCAACTCACACCTTGCAAAATGTTTCGTAACTGTCATAATTGCCAGCTGAAAGACACTTGTGCAGAGAATCTCAATGAAAGGAAATCACACCCATTCCATCACCAGATACTAATCACACTTCTTATGTAGTTTCCTCACAGAATCATTTGCTCCTTGTCATGTAGAAAATATGCCTTATGTTTTTGAAATACTTGGAGAGGATTAAGGTTTTCCCTTAGTCTAATAATTGAAGCCTAAGCAGGCATGAACGTAGAATACACGTCTGTCCATCCCTCCCTTGCTTTCCTGCTTCCCTGCTTCCTTCCTTCCTCTCTCCCTCTTCCCCTTTCTCTCTTTCTTTCTTTTGATAGGGCTAAAAGGGAATCTCATAGTTCATTCTGTAATCTCTTGTTTATAATAGATTATAATATAATGTACTGTAATTGTGAATGATAGTTTCCAGAGGGTTAAAGCCCAGGCCACACATGTAGTTATTGGCAGAGCCAAGGTGAGAACCAAGCTCTCAATCAGCCCAGCCCCATTTCTTGCTACATCATCCTCTCTCCTGTTGCACCACAACAGTCTCCAAGTCCCCCATCATTTTTATTTCTGCAATATAAATTGACTTCAGTATCAATTCCACTCCATTTTAAAGCTGACAACTTTCTGGCTTGAAACAGCTCTCTTTAAAACTGTATCATTGCTATTGAGAAAAATATAATAAATGCTGACTCCTGAGGATTCAATTACAAGAGGGAAGAGAACTGGAAATTCCCAGAACAATTGAGATATTTTTACTTCATCCACAGGAAAGAAGTATTTAAAAGAACTACACTTTGGATATTACAGGTTTTCTTCTGACAGTTTAGTATTTTAGGTCCTAAAGAGATGAGAAAACTAGAAATACTCAAATTCTCTTCTGTATCTATCTAGTTCACTATGAAAGGCCATGATCTTCAAATGTGAAAGGGAAGAATCAACAACATAGAGATGAAATTAAGTGCCAGAAAGGTGAGGATAAAATAGAGCAGAGTTAGCTGCTTCCAGTGTATCTGAGTTGACAGGCTTGATTAATACATTCCTGGGCACTGACCAAGCTCGTAGAAAATAATTATGACATCAGTAAATATTTGAGAAATTACAACAAAAGAAGAAAATGGTAAAAAAAAAAAAAAGAAATGGTAATGGTTAATCCCTAAAACTACATATTAATGAAATTGACATTGATTTCTGATAAAATTCAATGCAATACAGAACTTTTGGCAAATATATAAAAGTATAAAGAAGATAATAATTTAAAAATTATAATAATCTTATCACACAGAGATAATTATTGCTAAAGTACTGGTTAGTTTCATATATGGATATACACACATCTATATATTTTGTGTTAAAATTTGAGGTTCAGCTTTCAAGTTTTTGATACTATGATAGATTAAATATGTAAAATAATACTATAGAAAAGTTTTGTATCAGGTGACTTTTACAAAATGTATTAAATGATGAACAATTGTGTTCTGAGGTATTCTTTTGGAAACATGATTTTTAATGGCCGTGTAATGTTCCAGCATATTGACATGCCAAAAATATTTATTTCCTAAAGCGTTGAATGTTTAGGTAGAATGTCTTGCCAGAAAAATGCTATGTGATTACTTAGGAAAGAAAATAATGAAATCCAGCATACTTTCACCAAGAAGTCCTGTCAAATATACCAAATTTTAAAAACAGGATTCCTGGAAGATAACAGCAGATAACATATATTGATTTCAGTAAAGATCTTAAGGGTAAAATTTAGATATTCACACTAGATAAGGCAGAATTAAGTGCATGTGTCCATCTAACTTACCACTTATCATCAGACCCTAGCAAGACCTAATATACCATAAATTCTCAGTGAATGAACAAATATACAAATTTGTATAAATGGTAAACAACAAGTCCAAAGAAGATGAATTAATAGATTTGGAGGTAAAATCTACCTCCATCACTAAAGTAGTTCTTTGACCTTGGGCAAGTCAATTAATCTCTTTATGTCTCATGTTCCTCATCTATAGATCAGGAGTAATGCTAGAATCTAATTCATGGGTTGTGACAATTATATGAAATTAAGTCTAGAAAGAGCTTTTTTGGTCCTTGTCATCTGATAACCATTTACTAAGTGTGAGATGGTAGCATGTAGCAGTACTACTAGTAATGGTAATAATAGTAGTAGTCATGATAACCTATCAGTTACCCAAAAGTATACTTAGGTCTGCCTGCTTCATCATTTTTATTATTGACTTGGGTGAAGTGCTAAATGCTGTTCACACTAAATCTGCACCATACTACTGTGAATGTTAACGAATCAAAATATTAGAAGATTTATAGGTGGGAACAAGAGACCAAACTAAGAGTATGACATTGAACAGGATGAGCTTAAATTCTAATTCATCCAACGATAACAGAAGCATTTGAGTCCCTAATACCTGTTAGGCAGAAGGCTACAATAAAAGATGAAAAGTAAGGGTTGCAGTTTTTTATTCAGAGGGGAGACAGAGTAAGCCAACAACTGCAGTTTGTTGGATTATTTACATCCATAATGCAATGGATTGTAGGGCTGGGGGACATGAGTAGGACTTTACTTCAAGGAGAATCTGAGAATGGGGTGAGGGATGGAGGTGACTGGGACTCTAAGCCCCGAGAGTCAATAGTTAAGTACTTTCACTGTATAAAGTTTTAGGGAGAATGACCAGAGATAAAGGAGCCAGATGATCAAGGGCCTTTATTTACATTTTATCCTATGTACTTAGAGGGTATGGCAGATCAGGTTAAAAGGCAATTCATGCCCAAAAGATCCGAGGGCTCAGTTGAGTGTTTAATAGAAATAAGAATTCAGATCAAAGGAATTATAAACAGGTCACACTAACTCTAAAGTATTGTATTTAATTCTGGAAAAACTGAAGCATTTCAGAGGAGAGAAAATAGCATAGTGGAAGGGGTTGTAGCAACGTTTGTGTGGTCCTGTCATATTATCTTATTTAATCTTCATATGAACATCATTTAAAGAATGAACGGTTACATTTAATCCAGAAAAGAGAAAACGTGAGGGAACCTTATAATTGTCTTTAAATATTGGAAAAGCTGCTATGTGAAAGGAGGGTTTGGTTTGTTCTGATTGTACCAAATGGCAAAACTAGAACTGATGGGTGGATGTCATAGTGAAGCAGATTTTGGTTAAATATAAGTCAGAGGGACTTCTTCCCTGGTGGTCCAGTGGCTAAGACTCCATGCTCCCAATACAGGGGGCCTGGGTTCCATCCCTGGTCAGGGAGCTGGATCCCACATGCTGCAACTAAGACCTGGAACAGCCAAATAAATAAATATAAAGAAATAATAAAACCTAAGTAGGACATGTAAAGATAAAGGACGGCAATTCAGAAGCAGAATGGACTGCTTCATGTGGTAATGAGTGTTCCATCAGTAGAAGTTAAGGAGAGGCTGGGAAAACCACTTTCGAGTAGTCACGAGAGAGATTACACACTTTCTCTACTTTCAATACTGAGGCTGCAGGATTTCCTCGAGTTATCAGTCCTTCTGGAGGATCAAGCGGCTAAACCGGCAGTAAAATATGAAGAAGGTGAGGAAAGGAATTCCCACAACTTGTGGAGGAAGTTGGGATGCGGAGAGAGTGGTGTGAAAGTGTCAGACATTTAAAGTTTCAGAACAGACTAGAAGATTTTGTTTTACCTGTTAAGAAGCACTTGGGAAAGACGCTTTTAAATCTAATAGACAAAATTCAAATTTAAACTCATAGAAACAGAAAAAACAAACCAGTAGATCATCCCAGTAGATTAAATCGCACTCCTTAAGAACAATATGTCATCTTAACACCCAGTATACGTCAAAAATGTATGAAGTAGGATATTGACCGCCAAGATCTCCAGCATGTTGATTCCATAGCTCCCTTACAAAATATAACACTTACTGTATCTGCTTCTTTTCCATCGATCATCTGCAGGTCATTCAAAGACCACTTTTTGGTTACTTCATATTTTTCATCTAAACCTATTCTGTAGTGTTTCACCATAATTATTTTTACTTCTTCATTTTTGGTCACTGTAGGACAGAAAAAGACTTCGTTTACATAGACTCTTGCAAGATAATAAATTATTCACCAAGTCATAGTTTTCTGTATTTCTGTATCTCCTTTTCATATAATGAACTTGAACATACATTATATCTGCACCCTAGTTGTGAACGCTGAGGTATCTGAAGCCTCATGAATGTTCCCTCAGATTTGCTCTCTGTTCTATCAGTGTGTTAACTTTATTTTTGCTACAGTTGTGGTCACATACAGCTGCGGTAATGTCTGCCAGATGGAACACTGAGCTCTATGCTTTCAGCTCTGAGCTTTGTGGTGGAGGATGGGGTTCAACTCAGGGCAGGAAATAAGAGGCTTAGCGTGAGCATACAGTCACTGCCAAAGTGTTTACCAGAACAAGTTGGAGTTTTAATTTATGACAATATAGGAAAATGAGGTCAGGAAAGTAAACCATTCTGCTCACCCAGCAACCAACTGTAGAAGAGAGGGCATGCAAATAATATCATGCACACTTTCTTTTAAAGTTGCTGTGAGATTTTGGATGTAGGACTGCTTGCAACACAGCTTTTACTAACATATTTGTTTTTGTTTGAGGTTTTTAATCTTCTCCAGAGTGTATCTAAACTTCTAGTATTTGAAATGCGCTATTGAGACAAAAACTTTAGTACTATATTTTGAAGTGTATGGGGAAAAGCATTGCTTATTTTATGTGAACAACACAAAGGAAATAATTTTCTGGCCTTAAAATCATTGAGTTTGGTCTCATATGAACACACTAGAAGAATCAGCATTTGATGTTAGAACTCCTGAATTGAAAGTTCTCAATGAGTTATCAAGGGAGTATTTCCTAGGTATCCACAGTTTGCCGGATAGAACTGTTGTGATTGCCAGTGGGGGTAAATGATTGCCTGCCCTCTGGTAACTTATGGTTTTGTTGAAGAGAAAAGGCTAACAGACATGTCATATAAAATATATGTTATGAAGGCACACAATTATATCACAGAGGAGTGGCAGTGGGAATTGACTATCTTAAGCTTTCAAGATGGTTGATGTCACTTGGAGTGTTGCAGGCTGGTTCTGTCTCCTCAGAGTGAGACTGGAATTTGTCTTTGAGGGAGACTGTCTTTTGGTTCTAGAAAGTAGCACTTTGGCATGGCTTCCTAGTTACGAAGATGAAAACAGTGTATTACAATATAGTCACGGTAATAGATCAGCAATTTGGAACAGACTATATGCTCAACAGGAGTTCTTAGAAGAAAGAGGATTGGAAAAGTTAAGGAAAGAATTATGGAAGAGATCGAGTTGGAGATGGAGCTTTTAAATTAGTCCAGTTTCAAAAGACAGGGATGATACTGAAGGCATTTCTAGGAGAAGGACAGTATTACAAACTGAGAGGACAATTGACCCTGAACTTCACCAGGTAGGATTAGAGACAGTGGATTGTATAGACTGATTGGTGTTAGGACATGATGAAGGATAAGGTTAACCAGGTTGTGAAAATGTTCTGCAAAGTGACAGAAACCATTGTGGACTTGTGGTGTTGAGTCCCCCCCTCTGGTGGGAAGGATGGGAGTCTGGCCTGGACACTGGGGGCTCTAGAGTTGGGGCTGGTGAAGAGATTAGTTATCCCCTGAAAGTGCAGGTGATACTGAAATTAAGGCAACCAGTTAAGCTTTGAGTTCACAATGGACCTGAACTCAGTCTCCTAGAGAAGGGAGTCTGAGCAGCTTGATAAATCTAAGGGGGCACTGTGTCAGGATTTCAGTGAAAGGTCATACAGTAACACACATTCAGTAAGTCTCTTTTCTTCTTGAGCAAGAGACTAATACAGTGGCACCTCATTAGAGGAGTATATTTCTGGAATCAGTGATGCCCAAGAACACTGAAGAAGAAAAGAAAGAGGAACTGGAGGTCCATAGAAGAGGCAGTAAATCTTAGTGGGCTCTGGCATTAGACATTCTGGATTCAAATCATGACATCACTTCTTACACTGTGGTCTGAGCATATTACTTAATCATAGAGAGATTAAACCTCAGCTGTCTCATGTTGTAAAGTGGACATCAGAGTGATACAAACTCACAGGCTGTAAAGATTAAAGTATGTAAATGATGTAGGATAGTGTCTAGTTTATAGTAATTGTTTTTGTCTTTGTTTTGTTTCATGAGGTTGTTGGATTCTAGGCATAAGATGTGAGCAGTAAAAATAGAAGTAGCAAATCTAAATAAGATTTTGAATGAGACATTGACAACACTTGATGGAAATAACACTGGATGGAAACCAAAACACAAAAGTGTGGAGGGTGGACTGGTTGGGCAGAATAGTGAGTTTAGTTTTTGACTGTACATCATAAAGTGTCTGGGAGGAGATGGAGATATGTAGATGGGGATAGTTAGGAATGGAGATATACACTTAGGACTTTTCTGTGTAGTCAGTTTTCCAAGACTAGGTTTACAGGGAAAAAAGCAGAGGAAAAAGGTGAGATGGAGTAGAGAAAAAAAAAAAGGTGCCAGCAGAGAGATCTAAGAAGGAGCCATCAAAAAAGAGACAAGCCCAACAGTGTGATGCTACAGAAATGAAAAGGACAGAGAATTTCAAAGATTTGGAGACAATCCCATGAAGTCACTTTGTTGGGTAAAAAGCAGAGTTCAGTCCTGGCACTCAGTCTGACTTGGGGAAGATCATTGATTTCTTCCCTGAGGGCAATTCCTCTATAACGGGGAGCATAGAAGACAGCTTGCAGAAGGCTCCTTCATGGACTGGCTAACCCTGAGTGCCTACTGTGTACCAGTTCCTATGTTATGTAGGCTTTAGAACAAGAAATAGGAAGAGACTAAAGACTATGATTTACAGCACATATTCCAAGAGTTTGGAAGAGGAGGGATTGCATATTTTGAGGACAAAGGAGTGATTGAGGGGCATGTCCTGAGGGGACCTAGAGTGGAAGGTTTTAAGTGGAAGGTTTTAACCCTGAGTAAGAAAACCTTGGAAGGAAAGTTATGACCAACCTAGATAGCATATTAAAAAGCAGAGACATTACTTTGCCAACAAAGGTCCATCTGGTCAAGGCTATGGTTTTTCCAGTGGTCATGTATGGGTGTGAGAGTTGGACTGTGAAGAAAGCTGAGTGCAGAAGAATTGATGCTTTTGAACTGTGGTGTTGGAGAAGACTCTTGAGAGTCCCTTGGACTGCAAGGAGATTCAACCAGTCCATCCTAAAGGAGATAAGTCCTAGGTGTTCATTGGAAGGACTGATGCTGACGCTGAAACTCCAATACTTTGGTCACCTAATGTGAAGAGTTGACTTGTTGGAAAAGACGGTGATGCTGGGAGGGGTTGGGGGCAGGAGAAGAAGGGGACGACAGAGGATGAGATGGCTGGATGGCATCACCGACTTGATGGGCATGAGTTTGAGTAAACTCCAGGAGTTTGTGATGGACAGGGAGGCCTGGCTTGCTGCGATTCATGGGGTCGCAAAGAGTCGGACATGACTGAGCAACTGAACTGAACTGAACTGAAGAAAACTGACTCAAAGTCTGTGAGTCTCCTGAAATTGTATGCAAAACTTGGTGGATTTCTGCTCGTGTGCACTTATCCAACCCTAAAAGAGATCTACTTCCACCGGTCTAGATGTTAGCTTTGGGAAGAGGAAAGGAAGAGAGGAGAAAAGAAGCCATTTGGTTGGTGAGTTGACGTGGAGGCATGGTAGCCTCTGTCATACTTGCTAAGGACAAGCTCTCAGAGGTGTTTGCTTCCACTAGAAGGCAATTTTCTGTCCAGACAAAGGCTCTACCTCAGAATCAAATGATAAAGCTCTTGTTCTGACTAGCTGTCTCACTGGCTGCTTAGGAAGTGGGAGAGGATGGGGATGGGGAGAAATAACTGGATACTGTATATAAATGTCATTTGAAGCAAATTCATGGTCTCATCGACCTGTTAGGATAACCAGCTCATTAACTGCAGACCCACTGATTTGTTTCATTAATTTGATAACTATCTGAGTACCCCTTTTATACAAAGTCCTGGGCTAGGCATTGAAAAAATGTATTCCTCTACAGTACCATTCATGTTCCTACTGAGACTACAGAGTGTGGGGCTTCAGAAAGAAAACACATGACTACTGTCCTGTGAATGAGGAATGAACAGGTCTTATAGGACCATGGGGAAGGGATAGCTGCATCCCACTGGGGGCCTGAGAGAACTTCCTGACAGGTTTTCTGAGTTGTAAAGGGCCGTGGGAGTTAGCAGAATGAATAAAGGGGTACGGGGAGTTCTGAAACGGCATGCACACAGAAGCATAAGAAACTTGAATCTTCTAGTCCTCACAGGCATTTACCATTGTTGGCATGACGTGTAGGGTGAATAGGTGATGGGAAACGGGGAAGGCAGGACCTGGTTCCTGAATGGTCTAGAATGCTAGGCTAAGGAGTTCAAATATTATCCTGAGAGTTATATATGTGGGGAGATTTACAGGGGAGTGTGTTGTCACTAAAGGACTTTAAGTAAACAGTCAAGCTGAACTTTACATTTTAGAAAGTTTTCTTCAGCAGTTGTATAAAGCAGGGATCTAATGCCTGATGATGTGAGGTTGGATCTGATGTCATAATAAGAGAAATAACATGCACAATAAATATAATGTGCTTGAATCATCCCTAAACCATCCCCCTTTTGCTCCGGTCCAGGGAAAAATCGTCTTTCACGAAATGACCCCTGGTGACCAAAAGGCTGGGGACCGCTGCAAGGATGGGTAGAAGGGAGGGAGTGAAGAAAGAGAAAAGAAGGTAGGATCTACTAGTTATCAAGTTTTCTTACATCAGTGATCACTGTCCCACTAACTACAAACTAAGAAAACAGCAATCATGCTTTAAAAGTTAACTTTTTGATACAATGATGCAGCAGAGAGACAGTACGTCCTCCTTGATTTGGCAAAACAATCTCCTCTGTAGTCCAGGAGGTTCCAAGAACTGTCTTAAGCCAAGAGTTGAAGTCTCCTCAGGCTGGAGTGGACCCAACCCCTCATCTCCATGTTGAGCTCTGCTGCCAGCTAAAATTAAGCGGCCATATCCACATTAATGCAGTGGCAAAGTGGCAACTTATCACATGGTCCTAAAACAGAAATGTGTTTGTATAGTTAGAATGTTGCACAGTTGGTTTTGGTGACATCAGATGTATTACTGCCCAATTATGATTTAGTGATAGCTATAGATCCAGGGAAGTTCAGAATGAACCTACGCCAATGTCATTATTTTAGTTAGCATTTTCAGAAATACCATCTTAACCTCATGCCAGCCATCGATTTTCACTTTTAATTTTGTAATAAACATTGTTGTTAATAATTGCCTATATTATCATAGTAAAATAGTCACTCATGGTAAAAGTGTCATTCAGGAGGCTAAGTGGAAAGAAATTGGCCAATGATCCAATATAATTTGGCAGATAAGAGGGGAAAAAGCAGCTTGTAAGTAAGCTGCACAGAAATATTTTAAACATATAAACTACCATCATTTCATAATCCTAGAGTTATATAACTGCTTTCATCATTGAGATTAAGTAATAGGGGGAAATTACCCTGAGATATTAAAGACAAGAAGCCTCACTGAAAATGTTTCAATGTATTAGTTATGTCTTGGGATTGTTGAGAATGTTATTATTGATTTAATCAAAAGGTAGCTTTCAAATAATTTATCTAGAAATGTTTTAATCGGATTGATTTTGGGGTAATCCTGGGTACTACAGATTTAATGTTTGTTCCCTCTAATTCCTATGTTGAGATCTAACCCTCAAGTCAGGTTTATGGTATTAGGAGGTGGGGTCTTTGGGAGGTATTATCAGGATTAACACCCTTGTAAAAAGACCCCAGAGAGCTCTCTTGCCCTTTCTGCCCTGCAAGGTCACAGGGAGGAAACAGTGGTCTATGAGGACAAAGATCCACACTAGACACTGAATCTGCAAGCACCATGATCTTGGATTTCCCAGCCTCCAGGAATATGAGAAATTAATGTTTGTGCTTCATAAAACACCTAGTCTCTAGTATTTTGTTTATTTTTCCTGTTAACATTCTTATTTGACATTTATTGTTAATATCATAAATGATTTGACAAAATTATTCAATTCTCTGATGCACAGAGAAGTTCTTTTTTGGCATCAAAATGTAGTATGTATGGAGAATTTATGTACACTATTTTCATAATTCTAGCAAATACTGTTTATTTTCAAATTAATTATCTACGGAGAATATTTTTCAAAATATATGTGAATACTGAAAAAATAATCTGTATTGCAATATGTATATAATTTATTTATAAATTATATAACATAAATATATATCTATGTATTTACTGTCTATTTTATTTTTATTGTAAATATTTATTTACAGTATATACTATATTTCTACATCTCAGCATATGTTTTCACAATACATTTTTTCTATATATTTTAACAATATAACCCTACCTTTTATTTATTTGGAATATAATTTATCAAGTTTGCTTTTTTGCTAGTTAGGCTTTAAGAAGAGAGTATTAGCTCCCGCTCTGTGAGGACCTAGAGGGGCGGGATGAGGGGCGGGAGGGAGGGTCACAAGGGAGGGGATACATGTATCCTTACGGCTGACTCACATCATTTACAGCAGAAACCAACACAACATTGTAAAGTAATTATCCTCTAATTAAAAATAGATTTTTTAAAAAGAGAGAACACTATGTGCGAATGTTGTTTAATTGTTGTGTTCAATTCTTTTGTGACCCTGTGAACTGTAGCCTGCCAGGCTTGTCTGTCCATGGATTTTCCCAAGAATACTGGAGGGAGTTGCCATTTCCTCCTTCAGGGGATCTTCCCAACCCAGGGATCGAACCCATCTTCTACATTTGCAGGTGGGTCCTATAGCACTGAGCCACCAGGAAAGCCCATGTGCAAATGTAGGTGTTATTGAATATTAACTGAATATTAAATTGAATAAGTAATAGTGTTGCCCCCTATTTCATAGCTGGCAGGTGGGTAAAGTTGAGTCATTTCACTCCAGCTCCGTCTGACTCCTAGCATTCCAAGGTCTAGCCCACCATGCGATGCTACTTCCCATCCAATTATGGCTAATGCTTTCTATGCAATTTCAAGTCTTTCAGAATTTCCTTAATTCATTTGCATTCTCATCATTGCACAAGTGACCTGTCTCTTTTTGTTCCCGTACATAATAGAGCCCCTCCCTCCTTCATAAGAAGATGCTGCTTTTAACTCCAAGGATAATGACATTCTGAGTTAGGTGAAGGCAATTCCAAGGGAAAATGACCATGCAAACCCTGAGGTGCCATGAAATTCCCAAGGTAAGTACTAGCAAACTGCAGAGAGGGAGATGGAATTTGTAATGTTTATTTTTTGACCTTGACGAAGTCAAGTATCCAGGTAACAGTAAATTGCAATCACCTGGTTGGGAGACCCCTGCAAAAGACAGACTCAGATCAGATAAACAGAAAGTGTAACTTATTTAAACTTATCTTCTTTTTTTTTTTGACAATAGTAAAATTTTTGTTTTTATTATAGAAACATATTCAAATCATTGTACTGATTCTTGAAACGTCATTAATGAATATCATAACTACATATTTTCTGCTTTCTAATTTGTTTCCTGACTTTTCATGTAGTACAAGAGGGATGTGAATGAGTTACTTTTCCATGTCTTATGATTGTGCTATACAGAATAATGTGACTGTCTATAATATATGTAAAACACAAAGGTTTTCTCTTTGTATTATACTGTACTTGTTTCAATAGCCTTTGCTTCAGGTTTAGTGCAATAGAAATATTTGAATGGAATCAGATAAAATAGTACTGAACTAATTTCTTTATCTATTCTATACCATAAGATCTCTTTTAAGGTCTTCAGTTCAGTTCAGTCGCTCAGTCGTGTCCGACTCTTTGCAACCCCATGAACCACAGTACGCCAGGCCTCCCTGTCCATCACCAACTCCCGGAGTCTCCCAAACCCATGTCCATTGAGTTGGTGATGCCATCCAACCATCTCATCCTCTGTTGTCCCCTTCTCCTCCTGCCTAAACTTATTTTCTTTAATCTGAGAAATGTATAGTGGGATTTAATGACTCTAGACTCTTGGCTCTCACAAATTTAGAACTGCTGGCTTAGAGGCTATAAGGAGGAAATCATAACTATGTGTCTCTCTACTCCCAGAAGGTGGCCAACTTTCAAAATCTGGAGTTATCTGCCTCCACAATTGAGATATAGCCTGTTTGATTCCTCTCAATGGAGATATTTTCTGAGTAAAGCACAGCCAAAGGTTTAGAACTAGCAAGCATCACTCTGACTTTATTTTAAATTACTGTTCTGTCTAAATGCATTTGAGATGGTCATAAAGAGATGCTACATTGGGGAAAGTGCTCTCAAGTTGATGGATGTGATACAGAGGAGAGTCATGAAACTGGTGAATGAAAATGAATTTTAATGTTAATTTTTACCTGGAATAGCACAATACCATCTCCTCTTCCTCACCTCTGAGACAATCTTGTTTTTCCCTTACTTCTTACATAAGAGAATCATTGAATTTTACTAATGAAAATGATCATTTACTTTATTTGATCATTTTCCAGGTGAAAACTGTGACCCCTAAAGAGGTTTCCTTCACACATGTTAACAATGCCAACACCTTTTAACCAATCTTGATTAAAAGGATTCATGTCATTTATGAAAAAAGACAGCAGGTGACCCCAGCCCACGGTGTCTTTCTCAGAACTTGAGGGTATTGGGGGAAAAAAATTACATCCATTTCCAAAAATTTAATTCTAGGATTGTTTTTTTTTTCCATGCCAGATAGAACAAGTTTAGCTAATTATATTATTGGAGGGGGGCATTAAGATACATCTAGTAAATTAGATTTAAATAATTCCTGGTAAATACATAAACATTATTATGATTGCTTTATTTTCATAAGATTTAAAACAATGTGTGTATATACAAATGTTATGTGATGAGTAATTAGCTTCATAAAGGATTACAATAGGAATAAAATTAACTATTAAATTTTAATGTTGGAATAAGCATTTTTTCTAATACATTAAGTCAAAATATTTTAAGATATAGTGATCTGATGGTTTGAATATAATGCAGTTTCTAAAATTTTTTCATTTGATCTTTTTCCATAATTTGACTTTCTTTTTCCTGGACTGAGGAAGTTTTGTACCTTGCTGATATGCCAAGCCTCACACTTTTTATTTGGCAAAATATACTAGGTAAAGTATAAGATAAATCTTATTATTCTTAAGTAAATATTAGTATACCTGTTAGGAATTACAGGATTTTAAAGAGTTCTTAGCACTTTCTTTAAAGTTGTTCTACTTCTGTTATAGTACTCTCTCTTCACAACTTTTGCAAGTTCTTTTAAGCAAAGTATCAGGAAGGGAAGTATAATAGACTTTCTGAAAAGGTTGAACTGTGTGCCTTAAAAAGCAAAGTGTACAATGAAAGTTAGATTTTCTAACCTCTTTCCTTAAGCCCCTGAAAACTATTAAAAATCATGGATTATAAAAAGAAAATGCTGTATATTAGATTCAATAGTGGCACAAACATTTCTAAGTTCAGCACAATAATTACAGGTTAGGTAAATCATAATTAAGTGAAAAAGTTTATACCTACCTTTGGACAATTTTCATGAATGTTTAAAACATGAGGAAAAATATTTTAGTTGAATAGTTTAGAGAACATTTCCTTAAAGTTCCATCTTCATGAACTAATTTCTACTATTAAAACATTGTTTCGGTGAGCATACTATGAGAAAGAATTTTTAAAAGATCATTTCTCTTTTCAAAATAAGCCACCAGGAAGTCTAAATAAACCTCAGAAGGAAATCTTAGGTCTTTTTTTTCTTTCCCAGCATGAAAAGAGAGAACGCTAGTTTTCCAGACTGGTTGGAAATAGAGCCGTATAACTCAGTTATCCAATATGTTTAAAAATATACAGAGAGCTTTCTGTTGAATTTTTAAAAATGAGCTCATACACAAATAAAACTGTTTGCCATGCAAGTGATTTGAATAAAAGATTGGAGACTAATCAGATCGGAAAAAGCACATGCCCAGTTTCATTTCTGAACAATTAACCAAAATATTAATACAATACATTTTGTCTTCCATTTTAGCACTTACAAAAATGCTGTAAAATCCAAATTCTTTATCTTGGCATAGTTAAATTCTATCACAAGAAGATACATGCGTAAAAAGTAAACACCCCCAAATGCCCCTCTGTCACCTAAGCCTCTCAGGGTTATTTACGTTTTGAAATGATAGCAGAAAGAGCAGATTACCTGATACACAGAGGTAATACCTGTCCTGGACCGAGAACTCTATTTCAATAAACTCGCACAGATTCTGTGAGAGTGGCTTAAACAGTTTCTTCTCCAAGTCCTCCTTTACCAATGATGACATCTCCTCGAGTTCCACTTGGCCTGAGGTCTTGGCTCCAGCTCACTGTCTTTTCTCCTGCTGCTGCCTAGATTTCTTATTTTGGTTTGCAGCTCCTGGGTGAGTCCTGCCCACCTCCCAGCCCTCACTCTCAACTTCTCGCTCCTGGCCAGACCCGGGCTCTTGAGAGCACGCAGCGCGGGCAGACCCCTCACTGCGGTATCTGCCCAGTGGCGGCGGCGGCAGCAGGAGCCGCACCAGCCCCACCGTCACTTTCCAGCCTCCAGGCTCAAGGAGGCTGCTCTCTGGAGCTCTCCTGCGGTTTGTTGATGGGCAACATATTTATGAACACCAGCAGATACACTTGTGGAGTCCCCTGGTCTCCCTAGCCTAGTAACCCTTTTCCCCTGCACACGGCTCTGCAGGGGAAGACCACTCCTTCAGTGTGATTCCATTATATAAATCAGCTGTCTGGCTCTATTGATTGGGATCATCTTCCATTAAGAACTTTGCTATCATCCGTGAGAGAAAAAGCCTCTGTGCTCGCTCCTGACACTTCCAACAAGTCTTTTCCCTCCTCTCTTTCCCCTTCTGCAATTCACCCAGACCTTTGTTTCAGGAGAGTCACCATCAATTCCTGGGTCCAAATTATTTTTAAAATGGGCTCCCTGTAACACTATTCATTTCATTACTCCCAAAGAAGAATTCCCTAGGTGCCTATTGGGGCAAAACATGGTATCTTGGGAGGCTGAAAGTCCTATCCTTGAGAAGCTTGTAATTTAATAAGAGGTGAGCACACCAAATAATTGTCATAAATATGTAAAAGTGATAAATGGTGCAAGAGGAAAGGGAATATAGAAAAGATATTTTTACCTGGAGAATATCAGAGACTGCTATGGGTAGAAGATCTGGAGAGGGAAGTATTTAAATGGAGGAACATATTCTGTGGGAAGAATGTTGTGAAGCTGTGTCCATGTAGATACAACCTAGTGGGGACACAGGGAGGTGAATTACTCAGAAGGAAAGACTTCCTTGCCTATTCGACTCATAGCTTAAGGAACTTTTGTGTTAACTGAGGAACTGTAGCTTGGATTCTAAAAGACCCACAAGAGTGGACCCTAATTTCGAAGTCTATGAACTGTCCAGATCTATTTTATTCTTATGATTCATTTTCATAGACCAAGGAGCTCTTTTTCTTTTAATTTTCAGTTGTGGACTCTTGCTTCAATCACTTCCCAACACAGTCATTAAAATTTTTACATTCTCTTGCAACCACAGAATTATTTATCTGCTGAAGACATCAGGGAGTAAGTGCCTATCTGTCCATAAGGAACAGGATCACAGTGTTCACATGATATCAGGGCTTTCCCCTTTGGCACATTATAGGAGGGTAGGTCTCCACAGAGTTCAGGGCTAAGGTAACGCATTGGTGTCTGGAACTACAGGCCTGAACTAGTGGGGGGAATACTGACGAAAGTTCTGCTCTTCTCAGGGCTGCTCTGTGGGTGCCTGAGGAGGTCGCGGTAAACACCATGGATACAGGCTGGGCCCTAAGTCTGTCTTCATCAGATTCAGGTCCTAACGCCCTTTTGCTTCAGCAAAATGTCACGGTTTTGTCCATCCTCATACAAGTAGGTCTTGGAGTAGCCTTCAGGAGAGGAGGCAAAATACTGTTAATTGGCAGGAATAAATGTCAGACTCTGTGTGTTGGCTTTTGCAATATATGTCATTTAACCTTTCAAGAAAGCTAAGAGAGAGGTGTGATTGTCCCCATGTCTTCCTCTTAGGAAGCAGAGTGCTCTGTGGAAGCATGGTAGCCCTCCTCAAAGCTTGATGAGGAAGGTGATGCATCTCTGTCTCATACTTATTTATTGCTTCTATCTTTGGTAAGAATATCTTTAGTAGTAAAATGTTATTGCAACTAAGTCTGCATTCATATACCCTGAACTTGATACCTTTCTGTGTGTGATTATATACCAGATTGGAAAGTGCCCATCTTTTATGTTATATTTCTTAAACTTTTATTTGAAGGAATGAGGACCATGTTGGTACTAAAATATTTAACTTTTTTACACACAAAAATTCTATTGCTGTACCATATCATATTTTATTTAATCCAGCAAATATTTGCTCTTTAATCAAGGTATTGCTTGGTAATTCTAGTTTAGGAGCATTGTATGTGTGTGTCCATGTGTGTGTATATGAGTTTGTGCAGTGGATGGAGTGTTTATGTCCCCAGATTCATATGCTGAAATTCTAACCCCCAGTGTGATGGTACTAGGAGGTACTAGGTATTAGGAAGTGAGGTCTTTGGGAGGTGATTCAGTCGTGAGAGTGGATCTCTCATGAATTTGATTCGTGTCCTTAAAGAAGAGACCCCAGAGGGCTCCCTCGCCCTTTCTGTGAGGAGGATGCAGGAAAAGAACCAGGAAGCAGTTCCTCACCAGACACTGAATCTGTTGGCTTGAACTTAAACTTCCCAGCCTCCAGAACTATGAGAAATAAATTTCTGTTTAAGCCGTTCAATATGTGGTATTGTTATGGCAGCCTGCACAGGCTAAATGAGTGTGTGTGTGTGTGTGTGTGTACGTGCTTTGATGACTTAGGATAGATTCTAAATGGATGTACTTTGTAAGATGTTTTCTTTTGTTTCTGTTTGCTTTTTTCTGGCTGTGGATACCCCACATAGTCCCCTAACTCTGACTATTGTGAGGGTCACCAGAGTGCAGAGCTCTGTCCCTGAGAGGAAAGGAAATGCTGTTCCTTCCTTTCATGCCCACTCTCCCCTGACCTCTTACCGTCTGTGATGAGGACTCTCGGAGGGTCTTGGTGCCCTGGACTTGGGTTTATCACTAATATTGCAGAATGTGTCAGAATAGGAAGCCTTTGGCAGTTCACAACCAGTGCCAGAGTCTTCATTAGGAGAGGGCTTCTCTGACTCAGCCAGAGAGGGAGTACATTTCTTGCTCGGAATACTCTAGTGTCATTTTATAAAGCATTGGATTTACAGAGGCAGTTTGCTTTTAGAAGTGAAAAAGAAGTTCTAAAAGTACTCTGTGAAAAAAATTTTCTTTTGACAAGATATACATACAAATCCACTTTCAGGAAAGAGTTTGTATTTTCATACAATTTCACAAATGTTTAAAGAAAGATGAAAAAGGGAAGGTTTGTATTTTCTTCCATAGGCTATAGAATAACATGAGGAACCAGTTTTTGTTTTGTTTAAATTTGGTTCCATGAAACACATGATTTATGTTCATAAAAAGACTACTTTAATGTCAGAAGTAGTGAATATAATAAAATTATTTTTTATAGAATGGCCTCTTTTGTGAGTGCTAAAATAGATACAGCAGTTAGATGCTTCCAAAGATTTTTTTTTTTAATTTTGGAGATAAAGGAATTTCAAATTAGTTAACAGAGAGAAAGTCGCATTTACTTGATATTCAACTAATAATAGCAACTTCATAATAAGAGCTACCATATAGTGATTACTAGGGCTTCCCAGGTGGGGCTAGTGGTAAAGAACCTGCCTGCCAATGCAGAAGACATAAGAGACACAGTTCTGATCCCTGGGTGGGAAGGTCCCCTGAAGGAGGGCATGGCAACTCACTCCAGAATTCTTGCCTGGAGAATTCCAGGGACAGAGAAGCCTGGCGGGCTGTGGTCCATAGCGTCCCAAAGAGCTGGACACGACTGAAGCGACTTAGCACACATGCATATTGACTATTTATTCAGCATCAGGATCTATTCTAAGAGCTTTACAGATGCTAGCTTATGTAATCTTCCCACCAGTCCTATGAGGTAGGTATTACTGTTATTCAAATTTTACATTTAAGAAAGCTTTCATACAAGTAACCCTTACTTGCCTCATGTGACATTTTAATGAGACTAGATTTGAATGGCTACAATTGTGCTCAAGATTCATCCTCTGAACCATGGGATCTTGCTGCCTTGTTCTGATTTGACCATGAGCAGTATTTTATTTTATTTTATTTATTTTTTTTCCCATGAGCAGTATTTTAAAACTTTGCTACGAAGGTGTAGATCTATCTTTCAGGACATTTAATCTATAAACAAAAGTACCATTTTCTTGTCTCAGCCTTTTTTCCAGCTGCCTTATCATTTTTAGACTTTTTAATTTAGCCTGTGTCCACAAAGATGTTAGGACTAGTAAGGATGAGCTCCTCTCATAGTAGGTGCTTAATAAATGTCTCTTAAATGAATTAAAATGCAGGATCTCTGGTGGCTCAGTGGTAAAGAATCTGCCTGCAATGCAGGAGCTGCAGGAGACTTGGGTTTGATCCCTGGGTCAGGAAGATACTCTGGAGGAGGGCATGGCAATCCAGCCCAGTGTTCTTGCCTGGAGAATCCCATGGACAGAGGAGCCTGGTAGACTTTTGGGATTTTAGTTCCCTGATCACGGATTGAACTGCACCCTTGACAATGAAAGCGCCAGTCCTAACCACTGGACTACCAGGGAATTTTCGTAATCCTTAGTCTTTTATTGTTCAGCCATCCTTAATCTAAAGTTAATAACTGCTGTTTTGTAACTGTTCTCTGTTCAAATAGCCAGTGTGGTTTCTGTCTCCAGACTGGATACTGGCTGATGAAAAGGTCTATCAGTTTCCTCTCTGAAATTTTACATAGAGATTCTAAGGAAAAAAAGATGGTTCTTTCCTTACAGAATCGAGAGCTGTAAGCACAAAGTAAGCTTGAGGCCATGGTTCCCAAATGCAGAGAAGCTATTTTGAGTTAAAAACACACACACACACACAAAAGATGAAGTCATGCATAGAGATAAATATATGTGAGAGACAAGCGAAGATGGAGAGAATTCTGATGAAGTCATTTGACTTCTTAGAACCAGCCTTGTCTGAAGACAGTTTTCCAGTCCTATTATCAGTAAATTCCTTTTATTTTTCTTAAGCAAGTTTGAATTAGATTTCTGTCTCTTGAAATTGAAAGAACACTAATTATTTTAGAAAGTAGTTTTACCACTTAAGAAGTAAGCACTCATTCATTCATTTATTTTTTGGTTTTAACAGTATCTTTAATTTTTAAAAAAGGATCACTTATTTAACTCTTGTTCACAGTCTCCCAAAGGCAGACTTGGAAGGAGTCTGCTGTGGTCCCTTCTTCACTGAAGGGGGATTGTGGCATGCGTTGCAGTGTTCACCTCAGAGACACCTACCTTAGTCTGAGAACCTTCCTTAGTGACCACCACAAATGACACACAATCATAGATTGGAGTTGTCCAACTCCAACAAAGTTCAAGAGTCAAAAGAGGGGATGTGTTAACCTGATCACTTAACAAACCTTTACAGTATCTCTGCATTTTATGTACAGAGGATCATGGTGGATGTTAGGGACACAAAACTAAGTAAACTCCCACATTTTATAGGAGACTGTTTTAACTGCATGCTTTATTTTCTGTATTCTTTTGGTTTGACATCTGGGGCCTTGCTGACCCTAGAAGGGCCACAGCCCCATCACCTTCCTTATCAGATTCTCATACTCTGGGCCACTTGTCACAATCGTTTGAGGCCATGTACCAGACATCTAAGGACAGCTCTCAGCGTTAGTCACTCAGTCGTGTCCAATGTGACCCCATGGACTAGCCCGCCGGGCTCCTCTGTCCATGGAATTCTTCAGGTGAGAATACTGGGATGGGTTGCCATTTCCTTCTTCAGGGGATCTTCTCGACCCAGGGATCAAACCCAGGTCTTCTGCACTGCAGGCAGATTTTTTTTACCGTCTGAGCCACCAGAAATAGCTGCTAGCCCCAGCACCTACTGAAAGTAATCAAGCCAGCCAATCTTAAGCCTGCTTACCCTATTTTGTTCCTTCCTGTGGAAGCTATAGTAAACATCCCAGCTCATGGTTTTTCCCTCCCCCTCTGCCTCCTGACAGAGCTCGGTGCTTCTCTGAATGGTCCCCTGTGGCACGGCATGGCATGACCCCCCTCTTGAGATCTGTGAATATTACAAACTGTCTCTTTGGTGGCAATTATCTCCTGACCTGCTGATCTTACTGAACCTCCAAAGTCCTATTTCTATATTATATTTAAAAACAGACACCATATTAGGGGAATTTTTAAAAATGTTCCCAGTCTTAATTAATCATTGGAAAAGAGGCCATGCCCACCTAGACACCACTGTATCCTTATCAGTAACTCAGTTACTGTTAGATATTTATCCCCCCGGATTTCCAAGCAGTGTTCATCTCATATCGCCTATATTAATTGCTTCTATCTGAGTTCTACCAACTCCACTCTACTTCAGGCTCTTAACTGACCATCACCTAGTCTCACTTTTCTGATCACCCGCTTCATCTTTCCTTCTTTCAGGCTTTTGTTCATGGTCAATTCAAATGGCACCAGACCCACAAAGCCTCTCTTGACCCTCTCAACTAGGTGTAGGCCTTCCCTTTTATGAACCACCACACTGACTTTTTTCAAGTTTAATCGCATATTTAACCTCTTGTTCTAGTCATCTGAGTCCTTGTTTTAGCTCTCTATCAGACTGTGAACCCCTTGAAGGAGAGAGCCATGACCACCTCTGTATTCTTAGCTCCTGGGCTTCCCCAGTAAAGAATCCACCTGCAATGCAGGAGCCACAGGAAAAGTGAGTTCTACCCCTGGGTCAGGAAGATCCCCTGGAGGAGGAAATGGCAACCCACTCCAGCAATCTTGCCTGAAAAATCCCATGGACAGAGGAGCCTAATGGGCTACAGTCCGAAGGGTCACAAAGAGTCAGACACTACCGAGTTACTGAACACACATTCTTAGGTCCCAGCACAGTGCCTGGTAGCGGGTGCTCCGTATTGTTGAGTGCATAGAAGAATTTGTTGTTGTTATTCAGTCCCTAAGTCGTGTCCAACTCTTTGCCACCCCGTGAACTGCAGTATAGAAAAATAGTGGGCTATAATTTCCTTGAAGTCAGGGACCATGTTTTACCTCTCTTTGTTTATCTTGGAATACCTGCCACAAGATCTTGCCTATAGTTGATGTATAAATAGTTAGTGAGTTGAGTAAGCCAGTAAGGGATGTGGATTAGGTTGTACTAATAATCCCATTTGAAGGATAACAAAACTGAGACTTAGGGAGGTTAATACTCTTCCCAAGGTCACCAAGTTAGTGTGAAGTAGTGTAGCTGGATTAGAACCAGGCACTTTGCCACCTGCTCCACCAGAACTTCTCACTACCTACCATCACAGTAATAGCTGGCACTCCTGAGTCATTCTTAGATCCTAGGAGTCAAGGATGTCCTTTCGTGGGGCAAGATCTCATTCTCTATTATAGATGTTTTTGTGGATTGAATGTTTATGTTGCCCCCAAATTCTGATGTTAAATCCTATTAGGAGGTAGGGCCTTTGGGAGGTAATTGGGTCATGAGAGAAGAACCATTATAATGGGATTAGTGACTTTATAAAAAGAGGCTACAGGGAAGCCTGGTGTACTGCAGTCCATGAGGTTGCAAAGAGTCAGACATGACTGAGCAACTGAACTGAACTGAACAGCTAGCTTACTCTCTTTCCATCATTTGAGGACACAGGAGAAGTCACTTGTCTCTAACCCAGATAAGGGCTCTCACTAGAACTGACCGTCATGACACCTTGATCTCAGACTTCCAGCCTCCAGAATGATGAGAGTTAAGTGCTTGTTGATAAGCCACCTAATTTATGGCATTTTGTTATAATGGCCCCAATTGACAATGACATGTGTTTTTGAAACCCTCTTGATTTTCATAAGATTAGAAATGTATCATGAGCTTTATTGACAACAGATACTTTGATATGTCTCCATTATCAATCTAGTAAAAAGTGAAGACTTAGAATAGCATTTCTGCTTAAGATGAGGAATTGGCAGTTATGAGGAATTTAACATTATTTTCTTGAGAACAACATATTGTAAGTTGATCTGAATCTTTTTGATTTCCCAGAATTTTGACTGGCTGGGTTTATTCCATACCTGCCCCCCCCTCCAACCTTGGCAATATCTCATGAGCTATTGATAAATTATTAAGCTCTGAAGCAAACTGAAGTGCCAGGATTAACCATAAAGCTGTGTATTCATCAGGGTCTAGTCAAGAGGCAGAAAACACAACGGGTTATTTTGATGGCAAAAAATGTAATATGAACAACTGTTGACTAGATATAAAGAATCTTTACCTGGAAAGATAAAGGAAGCACTCAGCATCACGGATGCAGCAGGGAAGCAATGGCTACCCTAGGACTAGGGGAACAAAGTAAAGAATTTGAAATCATTAAAAACCTAGAAACTGAGAGGAGAAGCCCCCTGGAGCTGGAAGTCAGGTCTCTGAGGAGGGGTGCTCTTAGACTTGTGTGTTGAAAAGTGTACCTGGGGTTGTTTTTAATCGGGTATGGTAAGACATGCAGACAGAAATGATTTTCACGCAGGAGGAAGTTTATACTTACAGATGTCTGGGAAGAGACAGCACAATGTCCTATGCAGGGCCACGTAGGGAACACCAGTGTGGGTCAGGAGACAGGAGGAAGAGGAGAAAGCCTGGGCACAAGCTTTTATTGTGGTCTCTTTAGGAAAGGCAAGGCAGGGCACTTTAAACAGTTTAGGATTGAGTAGTTTGAATAATTTATTCAGGCCCTGGGCTATAGGAGTGGTTCCTAGCTATCAAGTCCTGGCTCTGGAGTGATTTGGGGCAGGGGGAATATTGGCTTGGGTGTGAGAGTTTGATAAAGGTGGTTGTTGGGATATGGACTCTGGATTGGTTGCTTTGCATATAAAGGTATGTTGATGGCAAGTTGCTTGCCATCTCTAGAAATTAGCTAACGCTGGGAAGAGCAGTCCTCTGGGGTCTGCAAGCCCCTCACCCCAGTGTTAAAGCATCATAAAATATAAAAAATAAAAATAATGATTAATACAACTGGGCTGACTATGGAAAATAATATGGAGGTTTCTTAAAAAACTAAAAATAGAGTTGCCACATGATTCTGTGATCCCACTCCTGGATGTATATCCAGAGAAAACTAATTCAAAAAGATATATGTACCTCAAATAGCAGCACTATTACAATTGCCAAGGCATAGAAACAACCTGAATGTCCATGAATGGACAAAGAAGAGGTGTGTACATCTCAGAACACAACGGAATACTACTCAGCCATAAAAAGAACAAATAATGCCATTTATAGCAGCATGGGTGAGCCTAGAGATAATCGTATTGAGTGAAGGAAGTCAGACAACATATATCATATCACTTATATGTGGAATCTAAAATAGAATAGAAATGAGCTTATTTATGAAGCAGAAACAATCTCATAGATACGGAAAGCAAACTTACGGTAACCTAAGGGGAAGGGGGGAGATGGATAAATTAGGAGTTAGGGATTAGCACATACAAGCTACCGTGTATAAAAAGATAACAAAGTCCTACTGTATAGCACAGGGAATTATACTCAATATCCTATAATAAACCATAATGGAAACGAATATGAACGAGAATACATATAACTAAATCATTTTGCTGTATACCAGAAACAAGAACAACATTGTAAATCAACTGTACTTCCAAAAAATACATATCTCCATCAAAAAAATAATAAAGTGTATAATTTAATGGTAAAAAAAATATAGCTGGGCTGGTGTTTCTGAGTTCCAAGGGCCTCAAGCTGCTTTTCTGAGCTATAAACCTCCTCCCTCCTTTGGGGTCAGAGAGGGTAGCTAACATATACCTCTCAAAGAGGAGAGAGTTTCTGCCCTATTCACTGAACTTAGTAACAATTCAAAGACTCTATAGTAGAAGTGATTGCTTATGTATTCTAGATATCCTAAAAGAATATACACACTCAGCTCCTTACCTCACTTGAAGACTTTCTCTTCTAGATTCTAGGTCCATTACTAAATATCATATGTCTGTGGATAGCAAAGATGTGAAACCACTTTTTAAACTGGAGACAAAAGTGGGGGCCTGTGATGAGCATTATAGTCACTTTCTATTTCCTCTGTTTCCTCTGTCCCCCCACACCATTGCGTCTCCACTAGGAGATCTCAGGGGAAAAAAAAAAAAGCAAAAGCAGAAAACATTTACCCACAATAATTGCCAGCTGACATTGAGGGAGGATATTTTTAATTTCTAGAATTTTGCTTCTCCAGAATTTGAACTCTTATGATATGAGTTGGCTGAAAAACAGGGCCCAAGACAAAGCATTCATGTGAATGTTTTATTGTGGGGCAGGGTTGGGGGAGGCTGGTGAAATTCCCGGATGGCAAGAGTGAGGGAAAACGGTGTGTGAGACAGAGAGGGAGGATGGATCATTACTGCCCTGGCCACAGGCTTCAAAAGAAAACAGCTGAAACTATGGCCCCTTTAGCTGTCTCCAGGTGGGCCCTTTGGAGCCCCTGGATGTTGAAGCAGTTCTTTGTGAGAAAGAAGTGAATTTATCTGTTGGTTTCCTCCTTATGGCTCTCATCGGTCAAAATTTGCCCCATTTGGTTGTGTGACCCCATTGGACATCCAGTGGGAAATTTTTATCCCCTGCTTCGCAGCCCAGAGCCTCTGTAAGTCTGTTAAAGCTGCTATGGCTCTGCTCTGATGGAAGTCACGCTAGCCTCCAGTCTTCCTCTTAAAACGATGTGACTTCAGCCGTGCTTGGAGGAGAGGCAATGGTGGCCGGGGCAGGTGGCAGGTGGCCAGATTTTTCAAGTGACAAGTGGCAAAGAGACCAGGTGAGGATGTACATAAATTGCATCTGATGTAGAAAGTAATGTGGTTGTTCAGTCACTAAGCTGTGTCTGACTGCTTGTGACCCCATGGACTGCAGCACGCCAGGCTTCCCTGTCCTTCGCTATCTCCTGGAATTTGCTCAAATTAATGTGCTATTAATTTGCTATTAATGAGTCAGAGATGCTATATAACTATCTCATCTTCTGCCACCTTCTTCTCCTTTTGCCTTCAATCTGTCCCAGCATCAGGGTCTTTAGCAATGAGTCAGTTCTTCCCATCAGATGGCCAAACTATTGGAGCTTCAGCTTCAGCATCAGCCCTTCTAATGAATATTCAGGGTTGATTTCCTTTAGGATTGACTGGTTTGGTCTCCTTGTCGTCCAAGGGACTCTGAAGAGTCTTCTCCAGCATCACAATTTGAAAGCATCAATTCTTTGGCACTCAGCCTTCTTTATGGTCCAACTCTCACATCCATACATGACTACTGGAAAAACCATAGCTTTGACTGTATGAACCTTTGTTGGCAAAGTGATGTCTCTGCTTTCTAATATGCTGTCTAGGTTTGTCAAAGCTTTTCTTCCAAGGAGCAAACATCTTTTAATTCCATGGCTGCAGTCACTGTGTGTTCTGATTTTGGAGCCCAAGAAAATAAAATCTGTCACTGTTTCCACTTTTCCATCTATTAATGGTAAGGAGTAAATCAGAGGTTGGAAATATTTATAAATACAAATGAAAGTAGTTGGAGAGATGAAAAGTTCCAGGACCATATGTCTGGAACATGGATTTATAGAGCATGCGAGACAGAGGTCTCTGTCAACACATGGAGCAAGTGTGTGTTGTGCTAGGGGAAGGGGCGTGGAGGGGAAGGGCAGCCCTGCCTCAGGAGACGGGAGACCCGATCCCACTGCCCCGTCTTCCCTTAGCTGTGGCATGATCTTGAATTTGTTTCTTCCCTCTGAACCTCTGTTGCCTTATTTAAGAAATGAAAGAGAATCAAAGCTGACACTTTTCAGTTCTAAGATATATGTTTCAGAGAAACCATTTTGCAGGAGTAATTTACACGTACAGTCTTCTCAAATTTTACTATATAAAAATGAGGAATTATAGTTAAGAGCATCACCAGACAGTAGCTCATTTTTAACTTAATACATGTGCTAATGGATCTGACAATGAGCTACTGCCCTGGGCAGTCAGCCAATCTGACTCTAGGCCTGATTCTGTCAGCAGAAAGCTATCAGTTCAGTTCAGTTCAGTTATTCAGTCGTGTCTGACTCTTTGTGACCCCATGAACTGCAGCACACCAGGCCTCGCTGTCCATCACCAACTCCCAGAGTTTACCCAAACTCATGTCCATTGAGTCAGTGATACCATCTAACCATCTCATCCTCTATCGTCCCCTTCTCCTCCTGCCTTCAATCTTTCCCAACATCAGGGTCTTTTCAAATGAGTCAACTCTTCGCATCAGGTGGCCAAAATACTGGAGTTTCAGCTTAACATCAGTCCTTCCAATGAACATTCAGGACCAATTTCCCTTAGGATGGACTGGTTGGATCTCCTTGCAGTCCAAGGGATTCTCAAGAGTCTTCTCCACCACCACAGTTCAAAAGCACCAATTCCTCTGGGCTCAGCCCTCTTTATAGTCCAAATCTCACATCCATACATGACCACTGGAAAAACCATAGCCTTGACTAGATGGACTTTTGTTGGCAAAGTAATGTCTCTGCTTTTTAATATGCTGTCTACGTTGGTCATAACTTTCCTTCCAAGGAGTAAATGTCTTTTAATTTCACGGCTGCAATCACCATCTGCAGTGATTTTGGTGCCCCCAAAAATAAAGTCAGCCACTGTTTCCACTGTTTCCCCATCTATTTGCCATGAAGTGATGGGACCAGATGCCATGATCTTAGTTTTCTGAATGTTGAGCTTTAAGCCAACTTTTTCACTCTCCTCTTTCACTTTCATCAAGAGGCTTTTTAGTTCCTCTTCACTTTCTGCCATCAGGGTGGTGTCATCTGCATATCTGAGGTTATTGGTATTTCCCCCAGCAATCTTGATTCCAGCTTGTGCTTCCTCCAGCCCAGCGTTTCTCATGATGTACTCTGCATATAAGTTAAATAAGCAGGGTGACAATATACAGCCTTGGCATACTCCTTTTCCTATTTGGAACCAGTCTGTTGTTCCATGTCCAGTTCTAACTGTTGCTTCCTGACCTGCATACAGGTTTCTCAAGAGGCAGGTCAGGTGATCTGGTATTCCCATTTCTTGAAGAATTTTCCACAGTTTATTGTGATCCACACAGTCAAAGGCTTTGGCATAGTCAATGAAGCAGAAATAGATGTTTTTCTGGAACTCTCTTGCTTTTTCGATGATCCAGTGGATGTTGGCAATTTGATCTCTGGTTCCTCTGCCTTTTCTAAAACCAGCTTGAACATCTGGAAGTTCACGATTCACGTATTGCTGAAGCCTGGCTTGGAGAATTTTGAGCATTACTTTACTAGCATGTGAGATGAGTGCAATTGTGCAGTACTTTGAGCATTCTCTGGCATTGCCTTTCTTTGGGATTGGAATGAAAACTGACATTTTCCAGTCCTGTGGCCACTGCTGAGTTTGCCAAATTTGCTGACAAAGCTATAAAGTAAAGTAAAGTAAAGTGGCTCAATCGTGTCTGAATCTTTGCGACCCCGTGGACTGTAGCCTACCAGGCTCCTCCCTCCATTGGATTCTCCAAGCAAGAGTACTGGAGTGGGTTGCCATTTCCTTCTCTAGGGGATCTTCCCAACCCAGGGATCTAACCCGGAACTCCTGCATTGCGGACAGACGCTTTAGCCTCTGAGCCAGTGGGGAAGCTCAAAGCTATAAGATCACCATAATCAGTAGACATTTGCCTGTGGGCTTCATCAAAGCACATGCTCTGGTCTCCCATCACCTTGGTCAGAGTCCCAGTGTTAGCACTAACTACCTGCGTGACTTCGGGCGTGTTACTGAACTTCTCTGACTGTTTTCCCTTCTCTGTTTAGTGGGGCTGCCATGAGCAAATGCCCATGAAATGTGTGACATAAGTGTACACATTCAAGGGTTTCTTTAGTATTTCCTTAATTGTAAAAAGAAGAAGTTAGATCTGTAGATCCCTGGGACACAGTCCACTTTAACATTCCATGACTCCATGCTCTGATTCATTACTTAGTCACTCCAAATGCTTAATGAACATTTATTACATATGCAGTCTGGGCCACCTTGCCTTCAGGCCCATCCAACCTGGTTGAGGCAGTCACATAAGATTAGAAACCACACACAATAATTTACGCTACTGTAACAAGGAGTGTTACCTTAAAATCATAATACATTTTATTTATAGAGTTCTAAGACTGATGACCTATCAAATACATTATTCTAGGAAAAGGCACTTTTGTCAGTGTTGGAGGACATGCTTATGACAAGTCTTTACAGTTCTTTAAAAAATTATTTTAAACATACCCATTAGTATGTGTTCAACTTATAACTGATGGATTATTGTTGGAAGAAGTGTCCACATGGAGTTTTATTCTAAAGTCTGAATGAAGCCTGGTAAATTATGTATCATTGCTTAGTGTAGCTACTCTTTTTAATTATATCATTTTTCTAATGAAAAAATTAACATTAAAATTAATATTAAACAGGTGATTTGAGTTTTATTGAAGTAGAAATGTTTTGTTTCCATAAAGGTCACCATGGTTAAGTTTTAGACTCAGTACCAAAAAAGGATGATTTTTTTTAATCAATAGCAAAGCCTTTCTGGCTATTCAGAACAACACTGAATGCAGGATTCAAAAAATCCTGTTCAGTTTGAATTATGAGGGTAGAGGAGCAAATTTGGAAATGTATGGTACTTCAAATGTGTGTTTGGATTAGAAAAAAAAAGCACTTTTAACAAATAATGCTAGGAAAAACAGGGAAATCTATAGTATTATTGTACATTCAATAAAACATGCAGAAAAATAATTTAAGAAGGCTTAAGTCAAGACTCCCAGAAGTTTATTTTAAGATATTCAGGAAGATGCTATTATAAGGTACCACGTGTTGTGATGGGCTTCCCGATAGCTCAGCAGATAAAGAATCTGCCTGTAATGCAGGAAATGCAAGAGACCCCGGTTTGATCCCTGGGCTGGGAAGATCCCCTGGAGGAGGTAATGGCAACCCACTCCAGTATTCTTGCCTGAAAAATCCCAGGAGCCTGGTGGGCTATGGTCCAAAGGGTCTCAAAGAGTCGGCCATAACTGAATACTGAGCACTGTGCTGTGATGATGAGATGCTGAACTTTGATTTAGAACATGTTGGTTCAACTCTTTAATCTGCTACTCACTGTTTTAGATCACCTTGGCCAAGGACTCTACTCTCTCTGTGATTTGGTTGTCTGTAAAATTGAAGGATTAAAATTTTTTTTCAAATTAATTAGGATTGTTGTTTAAAGTATTATCAAAATTTTACATGCACATAGTTTAAAGATAAATAGTTTCACAAAGCTTGTCTGAAAACAGCATCCCTTCCCCCACCACTTCCCATCTTCAAAGGAAAACACTTCCAACTTCTATTTCTTCTAATATTTGCCCCTGTGTCTCTATGTTATATGCTTAAATTTCTCATTTTTAAAATTTTTAAAATTGTGGTAAAATATACATGAGATTTTAACCATTTTAAATTAATTAAGTATATTCACATTGTTGTGCAATCATTATCAGTACCCATCTCCAGAATTTTTTTCATCATCCCAAACTGAAACTCTGTACCTGTTACAGTGTAAGCTTCCTTGACCCCCAGTCCTTAGTAAAATCTCCATTCTGCTTTCCATCTCTACATATTTGAGCATTCTGGGAACTCCATATAAGTGGAACCGCACAATATTTGTCCTTTAGTGGCTGGCTTCTTTCACTTGGTATCATGTCCTCAAGGTTTATCCCTGCTGTAGTACATGTCAGAATTTTCTTCCTTTTTAAGGTTGAATAATATTTCATTGTTTGTATATACAATGTTTTGTTTGTCCATTCATCTGTCAGTATACATTTGGGTTGCTTCCACCTTTTCGTTATTGTGAATAATATTGCTATGAACATGAGTATACAAATATCTGGTTTAGGTCCTGTTCTCAATTCTTTTGAGTATAATAAATGTGAAAGTGGAATTGCTGGATCATATGTGTTAAGTAGTAACACTTAAATTTAATTTTCTTTGAGGACCTAACAGCCTGTTTTTCATAGTGGCTAGACCACTTAACTTTGCTACCAGCAATGCACAAGAATTCCAATTTCTCCACATCCTTACTTGTTCTTCCTTTCTTTTTAAAAAATGTTAGAAGTGTCACCAATTTGTGTGTTGTCCTTGTGTGGGACTATACTGATCTCTATGTCATTCCAATTTAATAAATGTACTGCTGACGTGAGCACTTTGTATAATTTTGCTTTCTACTTTCTGGAAGAGTTCCTTAATTTTATCTTCTAGCCTTTCTACTGAGCTTTAATTTCTGCTATTATACATGTAATTTCCAAGAACTTTTGGTCGCTGGTATCAAACATTCATGTTTCTTTTTCTTTTTTTTTCATGTTTCTTTTTCAAAAGAACTTCTTATTTTTTTTTAACATTGCTTTTTTTTAGAAGACTTTATTTTTTAGAGAAGATTTAAGTTTACAACAAAACGGAGAGGGAAGTACTGAGATTTTCCATATACTCCCTGCCCTTACACATCAACATTACCAGAGTGGTACTTTGTGTTACCAAGGCTAATCCCCCAACATCAGCATTACGAGAGCTGTACTTGGTGTAACCAAGGATAATCCTACGTTAACATCATAATCACCCAAAGTCCATAACTTACATTATGGCTCCCTCGTGGTGTTGTACACCCTATGTTTGGACTAATGCTAAATGACAAATCCCATCACTGTAATATTGTCCAAAGTATTTCCATAGCCCTAAAAATCCTTTGTGTTCTGCTTATTCATTTCCCCTCCTATCCACCATTACCCCTGGAAACCACTGATCAATTACCTTCATATTTTCATCTTTTTTAGAATGTCATATATTAACAGCTGGAATCATAGAGCCTTTTCAGATTGGCTTCTTTCACTTAGTATTATGCATTTTACGATCACTCTTTATCTCTATGTCTTTCCATGGCTTGACAGCTCACTTCTTTTTGGCACTGAATAGTATTCAATTGTCTGGATGTAAGACAGTTTATTCACCTACTGAAGGACATTACAGTTGATTCCAAATTTTGACCATTATCAGTAAAGCTGCTATAAACACCTTATGCAGGTGATTGTGTGGGTATAAGTTGTCAACTGCTTTGGGTAAATACTAAGGAGAATTCTTGCTGGATTGTAGAGTAAGAATATGTTTAATCTTGTAAGAAAACAAAACTGTCTTCCAAAGTGGTTGTGCCATTTTGCATTCTCACGCGCAGTGTATGAGAGCTCCTGTTGCTCCACATTCCTGTTCGCATTTCATGTCCTCATCCAGTGCTGTGGATTTCGGCAACACTAATAGGTGTGTGGTAGTAGCTCATTCTTTACTTGCACTTCCCTGGTGACATATGATGTGGAGTATCTTTTCATCCACTTATGAGTCACTTGTATATCTTCTTTGCTGGGTGTCTGTTAAGGTCTTTTGTCCATTTTTAAATTGAGTTGGTCTTTTTCTTATTGTTGATCTTTAAGAGTTTTCATATATTTTGCATAACAGTCCTTTATCAGATGTGTCTTTTGCAAGTATTTTCTTGCAGTCTGTGGCTTGTCTTCTCATTCTCTAGGTACTGTCTTTGACAGAGCAGAAGTTTTTAATCTTAATGAAGTCCAGATGATCAATTCTTTCTTTCATGGATTTTGTCTTTGATGTTGTATCTAAAGAGACATCACTGTATCTAAGGTCACTTAGGTTTTCTCCTATGTTGTCTTCTAAGAGTTTTATAGTTTAGTGTTTTACATTTAGGTTATGATCCATTTTGAGTTAGTTTTTGTGAAAGGTGTAAAGTCTGTGTCTATACTCCTTTTTTGCATGTGGATGTGTAGTTGTGCCAGCGCCATCTGTTGAGGTGACTATCTTTGCTCCATTAGACCATCTTTGCTCCTTTTTCAGAGATCAGTTGACTGTATTTATAAGGGTCTATTTCTAGGCTCTCTATTCTGATCCATTGGTCTTTTTGCTCATTCTTTTGCCAATACGTTACTGTCGTGATTACTAAGTAAATTTATAGTAAGTCTTGAAGTTGGATAGTGCCTTGTTCTTTTTCTTGGGTGAAATAAATTTTCCTCTCTGTCTGGGCACTTTAACTACATCTATTTAAGGCATTATTTTGCCTCCATGGTCTCTTTTTTTTCCAAGTTGGCTCACCCCAACCACTTCCTTTATTTTAGTTTCTGTCTTTTGTGCCACAGACTTTCCTTTGGCGATCTGGTGATCCTTGGTCATCTGCTCATATTTAAGGGCTCTGAGCAGATTGGAAGCTCTTTGTTGACTATGAGATTCACCAAAGGAAAAAAAAAAAGAGATTCACCGAAGGATGACCTGGCTGGAAAAATTTGTCAAATCTATAGATATTATTTTGGACTACTCAGGTTCTCTAGAGAAATATTTTCCAATTTCCTGCTTCAAAGATATAGCCCTGGTTCCCTTCAACTGGAGCTCATTCAGAAAAAACACTGGGGAGGGGTGTGTGTAGGGTCTGTCAACGTTCAGTATACATTCTGTTAACACTTCTGCGTACTGAAGTGCTCTCCCTGGGCTGAGCATCCCCGAGTCCAGAAGCTTTGTTTTCTATCTCCACAGAGTAAGCTTCCAGAATTTGGGTGGGGTGGTGGAGAAACACTTGATCTGCTGCATCGAATGGGAGAGAGGGGTCTGAGGGTCTAATTGCTTCTTAAACAGAAATCAAGTCATTCCCTCAATTGTCCTACATTTGCCCCTATTTCAGAGGCACCTGGTGCTGCCAACCTTGATCTGGATCTTCCTGGGATTCTGTAATGGAACTGGATTGCTTCTCAGCTTTCCCTCTGCAGCTTCAGGATTTAGGTCTCAGTGAGCTATCTGAGTCAATTACCACTCATTCACTGTTTTCAGGCTTGCAGTATTTTGTTGCTATGCTTCTTCTCTCATCCTTTTTATCTTGTGTATCTTCACACAATCTTTTTACTGTCATTTTGGAAGAATTTGGAGGGAAGGAAATTAAATATATAATATGTGCTTGATCTTCCATTTTTCTCCAGTATGCTAATGTATCTTTTAGTTCTAACAGTCTGTGAGTCTAAGATGGATGATAGATTGTAAAGAATCTAATCTCAATTATGCAAGGCTGTGCTGCACAGAATGTAGATTTTCCTAACTACTGGGGCTTCCTCTACTAGCTGCTCACTTGCTTGGTTGCCTACTGTCATAGTACATGGGGCAGAAGGTATGGTGAAATCCCCAACAACCTGCTTTACAACTTCTTTTCTGGCAAAAAAGACTACAGAAAGGAAAATATTAAGGGTCATGACTGAAAGTGAGGATTTACTGCTTTACATTATTTATGATTTCTTAGCTTACAATTAGAGATATTTTAATGTTTTAAAATCGTATTTCTTTGAGGGAATTACCCTGGCAGTCCAGTGGTTTGGACTCTGCATTCTCTTTGTCGAGGGCCCAGTTCAATCCCTGGTTGGGGAACTAAGATCCTACAAACCAAAATAATTTTGCCCGCCCCCATATTAATTTTCTTTCAGTTGATAATAAGCAAAGCAATGTATCATTTCAAGATGTTGTGTTTGTTAAAAATACTTGCATGTGTATCATATGATTAGATCAATCACATGAGGCATGTTCAAATAAAGAAACTGAAAAAAAAAAAAAAAGAAAGAAACTGAGGCATGAAAACCAGTCAGATAACCTCCTTAAGTATATACAGCTAATGAGGATCTTTTTGGAAGAGGGTCAGAAAAATCAGTTTTCTCTTTCATCTATGTCTACTTGGTAGTGATAAGAGGGTGTTCATTCTCTTGGAGCAGTCCAGTTTATGGAGGAGATTTGGCAGCAGAACTGTTACCATCTGTAACTGCTATTTATTTAGTATCTACTAGGTGCTTGTATGAGTGCATGCTAAGCTGCTTTGGTCATGTCCGGTTCTTTGTGCCCCTATGGACCGTAGCCCTCCAGGCTCCTCTGTCCAGGGGATTCTCCAGGCGAAAATACTGGAGTGGGTTGCCATGCCCTCCTCCAGGGGATCTTCCTAACACAGGAATTGAACCTGTGTCTCTTACATTTCCTGCATTGGCAGGTGGGTTCTTTACCGCTAGCGCCACCTGGGAAGCCCGTTATGTGCTTGGCTGTGTGCAAATACTTCACATGTTGTCTCATGAATCTTCATAGTGGTCTTCTTTCTTTACAGACAGGAAACTGAGACCCAGACAGGTTAAAAACTTGTTGAGGTACACACAACTTATACTTGCAGGAACTGGTCTTTCTGACTTGATTGGGCTCTTACTACACACAGCTTCCTCCACGACACACAGGTGAGAAGCTTAGTCTAGTGGCCAACTGGAGGAAAATGAGTGATTACAATACCGTATGCTAAGGGCTGCAGTGGGGTTACAATATGGTGTTATGAGGGCCAGTGGGACTACTTGGAGGAAGTCATCAAATCAGAGGCCTGATGGGACAGCGGGAGCTAGCCAGGGAAGAAAGGGCAAAAGAGCATTTCAGGTGGAGTGGGCCAAAAGACATTCTTGTACCTGGGGGAAGTCAGAGTAACTGAGCAAGGGCCATGGCTGGAGATGGAGAGATGGACTTGGCAAAGAGAGGAGAGCCTAGAGGGAAGTGTGGGGGGGCAAGTAGAAAGAGACTTGGAAGTCTATGGAGGGAAGTTAGGTGTTTATCCTCAGGACAGCAGGGACATTAAAGGTTTTTAGCAAAGGAAGGACATATATAAAAATTTGCATTTTATAAAGACCAGTCTGGTAACTGCAGGAAGAACGGATGTGAGAGGGACTGGAAAGGGGGAGGAGTCGAGAATGATTTTCAGATCTTTTCCTCGGACAAGTGGACAGGGTGGTGCCATTCACTGAGTCAAGGATCGGCCTCAGGATAAAAGTCTATTGCAGTATCTAGGGATGTGATCTGATCCATTAGATCTGATTGTGCACAAAAATTCAGTGAATGTTTAGAACTAACTGGACAGACCTATGTTCATAACCATGATCTACAACAGGTTCAGAATCAGTTTAAATCTTAAGAAATTTGGGTATCTTTGTACTTATCCCCATATATTCTCCCATTTAAAAAAAAATCTTGATTGTGTTTACTGCTTTTTTAAAAATTAAGTTGAATTATACAAGCAACAATGGATTTTATAGATTTACTGTTTTACGTGAGTTTCCATCTAAAAAGGGAATACCAACATGGGATTTTAAAAATATGTGTTTGTATTGTCAAATTTGCAGTTTTTCTAGGTACTGTACTAAAAATGTACAAAATTGAAGGAGTAGTGGAATTATACAACTTTTAAAAACTGGTATGATGGCATGGGAAAGAAAATGTTACACAATGTAATATACTTGCTTATCGATTCCTTCCTCTAATATTTATGATCTTTAGAAAATGTTACTGTTGGTTGTACTTGGCATTGTGTAGAACATACAATATTAAAAATAATAAAATTACAGAGCTGGAGAGAAATTTAGATAATTCAGTTCTCTCATTTTAGGATAATGGACATCAGAAAGTCCCTACAGCTGAGGAGTCTGAGCAAAAGAATGTCCACTCCTTTGGTTAGTGGTACATAAATCACTGTGTCCTTCGACACTCAAACTATTATAGGAAAGGAAACTGACAACTTGAATCTTCATGCTCTTTCATTGCAATGGAAAGTGGAAAAAAAATACAGTTTTGTGGAGAGGATTTGTATTGTCTCTTAAATACGTCATTGAATCTTAACATTTGTTTTTAGATGCAATAAAACTTCTCCACAAGATTTCTTAAAAAACTGGAATTAGAACTGCCATATGACCCAGCAATCCCACTCCTGGGCATACACACTGAGGAAACCAGATCTGAAAGAGACACGTGCACCCCAATGTTCATCGCAGCACTGTTTATAATAGCCAGGACATGGAAGCAACCTAGATGCCCATCAGCAGACAAATGGATAAGGAAGCTGTGGTACATATACACCATAGAATATTACTCAGCCATTAAAAAGAATTCATTTGAATCAGTTCTAGTGAGATGGATGAAACTGGAGCCCATCATACAGAGTGAAGTAAGCCAGAAAGATAAAGATCAATACAGTATACTAACGCATATATATGTAATTTAGAAAGATGGTAACAATAACCCTATATGCAAAACAGAAAAAGAGACACAGATGTATAGAACAGAATTTTGGACTCTGGGAGAAGGCAAGGGTGGGATGTTTTGAGAGAACAGCATTGAAACATGTATATTATCTAGGGTGAAACAGATCACCAGCCCAGGCTGGATGCATGAGACAACTGCTTGGGCTTGGTGCACTGGGAAGACCCAGAGGAATCGGGTGGAGAGGGAGGTGGGAGGGGGGATCGGGATGGAGAATACATGTAAATCCATGGCTGATTCATGTCAATGTATGACAAAAACCACTACAATACTGTAAAGTAATTAGCCTCCAACTAATAAAAATAAATGGAAAAAAAAAACAACTTCTCCACAGCTGCTTTGGGAAAACAATAATATGAATCTTCATATTAAAGGTGCCAATAGCATATATATTTGTAGGATATTGGCTTGTAAAATATTAAATGGAAAGCAATTAATAAAGGCTAAAGTGTGCCCATGAAATTGTTACTATTAAACATTTGTGGAGCTTAAAGTGTTTGCAAAATATTTGTCATTTGCATAACCAGTTTCCATATTTTCTAATAATGAAATGTCTTCTTGGAAGTTGATAAAAATTACAAAGCAGTTTTAAGAGCTACATAAGAGCTACACATTTCATATACACTTAACAACATTGTATATTCTAAACTGTCTATACTACTGTTATGGCAAAAGAAGAGAATAAAAAATTATGTTTCCCTCAGTGACAAAGCAAAGTAGGTAAAAAAGTTTATTCAAATAAACTTTTGACTGATAAAATATTGTTTCTAACATGTTCAGTAACTGGTCTCAGACAACATAACACTCTTCATTATTAGAAATTATAAAGCACTGTAGACATTCTTTAATAAATGCAATGTAATATTTAGTGTATCTGATGCATCATATATGGTATAGGCTAGAGTCTGTGTATGAGAAAATAGAAAATATATATTTTGGTTTCTATCCCTGGTTCTTGGCACAGTGCTCCCCAAACCCTTGTGAATTCCTAAGGGACAAGAGCACTAGAAGCATCTTTTAATCTATTGAATCTGTGGGTTCCTAGATGGTCCTGGATGAGGGCTGGTCACCAGAAAGAATCACATCATACTTAGAAGCTTGAAATTTTCAAGCCGGCTCCCAACTTCTCCAGAGAGGAGAGAGGGGATGAAAATGGAGTTAATAATTCATTGTGCCTACTGGAGGAAGCTTCCATAACCCCAGTAGCAGCATTTGGAGAGCTTCCAGATGAGTGAATACCTACGGAAGGGTGAAGCCTTCCCTCGTGGTTCAGACAGTAAAGAATCCACGTGCAAAGCAGGAGATCTGGGATGGATCCCTGGGTCGGGAAGATCCCCTGGAGGAAGGCATGGCAGCCCACTCCAGTATTCTTGCCTGGAGTACCCCCACGGCCGGAGGAGGCTGGCGGCCTACAGAGCACGGGGTCGCCAAGTGTTGGAAGCGCCCTGGCGATTGAACCAAAACAAGAGAAGGAAACCCGGCCGAGAGGCGGGGCCAGAGGCGAGCCCGCCCCCGCCGCCTGTTGAGGGGAGCCGGCGCGCAGGTCGCGGGGATGGTGAGTCAGTCTGAAGGCCCACGTGGCCATGGCCGGGGCTCCGAGACCCTCGGACTCGTCCCGGCCGCGCCCGGCGGGGGCCAGGGGAAGGCTCCCGCGGGCGGCCAACATCCTGGACCATGTCTACGGACTGATCCGGTGCATGCAAAGGGAACAGCCGCCCAGGTGCCTGCCTCAGCGGCCAGGGCCGCCTCTCCCACGTGGTTTTCCGCTGGTGTGCTGGTTCCGAAAAGGCGCCGGACCGGAGGCGAACCAGCCGTCTCAGAGAGGCCAGTCCCCTTCTCGAGTTCGCTGGCAATTCCTTCTCTCCTGGGAACCCTGTCTAGTCGCCGCTGACCCATCCCAGTTTCTTTAGTCAGATATGAAAAAAGATGTCAGTTTGGTTTCCAAAATGAGGAGAAGCAAAGCAAGAGTCTAGTATTTCTATGTTTGCCTCTGGAGAACGCAAGAATTGGTCCCTGGAATTTAAATGATGCTACAAGTATGGTGTGTGGTTGTGGGAACTCTGCTGCTTGAGGAAGACTGGTTTCATAGTTGGGGCCACACAGTGTAGGTGAGAGAGAGGGGTTTGCGTTTGGTTTGGTTTTTCTGACACTAGGTGAAAACCATCTATTGAGGACCTCCCAGAGAAATAAAAATCAGCTGATGTTGAGGTTGCACCTTTCCCCCTCTTTGAAGAGAAAGAGGAAAGTTATTCTTGCTTGATTTTGAACTTGGAGAAAATGTCAGATAAAATGGATGTGTTTAGGCGTCACCTAGAAGAGAAATCTTTAGATTGCCCTTAAGTAATGCTTGGGCAAAAATCTCACTCCTGGGTGTGCAGCTGTGGAGGGCATTGGCTTGCGCCTGGGCAACGAGAGGCCTGGTGTGGTCACCTCTGCAGGGACAGCAGCAGCAATAATATTGTGATGTTTATTGAGCATATGCTATGTGTGATTCTAAGTGACTTGCATATACTATTTAATACCAAGTGCTCTTTTGAGCGCTTTAATGTATTATTATTTAGTTTTGATGAGTATATGAAGTAGCTGCTGTTGTTATAGTCCCATTTTACAGATGAGGAAACGAAAACAAGAGTTTTTCAAGTGGGTAAATGCCCCCGTTCTCCAGCTGCTATGAGTATAGGCTCCTAACAGTTCACAGTTGAACCTCCTTTCAAGAATTGCCCTCACTGATGGAGGCTGCCTTGCCAGGAAAAGCCCCAGTGGTTACACCCCAAGACTTTTGGTGACGGCCTGGAGCTAAGGATTGCTCAGAGGGCGCCTGCCTGCTCCAAGGGGGACGGCTTGGCAGTGCATTCATGGTCTGCAGCTGCCTACGGGATCAGGCTGGGGTGGGCTACAGCTGGGCCCACATCTTTGCTTCTTGCCTTTTGCTGTCCTGGTTGCCCCATTTCCTTATAGTTTTCACCTGAGAACCTCCCATCATTACATACAAGAGTCTTTGTCTCAGGTTGAGATTCACAGAAGCACACCCTGAGAAAACTGCTCTGCTCTGTAGTAGGCACACATTGCGTTCGGTTGCAGACCACAGCAATAAATCAAATATTACAATAAACTGATTCACATGAATTTTTTTTTTGTTTTCCTGTTCATAAGAAGTTATGTTTACACTACACTGCAGTCTGTTAAGTGTGCAGAAGCAGTATGTCCAACATAATGTACATACCTTAATTAAAAAGTACTTTAACGCTAAAAATTGCTGACTGTCATCTGAGCCTTCAGCAAGTCATAATCTTTTTGCTGATTGACTTACTCAATGCAGGGTTGCTACAGCCTTCAATTTGTTTGGGAAAAAAAAAAAAGCAAACCAACAGTATCTGTGATGTACAATAAAATGGCCTGTACTGGGTTGTGAAATATTCAGGGTTTTATTCTTAATTTCCTAGCAGGAATTCTATAGAAATACAATCCATCAGTTTTAAGCATGTATCTATCAGATGACTTTCTCTTCTGGTTAATATATAAAGAGATATAGAAAGCAAGTTATCCTGCTAAAGTGTTACTTTATTTGCATAAAAGGAAATAATAATATAGCTTCTCTTAGGTGCTGTTTGGCCAGGAAAACACTATTCCTACCAGGGATGGAGGTGGCCAGAGTAGGTGATAGATGAGTATTCATTGATTTCTTGTCGACAAACCTGATTATGAGAAGAAAATATGTTAATACTGTTTTTAACAGCTTCATGGGGGTATAATTGACATAGTGAAAGAGTATATTTTGATAAGTTGTTTTATGCATATGCCCACAAACCCTCACCACAATCAAAATAATGAAAATGCACATCACTCTTCAAAGTTTCTTCAGCCTCTTTCTGGTTCCAGGCAACCACTGCTTTTCTTTTAGTAGTAACATAAGGTTGAAGAAAACCTCAGAGGTCATGAGCTTCAGTTGCTCAGTAGTTGGGCATGCCTGAAACAGGCATGCCGGGATTTCCACCCGGTAATAGAAGAGGGAAGTTGACATATTTAGGGCCAACCAGCCTGCCATCTGCACGTAATAAAGAAGATGGATACAAAGCTGGACACTGATGACAACTTTGGCATCAAGGCAAAGATTCCATGTGTGTGGCAAATTTTGATGAGTTTCAGGCAAACTTTGGGATAGCCTGGGGTTTTGTTGCAGTTAAAGGAGGCCACTCCCTCCTGTGAGGGAGCGATGCCATCCTTGAAATGGACAGCCTTGTATGTGAATAAAAACATAGGAATAAACCTTTCCACCCAAACTCAGAACGCCCAGTCTGGTACTGGAAAAGGAATCTCCTGGGGGGAGGGGCAACTGATTTCTGCCCTTCAAGTTCATGCCCTCTTGGTTCTCTTACTGGCTGCTGCTGGATGCGGGAGACAGACTTTCCCATTTTAACCCTTTGGCTCAAGTTTGCTGCCTCGTGGTCCAGCCCAGACATGTTTAGAATGTTCTGAGGCACTGCTTGCTGAAAGCTCTAGCAAAAGCAGCAGAGATAACAGTGAGAGCAGCAGTTCTAGATAATCTGGCTTTTAAAACCTAGTTTTCTATCTTTGCTTTATGAGCCTTTCTCCCATGCCTGGAAATCCCCTTTTTTGATTCCTGAAAGTTCAAGCCAAACCAAGCTCACTGCTAACTCCTTCCACCTCTCACTTCTTTGCTCCTTTTCTAGAAGATTCTTACAGCACAGCAACTGATGGTTAGCTTCATAATCTAGCCCTTGATCTTAGCAATCTAAATCTCCATGGTCTAGATCATTGCCGTCCAATAGAAATATAATGCAAGCCACAGATATGAGTCACACATTTAATTTTAAATTGTCAGTGGCCTCATTTTAAAAAAGGAGAGAGGGAAACAAGTGAAATTATTTTGTAGTAATATGTTTTCAACTCAGTGTCTCCAAAATCTCATTTCAATAGGTAATCTATATAAAAATTACAGTGACATATTTTACATTGTTTTATACTAAATCTTTGAAATCCAGTGAGTACTTATAGCTCATCTCCATTTGTATAAACTGTATTTACATACTGAACATTGCAAGTCTAGCTATAGCATCATGGCCTGGATCCACAATTAGCTAAATGTTCTGTAGAAAAGAGGCTTAGAATATGAGTTTTCTTTTGGACACATTGAGTTTGGGGTGTAAGCTTTTGGAAATGCAATTCTAGAATATCAAGGCAGCACCTTTCAACTTCATTTGTCAGAGCAACATGTACCACCTCCATAGTAAGTTCCCAATTCTATCCTGTCTTTTAACCCCACTCCTTAGAATTTTCTCCTCATCTTAACTTGCACGAATGTATGTTCTACTCCAGTTAGTTCATCTCTACATTATTCTCCATCAAGTAAGTACTTATTATATACCCTTTTCTATTTACTTACACCCATGGATAGAGGAACCTGGCAGGCTACAGTCCACGAGGTCGCAAAGAGTCAGACAAAACTTAGCGACTTATCAACAATAAACTTATTTTGTCTCTCCTTCAGGTACCTTGAAAAGAGCTGAGCAGAAGAATGGGCACTATTTTATTTGAACATAAAATACCATTCAGACAATGAACTGTTGTTATTCAGCATGAGCAATTATTCTAAACATAACATGGTTAGTATTTCTTAACTTCATGCTAATTAATAGCTATCTAGTTTTAAGAATGGGCTGCCCTGGTGGCTTATTGGTAAAGAATCCATCTGCCAGTGTAGGAGATGTGGATTCAGTCCCTGTTTCAGGGAGATTCCCTGGAGAAGGAAATGGCAACCCACTCCAGTATTCTTGCCTGGGAAATCCCATGGACAGAGGGGCCTGGTGTGTTACAGTCCAGGGTCACAAAGAGTCAGACACGACTTAGTGACTAAACAAAAGTTTTAAGAATAGCAAAACCTGTAATATCTCAAAAATTTTTTCTAATTGTAAAAGTGATGATTGATAATGACATTCTAGTTAAAGAAAACTTTTTAAAGGTGATAATGAGCAATATCTCAAAGATATAAAAGAAAAGGACACTTTTATCTGTTGATGGTGGTAATGTAAATTTCTATAGGGATTTTGGAGGACAGTTTGGCAATATGCTTTACAATTCAAAATATGCATACCTTTGTCTCTGCCATTCCAATTTTCAAAATTTATGCCACAGGAATAATTGGATAAGTGCACAGATTTATTTGTGTGTGCAGTAATGTTGATGCTATTATTGTCTGTATTTTTTTAAAAAGGAAACAATTTCCTTTTCAACAACTATTTATTGGACATTGTGGAAGGTGTGCGTGCTCGGTCACTTCAGTTGTGTCTGACTCTGCAACCCCATGGACTGTAACCCACCAGGCTCCTCTGTCCATGGGATTCTCCAGGCAAGCATACTGGAGTGGGTTGCCATTCCCTTCTCCAGGGGATCGTCTTAGAAGATAGCCTTCAGTCAGGAACATTATTTTGAAACTGAATTCTGTAGATGAAAAGGAAACAACTACTCGTGTATAGTTTCACAGGCTGGCGCATGTGACCGCAATTCACTGAGTTGATATGAGAGTAAGCTACACTCATTGGGTCCCTCGTACTCAGAACAGGAAATATCACTGCATCATGCAAACAACTCCCAATTTGTTTTAATGGTCCTGTTGTCTTAGCTGTAATCAAATTTGTCTATCAATAAATATAACATGACCAGTGAATCCACACTGAGTGCTTCAGTTGTTTTAAGTAAATCTGTTTCTTTATTTCAATAAAATGTCTGTGCAAAGTTAGAAGTCAGTATTACATAAATGTAACACTCTGTTACATTATATACAGGCTATAAATCCTTTCCAAATTTTTAGAAGAACTTGTGTCCATGGTGACAGATCAATGTAAATACACTTTGTTTTACAGAGCAAAGATTTGGAAAAGCTGAAAACGTTGTTCATTCAATCTAAGCAGAGAAGCCCAGAAAATCTCAGAGAGGTAAAGAGATAAAAAAAGGTTTTTTCTGATATATGATTATGCCAATGTTTTTAATAACACTTTTCTTCTATCATTTTAAGCAAATATAAGTTAACACTATAAAAGAACCAGGCCAAATTATTTGTCTTATTTTTCTACTTTCTTAATTCTTGCCTTAATTTTAGAGTTTTAGAAAACAAAATGGGATTAAATAAAGTTGGCTGTAATATTCATATTTTCTTTTGGTCTAGTGAAACAGTCTTTAATTTATTTCATATATTAATTAAAGAAATATTAATCATTGAGTTACTATTATGTGTTATATTTGAGGTATGTGTTTGAGATTCTTGATTTTAAATATAAATAAATTTATTTAAACATATTAAAATGCTTTCTGTAATTTTAATTTACTAATATTTGAACAAACGTCAAAGCAAGCCATTATGTAGACATGAATTTTTGTCCATAAGAATTTAGGTGGACCTTCTCTACTTCTGTTAAGAGTTTAATATACTTTTTGTAGTATAGGTAAACTGGATTTACATTTGTTGTTTTTAAGCCTCTAAAGAACATTTTATAAACCTGCTATAAAGTAAAAAGAAGTATTGATTTTTAGGCATTTTAAGATATAAAGCAGTTCAGAGTATCCTAAAAAATAAAGTGTTGTATTACAAATACTCATTATCTTTGGCATCAGACATTTCTGACAGTGTTTTATGTGCTTATGCCATTACCTTGAATCCACCTATACCATTTTAGTCTGGGAGGATTCAACACTACTATGTATCATAGCCATGTAAGTTCCTATAACTACAAGCTGGAATTCTTGTCTGGTTACAGACAGTCCTTAACTTACAGTGAATTTACAACTTGGAAGAAGTAGTATAAATAAATATGATTTAAGTTAAATTTATCTTTCTCATAGAATCTAAATTTAAATACAGAATTGTGTTCCTGAAGGTGTAAAAGTAGATATTTACTCACTCTTCATGACTCATGTGAGATTTTAGTTTGGAAAACTTGGACAGTCAAACTGTGTGGGTGAAAAGCAATAACTGGATACTGATGACTTGTTTTTATTTTGGGTATCAGTTACCTGAGATTTAGACCCATTTATTTGAATTACATTATTGCTGAGTATACCCCCTGTGTTTTGCTGAAGCTAAAATTTTTTTAAAAAACTTTTTATGTTGATAATTTTGGGCTTACAGAAGAGTTGCAGAGATGGTACAGATGGTTCCAATAATACTCTCTATGCAGTCTCCCCATATGTTAACATCTCATATAGCCATGGAACAGTGACCAAAACTAAGAATTAAGATTAGTTTAACAAATACTGTAAACTAAACTACAGACTGTTTGGATTTCCCCAGTATTTCCACTGTCCTTTTTCTGTTCCTGGATTCAAGTCAGGAGCCAGTGGTGCTTTTAGTTTTCGTGTCTCCTCCTTGTTGCAGTTGCTGAGTCATGTCCAACTCTTAGCAGCCCCATGGGCTGCAGCACGCCAGGCTTCCCTGTCCTTCACCATCTCCCGGAGTTTGCTCAGACTTATGTCCATTGAGTCCGTGATGCCATCCAAACATCTCATCCTCTGTTACCCCCTTCTCCACCTGCCTTCAATCTTTCCCAGCATCAGGGTCTTTTCCAGTGAGTCAGCTCTTTGCCTCAGGTGGCCAAAGTATTGGAGCTTCAGCTTCAGCATCAGTCCTTTCAATGAATATGCAGGACTGATTTCCTTTAGAATTGACTGGTTTGATCTCCTTGCTACCCAAAGGACTCTCAAGAGTATTCTTCAGCACTGTAATTCAAAAGCATCAATTCTTTAGCACTCAGCCTTCTTTATAGTCTAACTCTTATATCTATCTGTACATGACTACTGGAAAAACCATAGCTTTGACTATATAGACCTTTGTTGGCAAAGTGATTCTCTGCTTTTTAATACACAGTCTAGATTTGTCATAGCTTTCCTTCCAAGGAGTAAGCATCTTTTAATATCATGACTGCAGTCACCATCTGCAGTGATTTTGGAGCCCAAGAAAATAATGTCTGTCATTGTTTCTACTTTTTTCCCATCTATTTGCCATGAAGTGTTGGGATCGGATACCGTGATCTTAGTTTTTTGAATGTTGAGTTTTAAGCCAGCTTTTTCATTCTCCTCTTTCACCTTCATCAACAGCCTCTTTAGTTCCTCTTTGCTTTCTGCCTTTAGGGTAGTGTCATCTGCATATCTGAGGTTATTGATATTTCTCCTGGCAATCTTGATTCCATCTTATGAGCCTGGCATTTTGCATGACGTACTCTGTATATGTTAAATAAACAGGATGACAATATACAGCTTTGACGTACTCCTTTCCCAATTTTGATCCATCAAAGGAAAGAATGAACAAACTAAAAGGTAACTGGTAGAATGAGAGATAATTTTTGTAAACCATTTATGTGATAAGAGCTTATTACCCAAAATGTGTAAGAAGCTGTTGCAATTCATAGCAAAAAAGCAAATAACCAGATTAAAAAATGGGCAAAAGAATTAAATAGATATTTTTTCCAAAGAAGATGTACAAGTGGCCAATAGCTATATGAAAAGATGCTTAAGGTCAGTAATTGTCAGGAAAATGCAAACTAAGCCACAATATCACCTCATACCTGTTAGGATGGCTGTTATCAAAAAATCAAAAGATAGTAAGTATTGGCAAAGATATGGGAAAACTGGAATCCTTGTAAATAATTGTTGAGAATGAAAAATGGTGTAATCACTATGGAAGACAGTATGGAGGTTTTGCAAAAAATTATAAATAGAACTACCATATGATCCAACAGTCCCACTTCTGGTATTTTTGCAGAATTGAAATCAGAATCTTGAAAAGATACTAGCAACTCTATGTTCATTGCAGCATTATTTATTTACAATAGCCAAGTCGTGGAAATATCTAAATGTCCATCAACATATGAATGGATAAAGAAGTAGTATATCTTTACAACGGAATGTTATTTCGCCTTCAAAAGGAATGACAGTTCTCATACACATAAGACGATGGACGAACCTTGAGGACATTATGCTAAGTGAAATAAACCAGTCACAGAACAACAAATACTACATGATTCCACTACTATGGGGTATCTAACATAGTAAAACTCACAGAAGCAGAGAGTAGTGGGACTTCCCTGGCTGTCCAGTGGTCAAGACTCAGAGCTTCCAATGCAAGGGTTTGATTCCTGGTCGGGGAACCAAGATCCCTAATGCCGCATGGCACTGGCCAAAAAAACAAACAAACAACAACAAAAAAAACCCCCAAAAAACCCACAACACCACACCAAAACAAGCAAACAAAAACCAGAGAGAGGGCCCAAGGTGCCCTCCCGCCCCGGGGAGGCTCGCCCGGCTGCTGACTCGGAGTTGGAGCCGGCTGGCTCCCCCCCGCACTTTGCGACCGCCACGGTGAACACAGCGTCAGGAGTGCAAGTTGCAGATGAAGTATGCCTCATTTTTTATGACAGTAAAGTTCGGAAGTGCTCGCCGCCAGAAGAAATCAAGAAAGAAGGCCGTCCTCTTCTGTCTCAGTGCAGACAAAAAGTGCATCATCGTGTAGGGAGGCAAGGAGATCTCGGTGGGAGATGTTGGTGTCACCATGACCGATCCTTTCAAGCATTTTGTGGGGATGCATCCTGAAAAAGATTGGTGCCATGCTCTGTATGATGCAAGCTTTGAAACAAAGGAATCCAGAAAAGAGGAGTTTATGTTTTTCCTGTGGGCACCAGAATTATCTCCTCTGAAGAGTGAAATGATCTATGCGAGCTCTAAGGATGCCATCAAAAAGAAGTTCCAAGGCATAAAACATGAATGCAAACTAGTACAGCCACTATGGAAAACAGTGTGGAGATTCCTTAAAAAACTGGAAATAGAACTGCCATATGACCCAGCAATCCCACTTTTGGGCATACACACTGAGGAAACCAGATCTGAAAGAGACACGTGCACCCCAATGTTCATTGCAGCACTGTTTATAATAGCCAGGACATGGAAGCAACCTAGATGCCCATCAGCAGATGAATGGATAAGGAAGCTGTGGTACATATACACCATGGAATATTACTCAGCTGTCAAAAAGAATTCATTTGAATCAGTCCTAATGAGATGGATGAAACTGGAGCCCATTATACAGAGTGAAGTAAGCCAGAAAGATAAAGAACATTACAGCATACTAACACATATATATGGAATTTAGGAAGATGGTAATGATAACCCTATATGCAAAACAGAAAAAGAGACACAGAAATACAGAACAGACTTTTGAACTCTGTGGGAGAATGTGAGGGTGGGATGTTTCAAAAGAACAGCATGTATACTATCTATGGTGAAACAGATCACCAGCCCAGGTGGGATGCATGAGACAAGTGCTCGGGCCTGGTGCACTGGGAAGACCCAGAGGAGTCGGGTGAAGAGGGAGGTGGGAGGGGGGATCGGGATGGGGAATAAGTGTAAATCTATGGCTGATTCATATCAATGTATGACAAAACCCACTGAAATGTTGTGAAGTAATTAGCCTCCAACTAATAAAAAAATTAAAAAAAAAAAAACAAAAAAAAAACATGAATGCCAAGCAAACAGGCCAGAAGACCTCAATTGGGCTTGTACTGCTGAAAAGCTAGGTGGATCCCTAATTGTAGCTTTTGAAGGATGTCTTGGGTAGACCATCATCTGGTGCCACAAATCAAAAGCTTCCACATGTAGTGTTATCCTCTTGCTATATATAAGTAAAGCAGATGTGTTTAGGCTAGGGACTCGCTGAAGGGTACCTGTCTTGTCATTTGTGGGGGTAAACTATCCTATGAACATGTGCAAATGGTCCTAAATAAATCTAAACTCTAAAATTTTACTGGTGTGAAATTAAATTCTTACTAGCTAAATGCCTGTTTGGATGCATTGGCTTGCTATAAAGATTTTTGTTAAAGCTCAGGATTTTTAATAGTGCAGCTCACAAACCAGCAGAAGGCCACGTGAAGAGAATCACTGCATCTTTGTTAACCTCAGCAGTTACTTTGTATCTTTTTTGCTTAGAGAATTGGTCATAATCTGGTTGTAATTTTGGCCCAAATTTATTTCATTGAGTTAAACTGCATAATGGAAAATAATTCTCCTCACAACGTATTAGAGCACTAAAATGCTAACTTGGTAATTCACTGGACATGTGCCGGAGACTGCCTTGAAATGGTGTAGGCTTAAAACCAGCACTGATCTTGCAGACTGCTCCCATACCTGGGGCCACTCACTCCCAGGTCTGGTCAGGAGGCTGTTCCGAGAGTGACCTTGCACCTTGGAAATCAGGAGAATGTGTACCGTCTTGTAACAGTGAATCGTAAAGCAGATCTGGGCTCCAGCGTAACCCACTTTGTTAATGAAAACAGTGAGGGTGGTGTATTGACAGACTGCGACTCCATGCTGTCCTTAATTAATTGTGTCTCCTTCAGAACTTTGTTGCTTCTCGTACTATAAAATATGGAAGAACATTACGTTTACTCTAGGGCCTGGGAGAACTTCTTACTCTCCTAGAGTAGCTTGCAACTGTACATACAGTGGGGAGCAGGTATGATTGATGACTCTCACGGGAAGCCACGCTGTGGACACCTGGAAGTAACTGTCCTTCACATCATAGGCATAACACCTAACAACCTAGAGATGCACAAACAGTGAAATTTAGAAGTAGCAGTACTGTCTTTATGTAATAAAGGAAGCATTTTAACTTCAAAAAAACCAAAAAAAGAGTAGAACAGTGCTTTCCAGGGACTGCGGTGAGGAGATAATGAAGAGTTATTACTTAGTAGTTAGAGTAGTTACAGAGTTTGTATGTGGGATGATGAAAAGATTCAGAAACAGTGGTGATGGTTGCCACCAACTGTACACTTAAAAATGGTTAAAATGACATTAGAAGTTTAGAAGATATGGTCATGATATGTGGAAGTTGATACTTAGGTTTTAAACACCCTATAATTTCAAAATTTTTTTTTCCATTTATTTTTATTAGTTGGAGGCTAATTACTTTACAATATTGTAGTGGCTTTTGCCATACATTGACATGAATCAGCCATGGAGTTACATGTGTTCCCCATCCTGAACCCCCCTCCCACCTCCCTCCCCATCCCATCCCTCTGGGTCTTCCCAGTGCACCAGCCCCGAGCACTTGTCTCATGCATCCAACCTGGACTGGCGATCTGTTTCACACTTGATAATATACATATTTCGATGCTGTTCTCTCAGATCACCCACCCTCGCCTTCTCCCATAGAGTTGAAAAGTCTGTTCTATACATCTGTGTCTCTTTTTCTGTTTTGCATATAGGGTTATTGTTACCATCTTTCTAAATGCCATATATATGCGTTAGTTTACTGTATTGGTGTTTATCTTTCTGGCTTACTTCACTCTGTATAATGGGCTCCAGTTCCATCCATCTCGTTAGATCTGATTCAAATGTATTCTTTTTAATGGCTGAGTAATATTCCATTGTGTGTATGTACCACAGCTTCCTTATCCATTCATCTGCTGATGGGCATCTAGGTTGCTTCCATGTCCTGGCTATTATAAACAGTGCTGCGATGAACACTGGGGTACATGTGTCTCTTTCAGATCTGGTTTCCTTGGTGAGTATGCCCAGGAGTGGGATTGCTGGGTCATATGGCAGTTCTATTTCCAGATTTTTTTTTTTTTTTTTTTTTTTTGGTATGTCAGTTTGTTTATTTATGTCCTAATTTCTCAGCAGTGTTTTGTAGCTTTCAGTGTACAAGTCTTTTGCCTTCTTGGTAAAGTTTATTTCTAAGTATTTTGTTCTTTTTTGATCCTGTTGTGAACAGAATTACTTTTTTTAAATTTATTTATTTTTTAGTTCTACCAGTTTCTTGCTACCAATCCATCTCCCTCCACCCTCGTGCACACACGATCAGTCATGTAATCCCATGGACTTCAGCCCGCCAGACTCCTCTGTCCATGGATTTTTCCAGGCAAGAATACTGGAGTGGGTTGCCATTTCCTTCTCCATATTTCCAGATTTTTAAGGAATCTCCACACTGTTCTCCATAGTGGCTGTACTAGTCAAAATTTTTAATCAAGTAGACTTTACAGAAAACTTACATAGCAGGTCAGAAAATGAGGTCTTTTAGTTAGTCAAGGGATTTTATAAATAGTTAAGTGGTACATCATAAACAGCGAATTTCAAACAAATATTAACACAAAACTGTACTCATCTAGGAATTAAATGGAATTTTAATTATTTAGTAATGGAAAGGGAAATTCAAGGATCATTCTTATAAATATCCTTCAACAGGTGACTGGATAAACAAACTGATATACCCATATAATGAAATATAACTGAATAATAAAGAGGGCAAACAGTTGATTCATCCAAGACGGGTGTACGTATGTAGTCGATTGCTCAGTTGTGTCCAACTCTTTGGGACTCCATGGACTGTAGCCTGCCAGGTGCCTCTTGTCCATGGGATTTCCCAGGCAAGAATACTAGAGTGGGTTGCCATTTCCTCTCGAGGGATTGAACCAGCATCTCTTGAGTCTCCCACATTGGCAGGCAAATTCTTTACCACTAGTGCCCCCTGGGGCGCCTACAAGACAGGGATGATCTTAAGTGAATTTTGCTAAGCCAGGCACAAAAAGTACTGCATTGTGTGATTCTATTTATATATCATGGACAGCAAAATTATAAAGAAAACAATTAGTGTTTGCCAGGAATTAGGATTCAAGGAAGGGGTTACCCAAGAGTGGGATTGTTGGGTTGTATGATAATTCTGTAGCTTTTTTGAGTAATTGCCATACTGTTTTCCTTAGCGGCTGCACCATTTGCATTCCCACCAGCAATGCCCAAGTTTGTTTCTTCACATCCTCATCAATACTTACTATTTTTCTACTACTACTAGTATCCTGGTATGGCTCAGTCGGTAAAGAATCCACCTGCAATGCAGAAGACGCAGGTTTGATCCCTGGGTGGGGAAGGTCCCCTGGAGAAGGAAATGGTAACCCACTCCAGTACTCTTGCCTGGAAAATCCTGTGGACAGAGGAGCCTGGTGGTTTACTGTCGTGGGGTCGCACAGAGTCGGACTTGACCTAGTGACTAAATCACCCACCACAATTACTATTACTGCGGTGTTAGTAGGAGTGAGCGGTATCTCATTCTGTATTTGGTTTGCATTTCCCAAGTGACTAAGGATGTTAAGCATCTTTTCATGTACCTTTTTATGACTGTTTGTATACTTTCTTTGGAGAAATGTCTATTCAAGTCCACCACATACTTTTAATTGGCCAATTTGTATTTTGTTACCAAATTGTGAGTTCTTTATGTATTCTGGATATTAAACCTCTGTCAAATATATGGCTTGCAAGTATTTTCTTCCATTCTACAGGTTGTCTTTTCACTTTCTTTGATAATGTCCTTTGATGCAAAAAGTTTTAAGTTTCGATAGAGTCCAATTAATTTTTTTCTGTTGCTGTTGTGTGTTATATCTAAGAATTTATTACCAAATCCAAGGTCATGAAGATCTACCTCTATATTTTCTGGTTTAATATTTCTGAGTCTTATATCATTGATCCACTCTTTGAGTTAATTTTTATATATGGTATGAGGTAGGGGTTGTGAACATGTCTTTGTTTTTACACCTTTTAGAAATGCAAACAGTTTAAAGATTTAGTAGCCACTTTACAGTTCTTTCTCAGTGATAGCAGGCAGATGCAATATTAATGCATATTAAAACCTAATACTTTGAAAAAGGAAAAAAAAAGGCATGCTTGAACTTTTCACCCCAGATGTCTTCCAGTAAAGGATTCCTGGACACCATCAGGTTTTATTTTTCTGGTGCTTGCTTTTTCTTAACTGTTTTGCTGGACAAGCTAGGTTCTGAAATATTCCTTACCAACTTCTTCACAGAGTTTGAGGCCCTAACATCCTGGCACTTCGTGAGTATAGGGGAAGACCTTCTCCTCACTGTATCAATGTCTCCTTCCCTTCCATAGAAGTTTTGCTCTGTTAGCATCATAGGAAATTCTCATGAATCTAGATATGGAAGATTTTAATGATCACTATCTACAGCCTAAAAAATGATTAGACTTTAGAGAACACATCAAGTCTATTCTTGTTTTGGTTATCAGAAACTTTGAAGAGATCTGAGCTAATTGCAGAGGATCATAATCTTTTTCCTCATCCCCTTTCTAGGCTATTTATTTTCTTTCTTCTTCTTCTTTTTTTTTTTAAAGCTTCAACTATGTCTAAAGAGGAATAGGTCATTTCACAGTTTGCCAAATGAAATACAGCTCCAACTTTGCCAGACCGCAATCTATCAAGAGTAAGTGACACAAAAATATTCCATTTGGGTCTTGGCAATCCCCTAAGAAAGGAAGGGACAGATGGTGAATAGAGTGTAACAAAACTTTAAAGACAAAAGACATATTACAAATTGAAGAGTGACTAAAAGAAATATGTAATAATTTGGGGTTTGTGCCTTATTTTTTTTGGGGGGGGTTGTGCTTTAAATTCTGTCATGTAATGATGAATTTTCCAACCAACCTGAAGGAAATTAGAATTGAAAATAGGATGAAGATCAAAACTTATAAGCAAATACCAAAGCAATTTAAAAATGACTAGACTGTTGTAACAGTCTCCTTATTTGTCAAGAAAGAGGAAAAACATGCAAAATGTATTAGGTAAGGTACCCTGAATTTTGTGATAAAGGTTGAAGTTGACATTTGCAATCTGGAGTTGCCCAAAATCTTTTGAAACAAACTCTACATTTTAATATTTCCCCATAATGTTAACCTCACCATTTCAATGTAGAATATTAACCAAAACAAAAAAATGAAACAAAAACTTACCTTTTCCAGTCCTTCCTCACTTTCTTTTAGAGTATCAATACATGATTTAGATTCTGACAGATGTAGATTTATGATATTTGGTTTGCAATTAATGGACTTCCCTGGTAGCTCAGAAAGTAAAGAATCCACCTGCAATGTAGGAGACCCGGGTTCAATCCCTGAATTGGGAATATCCCCTGGAGAAGAGAATGGGTACCAACTCCAGTATTCTTGCCTGGAGAATTCCACAGACAGAGGAGCCTGGTGGACTACAGTCCATGGGGTCGCAAAGAGTCAACACAATTGAGTGACTAACACTTTCACTTTTTGTGTGTGTGTGTGCAATTAATGTATGTGGAGGAAGGATTAGACACGGGACATCCATTTTGCTGATGCAGAAACTGGCAAAAAACATGTGATTCTTTGTTCAGGTGTAGTGGCTGGCCCCAGTTTCCTGACTATGGTAGAGATAAAATGGTTCTGGGATCTGCCCAGCATTTTCACCAAAGTTATTCTTGTAAGTTTTGCCTACAGGCTATTTCACTAACCTTTCTAAAGATTCTGTAATCCAGAGATCCCCAACCTCTGGGCCACAGACCAGTACCTCCTGTCAGATCAGTGCTGGTATTAGATGACAAAAAAGTGCACAATAAATGTAATGCATTTGAATCATCCCCAAACCAGCCCCGCCCCCCACCACGGCATCTACTCCGTGGAAAAATTGTCCTGCATGAAATCTGTCTCCAGTGTCAAAAAGCTTGGTGACTGCAAAAAGGCTGCTATAAGCTATCTAGTACCCATAGTAAATCCTTTCTTTCTTTAAACCAGGGTAGATTCTTTTGTCTGTAACCCAGAACCCTGCTTAATATAAGATACATTGTGTATGTGAGTCTTCCTTGGAAAATGTTAAAAACAGTGTATTAACATGAAGCCCCATTTTAAAAATCATGGATATTAAGAAATTTTAATGGTGGATTACTTTTAAAAAGTACCAGGTCATTCAGTGAAGATTGATATTAATATGTATTCAAATTTCCCTTCCTTTTAAATGGAGAATAAAACCAAAGGAATCAGTGTATCTATAAATAATTAATAATATTCATAGGCTCTCTTAGAGTTTAATATACAGTATACATATATAGCCATATGTATATTAATGAGGACATTTTATGTAGTATTTGACTGTGATATTAAATCTTTATACTCCTAATAAAAGTACTCTGATTTCTGTTTATCCACTGGGAGTAGTTGTAGCTATATTCTAAATAAGAAAAAGTTATTGAGAAAGATGACGACTGGAATCAAACTGTAATTCACAAATGTGTCAAACGCCTCAGAAGTATAAAATTAAATGTTTAGGCATGGGAAACCTGTTTAGTATTGGCTTTCCTTCTCATCACTCATGCAGGCTATTGAAGAGTCATTCTGGAGTTACAATATAATACCAAAGCGGAGTATAGGCCTATGTGAATATTTTATGGTTTATTGTATGTGTGGCAGGCTTAAATTTTAATGCTGTGAAAGAAATGGGTAGCTCTGGAATCCTTGTGTCAACAAGATAGAGAGGAAACTGGTGATCCAATTAGTATAATGGGCGTCTGGCAGCTAAATGATGTACTTCAAAACCTGGCTGGGTATGACTGGCTCTCATCCACACTTCTACAATATAGAGGGAAGAAAAGAGACTGGAATCCTCCTACTGTTTCTGTGAGGCCTTAACTCTGATTGAGTCTCGAATTCCAGACCTTTTCCATTAAAATGCTTGTCCTAAATTTATAAGTTCTCAGGTCTACCCACCTTCTCCTTCCTTTTCCATCACATCCTTACTGTTGGCCTCATTCTCATAATTTCTTGGTGGTCCTATGGATTGTTCTCCTGCTGTTAGTTCATGGAAACTAATCATTATCTTGAGGATATTTCTGTGATGTGGCAGTTACTTCAGGAATTTTTGATATTTTTTTCAAGTCTAAAGAGCTGTAGTTATGGTTTTTGAAAATCACCGTTAACATAAACAATACAAAGTCAGGAGTCTTCACATTGTAATCTTATGATCCTCTTCTCAAAGGCAGTAAAAATAGCATTGTAAAATTTCTCCTTGCCTTTTTCCCTTTTAGAACTAGAATCATAATTCTTTAAGTAGCCATCTAGCTTTATTTTAAAATTCCATTCATTTGTAGTATTATGCACTGTATGTTGAGATACAGCCTGCTTGAGCCTCTTATGTTCCTATACATCTTGCTGTATACCTCCCAAGACTTTGACTGTTTTTTTTTTTTAAACCTGGGCCATTTCTTGGAGTGTTTATGCACTTGGTAATCCTGAGAAAGTAACGCATTGCAGTTCACAGCACCGGGTCACCATTCAGACAAACCACCTTGCTTACTTCCTGTTCTGCAGCAGTGGATTTCCTATGCATAGAATCCTCTGGGACTCACAATACTGTGTGTGCAGGCTCCTGGGCCCTCCACATTGCCTTGAGGGATCTGAGGACTGGTGCAACAATACTGATACTCTTGTTTCTCCTGCGGCTGCAACTGGTAAAGTCCTTTGTCTCTGACTCAAGAGTCCTTGGAGTCAGCATCCATGGAGCTGCAACTGGCTTACTTATCAACGTGTATGGTTTTTTGTTGGAAGTTATCCTTCTTCTGCGATGTCAAATTTATTGAAGTAGGGCCAAAATCCTAATACTTTATTTACAAAATATCTTCCTTTTGAATAGTTTAAGTCACTGTTATATATTCCATGTTTTCCCCCTAAAACATTATTATGAGGAATGCTGGTATATTCCCATTTTGTAAGTGAGGAATTGGAGCTTAAGTGATTTTTTTCAAGATTTTTTAATGTATCTAGCTCATCAAGTACTAGAATTCAGGCCTTCTCACTGATAACATAGAGATGGTTGTGTCTTTTATATCTAATACGACTGTCTTCTTTCCCATTCACATTCTTTGATAATTACACCTGCCTGATATGGAATAAAGAAATTATAACTGTTCTTCTAGGAAGAAAGAATTCTGGATAATATAACTGCTAGCTGAAAATCAGAAAATATCCCAATAGTTCATAGAACTTCTTAATATTTTATAGAACATGTTCTGGTCTTCACAAAAATTACTCATATCAGAAAAAAACAAAATAAATGACATTTATTCTTAGCTTCAATTATGGTATTTCTCAAAGTGTGGTCCTCATCAGATAATCTGGACAGTCTTTTAAGAATCGAATCTTGGGCTCTACCCCAGACTTACCAAATCAGAATTTCAAGGGTATCAAGGAATCTTGAGTTTTTTAATCAACTGCCCCATGTCATTTTTACGTTTATTAGCACTTACCATGCATTATTACTAGGGTAGATTCTAGAAACTAATGGTGGACTGCTCTTTCTGGCTTAAAATTTGCAAATAGGGGAAAGAAACATATTTACAAAACTTCTCTTGAATACAGTACTTTTAAAAAGTCTTGATAGAAGGAATGCAAGCCAACACCAAATTTATGTCTCCCAGAAAGCCAAAAATCTGGTTTTATGTCATGAATTCAAGAGTAGTGATTTCAAAAAACACGTGTATTTTGTGAAATAGCAGGACTCATCTAACAAATTATTTTGTAGGGAGACTTTCTGTTCTGTGGTTGTGCGACAAGCACTTTTGCCTGTTTACAAATCCATTCAATGTATATTCATTTAGTGTCGACTTTCTGACCCAAGCACCATTCTAGGCTTGGATGCTATAGCTGTGGACAAGTTGACTAGGGTCCCTGCCTTCAAGGTCTTTATGAGAAGAGGATGATAATTTTATTAAGAAAATAAAAAGTAAAGTTCTTTACAGAAGAAGATGACAGGATTTTGTTAGCCAAAAATGACTTCTAACTCACTATTTTACTGAAGAGATGTTTTTAATATTCTTTCTCCCCAGATTTCAAGCTGAAAGTATGATTCTGAGACAAGGACACGTACCCTTGGAATGCTACTTGGTTCGTGCTGGACATTTAAAGGTCATGTCAAGTAATATAAGCATGAACAAAAATACCAACTCTGAAATTTTAAGTGAGTTTGAAGAAGGTGACTTCATAGGGGTAAACACTGTCTCAATTTGTTAGTCTCTCATCATCAGTTTTTAAAATTAAGATTAAAAAAATTTTATGTATCATTGCACTAAAATAATTAACATAGTATACTATAATATTGTCCTTGAGTCTTAAATATTTTAGTAATTGAAATGCATAGTAGAAACAGTTTTCCTTAGCACTGTAGAGCCAATATATAGCCTATTATATAGTTTGTCAATGTGGAGGACATACGAGATTATCAAATGACTTATATGAGTGACTGACTGGTTAAATGAGCGAGTTACAAATCATGTAGCTCGGGAGTCAGGGTGGCATTAAAAAATAGAGAAATTATGCTAAACCACTTATGGATTCGTGGGGCTCCTTCTGATTCTTTAAAGAAATTTTATCCTTTCAAAAGATTTTATGGGAAAGGGATAAAATTTAGGCTAAGAAAGCAGCTTGTATGTAATGATAAAACTTGCTTCATTTCTATATTTAGTCAAGGGCTGATTGGGTTTAGAGAGCCTTGAAACCAGAAGTCCGTAAGTGGAGAAGTCTTGGGTTCAGTTCAGTTCTCAGTCGTGTCCAACTCTTTGCAACCCCATGGACCGCAGCCTAGATAAATTTCAAAGCCCCAAAATATTTACATTGAGAATGAATACTAAGGAAAATTAAGTGTCTCTAAAAAGTGTTAGATCTTAATGCTCTGTGCTGTTAGGTCAGTAGATTTAATTAGATAACAAACCGTCACAGAAGTGTGGGAGGCAAAATTCCCCCTCTATCCTCTTGCAGTTTTTCAGCTAGGTCTGAAAATTAAACTGACATAAAACAGATTAACAAGAGAAAAGCATATACATTTCTATAAGGTTTACATAACACAGGAGCCCTTATAATGTCATGAAGACCCAAAGAAGTGACAAAATGTAAATGCTTTTATACCAGGTTGAAGAAAGAGAGGCAGGCAATTGTGGGAATGTAACTAAAATATATAGGGAGGCTGAAGGAAGATTGAAAAAGATAAGAAGATAGGAATTATTTTAGCAAGGTCTGTTTGTACAGAATTCTCTTGGCTTTGACACTCCATGGAAGAATGTTCTTTTCTCCTGGTGTAGGGAGGGCATCTTTCAGATAGGAGTGTTTTTTTAAATTAATTAATTAATTTTAGGCTGTGCGGTGTGTGTGTGGCCGCTCTGTAGCTGCAGCACAAAGGCGTCTCATTGCAGTGGCTTCTCTTGTTGCGGAGCTCGGGCACAGTAGTTGTGATACACCAGCTTAGTTGCCCCAAAGCATGTGGGATCTTCTGGGATCAGGGATAAAACCCTTGTGCCCTGCATTGACAGGAGGATTCTTACCACTGGACCACCAGGGAAGTCCCTACATAGGAGTTTTTGATATTCTATATTCAGGAAGAAAAGGGGAGCTTAGAATGCCCTTCTTACCATTGTTTTTAAAGTCTTTAGTTCTAAATAATTCTTATGTCAAAGTGGCATATTTGGGGGTGGAATATTCTGTCACCTATCATAGACCATAAAGCTTTTTCAGGGCTTAAATTAGACAATGCACATAAAACTAATAGATCAGTGCCCAGCTGAATAGCACTCAGTAAATGGTAGTTAACAACTACCATTTTGCTGTTACTAATTATAATAAAAACAAATAATCATGTGCTATTGACAGATACGTGCTCTTCAAATTAACTTTTTTAAAGTGTGCTTATAATGCTGTGTTGTTAATGACAGTGGTTGGCTGGTTCATTGCTAGGTTTATAGTCTGAACCTAAAACGCTTATTCACAGAAATGTGCTATGATGCTGCTGCAGGAGTTGTGTGTGATTCTGTTTGTTGGCAGTTGAAGTGCATTTTGTTACACAAGCCTGTGTCAAGTGGAAAGCAGAGATTTTCATTATTTTGGGAAAGTGATTTACAAGTGTTTAACAGTTCTTACAGCAGGCTCAGGGGTGTATTCTCATTCCCATATTATTTTAAAATTATTTCTTGGAGAAATCTCACGAGATATCCTGTTAGTTTCAGGGTGTTGATGACCCAACAGCAGCTGCTCTAAATTTTGTTGTCTTTTTTATATCATTCAAGACAAATGGCTTTCTGAAGCTGTTTAGGGCATGCATTCCTAATCTGCCTATAAATCTTGATGTGCTAGGTACTGGCACAATTGCCTAGTTGATCCCTTGGGAAGTCTGAAGTGAAAGCGTTGATTAGGTTCTTTTGGGCTGAGAGCCCTATTCAGCTATTTCGCTGGCAGGAAAGTCTTCATTTTTTCATTAGGGAAACTAGTGGCAGGAGAGTCTTACCTCGAGCCGTTTGTTGCTCTTCGCATGGTCACAAGCATTGATTACTGTCTACTCAGAGTGTCTGTTGGTGAGTCATTCTGGAAGCAAAGGACAGCACTTGAATCTGTATTTGTTTCAAATGTTTTAAATGGGTATCTCTGTCAATACTTAGATCAAGCTCATGAGGTTTTCTGTGTGTTTGCTGGGATAAATCATTCTGTGATACACTCCTCGAATTCAGAGTGGACTATTCAATAATCTGATTTGAAAATGTCATAGGAAGTTTTGTGGATGTTTTCATATTGACGAATGTCAATTTAATAGACACATGCCGTGTACTTTGTACTCAACCTGTGCTGTGGGAACTTGATGGACTGCAAGAATTATGGCCATAGTAAGTGCCATGTACTCAAAGGTCCTATGAAAAAAAGCATCAGAAATACAGTGATATGAAGGATGTGGTTTTCTTTGTAAATATTATATCTGTTTTATTATTTATGGACTATAAAAGGAAGGTAAGCTCCATTAACCCAGTGACCTTTATTTTTTCCCAAGCAGGATAATTGCTTTCTAATGGAAACATAGGAACAGTGGGGTATGGTAAATACAGCTCCCTGTGCAAGCAGGGCAGCTCACATTAACCTCTGAAAGTGAGTTATGAGTTTCAGCATAAATTTATAAGCAACTCAAATTCTTTACCAAACAAAACAGAAAAATTCTGCCAGTGTGTTAGCATAGGGAAAATCTAATAATATTCCTGGTGTTAATCTGATATCTTCTTTAAGTGTATTCTGTTCTCTTTAAAGTGATAGTCATCAGTTTGATTCAAGACTGAACTTACAGCCTTACAGTAAGTATCACAGCGTCATATCTCGAGTTGTGATGTGCCCTTACTTGGGAGTGCCATGAACATCTTTTGTGAAAACCACAAAAATTTAGGGCTCCTATTCTGGCCATGCCTCACAGACTTCCTGTATTTCTTTTTTACATCTGATCATGTCTTCTGAATCTTAAGAGACTTAACTTTGGGAACTTCCTGGGATCCAGCCACAAGAAGGATGGAGTCTCCATTCTGCTTTTGGGTCCTTGGTGCTCTGGGGTCACAGAGAGATTCCAGGGGAGGATGTCAAATGGTTCTCAGATGCTAATTCATGCATTATTGATATTCTTTGCTAGTTCTTCACCTGCCAGAGAGCAGATGAGAAAGATATGGACAATGTATGTTTTTCAGAAGGCTGAATTTATTCAAAATTTAGAAAACAAGATACTCTGTATTTTAGACTTCTTTCTGTCTTTCTTTCTCTTTTGTGCTTAAGTATCGTTTATTTCATGAAATAATGTTGACAATCCTAGGTAGTTGTTTTAATGTTCTTACGTGACATACACAAGAAAAACAGAGGTTGCCAGCTATATATCATATTCTTCCATTGCCAAATCCTTTTTTAAAAAAAAAATGAACTGATCTGGGAAATCTCCAAATCCGGAAACTAATGTACTTTGCGAAACTCTTTTGCCTGTATGAGGACTCAGAACCCAGTGTTGGGAAATGTCTCAAAGTTAAGTCTCTTAAGATTCAGAGGACATTTGTGTTAAGTATATTACTTGCAGTAATATTTAATTCATTTAATTCTTACAATAACTCTATTTGCTGCTATCCTTGTTCCCTTTCACAGATTAAGGGAAAAAAGCTAAAAGATCATTAAGAAATTGTTTCAGGGCCTGAGCCTATTGAGCTGTAGGATTCATGCCCAGAGTCCTTAATGACTGTGATGTCTGTTAAGTGACGCTGTGAAAGATACAGACCTCTCATGAAGTTTAAGAGACTGCCCTGCAAGCTTGGAGAGACAGTTGTTAAACCTCCTGATTTCAAAGATAGTTAAAAAAGCCTTGTTATTTGTTTGTGCCAAGATTTACTATATAGTGGTCCGTCTCATAATATGCCAGAATATTTGTACAAACCTAGGCTTGTGGCCTGACTCACCATCTTAATCACAGACTTCTACACTCTGTGCCAACTGTCTGGTTGAATTGTAGGCAGAAATGTTCACTCACTATTGTATATACTTCCAATTTTCCATAATTAGAGGTGGCCCTGGGAACTGAACAGTAAGCAATTGGCACTCCTAGGACACCTGACATTTGGTAGCCAAGCTCCTCTCCTGAGCAGTCAGAGAGACCTGAGGGGTGGAAGCTCATCTCAGGAAGTAAGTGTGTTCCAGAAGTCAGTGACTGCCATGTATTTGGGAAAAGAGATCCACACAGGTGTATCTAGTCCGATGTGGGAGCTCTCCTCTCTCCGGGCAGTGGGGTTGCCTCAGTGGTGTTTGCCTTTGAGGGAAAACCAATGTTGTGCTGGAGACTGGGAGGCAACAGGAAGTTTGAAAGTCCTAAAACTGAATGGGTGGTTGTCAGCAGGATCTGATGTGGTGCCTAAAACTGAATGGGTGGTTGTCAGCAGGATCTGATGTGCCTAAGAAAGTTGCAGTGGACATTTCAATCTCACAATTTTCTTTTACTGGTTTTATTTGTTTGTTCAGAAGTCAATACATCAAAACCATTTCAGGCTTATTGGCTCTAGAGTCCTAGAAAGGAAAGTTCTGTTATTGAGATTGAGAAACAGAATATTCCTCCAGGAATGGCCATGAGGCCTCTTCAGCAGCATGCTTCTGATTATTCAGCCCAGGCCCAGGCTGTGCCAAAGCTTATCTCCAACAACCTTAAGAAACTGAGTGATTTTTCTGAGTATCTTACCCAGTTACTCACAGCACACTTAGAGTTTCTAGGTTCGTCTTTATTTCTAATTCACTGAGAACAATTCATTTAATATGACCAAATTATTCAAGGGGTCTGAAATCGCTTTAGTGTAGTGAATAGAATTTTACAATTAGAGAGAGCAAAGTTCTAATCCTGGCTCTGCCACTCACTTGCTGTGTGATTTTGGGGAAATGATTTAGCCACCCTGAGCCTCAGAGGGCTCATTTTTAAATTGGGGATGATAAGACCTGTCATCCAGAGTGGGTGCAAAGTGAATTACAGAAAGCAACTCAGGGTAGTTACTGAGCCCTTACTATATGACAGGTGCTGCTCCAGGCTTGTGAATACAGTGGTGAACTTGAACTTGCTTTCAAGGAGCTTGTGTTCAAAAGGGAAGGCCCAGCTAACACGTGATTATAATAAAGCAAGGTGCAGGCTAATATTGTGGTGCGAATCACGAGGGGCCTCAGGTACTCGGGGAAAATAAGTAACTCAGTTTAGGTCAGTGGAGCTCTGCCTTGACTGTTGATTAGGATCCCCTGGAGAGTTAAAAAATTACCAAATACCCTGGACACACCATTGACCAGTTAAACCAAAATCTCTAGGCTTTAGCTTGGGGGCCAGTAATTTTTAAATCCTCTGGTGATTCTTATATGGAGCCTGGTTTAGGAAACACTGGTTTAGGCTGTGATCCTGTGAGGGTTATCAGAGGAAGCTGAATTCTTGAGTCTGAAGCCTCAGGATGGTCCCCAGTTGGCCAAATGTAGAGGAGAGAACCAAGAGTGGGATGGGAGGGTTAAGCTGGTGCTGGAACTCAGGGGTCTTAAATTACATTCTAAAGAAATGCCCTCTGTAAAGCAATTAGTGTTGGCTCAGGGCAGATCATCAGTAAATGACAGTGATGGCTATTAAGTTCTTAGAATCATTTACATGTAGGATGGGAGGGACATTCTAACTATGTCTGCTCAAGGGTCTTAATGGAAAATTAATTTTCACATCATTTCAGTATCTCAGCCCCGTGAGTGGGAAGAAGAGGTCGCATTGTCTGGGTTACTGGTTTCATTCCATTCAAATGGAGCTTTCTGAGTCTAGTGAGTGACTAATTCCTCACTTGAGATTTTAATTGTGGTAAGATACACTTAACACAAAACTTACCATTTTAACTATTTCTAAGTGTACAGTTCAGTGGCATTAAGTACAGTCACATTATTGTGTAACTATCACCACAAATCATCTGCAGAAACTTTTCATCATCCCCAAATGAAACTATGTACCCACTAAACAGGAATTCCCCCTTTCTCTTTCCCCAGGCTCCTGGTAACTGCTAGTCTGCTTTCTGTCTCTGTAATTTGAGTATTCTAGGTACTTTATATAAGTAGAATCATTGTTATTAGTTGTTGTTTTGTGTCTGGCTTATTTCACTTAGCACCATGTCCTCTTTAAAAAGATATTTTAATAGGTCTTTTTCTTGGACCTTAAACTCTGACCTTTTAACAGCATAGGAATAGCTTCAACGTTAGGGAGTTCATAATATTTCAACACAGCATAATATGACAAAACAGTGTCCAGAGTGTGTGTAAAAGTCCTGCTGGGTCTCCATGACAAAGGTATGAGCATCCTGAATTATCAGCTGTGGTTTATATCTGTCTGCTTCCTCAGATGACTTAAAAGCAACAGAAGGAGAGCTCTTTTATGCACCTTTTTATAAGTCGTTATTCTATTTCTTCATCAATTTTGTTTTTTGGCTCTAACTCATCACTGTAGGCTACTTATTCCTGAGTCAACTAATAGACAAATACAGTGGACTTTCACCTGTCTGGGTTTCCCTTGCGGCTCAGCTGATAATAGAATCCGCCTGCATTGCAGGAGATCCTGGTTTGATCCCTGGGTTGGGAAGATCCCCTGGAGAAGGGAAAGGCTACCCACTCCAGTATTCTAGCCTGGAGAATTCTATGGATTGTATTCCATGGGGTCGCAAAGAGTTGGACACGACTGAACGACTTTCACTTCACTTCACATGTCTCTTTTCTTCAAGCTGAATGGTGTATACAAATAGGAAGCTATTTTTAAATAATCTCATTCTGTGTTTATATTAAAGCAAGAACAACTTGCATCTTCACCACCTTGTATTATTTTGTCCAGTTACATGACTGATCTTTTTCACAGTTTTCTCTGTCCTCCAAAAATTTTTATGAGTACTCAGAAGGATGGAAACCACTTGGCCAGTAGTCATATGAAAAATCATCATGACTCACCAGCAGCTTCGTCTTCCAGAAGGAACTTGAATTCTTTCTTTTTTTTCTTTACATTTCCCTTTCTTAAAATTTTATTTATTCAAAAGCACTCCTCAGGTCCCTAATGTATGTCAAGTAGCTCAGTGGTAAAGAACCCGCCTGCCAATGCAGGAGGTGCACGAGACAGGTTCAGTCTCTGGGACAGGAAGATCCCCTGAAGGAGGAAATGGCAACCCAGTCCAGTATTCTTGCCTGGGAAATCCCATGGACAGAGGAGCCTGGTGGGCAGCAGTCCATGGGTTCACAAAGAACTGGGCTTGGCTGAGTGACCGAGCATGCCTTGTATGTCAGGCACCACGTCAGAGCCCAGAACAAACAAAATAGATGGAGGGTCTGTTCTTGAAGAGTGTAGTGGGTTTGGTATCAGTTGTTGATTTGTATAGTTGTTGATTTCTGATTCACAATCATCTAGTGCTAAACGCACTAGTGGATCATGTATTCATACATGTTTCTTTCTTTCTTTCTTTCTTTTTTTTTTGGTAACATGAGAGATAGAGCCACTTAAGGGGGTCTAGCTGACTGGCTGCCAAGATGCCCCACAGGGTGGCGAAATTCCTGTCACCTGGTCTGATGTTAGATCTGTAGTTCTGGAACTTATATACCAGCGCCTCGTGAAAGACCTCTTGACATGAGAGGAGAGGACAGACTCATGTTAAGTTATGAGAGAATGGTAATCCAAATGTTGATTTATTAATTTTGATGGAGAATATCCGTTTCCAGCTACAAATTACTTGCTTTTATCATTTTATAAATCCTTCTTGCATCAGGGTAACTGAAGGGCTGAATTCATAATCAAAGGGATACGAAGTAAAGACAAAGTTGAAGTTATGTAGGTGATCTCAAGGGGTCTTTTATCCAGACCAAGGGGATGCCTGGTATAAATCCAAACCCCGTAGCCAAGAGCACATGGAAAGGGAACTGATTTGATCCCACCAGTCGTGTCTGCCCAGTGATGGGGCCTTACCGCACCCTCCTGTGTCTAGGCTGATTACTGGTCTGAGTGACACATTCCCTCATCACATGTGCTAACACCATCAAGACTGAGAGCTATAGTCAGATCATACTCCTAATTTAGCCTTTCCATCTCTTATCTTTGCATAACTCTGATCTCATCTGTAATAGGTTATGATTGCTGGCCAAACTCTCAGAGTTCCAGGACTCTTTTGTTCCCATTTCCAATCAGATTGTTCTCTGCCTCCACCTATGACTGCATTTGAAGAAAGTCCTGTACTTCTTTAGGATGGAAACATTATCCTTACAAAATCCATGAGAGTTCTTGTGGTTTTTTGGTTATGACTGACTATTCCTTCATCCGTTTAATCCATTTCTACTATATTTACCTATCAGCTAATTTTAAGGAAGTGCTTTGAACGGATTTAAGACCCAGGTTTTCAGAGAAAGAAAGTCTGGTTCTTCATACTGACCTAGACTCCAAGGGTTTAGTTTGAAAATATCAGTAACACTGATTTTTCACACTTTCATCACTTTCTCAGGGGTCCCATTTTACCCTGAGGCTGTGTCAGTTTCCTCCTCTGATGCTGCTTCTTTCACATGTGGGCCCTTTCTAAGTGGCAATGTCTTGACTGGGCCTACTTGAATTATAACCATCTTGAATTTATGTGCCATGTTTATGAGTCATTGAAATGTGATAAGATAAGAAGCCAGCTGCTTTATCCATACTAATTCTGAGCCTATATCCAGATGTCTTTATATTTTCAAAATATTGCTGTCTTAAATTTCATACTTTTATATTCTATTCCTGATAACTTTATATTATGTTTCTTAGCTGCACAGAACTGAATTCCTTTCATTCATGAACTTCTAACAGTGACTTCACACCCTGGACTTCATTATCCGTTTGCCACCATCTTTGGTAAATACAGACTATAGAGTTTAACCCTTTATACTTTCTGCCTGGGATTCTGGTGTGTTAATATCATCTTTGTCATCACTTTTGATATTGCTTACCTCGGGAAAATCAATGTGCTGGCTAGTGGCATTTTCACTTCCCACTTTAGGACTTTTGGGTGTGATGCATTTTAAGAACTGTCCAGTATATTAATAATAGATGAGAGATGGCGTCATATGAGCACATGGGGCCTTGGTGATTAAGGTCCCTGGGGATTCAGAAGAGCAAATTATAAAGCACATTTTATGTCTTGGAAAGAGAGCAGATACTATAATGAATTTTTAAGTTAGCAATTTGTTTAGTCTCCTGAGGCCCTGGCAGCTTGCTGAGGTTACAGGGGTAAAAAGTACCTGCAGAGAGGAATTTCTCAGTCAGAACCAACATTTAAAGTAGTGGTGTGTTAATGCTTAAAAAGAAATCCTGCATGCATTTTTTATAACTTCTAGCTTTTGCAGCTGGATCTGACGAATGATGCTCCAAGAAGTTGAGCCAGCTTGCCATTTTCCAGGCTCAAACTCCATTATTTATGTCTTTTCCAATAAAGCCTATGGCACATTCTTAAATTAAGACTTAGCTTTGCTAAAAGTACAGCCCAGTACCTGAATGGAGACTTGTAGCAAGTGCAATTTGGCCTTCATTGTTTTTTCTTAACCCTGCTGTTCTTATCTAGGTATACTCAGTGATTTAACTTAATATCAAGTAACATTTTCAGAGATTCTGAGTTCATGGGGGTCTTTTGAAAAGCGAATTTTATGTGACTAGTGTTTGATTAAGTGTTGAAAGAAAACAGTTTCTATCACAATGTCAAGTGGAAATGTATCATTAAAAAATTGGATCAGAACTCAAAGATAAATTGAAGATTCCATGAATTTTTATGATATTAGCACAGAGGAACGTCATTTTAAAAAGAGAAACCATGTAGTTTGGCAGTCTTCAGCAGTAGGCTAAAGAAGTTATGACCTAAATTTAAATGTAGTCCTGTAGACCATAGCTTTTTAAGGAGCCAAAATCCTGGAAGTAAGGAATACATAATCTACTCCCCTCTCTACCCCCATCAGAGCAGAAGCTATGGACCTTGACTCCTGGACAGGCTGACTAACTCCTGACACTTTGATATCTGAGCCCCATACAGGCCTTGATTGCAAATGTAGTCCTATCAGTGTTGTTGCCCAGGTTATGGCCATGGTTTTTTTCTCCTCAAATATCCCTCTGTATTTCAGGCATTCCCAAGGTGGTAGCTGCCGTGTTTATGAACTTAACCACTCAAATTCTCCTCCCGCCTGCTCACTAAGCCCCTTCTGCTTCCCTGGGAATGTGTCTGGGCATGAAGCTGTGTCAGGGACAAGTCTCCGAGTCCCCGTGCAGGCCTGTTTCTCTGGTGGCTTTTGTGATTCTAATCACACTTAAAGGCCTGCCTCGGAGAACCCTGCCCCTCTGCCTGACTGTTAAGCCCAAGTGCCATTGTTCAGAACCCTGTCCACCTGTAGATGGCAGGAAGGAGGAAATTAATACACACACCTGCCTAAGGCTTGCCATTCTAGCAAATCAGTTCAGTTTTGTTCAGTTACTCAATCATGTGCAACTCTTTGCAACCCCATGGACTGCAGCACACCAGGCTTCCCTGTCCATCACCAACTCCTGGAGCTTGCTCAAACTCATGTCCATCAAGTCAGTGATGCCATCCAACCAGCTCATCCTCTGTCACCCCCTTCTCCTCCTGCCGTCAGTCTTTCCCAGCATTGGGGTCTTTTCCAGTGAGTCATTTCTTCACGTCAGATGGCCAAAGTATTGGAGTTTCAGCTTTCAGCATCAGTCCTTCCAATGAATATTCAGGACTGATTTCCTTTAGGATGGACTGGTTGGATCTCCTTGCAGTCCAAGGCACTTTCAAGAGTCTTCTCCAACACCACAGTTCAAAATCATCAATTCTTCGGTGCTCAGCTTTCTTCACTGTCCAACTCTCACATCCATACATGACCACTGGAAAAACCACAGCTTTGACTAGATGGACCTTTGTTGGCAAAATAATGTCTCTGCTTTTTATGTTGTCTAGGTTGGCCATAGCTTTTCTTCCAAGGAGCAAGCATCTTTTAATTTTATGGCTGCAGTCACCATCTGCAGTGATTTTAGAGCCCAAGAAAATAAAGTCTGTCACTGTTTCTATTGTTTCCCCATCTCTTTGCCATGAAATGATGGGACTGGATGCCATGATCTTAGTTTCTTGAATGTTGAGCTTTAAGCCAACTCTTTCACTCTCCTCTTTCACTTTCATCAAGAGGCTCTCTAGTTCCTCTTTGTTTTCTGCCATAAGGGTGGTGTCATCTGCATATCAGAGGTTATTGATATTTCTCCTGGCAATCTTAATTCCAGCTTGTACTTCATCCAGCCTGGCATTTCTCATGATGTACTCTGCAGATAAGTTAAACAAACAGGCTGACAATATACAGCCTTGACGTACTCCTTTCCTGCTTTGGAACCAGTCTGCTATTCCGTGTAGATGCCAGGAAGGAAGAAATTCACACACCCCCGCCTAAGGCTTGCCATTCTAGCAGATGCTTGTAAGATTAAATGGCCTTTTTACTCTGTTCCCTCCCCTTCCCCGTCTCTGATCCATAAAAGGACCTGGCATCCAAACCCCAACAAGGTGTTATTTGGAGACATCAGTCTGCTGTCTCCTCAGTCAGCTGGCTTTCCGAGTCAAGCCGTGTTCCTTGCCTCAGCATCTCGTCCTCAGTTCCCTGGCTTGTTGTGTGGTGAGCAGAGCGAGCTTGGACTGGGCAACAGCCGATCCTGTACTACGGTCTTTCAGTCTGTTGTGGGGTGAGATGGGCATCTTCTCCAGGCCCTTCAGTTTCATGATTAAACCCTCTCTCCATCACTGTTCAGTCCAGAGCTTTGGGCAGTAAAGGGGAAAACCCCATCCTATTCCGTCCATCTCTCTATCTTCCCTCCTCTGGGCACCCTTGCTAACCCGGAAAAGAACTGCTTCTTCAGTCAAGAAACGATCCCCTTTGATTACTGACTCATGCTGATAGATTTCGGCAAGCATCACTAGGTCACCACTTCTGCAGACCACCATTTGGACATAGGACACCCAGCTGAAAATCCAGTTTTACTTGAAAACAGGAAATGAAGGAGCTTTGAAAATACACTAGTCGGTGCAGAAGTGAGTTTTCAGACAAGCTTAGAGGACAAGCAGGGTTCATTCAAGCAGTGTTAATACCTGTTGATTGATCCCTTGAGATTCTCTGCTGGCCATGATAAATAGTACTTGTTTATTTATCCCTCAGTCCTCTGTGCTAGATGCTATAAAAAGGATATAAACCCAAAATAAACTTCAGATGGAAGTTTAAACTTCATAAACTTCAAAATGGAACATTAAGTGTTTCTACCCTCAAGAAGTAACACCTAAAGATTATCATGTATAATTCTTTCATGTGTACGCTGTCTTTCAGTCTCTCTCTAAATGCATATGCATTCTATATGTTATATGATATTATCTTCCTTTTTTCTCCTTTATTGGTATATATAGATTACCTTATTTTTAATAGATATATTATATGATTATATTATGTAGAAAATTATAACTTTATCAACTAGCCATCCATTCATGGATGTTTGAATTATGAAATATTGTATTTGAAAACAAAGTAATGTATTATGAGATTATCTGTCTTCAGTAACCATTGAATGCCTGCCAGTGTCACAATGCATTTTTCAGCAGAATCAAGTCTGAATACTTTCTGTTCTGATGATTCTAATCTATGTTCACAGCAGGAAAGAACTTTGCAGAAGGATCTTGTTTGTGCTTATCCCTTCTAAGTAGATCATTTGTGTGTTTTAATTGTACATTTGCCAAATCCTTAGTGTTGCAGTGTGGTTGAGAGCAGAAACTCATTTCAAAAGTATGTTTGGAATTTTGTAGTTTTACAGTTCACAGCAAGAACCAAACTGATTCAATACTTTCTAATAAATAATATCTTTAATCACTGTCCTACTTAAGCTGGTATGTAATTATTCTTTGTTGTAGGGTAGAACCAGAACTGTGATTAATTAATTGTCTGATTCTCTCTTTCTGCTCTGTTGTGCCTGCGCTGTCCGCCCCTCCCCGGCTATAGACAGATGCAGGAGGCTCTCACCCCCGGGCTTTCGGCATAGGCCACCACCCTGTTGCCCCAGTGGCCCCGCGTTGTTCAGCTTGACCTGAACACCCAGCCTCTCCAAGAGCTCGTCAGAACTGATCCCGTCATGCTTCACACTCCACCGGAAGGCCACACGCCTCCAAGGCTTCCACAGGGTCTGTGCCCTCTGCCATCACGCATCACCTCCACTCATCTGACCCAATTTCCTCTTCTTCTCCAACCTTCCAAAACTCTTGCCTGTGCCATTTGGAACTGATGGACTATCAGGGCACACTGCTGCTCTGAATGCCCTCACCACCTGCCTGGCCTAATTTAAACCTGGGTGCTTCCTATGGACACCTCCTCACCTGCATTCTCTTCAGTGGAAGCAGCTTATTATCAATGTTGTGTTGTTGTTCTTCTTCTTATTATTATTAGTAATAGTTACAGTGCAAATACCACAGGCTCTGGAGCTTGGGGTGAGTGTCCTCCTAGCACCCCATTGCAGCTTTTGGACCACAGCTCTTCTTTCTTCCTTTAAATACTCAGCTCCTTTGAATTTTGTGCCTTCAGACTTATGCCCATCTCTGTTGCTGTTACCTACAGTCCCTAGGTCCTCCCTATTCACTGCTCACAATGCTGTTTCATTGTCTCTTATCACTAGTCCCTAGCATTGTTCCAGGGGATTTGCATCTAGTACCTTGCTTCTTTGATCCTGAATTGGTTCTCTCCCCTTCAGCCATTCCTACAGTCCTAACTTTAACCTTTCTGTTGCTAATAACTGGACTCCCTCCCAAATCTTTCCTGCAGGCATTCATCTCTTGACTACTTTCTTCTATGCTTCCAACTTGCCTTTTCTAGTCATCACATTTTAGATCATCCAGACCCTTAATACACTGACCTTTTTGTCTCTTTGTTTTTCTTTTACTATCATGCTTTCTGCTCCTATTGTTTATTCCCTCCATATCCAGCTTAGATTCTTTGTTCTGTCACTGTGATCACTCCCCAGCAAATATCTGTACCCTCTCCTGTTTCCCTCCCTCTCTTAAACCTGAAACTAAATAATTAATGTGGAGAAAAAACACTCAAGCATGTTAGCCAGCTCCTCTTTAAATTCTTGGCCAGTGCACCATAATTCTACTCTATTTCCATGATATATTAGCTTTCCCCTTCCCTAAAATGACTGTTTCATTTGTTTTCCTCTCTCCTAAATTCTTCTCCCCACGTGCACTAATCAGATGATCTTGCCTTATATAAAGCAGGAACCCCCCCCCCCATCATTCCGTCATGATTCCATCAAACAACTTCTCTCTACCTGTAACCACAGTCTCTATTTCACTTCTGTTTCTGTGGATGAAGCTCTCCTGAGTGTATGTTTTTATTTAAAAATTTTAAGTTGAATTGTAATTGGCTTACCATATTATGTCAGTCTCAGGTATGCGCTGTGGTGTGTGATAAGTCTCTTCGATCATGTCTGACCCTGTATGACCCTGTGGACTGCAGCCCACCAGGTTTGTCTGTCCATGGGACTCTCCAGGCAAGAATACTGGGGTGGGTTGTCATGCTCTTCTCCAGGAAATCTTCCTGACCCAGGGATCAAACCCATGTCGTTTGTGTCTCCTGCATCGGCAGGCAGGTTCTTTACTACTAGTGCCACCTGAGAAGCCCAGTTTCAGGTATACAGTATAGTAATTCAGTATTTTTATGTGTTACAAAATGATCACCACAATAAATCTAGCTACCCCCTGTCACTGTATAAAGTGATTATATTATTACTGGCTATATTCTCTATGCTAGACCAACCTGGGCATATTGAACACCACCTTGCCCTTATGTCCTGGTTCTGTTGACTGAAAAAAAAAAACCAAAAAACCCAAAAATGCACAATGTGAGAGCTGTGAGTTTCAGTTTTATTATGGAACTGAAAGCTATATCCCAGGAGACAGCCCCTTAGATAGCTCTGAAGAACTGCTTCAGAGGGCTGGGGAGGAGCCCCTCAGGATATATGAATTTTTTGGACTGAAGAATGCATGTAGTCAAGCATGCATCCTGGCAAAAGGTTACTGCTAGCCACAAATATCAGATATCTTAGTTAATGAATTTAGTGCTTTTCTATGTATGGGAAATGCAAAATGCAATTTCAGTGGAGTCATTGAAATTCTTCCTTAGATATATATTTTAACCATCTAGGGGTTCATATGTCCAAAACACAGAATGCCTCATCCTGCATTCCTTTCATGGTGACCTTGTAGGTCAGCGACTGCAGTGGCTAATACTGGACCCTTCTAGAACTGGAACGGTGGGTAGTACACTTTGTTCACAGTCCATGTCCCCCCTCACGCCTGGGAACTGGGCTGCAGTGGTAAAGTGCCTTAATGACTAAGCACACAGACCCTGGAGTCAGACTTCATGAAATTTCGTCCCTGCTACCTTCTAGGGCATGAGCTTAGGAAAATCACATAACTTTCTCTGTGACTCAGCTGCCCCACTTGTAAAATGAGGTGTTAAAGTAATCTACTCTGCAGAGTTCTTATGCAGACAAAAGGAGTGAATTTAGTGATGTGCATAGGATGGGCTGAGTCTGCCTTAGCTCTTCTCTTCAGCACACGTATATGCTCTAGTAATTTCACATTGAACAAACAGACCCTCCCCTTCTCTTCACATCTCCCCAGCCCCCCAACTCCCACTTTGGTTCTCTGCTCCTCCAAACCACAAGATTTCTTGATTCCATCTGCTTCTCTCTAACTGTCAATCTTCTTGCTTTAGTCCAAGGCTTCTCTTGCCTGAATTGTTGCAGTGGTTTTTTTATATATTCATTGTTAATCAGATAACATCACTGACTTTGAAAACCTCTCCCAGGAATAAAACCAACATTTGCATTCTGGCATAGAGTCCCACAAGATCGGGAGTCGTCAGCTATTGGCTCAATGATACTGAAGAGCAAATCACCATAAAATCTCTGGCTTAAAACAACTCTCATTCTCCTGAATCTGCTGACTGCTGGTTTGCTACATTCTTGCAGGGTGGCCAGGGGCTGGCTGCTTGCGCATCTCAGCACGATTCTTGTGTGCCAACTGTTTATATCACATCGACCAAAGAATATGTCCCAGCAAACCCGAAGTCCAGGGGTGAGAAAATGCGTCCTCTTTTGTGAGAGGAATTGCAAAGTGGCTGGCAAAGGGCATGGACACATGTGTGTGTGTGCACATGCACACGTCTGCACGTGAGGGAGAGGGAGAAGAGAGCGAGCCTAATATTTCAATTACCACACCATCCTCCGACATCTCGCATCGGTGACCTCCTCACCCACAGTGTTCCAGCCATAGGACGTCTTGTCCCTGTTCCTTGAGCATAACCAATTCCTTCCTATTCTGGGACTGTTTGTACCACATTACACTATGCTATAAATTTACGCGTAGATTTAGCACTGAAGTTTGTTTTCCAGAGAATTCCAGTGACATGACAGCTATTCCTTCTCTTCATTGTTTTTAGCCCTTAAATTTTATTTTTGATGATCTATACCCTTAGAGCCTTCACTGACTTGAAGATAGATCTGAAAGCCTTTCAGATTCACCATCAAATCAATAAAACACTTTTATTTTCCTCTAATACTGTAAAACCTGCCAAAAGATGAAAAACAAATTAATTTGCTCTACATTTGTTCAATAAGAATAATGGAGGGTAGGCAGAACACTATGAGGAAAAAGTAAATTTAGTGGAACTTTAGAATCTAGGAGTTGAGATGACTTGGATTTTGTGAACTTCTGTATTTAGTAAATGTCATTTCCCAAACATTTGTGAGCTAATTTTTTTTTTTTTAAATTCACATTACACAGCATGCTTGGTGGTCAGCTCGGTGTTAATTTGCCTAGTGCATTACAGCCAGCTGGTGGGGTGTCCTGTCACCCTGGGGGAGCAGGGTTTGCAAGGACGAAGGACAATATACAGCACGGGTTGGGGGCGCGGATTGGCCCAGGAGCATGGAGGAAAGGGTCCGGGGAGGGGGTATTCAAGGCACTGCACTTTTTGCTTCCTCAAGAGGTGTTTGAGACCTGGGAGATAAGTCCTGTCACTCACCTCCCCTGTGTCCCCAGGAATATTAGCAAGGACAAGGAATTGGGAAGACTCAGGAGATAGGAAGGAGGATGGATGAAGCTGGTGGGTATGAGAGCAGCTTGAAAGGGCCTTGGTCTGGCTCGGCCCCACCCCTTGGACCCTCTGATTGGCTGACGTGGAAGACCAAGAATAGCAGAAGCAGTGCACGCAGATAAGTGTTTTGCTGCGTGGTCCCACTTTCATGTGCCGCCAAGGGCTGTTATCAGGATCAAACGAGATGATGCTATCTAGCCTATTTCATGAACTGTGGTCCTAGGGATAGGGTTCTTTTAGAGCTTGCAGAAATCTGTGTTTTTTCCCCCCAAATTTTTAAATTGGAGCATAATTGCTTTACAGTGTTGTGTTCATTTCCACTGTACAGCAAAGCGAATCAGCTGTGTGTTTACATCTGTCCCCTCTCTCTTGAGTCTCTCTTCCACCCCTCCCCACCCTCCATGTCTTTCTCTGTGGAAGGACTGTTCATCCTCAACCCACTGCTCTCAGGCTCGGTCATGTGGCTTGCTTTGGCCGATAAACTGTGAGCGGAAGTCGTGTGTGTCATCTCTGGGCAGAAGCTTTAAGAGCCAGCCCATTGTTCTCCCATTGTTCTCTCTTCTCTGCCTCTGTCTTTGTGAGGATGAAGCCTCCGTTGGCTTGGGTTCCCTGGTGATTCAATCAATGAGCAAGTAAAGCCCATGGATATGCACATGAGTGAGAGATAAAGGTTGTTTTAAACTGCTGCAACTTTTCACATTCTTTGATCCTGCAGAATAGCCTAGCCCAGCCTGAATGATACACAGTGGACCTCTGGAAGTCTTAGGTTGTTTCTGGAAATTAGTGAGCAGTTATGAAATGCAAATGCTGCTATCAGGAACCAAGTTTGAAATAGAAAAAAGCAGAGGAGTGATCCTATCTTGGTTTCAGTTTGAACAGAAGAGAAAGATGCTTATTTATTCATTGTTGTATTTTTTATTTTTCTCTATGCCTTATACTTTGGTCTTTAGCTGGAGTTTGGTTTATGATTGGCGTGCACACATCCCAGTGTGCAGAAAATACAACATAGTATAGTTCTTTACTGTCCGTGTACAAATTTTATATATATTTTTATATTAGTGCTAGAGTATTGTATTTAAAAGTATTTTATACATTTGTGTTCCATTATCTTTTTATGTAGTTTTATGTACTTTATGGAAAAAATGTCATCTATGACATAAATTAACTTGTTTGAAGGCAGTTAATAATGTCACCACAATTTCTATGGTAAAAATTATGCAATTTAAAAATGAAGGAAAAAGTTTATTTCATTTTTTATAATGAAGTAACATTTATTTTTGATTGTGCTGGGTCTTTGTTGCCGCACACAGGCTTTCTCTAGTTTGGTGAGACGGCTACTCTTCACTGCAGCACACAGGCTTCTCATTGCAGTGGCTTCTCTTGTCTCGAAGCGCAGGCTCTAAGCATGCGGGCTTCAGCAGTCGCAGCATGCGGGCTCGGTAGTTGAGGCTTATGGGCGCTGGGCTCGAGAGCTCATCTCACCAGCTGTGGTGCACAGGCTTTGGTTGCCCGAGGCATCTGGAATCTTCCCAGATCAGGGACCGAGCCTGTGTCCCCTGCATTGGCAGGTGTATTCCTGCCCAGTGCACCACCAGAGAAGTCCAGAAAGGTTTATTTTTAAAGATTTATTTTGACAAATTAAGGCTATCTGAAACCATCATATATTTACTTTTAAGTGAAAGTGGAAATACATGAAAAATATTACTGTCATTGAAATGTATTCATGAAATAAATGATGAACTTTTTTACTTAAACAAATCTGCACCCCAGGGGAGGTGTATGAGATTTTTAAAAATTCAAGTCATGTGTCTCGGCCAGAGGAAAATAGAGGAGATGACTTTACAAGGCTGCTTTGTGTGTGTGTGTGTGTGTATCTGTGTATGTGTAGTCTTGCACGTGTGTGAATTTGTGTATGTGTGTGTGTGTGGAGTATATATGTGTGGAGAGAAGGAGAAAGATTTATTCTTTCTAATTTTGTTTTTAGGATTTTTATTGTATTCTTGTACAGAGTACAACAATATCAAGAAACATGCAACTTCCTAAGGTAGGCATTTTCTGTAGATAGTTCTTACAGTTTTAAAAGACTCATTAACAAATTCATTTGATAGTTTTGACTTGAAGTTCAGAATAATCTCCAATAAATGTTTACTGTGGTGGAAGACAGCAGGGGGTGTTGAGAAACACGTGTGTCTTGAAGACACACAGACCTGGATCTGAGTCCCAAGGTTATCACTTCTTAGTGATGCATATTTAGGAAAGTAAATAAACCTTTTATCCTCAGTTTTTTTTCATATATACAATGGGAAAATGAGAGTAGATCATAAGGAACAAAATGTGTCTGAGTACATCAGATTCAGAAGTCAAAGTAGGGAGAATCAAGGTGAATGGGTATTTTCAAGAGAAGCTTCACCTATCAGTCTTTAGTAAAGACTATTGATCTCACAGTGGCGTAGTCAGATCACCACCTTAATAGCATCTGAGAAACAGGAAAACCACTCTGTATCTTTGCAAAAGATTAACCATGCCATGATATGTAATGTCAATTCCAAATGATAGTGAAGAATAACTGTTGATATTATGGGTACGTGTGAATTCTGTGTTATTACTTGAATGGAATAGCACTATTGTAGCTTGGGAGTTTGCTTCAGAAGTGATATTTTCCCTTCCAAGGAAAATAAAAAAAAATCCTTTTCGAGGGCTTTTGCTTTTGTCATTGTGGAGTCCTATGCACCATCCTGGGCTTCCCAGGTGGTAACAGTCATAGAGAACTCCCCTGCCAGTGCAGGAGACATGAGACGCGGGTTCAATCCCTGGGTCAGGAAGATCTCCTGGAGGAGGGCATGGCAACCCACTCCAGTATTCTTGCCTGAAGAATCCCGTGGACAGAGGAGCCTGGTGTGCAACAGTCCATGGTATTGCACAGTCAAACGTGACTAAGGTGACTTCATGTTCACGCATGCATGTGCCGTATTAAGAGACCGAACCCCCAGACCAGTGGACGGTTTGTGGAGGTACAATAGAGTGCATGTGGCATGTTAGCAAGGAACTGGGTTTTTCAGTGCTGGTGTTACCTCTAATTAGCTCTACAACTTTGGACAAGTTCCTATTTTAAAGTACATTTGGATATACGTGTTATTAACCTTGCTTCTAATGTCTGTAAATTTGGTGCTTTAATATCTGCTTACATGCATATGCTGGACATGCCTTGTTCTGGACCACCCAGTAATATACTTCAGTCACCTTCCTTCACCCCCTGCCTCCCTCACTGGCCCTCTACCCTCCCCACCCACCGGGAGGAGCCCTCCCTCCGGGGCACACTTTTGCAACACAAGCCAACCAATCCGGAGTCCACCCCACCGACCATCTCCATGATCAGGCTCTTACACTCTGGGCCATGGCCCACTCGTCCTAGTGACATCAGGACCAGGTACCAGACAACTGGGGACAGCTCCTGCGCCCCGGAGATGCTGAAAGTATTCAAACTAGTCAATCCCAAACCTACTTTGTCGCCCCTGTTCTTTTCAGGGGAAACCACAGTTAAGGCTCTTGAATGATCACCGTTCCCCGCTCCCTCTGCTGACTGTTCAACCCTGGCTCCTCCTCATGGGGCCGCTCCTCTGGGGAACTGTCTTTTCAGTGGCAGTCATCAGCTGGCCTCACTAGTCCCCCGATTTTCTATGAATCCACTCTATTTTAAGACAGTAAGGAACTGACTCCACGTAACTGTCGTGGAGGCTTGGGAGGATGAGAAATGGGAGCCGTGGAGCAAGTCTCCTCGGTTGCAGGGGCCACTGGTGTTTGCTTTGGTCTGTGTACCTGCTTTATTCCTCCCGCTGTCTGAGAGCTGCTTCCTTGGCTGTGCTGCGCCTGACTCATCTGCCTTGCCCTCCGATGGTGCCCTTGGCTGACAAGTCTGTTCAAATCCAGCATTCATATCTTACTGCCTTAGGCTTTCTCTGTCCTTCTTCCTAATTCCTGTGGGGAAAAGAATCTGAGCTGGAACAAAAAAAAAAACAGTCCAGCCTTGGGTCAGCTGTCTGTTAATCAGCTATAGCCAGAAGGTAGGATGGACATGGCTTACAGAGGGGAGGTGGGAGAAGCAAGACCATTGACTAATGTCTGGTATCTGAGGCATTTTGCACTATTTTTTCAAAAAAGTATTTAAAGGGATTCTATTTTTAAAAAATCATAAATAACTGAAAATATGTCTATTATTCTTCAAAATCAGATTTGTTTGGTCAGGTAGTTCATTTCCCAAAGAAAAAAAGATAAAATTGAGCCATCTAGAATGCTGTTACTTCCAAGCTCCTAATAGGAATTATAAAATGAAGACTTCCTAGAGTTCTGAAGCGAATTTTGAAAAAAAGTCATACCTGTTGTTTACATTATAAGTAAATGATAAAGTATATTGTTTGAAACTTTGGGAAAGCTAAAACTTGGAAATTATTTATCTATAAAGGAAGAGTTGTTTCAGAGACCCAGTTGAAATATTATGAAAGGCTAGGAAATATGTAGTGGTAACCACAAGTATACCTATTAGAGCTTGAAAAGATTGAAGGTCAGGGTAAAGGGATTTGAAAAAACTGGCAAAAATAAAGAATCCAATGTTAGAACTTCTGATTTTAAAAAAGTAGGTGATTTAACTCTTTTGGTCTCAAGAGGCATTCCGCAAATGATAAGGAAGTACAATGGAGCTCCTTTATTATGGGCTGAATGTTTGGGTTCCCGCGCCCCAAATTCATCTGCTGAAGCCCTAACTCCCAGCATGTCTGTAACTGGAGATGGGATTCCTTAAGAAGTAAAGTTAAATGAGGTTTTAAGGGCCCCGATCTGATAGGACGTGTCTTACAAGCAAAGACACCAGAGGGCGCTCGCTCCATACTCATGCAATGAGAAGAGGCCATGTGAGGACACAGCCGGACGGTGGCAGTCTGGAAGCCGGAAAGAGACCCCAGTTCAGTCGTGTCTGACTCTGCGACCCCATGGACTGCAGACAGTCTGGAAGCCGGAAAGAGACCCCAGTTCAGTCGTGTCTGACTCTGCGACCCCATGGACTGCAGACAGTCTGGAAGCCGGAAAGAGACCCCAGTTCAGTCGTGTCTGACTCTACGACCCCATGGACTGCAGACTGTCAGGCCTTCTTGTCCATGCCAACTCCCGGAGTTTACTCAAACTCATGTCCATCGAGTCAGTGATGCCATCCAGCCATCTCATCCTCTGTCATCCCCTTCTCCCCCTGCCTTCAATCTTTCCCAGAAACAGGGTCTTTTCAAATGAGTCAGTTCTTTGCATCAGGTGGCCAAAGTACTGGAGTTTCAGCTTCAGCATCAGTCCTTCCAATGAACACCCAGGACTGATCTCCTTTAGGATGGACTGGTTGGATCTCCTTGCAGTCCAAGGGACTCTCAAGAGTCTTCTCCAACACCACAGTTCAAAAGCATCAATTCTTTGGCGCTCAGCTTTCTTCACAGTCCAACTCTCACATCCATACATGACTACTGGAAAAACCATAGCTTTGACGAGACGGACCTTTGTTGGCAAAGTAATGTCTCTGCTTTTTAATATGCTGTCTAGGTTGGTCATAACTTTCCTTCCAACGAGCAAGCGTCTTTTAATTTCATGGCTGCAGTCACCATCTGCAGTGATTTTGGAGCCCCCCAAAAATAAAGTCTGTCACTGTTTCCTCAGGAACCAAATTAGCCTGCATCTACATCTTGGATTTAACCTCCAGGACTATGAAGAAATGAATTTCTGTGGTTTATGTCACACTGTCTATGATATTTGTCATGGTAGCTCAAGAAGACAGACATCCTTCAAGTCTTTTTTGCCATGATACTTGTTTTTAAAAAATTGTGATTGTGTCCTGTTAATTATGTCCATATCAAAACAAACAGCAAAAAATGCCCCTCACTGCTCCCCAGAAAACTCTGAGGAAGGAAGCTAATATTTTCCCTTTAAAATGTGTAAATGATGTCATCATCTTTCCTGAATTAATTAGTGATTGGTTGCCTCTGGTTGCCACGGTAAAGTGTGTGGATGAGAAAGCTTTGTTGCAGAGTAAGATGGCCCAAATTTGAATTAAGGTATTTTTAGCTTAAATATATTTTAAAACTTGTATATTATTTTTTTTTTTTTGGAAATGCAATGTAAACTTCAAGCCCATTAGTGCCACAGCTACTTTTCCCAGCTCTGCTCAGCTGTTTCTTGTTGGGGCCAAAATCTGAGCCCTGGATTATTTCAAGGAACATGGACAGTCTCAGGGATAAAAAAAGGTTAATGCCAGGACTTCTTAACGCTCCATGATCATGTAATAAGACTTTGTTTAGAAACAGGGGGAAATGATACAGACTTGCTGATTGAGTGGTGATAGGGGTCCTTAGACATGGGAAAAGTGATCTGTTCGGAGATTGGGTTTCAGCTGTCGACTACTTACTTTCTCATATTCTATCATCCAGTGAATGAAGTCCAAAATCCCACAGCTTCAAACCAGAGGTTGGCCTATGGGCCACTTCTGGACTGCAGACGTTTTTGGGAAAATTTGCTAACATTTAAACACAGAAAGATCTCTCATAAAAATTGAGTTTTTTGGCTTCCCTTTAATAACTGGAAGAGCTGGCTAGATTGGGTTAATGTCTACACCTGTGGACAAGTCATGCGGTCTCTGGGTCCCCAGTCTCCACACTCCCAATGTCTTTGCCCGTCCTCGCCTATTCATTCATATTACTTGTGGGTCGTTTGCGATCAGAGGTGTTTAAGACACTTAATCCAAACCAGCCTTCTCTTTCTCAAAAGTCAGTGGAAATTTAATCAGGACAACTGGCTAAAACAGTATGTTAGTCAACATTAGTCATTATTTACAGATAAAATACAAACAAGGGGTTCTAACAGAGTGACTGTTTCTATGTGAAAGTGAAATCACTCAGTCGTGTCTGACTCTTTGTGACCCCATGGACTGTAGCCTACCAGGCTCCTCAGTCCACGGGGTTTTCCAGGCAAGAATACTAGAGTGGGTGCCATTTCCTTCTCCAAGGGATTTTCCTGACCCAGGGATTGAACCAGGGTCTCCCGCATTGTAGGAAGACACTTTACTGTCTGAGCTACCAGGGAAGCCTGATTTCTATGTAAAACAGACAAATGAAAACTCCTCTCTGGAAGATACAAACCTGTCCCTGGACAGAAAGATTCAGTCTCTGAAAGAAGTTGAATTTTGCAACTTTAAGTATATTTGCCTTTCTACTTGAAATTTAGAAACTAATTAGATTTTTTTAAATCAGGCATAAGGATTTAGAAAAAAACAGAGGAACCAGAGATCAAATTGCCAACATCCGCTGGATCACTGAAAAAGCAAGCGAGTTCCAGAAAAACATCTACTTCTGCTTTATTGACTACACCAGAGTCTTTGTGTGGATCACAATAAACTGTGGAAAACTCTTAAAGGACCACCTGACCTGCCTCTTGAGAAACCTGTATGCAGGTCAGGAAGCAACAGTTAGAACTGGACATGGACCAACAGACTGGTTCCAAACAGGAAAGGAGTACATCAGGGTTGCATATTGTTACCCTGCTTATTTAACTTATATGCAGAGTACATCATGTGAAATGCCAGGCTGGATGAAGCACAAGCTGGAATCAAGTTTGCTGGGAGAAATATCAATAACCTCAGATATGCAGATGACACCACCCTGATGACAGAAAGTGAAGAAGAACTAAAGAGCCTCTTGATGAAATAGGAGAATGAAAAAGTTGGCTTAAAACTCAACATTCAGAAAACTAAGATCATGGCATCCGGTCCCATCACTTCATGGCAAATAGATGGGGAAACTGTGGAAACAGTGACAGACTTTATTTTCTTGGGCTCCAAAATCACTGCAGATGGTGACTACAGCCATGAAATTAAAAGAGACACAGGCTCCTTGAAAGAAAAGCTATGACCAACCTAGATAGCATATTAAAAAGCAGAGTCATTGCTGACAAAGGTTCATCTAGTCAAAGCTATGTTTTTTCCAGTGGTCATGTACAGATGTGAGAGTTGAAGAATTGATGTTTTTGAACTGTTGTATTGGAGAAGACTCTTGAGAATCTCTTGAACTGCAAGGAGATCCAACCAGTCAATCCTAAAGGAAATCAGTCCTGAATATTCATTGGAAGGACTGGATGCCTAAGCTGAAACCCCAATACTTTGGCCCTGATGCAAAGAACTGACTCATTTGAAAAGACCCTGATGCTGGGAAAGATTGAAGGCGGGAGGAGAAGGGGACGGCAGAGGATGAGATGATTGGATGGCACCACCGACTCGATGGACATGAGTTTGAGTAGGCTGTGGGAGTTGGGGATGGACAGGGAAGCCTGGCGTGCTGCAGTCCATGGGGTCACAAAGAGTCGGACTCGACTGAGCGACTGAACTGAACTGATAAGTAAGCGAGCTCCTTAGCCACTTTGAGGACTCAGCAGTACTGATGTGGTGGGACAAGCTTAAAGTGTAAACAGAGGCAGGAGATTGGATAGGAAGTGATAGAGGGAGAAGAGGAGAGAGGAAGGGAATGAGAGCCATAGAAAAGGGATAAGCCTCACAGGATTCCATCACCAAGTGTTCCAGAGCCATTTTGATTCTTTTTTGTTCTGGGCTGTTATTATTAACTAATCCACCAGGTGGTGCTCTAAAATACCAAATAAACTTGCATCCTTCATTTTAAAAATTACATTACCTGGGCGTTCCAGTGGTGACAGTGATCAAAACTGGAAAGGATGCTTCTCTGATTACTCTTTATTTGAAAATATTTATATTACATAAATACATGAGCTATTTTTATTGAAAGGATGACATTTAGGAGGGAAATTAGAAATCCATTTAAATTACATTCTTTTCAGCGATCTTAAAAATGCCTTTATACTTCATAAAATATAAATTTTTAAAAAGCCAAGAGAGTTACAATGGATATTTGTGCCCCCCCCATCAATAAATGTATATATCCTCCTCCCAGTTTCTTAGGGCTGAAGCCAGCCGCCTGTTAGAGCCACTTGACTCCACTGTGTGCCTGTGGAATGCTGAGAAAAGTTTGTTGGAGCAATCTGGTTTTCTGCAATGAGCCTGGGCTCACCAGACACACCCCAGCTCCATTCTTCATGTTTTGGTCTCTGCTTTTGGTATTTCTCTATCTCTTGGGGACCCTTCAGAAGCTAAGGTCTAGCTTGTTCATCCAGCACTCTGCTGCCTCCAAATACCATATCTAGCTAGGTCTGACTCTACTCCCTTCTCAGAGCCACTGGAAGTGAATTCATGCTATTTTTAAAAGTCTCTTTGTTGTCATTTAGTAGCTAAGTTGTATCCCATTCTTTTGTGACCCTCTCCCCTGGCCTTTCAGGCATCTCTGTCCATGGGATTTCCCAGGCAACAATGCTGGAGTGGGCTGTTATTTCCTTCTCCAGGGGATCTTCCTGACCCAGGGATCAAACTTGCATCTTCTGCATTGGCAGGTGGGTTGTTCTCTGAGCCCCTGAGAAGCCCTTAAAAGTCTCTAATTTATGATATAATACAGTTTAAGGAGGAAGAAAAGCAAATGACGTGAGGAGAACTATGCACTTGGGGGCTGTGTTCTCAAAGAGTTCGCATTAAATAGTCATAAATATGACAAATGACAGTGTGAATATAGCAACAATATCTTTGGAGTCAGATTGTCTTGAGTTCAAATTCTGCTACCCCATATGTTACCTGTGTTGTGATGGCAAAACTAGATAGCCTCTTTGAACCTCAGTTTTCTCTCCTGCATAATGGGAACAATAATTCCTAGTTTGCATGGTTATTGTGGGGATTAAATGAGATCAAAGCACTGAGTTAGTAGGCTGCCCGTCAGTTTCATTGGCCTTTCCTTTCCCTTCCTTACCTTCTACCTGTGTTCCAACTCAAAATGTGTACTCCAGAGCCAATGACAAGGACAATTCTGTGTTCCCCTAAGTCTTCTCCTGCCTCAATAGTCTGCTTCCAGACTTTCCCGACACTGGCCACTGGCTGGATCTCCATCATCTTGCCACTTCCAGCTGCTCATTGCCTCGTAATCTGTTCTGCTGGGAAGACCACTTGATGTGGCTTGTTGTACCTCTCCGTGGCCAGTTTTCTGCCCACCTTCTGGAATGGCCACTATTCCTAAGACCATACTCTGGGTACACCCTTCTCTCCCCTGCCCTCCATGGGATCTTCATTCTCGCTGCTGGGTTAGCCCCCTAACTGGTTACCCCGTGTGAAGACCTCTTCCCCATCACTGGGCCTGATGCTTGGGAAGAGAGCTGTCCAGCTGCAGGGACATAGCGTCTGTTAGGCACCTGGACATGTGCAGAAAGGTTGTGATTTGTAGGTGAGACTTGGAATCTGATGGAATGTATGTCCTGACAGACTGCTGGCCTCTGGTAGTACAGGGGTGTTGTACCCTCATAAAACCTGGATCCCTTCAAGACAGGAGTCTGCCTAGCCCCTGGCGGCATGGCCAAGGTTGCCGTAGTTTGAAAGGTGAGGGGAGGTGATCAACGGAAGTCTGAGTGAAGAGCTCAGAGTTGTGTCCTCAGAGCAGGTGGTTTAGGCTCAAAGCCAAATACACTGTCAGAAGCAGTTACAGGAGCCTGTGGGTGGAAAGCCCTGGAATACCCATTGGAGATGTGCCTGCTTCTGTAGTTGTTAACTGGGCATTCCCATTTACATATATTTAGAGGACAATTTGATATCTCCTGGGCATAACTTTCCACCATATTTCTGAAGTAGTTTTCATGCTATGAAGAGTCCTATAAGTCCATTTATCTGAATTATTTTTTATTCTCCACAAATGCTTTTTCTGCCATGAAGAACTGACTCAACTTATTAAAATTTAGCTTCATTCAGATTTTACATCAAAGGCTTAAAATCCAAGCATTTAAAATTCTGAAAGGAGTAATAAACATATTTTAATAGACTCTTTGCAAGCGTGCTCCATTATTAATGGTAGAAATGGTTGTGAAAACCAGATCCTTTTCCTAGATGGTATTCCTAATTACAGACAGAGAAATATTGTAATAATTGGCATTTGATCAAGTTCAGGGTTCTGTTAAACTCACTCTTATTACAGATTTTATCTTCAAAACTAGTCTGCTTTCCACAAATAGTAATGACTATTTGAGCAATAAGCCAAAATTTTTGTGGTCTCAGTGATCCCAATGTCATCATAGTTTTTTGGAGGCCAAAATAATATGTTTCAACTTGCCAAAGCCGCCAAAACCGTGTCTTCTTGATTTCCTCCACTAGCAGCTCTTCAGCTCATTCCAAATTGCATGTGCAATCATTCTCTTTTAAAAAATGGGACTAAAACGAAACACTAGTTATTCTGGGTGCTTTTTTCCCTAAATAGTGAAAGTGGAAAACAAATAAATTTTGATCATACAGTGATCATTTGGTTTTATTTTAAGTTTTGCTAAAGTGAACTTTAAAAATCAATGTAGAGACTTACCTGGAGGTCCAGTGGTTAAGATTATGTGTTTCCAAGAAAAGGGTTCCATCCCTGAGTCAGGAAACTAGGGTCCCACATGCTGCACGGCATGGCCAAGGGGAAAAAAAGTCAATGTAAAGGTTGGATCTTAAGGGCAAACACAAAAAGTCAATCTCAAAAGCTTATTTACTATGTGATTATTTAACAGCTTCCGAAGGACAAAGTTATAGTAAATGGGGAATAGATAGGTGGTTGGGGGAACAGTGTTGGGAGAATGGTATGACAATTAAGTAAGAACACTAGGAAATTTCTTTGTAGTGACAGAACAGTTCTGTATCCTGATTAAGGGGTTGGTTACTTGAGTCTACACTTGTGGTAAAACTTCATATAACAACAGACCAGAAAAAGAAAAAATGTGTGTAAAACTTGTGAGATCTGAATAAAGACTCTACCTGAGTTAATAATATTGTAAAGCATCAATGTACTGGCTTTGACAATGAGCCAAGTCTGTGTAACATGCTATTATTGGGGGAAGCTGGGTGAAGTGTCCATAGGCACTCTACAATTTTTATAATTTCTTGTGAGCCTTAGGCTGTTTCAAAAGTAAAGTTTATTTTTAAAAAATCACTGGAAAGAAATAGATATATAAATGGTTTCTTTTTCTTTTTAATGCCAAGTGTAAGTTCTTTGAGTACCTATGGAAGTGATATAAATGTTTTAGGAAAAAAGGAAGGTTTGTAATAATCCGTAGCAATTTTCCAGGAATGGTTTCCTAGATAATGTTTGCTTTTAGTGATGGTTTATTCTTCCCTCAATACTTTCCATTTATAGTTATGGGATATAGACAGTATCCCTCGTCTGTGTGTATTTCTGTGTATTTCTGGAGATAGGATGGAGTACTGGAAGAATCTTGACCAGTAGGTGTAGGTGAGGCAGAGAAGAGAATTTCTTTCTTTCTTTTTTCCAGTTTATAAAGGGTAAGAGCCTCAGCATTTAAACCCCTGAATCATTCTTTTGCATAGCAAGAATGTGTTTAGATTGAAAAAAAAAAAAGCTACAAATGAATAAACGTACCTCCAATTGCCCTCAAATCCCTAGATGGCTCACTTTTAGGAGTATTCTTCAGGAGGTATTTGGGAAGGGACTGGAATAAGCAAGAATAAGATGGTAATATTTTCTGTAATATTGGCCTTGGCAATATAAGATCATGCTCAAAATTGCTAATTTTCTCATTCCAAGGCAAGATCTTTTGGCACTACAGGGATCAAAGTAAATTTTTCCAAAATTAAGGTTGATGCTTACCCTGAATCTTTAGGTGACTATGATACCAAATCTCAAGACAATAATCCTGAGTCAATTTTCAGTCTATTTTTAAAACAAAAATAGATGAAGAAGATCTGTTTGATATTCAAGAATGACCCTACATTGCTCAATTATTTAAACAGACTTTGGAGATTCTTGGAAATGGCTTGCTAAAGTTCAATTTCGTTTATAGTTTTGGCTACTCTAAACTCTTCTCCAAAGACTTTGGATGTTTGGGGTCAAGGGAGGCCACAATAAGAATTAAAACTGCAGCTACATGGAGTGTCTGTGCGGAGTGGAGAATATGACTGCTTTTTATTAAATATGACACAAACAATTACCAAAGTGGACCCTGCTGTTTACAGATGTATAATAGAGCTTGGTTCTATGGAGTAGTAGCAGTTGCAGATGTATCATAAAATTAACATTTACGAGACATTAATTAGATCTTTTCTAATATCATTCTGTGCCTGCATATCTTCCCTACCTTTCACTGATTTTTGAAATAAAGAAAAAAGTGCCCTGGTTCTAGTGAGTCTTATAGAAATTACTGCAGAATATCTCTGGATGGGGTTCTTGTTGATTTAGAGCTCAGCTTTGTCATTCCTTTCTCAGTGGCTCTCCAGACATTTTAAAAATATCTTCAATATCCTGAATGAAGATTTAAGGATCCTTAGGATGTAGGTTCCTTGAAGGCCAGGGTCTTATCTGTGCTCCATGCCATGCCTCAATGCTAGAACTGTGCTTGACACAAGTGCTCAATAGTTTTTTTGTTGACTTGAAATGGTCAGTTGATGCTGGGAAAGAACTTTGTCTCTGGAGTCAGACTGACCTTGGTCTGGATCAGGACTGCCCTCGGGTGACCTGGGACATGTCACTTCCAGGAGCTTTAGTTTTTTCATGTGTAAGCTGCGGTTCAGACTGGAGCCTCAAGCCCAGAGCTTGGGAGGTACTGAGTGCTTGTTGTAGTCACTAAGTCGTGTCCAACTCTTTAGCCACTGCGTAGACTGTAGCCCACCAGGCACCTCTGTCCCTGGGATTTCCCAGGCAAGAATACGGGAGTGGGTTGCCATTTTCTTCTCCAGGGCATCTTTCTGACCCAGGGATCAAGCCCCTGTCTCCTGCAAGGGCAAGGAAATTCTTGACCACTGCTTAGTGAATGACTGTTCCCTCATTTACTAGTATCAGCCCCATCGCTTTCCTGTTAAAAGATTTCTGTTTTTCAGAATGCAATTGATTTTAAATGAAGCATTTCGGAGAAGAGTATCATGATATTTAAGAGGAATCTCCAGGAGCTGAATTCCTGGACAGTAGAACTCCTTGCTATGTTCCTCAGCTTTACCAGCCCTAAATCAACCAACCACTTCCACATTAGATCCGTGCCAATGTATACATGCAGAGCGCCTCTTTCTAGATTTCCAACAGTGTTCACATACATTATTTTCAGGCAGGAGGGGGAAGTTTGGGTTTTGTCGTGTTTTTATTGATTTTACTTTTCACTTATCAAATATATTATATTTGACCTCCTTGGATGTCTAGCATGACTCAAAGAGCTACAAATGCAGACCTTTCTTTTTCCTTGATATTCATGGTTGATATATTAAATTCCTCTAGTAGATGATTTTTAAGCATTCTAGTCTTTGTGATTTATTACAAATTCTTACTATCACTCAGTTGTGATATAACTTAAGTCCCTCATTTATTTTATTAGTTAATGTTGTAATCAGTTGTTGATTGCTGACTCTATATCTGTGCATTCTAGTGCTGTGAAGGTTAAGTAAGAAAGAAGTTGAGGGTATGGGCTGTATTCTTAGAGAGATAATAAACAGAAAGAAAAATTTTAATATATTTATTGTGTTCATAAAATAGCTTGAAAAAGATGTTAAATAAGTGCATTTATGGTTAATTTTTATAGACAATTTTTGTATGCATTAGACAACAAAATATTTGGGAATACAGGCATATGCATGAAAGTGTGATTTAGGCCATATTTGTATGTTGTTTTGAAGAGGAAGAATTATCATAATAGGCTGCTTGCTTACATTGTAGGCTGTCCTCCAAAGAGTCAGTTGCCAACAAGGGCCAAAAGAAGCTAATGGTTATAAAGAGCTGGTGCCCTTTCAGAAAGGCCCAGAGATAGAAAACCACCATGTGCATGGAATGTGGAGAATTCCATCCTCGTCTGGGCCTACAGTATTGTCCAGGGGAACCGATCCAAGAAGCTCTCAGTAGGTGGGGGTAGGGGCTCTTAGGTCGAGATGGTTCTCTGTAAATCAAGTGTCAGAACTGTGGGTCAAGGAGGTCTTTTGGGGTAAAAGAAGTATCATGGTTAGGGTGCCCTGTCTATAAGACATGCTGAGAATGTGGAAGAAAGATGGGATGGTTAAGAACTGGCTGGGACCTGAACTAGGGGAAATTAACTGGGACAAAAGGATTGACCTTCCCTTTAGAAAGGGGCTGAAAGTCCAAATTGCCAGGTCTAAGAAGGCATAGCAAACTCTAATTCACTATTTCCCTAAGTGGCAAAAAGTCCTAGGGATGTATCGTTTAGGGTACTTGTTAAAAACACATTGTCAAACCCTCCTCGGGTGTCCTGAACCATCACCTCTAGGAGAAGGGCTTGGGATTCTGTATTTTCCATGAGTGCACCTGATGACTTTTTGTGACAGCAAGTTTGGAAAACATCACTTTAGTCTAATCAAGTCCGGCATCAGAATTCAGGTTTCCTTGCTCAAGACGCAGGACAAGGCTGGGAGACAGGGCTTTTTGGATTCATAGGTGTATTGCAAATCATGTGTATGTCAGTAAGGGATCCTGGAAACAGGATTCAGTCTTGCGAAATAGGATTGCCAGAATTAAGCATTATGGATGTTAGAATTAGGGCTCTGGTGAGCTGATCTGTCTACATATGGCAGGGCTCTAGTGCTCATGGGAAACTAGAGGAGATCCTGAGAGACAAAATAGCAGTGAAGCATCCTAGCCACAGGCGAGGGTGGTGGTAAAAGACCTCCAGCCCTCTTGATGCAAATGAAAGATTTAGGCTTATGTGGTATTCCTTTCTGATGGCCTGTGGAGGCCATGGGGTAAAACCACACACTCATGGGTAAGCAGCAGGTGATGGCTCTCTTGAAAAGGATCTTATTCCTGGATGACAGCCATTGGGGCAAATGGATGGTCATTGACCAGTTTATTTCAAGTCTTCATTCTTTGGGTCCAGATGTAAAAGATTCCGGGTGTCCCTGAAACTTCACCTTCTTCCGTTCATCAGAGTCATGTAATTGATGTCCCCAAAGAGAAGGAGGGATATGTGAGGATTTGGATAGTGCTATGAAACCGACTCATTGGAAAAGACCCTGATGCTGGGAAAGATTGAAAACAAAAGGAGAAGGGGAAAGTGGAGGATGAGATGGTTAGATAGCATCACCAACTCAAGGGATATGAATTTGAGCAAACCCCGGGAGATAGAGGGACAGAGGAGCCTGGTGTGCTGCAATTCAAGTGAGTCGCAAAGAGTCGGACATGACTTAACGACCAAACAACAACAAATGAAGCTGAGGAGACCCTTCCCACAAGAGAACCTTAGTCCCCTGCAACCTTTGAGGATACTCTGGAGATGGACATTACTCTCAGGTGAGTCTAGAGCATGCAGGTAGAGGTGGGCATGAGATGTTAAGGAAATTATTAGTAGGTTCTTTTGGGCTAAGAGTAGGACTTGTTAGACTGGGAAGTAATGAATTTTGACTTTGATTGCTTCTGGAAACTGAATATTTGTGTCCCCCACCTCCGAGTTCATATGTTGAAAGCTAATCCCCAATGTGATGATACTTAGAGGGCTTTGATGAGTGATTAGGTGGCACCATCAATGATGAGACCCAGGGGCTTCCCTGGCGCTGGCTCAGTGGTAAAGAGTCCGCCGGCCAGTGCAGGAGACATGGGTTCCATCCCTGATCTGGGAAGATCCTACAAGCCACGGAGCAGCTGAGCCTGTGTACCACAACTCCTGAGCTCACGTTCTAGAGCCCACACTTCGAAACTGCTGAAACCCACACGCCTGGGGCCTGAGCTCCGCAACGAGAGAAGTCACCCCAGTGAGGGGCTCACACTCTGCAGCCAGAGAGTAGCCCCCTCCTCACAACTCGAGAAAAGCCCTCACAGCACTGGAGACCCAGTACAGCCAAAAATTAACTAATTAATTACAGTTTTAAAAAAAGGATCGCATTAGTGACCTTACAGGAGGATAAAGAGACCAGAGTTCTCTCATCCCACTATCTGAGAACACAGCAAACGATGGCCTCTGTGTACCAGAAAGTGGACCCTCACCAGACTGAATCTGCTAGCCTCCTGCTTGATCCTGGATTTTCCAGCCTTTGGAACTGTGAGAATTAAATTTCTGTTGTTTAGAAGTCACCCTGTCTATGATATCTGTTATAGCAACCCAAGTGAATTTGAAATAACCTCAGAATGAATAATAGACATGATAGCTCCTTTAAAAAATTCAAATAGTAGCTTGGAGTATCCTTGACCTTAAATTCTGATTCATTTGCTTTCCTCTCTCAACAGGCATCACCCTCTATTCTTTTCAGGGCCAAAGGAAAACATAGATTTCCTGGTTCACTGTTCCTTACATCGATACTACAGGTTATAATTATTATATTTTGTATCCTAAGCTTCTCTCTTAGAATCAGTAAATACTTATTTGAGTAAAATTTGTTAAATGAATTAGAAGATTGGCTCTCTTCATCTATCAGAAGCCTCTCTGCTGGTCACAGTCCTATCTGTGCTTATAACCATCCCAAAATCACCTCTTCCATGAGACCTCACTGAGCTCCTCTGTCCTTATGTGACTTCTTGATCCTTTGAAAGCCCATAGCACCTCAGTTTGTAAGTCTTTATGACACTCATTCACATGGCACTGTTTACATTCTTCATTTTACTCTTCAAGCTTTATGTAGGATTTATTTATAACTCTTCTTATTCCGTGAAGGAAACCTATGAAAGGAAATATAAATGAGAAAATTGTAAGAAAGGAAAATAAAATAGGAATATAAGATAAAGCCAACTGTTATTGGATATTTGCCATGTCCTACGTGCTAGACAGTCCCTGCTCTCTTTGGATGCAGAATTGAGTCAGGACAAAGCTGTGGCTAATGGACCAGTTCAACTCTAGGAAGCTCTCAGAGAGTAGCTTCAACCCATCACCAGAGGTTAGTTGTTAATAATTTAGCCCCTTAACTACCTGATTTCTCCCTGAAGCACCCACTTCTTACTATTATTCATCCTAGAAATTGTATCCTCAATTGTGTTAGCATTTTTCATTAAAGGACTTATTTTCTAATTCCATAGATATCCTGGTAGCTCTTTCCTAAACTTTCTTCAGGCCTCCCTGGGGGCTCAGTTGGTAAAGACTCCTGCAGTGCAGGAGACCTAGGTTCAACCCCTGGGTTGGGAAGGTCCCCTGGAGAAGGAAGTGGAAACCCACTCCAGTATTCTTGCCTAGGAAATTCCATGGACAGCAGAGCATGGTGGGCTTTAGTCCATGGGATCTCAAGAAGTGGACATGATTTAGCAACCACACCACCATCTCCAAACTTCTTCAAGGTCTATGGGCTTGCGTACCAGACTGTAAGACCTTTCCTATAATTATGCTGGGGAGACAGGGTACCCCTCAATTTTTTCTGGGGAATTTCTGTCCCAGCTTGTAATTACTTTACATATATTATGTAGTAAAATTATTCTCTGGCAGTTTATCATCAGATTATAGCTGCCTTTGTAAAATAAACCTCATTTATATGTTGTTTCCTCTACATTGGCTAAATGGCAGCAAATGAAATAAGGAAATGATTATCATTTCCCAGATGTTGTGAGATGCACCAACATAGTCATTTTTGGCTCCAGAGCAAACTATGAATTGAAAGTAATGACTGTACAAACATTTGGAAGTATAGATTATTACCAAGGCAATGTAAAAAACTACAGATTTCCCACAAATCACTACCTAATTTGTATATTTTGACCAAAATAATTCTGGAGAGAAAGTCCCTACTAGGTCATTTTTAAAAGCAAAGCATTTGTATTAGGGATGCTTGAAAAAATTTTGAGGATATTTACTCTGATTTTCTGTTTATATCTCTGTGTATGAGGCAAGAATAAGGAAAACTATGATTGCAGTATAATTTTCATTCTAATTGATCTTTAAAATAGTGTTTTTATTATAATAACTATCACCTCAGATAATAACTAGTAATTAGAATTTCTTAATGCTGAATTTTTATTTTATTTTTCATTAATGCTTCTATTTTTAAAATTTGACCAAGTAGCTATTTTAAGATCATGTGTTTAAGCACTCCTCCATGAATTGGAGTTTTACTCTAAGGTAGTTTCAAGAAATGTTCATTTCTTTAATTTTATTTTAATTATATAATAAATTCAGTCACTTTAACATGGAAAAAGGATATTAGACCCTCCTCCCTTAAAGAGCGAGCTGTGTGCATTTATATCAGGAGCTTTCCCATCATCATCTCTGGGCTTTTTCTTGAGTCAGGTTTGGATTTGGTACAGCTTGGGACAGAAGAGTGTAGAGACCAAGGCATGCGGGATCAACATGGGTGGCAACAGGGAGGGGTCAGCCTGCGATTCAAGGGGCAGGCAGGGGTCATCCTGTGATCCAAGGGGCAGGCAGAGTCTAATCTGGGAGTGCTTGGAGCCAACCGGGGTGACATCAAAAGTCAAAGAGAAATGAGCCAGGCGCCCAGGAAGCTGCTAGGGGGAGTCAAGTAAATGTGCAAAAGGTAACTTTCTTGCTTAGGATAAATATGTAGTCAATCTCTGGCCATATTTCTCAAGGCATTCTGATCACAATTTAGCAAGAAATACATCTTGTATTGAAAGGCTGTTGCTGAACAATAGGACGCCGGGATTCTTGGCCTCCGGAGGAGACGAATTCAATCCAGGGCCAGAGATGAGGCTGGATCGCTCAGAGCTTTTGTGTAATAAAGTTTGATTAAAGTATAAAGGAGATAGAGAAAGCTTCTGACATAGGCATCAGAAGGGGGCAGAAAGAGTACCCCTCTGCTAGTCTTCAGCTGGATGGTATATAGTCTCTAGCAGTCTGTTAGTGAAAAGAAAGGAATGTCTTAAAACTCAGAATGGCACCAGGCCCCTCATCCATAAATTGCATTTTGTGATAATCCTGGCACCAGATGATTCATCCCAGGCCATAAAACGATTGACTTGAATCTTGTAGAAGGGCAGATTACCATACAAATAGTTTCGTTTACATAGATTAGGAGAACAATATCTGAGTATAACATACTGGTTTGTCAAGTAGGTTCTAAGCCATTTGGCTGAACCGAATTGAAGACAGAGTCTGGGGTAAATGCATAGCACATTAACATAGCTTAAGACAAACATTTCCATAAGAAAAATGTATTGATTAACACAAGGTTTGAGAATAGTTAGCTTTAGGTGAAACCAGGTGTCATGGCAACACAGCATTTTAAGAGAAACTTCCTTTTAAATTTGTATAGAGAAGGAAAAAAAAATATTGCCAGTTTGTTTCCTCCTGCTGCTTAAGAGAGATAAAAATGTCTGACACTTGCAGCCTATTTTTTCCATTTGGAGACCCCTGGCCTTCCTGCCTGTTACCCTCTAAGTATCATGGTCTAAAAACACTCAAGGGTTTTAGAAAGATCCTTGCCCTCACCATGGAAGAGACACTCTGATATATTCAGTTCTACAAGGTCCTATTCTGTTTCATTTAAAAGTTGCTGGTAGGAGACATACAAATCTGATTTCATGATCTGCTAATTGATAGAAATCTATCACCTAAAATGTACTGTCTCAGAGATTGGGGAAACTGTGATGAACAGAGTACCAAAACAAAGATTAGAGACATAGTGTCTGATTTTAAGGTGATTGAAAGCTCTTTGGAAAGTTAGGATGTAACACGTGAAACAACAAAACACATTTAGAATAGGATAAGTCCAAATATGCAAATTAATTAAAAGATGCTTACTCCTTAGAAGAAAAGTTATAACCAACCTAGACAGCATATTAAAGGGCAGAGACATTACTTTGCCAACGAAGCTCTGTTTAGTCAAGGCTATGGTTTTTCCAGTGGTCATGTATGGATGTGAGAGTTGGACTATAAAGAAAGCTGAGCCCCAAAGAATTGATGCTTTTGAACTGTGGTGTTGGAGAAGACTCTTGAGAGTCCCTTGGACAGCAAGGAGATCCAACCAGTCCATCCTAAAGGAAATCAGTCCTGAATATTCATTGGAAGGACTGATGTTGAAGCTGAAACTCCAATACTTTGGCCACCTGATGCGAAGAGCTGACTCACTTGAAAAGACCCTGATGCTGGGAAAGATTGAAGGCAGGAGGAGAAGGGGACAACAGAGGATGAGATGGCTAGATGGCATCACTGACTCAATGGACATGAGTTTGAGTAAACTCCAGGAGTTGGCGATGGACAGGGAGGCCTGGCGTGCTGCCGTCCATGGGGTTGCAAAGAGTTGGATACTACTGAGTGACTGAAAACTGAACTGAACTGAACTGAAGCAAATTAATAGGCAAATCCCATGAATACAAGTTGGTTCTAAAGGTGTCAGTTTGAGATATGAATGGTTAAGATCAGCTATTAGAGGTTTCCTGGAAAAGGAAGTATAAAGCCTGCTTTTGTGTGACATGGATTGATGAAGACTGTCTGGGAGCTGGACTGGGGATTCCCTAGTAGCTTAGACAGTAAAGCATCTGCCTGCAATGCGGGAGACCCAGCTGCAGTCCCTCAGTTGGGAAGGTCCCCTGGAGTAGGAGTGGCAACCCACTCCAGTATTCTTGCCTGGAGAATTCTTCCATGGACAGAGGAGCCTGGCAGGCTGCAGTCCATGGGGTGGTAAAGAGTCAGACACGACTGACCGACTAGCACACACACTGGGAGCAGGGGGTAAATACCCCAGACAGAGTAACAGCAGGCTCATACAGAGGACCCTCCAGTGTGCTTCTTGGTCGGCGTGAGAGTTTGTGTACTATAGAAGGATGAAGAAAATAACTCAGGAGAGGGAGGCAGGTGGAAGCTTTCAATACTGTAGCCAGCTTCAGTGGCAGTGGGAGATAACTACCTTTGCTGATAGAAATGACATGATGTAATTATGTTTAAGGATCATTCCAGTGACTTTGCTGAGAGGGGATCCATTGCCATCAGAGTTTGCTGGAGATGAGGAAGACTCTTGTTGTAACCAAGAGAGTGTGAAAACCTTGATCTTGTCATAGAAGTCCAAACATAAGAAGGGGAGGGTCCAGGAGATGGGGATTCATTTGGCTCTTGTTAGATGAGTTTTGTGACCTGTCTTCTTGGTTTAAGACTCCAGTGCTGGATATGACTCAAGAGGTGGTTAAAGGGGCTTATCTCTTTGTTGGATCTGATCCAACGTGAGTTTTGTTATCTCTTTGTTGCTTTGGCAAGGCACTGTCTTTCCTCCAACCTGAACTGATGGTACCAGTATTCATTGCTACTGGGTTAAGCCCCAAAGATAAAACTCATTTGAAAGTCTTTGTACCTGGTACGATGGGACAGTAACCTCCCTCCTGTCTCTGAAATGTAGTGTCAGTGCTTAAGGATATCTCCCGGCTCTTTTGGAAAATCATCCCTAGGCCCTCCAAGGTAATGAGGGTGACTCGATGTCAGAGCCTTGGCTCTTCTTTCTTGGGGTTCAGCTCTCCCTCGGGGATCTCCCGTTAGTGCTGGGATTGCCCTCCTCTAGTTTTCCTACCTAGGAAGACCGGGGCTGGGGTTCCTTTAAAGATCTTGATGGGTTCAGCTGCAAGAACCAACTGACCTCAAGCAGTGCTGTCCCCCAGAACCCAGGAGGGCTTCAGTGGCCGCTCAGCCCTGTCTTGGCTCTCATGCCCACGCCGCCCCTGCTGATCACTGCTTTGGTTAAAGTTGCTTGTGTATTGACCTTTCTTCATTATAAGGTCCCTTATAAATAAGGTTAATTACTCATCTTATTTATCTTCATAGCCTCTTACTGTTGAATACACAGTACCTTGCACTGGTATTTATAAATATATTAACAGCACAATAAGAGTACATGATATTGTTGTTATTCTAGGTATCTCTGTAAGGCTGAAACTAAAATTTCTTGTCTTTTCTTTAGGGAAATTATCCTAAAGTAATTATTAGAAATCAGTTCACCAAATTAGGTAGTATAAACTAGTTTAGTAGACACTTAAGTGGAAATCAGATCAAGGCAAAAATCCTTAGGAAGGTGCCAAGGAGCCTCAGAGAAAGAAACTGTATAGAAACAGAAGTGGAGAACCAAAGTCAAACTTCATCTACTTAATAGATGTACTTACCTCAAATTATTCTGCCTATACCATTGCACACTTGCTTAAATGATATCTCCTCCCTGCCCCTCTTAGACGGTGTATTTCTTCAGTAACTCCAAATAGAGCAGAGTGTTGCTTTTCAAGACTAGGCACTGTGGGCTGTCTCTCTTCCGCCCTCCCCACCCCGACCCCAAATCTACAATACTGGCATAAAGAAGATGCCCAATGATTGATTGTGAGTGGAAAGCACATAAAAACACGTAAAACTTCACTCAGTCTCTTTCTTGCTCATTTTATTTTTAGCCTAGCAAGCAATAGCTGCAATGAGTGTTTTTGTATGAATAAATGAATTTTCTCCGTGGTCTCTGAATTCGACCCTCCCCTTTTTCTTTCAGGGCTAGAACAACCAATATCTCTGACAACTTACACTCACTCACACTCCCTTGTATTCATCATATCTGTCAGTATACAATAGAAGCATTACCTTCTTCAGTTAAAGTCTGTTGGGGAGCTATAGCCAACAGTTATATCTCTCAGTTGACTTACATATTTGTGATCAACTCTAAAGCTAAGGGGCTAGTTGAACCTGACTGCAGACGACATAAATATCAACTCCCTTGTGAAACTGTTAAGCTAAATAACGTTCCTATGTCATTACAGAAGATGATGCATTTAAGAGCACCAAGTTTCTTTCGTATTCAGTCTTTTTCAGGGTCGATGTCGGATAATTGCTCAAATGAATGCTAAGTAAATACCTGTGTGTTCCTGTGTAATGAAGACCAGTTCTTCCACCCTGAAAGAGTTCCACACCATTCCTCCACCAAGAGGAGCTCTTGATGCAACTGGTAGAAGTTTAGCGAGTAAGAATATTTCTGAGTAATAGTGTTGTACAAACATTGGAGCTTATTTCTGAGTTGCAGTTCACCAATTCTGGGTCTATATGCTTATTTATTTGTATGCTTATATTTATTTTTATATTTATTAATTTATTATGTGAATTATATATATAATTTGTATATTTGTTTTTCTTCCATGAAATACTTTTCAATATATTGTACCATAAAAAGAAGGCAAATGTAAAATGAACATTAACTTTTTCATTAAATTCTTCTATACCACCATTTTAAGAAGCACTTAGTAGTCTACCTAATAAATGGATGATAAATGTGAATAAGTTTAAAATAAAATTTGCAAAAACACAATATCTGCTCTTTTTTAACTACCCACAGTTTCTCCCAAGACTTCACTCTCAGCAGGGAGGAAGAAAACACTCAACAAAAAGAAACAGGTAAGATGAATGGTTTAAATTTCACGTTTTAAAAATTGAAATATAGTTGATTTACAGTGTTGTGTTAATTTCTGCTATATAGCAAGTGATTCAGTTATACATGTATATATACATTCTTTTTTAAATATTCTTTTCCATTAGGGCTTATCAGAGAATGTTGACTATAGCTCCCTTTGCTATACAGTAGGACTTTGTTATTTATCTATTCTCTATATAATAATTTACATCTACTAATCCCAAACTCCGGGTCCATCCCTCCACCCCGCCCCTTGGCAACCACACGTCTGTTCTCTATGTCTGTGAGTCCTATTTCTGTTTCATAAAAGTTCATTTGTGTCATAATTTAGATTCCACATATAAGTGATATCATATGGTATTTGTCTTTCTCTTTTGATTAATTTCAGTTAGTATGATCATTTCTAGTTCCATCTATGTCGCTGCAAATGGCATTATTTCATTCTCTCTTATGGCTGAGTAGTATTCCACTGTATACATGTACCACATTTTCTTTATCCTAAATGGTTCAAATTTGTTGTCTCATTGAAGATCTGGGTCTTAGGTTCCTTTTTTCCTAAAATACAGGAGATTGGTCCCAGTATTCTCAGGGGACACAAAAATCCAGGGAGCTCAAGTCCCAGTGCTGTGCTTAGTCACTCAGCCGTGTTCAACTCTTTGTGACCCCATGAACTGTAGCCCACCAGGCTCCTCTGTCCATGGGATTCTCCAGGCAAGAGAACTGGAGAACCCACTGGAGTGGGTTGCCATGCCCTCCTCCAGGGCACCTTCCCGACCCAGGAATTGAACTGGAGTCTCCTGCATTGCAGGTGGATTCCTTACCAGCTGAGCTACCAGGGAATTTACTATAGCCTGCCAGGCTCCTCTGTCCATGGAATTCTCCAGGCGAGAATATTGGAGTGGGTAGCCATTCCCTTCTCCAGGGGATTTTCCCAACCCAGGAATTGAACCCGGGTCTCCTGCATTGCAGGTGGATTCTTTACTATCTGAGCCACCTGGGAAGCTATTCTATATGCATATAACCTACACAGTCCTCCAGTATACGTCAAATCATCTCTAGATGATATATGATACCTAGTATGATGTAAATTCTATATAAATAATTGTAAACACAATATAAATTCTATGTAAATAATTGCCTTGTGTGGAAAATTCATGTTTTGCTTCAGAACTTTCTGAATATTTTCAATGTATGGTTGGTTGAACCTGCAGATTCAGAACCCATAGATATGAAGCACTGAACTGCATCAAGGATCTTTGTTCCAGGGGGTACAAAGTAAAGGCATAGGATGACCCCTCTTGCCTTGGCACTCACTGAGGGAACACCCCAAATTCCTGTATTCATTTCTTTAAGTCTTAGATAGCACCTAGATGTCAAGCTGATAAATATTTTTTCAGGAAGTTTTTTGGATGAGCGACCCACTCTTTCTCTGTGATCTAGGGTGGTCTAGCAATCTGGTGGTGTTGTTTTGTTGCTGAGTCATGTCCAACTCTTCTGTGACCCCATGGACTGTAGCCCACCCGTCTTCTTCGGCAATGACATTTCCCAGGCAAGAATACTAGAGTGGGTTGCCATTTCCTTCTCTAGGGCATCTTTCTGACTCAGGGATCAAACCTGTGATTCCTGCATTGCAGGTGAATTCTTTACCACTGAACCACCAGGAAAGCCCAGTCTAGCAAGCTAAGCAAGGTAGATAGCAATCTTTTGTAGGATCTTCCTTGATTATGCTTAATCATGCTCTTGCTTATACTTACTTTTAACTATAAATGCACAGTCATTTGTAAAGTAGCAACACTGCTGAAATTGGGGCACAAGCATAAGTAAGACCCAAACTTGTAAAGAAGACTTTTTCATCTCTGTTTGCAAAGTGAATCATTATTTGTAAATGCTTCTAAAGAATCTAAAATATTTGTAAATAACTTCTGTGCTTTTTTAAAATGTAATTAATTTTCATACACACATCTACAGCATAAATGGCCTGACCTGCTTCTTACAGAAGCTCATATTTCTTCGGTCTTGAGACTCTGTTTCTGGGACTTTGGGTTGCTTCCAAATTTGCAAGTCCTTAGTAATGAATTACCCAAAAGACATGTCTGGTAACTAAAGACAGGGGTTGTATTTGATATCTACATTGATAATCAGCAGCTTGATGCCATTCCTTGTGTCCCACACAAGCACATATTCTTTGAGAGGAGGGTCTAACCATTGCCTCTTCCTCCATTGATGGATACCCTATCAGCTCTTTTTAAGGTTAGTGGTTCCCTGTTCAAAGAGGGATTTCTGTCTTCTTAGCATTAACTACTTCCTTCTTCTTTCATTGATTCATCATATATTTTTTGAGCACCTACTTTATGGTGCATCTGCTCCCTGCTTATGATACCGCATGTCTTGGGCCCCAGGCATTACCCTGCCTTTGTCAAAGTCACAGTTTTGATAATTCTTCCAGCACTGTCCTAGATACACTAGAGGTTTTCCCCGGTATTTGGACACAGTGTAAAGTAAGGTAACTCAGTTTTAATTGAATGTTCTATGTCTTATTTGATGGAACTAATGAAAATTACAAGCATTTAAAAATCTGAATTACTTTAGTAAGGACAAAGTCATTTCATAAATTAATTAATATATCATTTATTAATTGTTATTAAATCCTTGTTAATTAAATAAAATGTTAGAGTTAAATGAAAAGATGGATGATTTCCTAAAGGAAATGAAATTGTGATTTAAAAATCTTTCTTAATTGGTTTAATTGACAAGTATGCTACTCTATCATTCAGAGCTACAGGCTGATGAAAGACTCTACACAAATAGAGCATATGGAGAGCAGGAAACAGTGAGCATTATTTTCCAGAGAATAACCATATTCTATTTCACTTTACTCCAGTGGTTATTAACTTTGCCTTGGTTAAGAATCCAATAACATAAGTCAACTAATGTTTATTGGATATCTCATATATGCCAGGCATTTAGGGCATAACAACTGAGGATTGATTTGGACAAAAATAGATCCTTTAGGGGCCTTGGTGAAAGCTAAGGGTGGAAGTGAGAAATAGATTTAAGGGACTAGATCTGATAGACAGAGTGCTTGATGAACTATGGACAGAGGTTCGTAACATTTTACAGGAGACAGGGATCAAGACCATCCCCATGGAAAAGAAATGCAAAAAAGCAAAATGGCTGCCTGAGGAGGCCTTACAAATAGCTGTGAAAAGAAGAGAAGCGAAAAGCAAAGGAGGAAAGGAAAGATATACACATTTGAATGCAGAGTTCCAAAGAATAGCAAGGAGAGATAAGAAACCCTTTCTTCAGTGATCAGTGCAAAGAAATAGAGGAAAACAATAGAATGGGAAAGGCTAGAGATCTCTTCAAGAAAATTAGAGATACCAAGGGAACATTTCATGCAAAGATGGGCTTAATAAAGGACAGAAATGGTATGGACCTAGTAGAAGCAGAAGATATTAAGAAGAGGTGGCAAGAATACACAGAAGAACTGTACAAAAAAGATCATCACCATGACCCAGATAATCACGATGGTGTGATCATTCACACTTACCTAGAGCCAGACATCCTGGAATGTGAAGTCAAGTGGGCCTTCGAAAGCATCACTATGAACAAAGCTAGTGGAGGTGATGGAATTCCAGTTCAGCTATTTCAAATCCTCAAAGATGATGCTGTGAAAGTGCTGCACCCAATATGCCAGCAAATTTGGAAAACTCAGCAGTGGCCACAGAACTGGAAAAGGTCAGTTTTCATTCCAATCCCAAAGAAAGGCAATGCCAAAGAATGCTCAAACTACCACACAATTGCACTCATCTCACATGCTAGTAAAGTAATGCTTAAAATTCTCCAAGCCAAGCTTCAGCAATACATGAACCGAGAACTTCCAGATGTTCAAGCTGGTTTTAGAAAAGGCAGACAAATCAGAGATCAAATCACCAACATCCACTAGATCATCAAAAAAGCAAGAGAATTCCAGAAAAACATCAATTTCTGCTTTATTGACTATGCCAAAGCCTTTGACCGTGTGGATCACAATAACTGTGGAAAATTCTTCAAGAGATGGGAATACCAGCCCACCTGACCTGCCTCTTGAGAAATCTGTATGCAGGTCAGGAAGCAGCAGTTAGAACTGGACATGAAACAACAGACTGGTTCCAAATAGGGAAAGGAGTACGTCAAGGCTGTATATTGTCACCCTGCTTATTTAACTTATATGCAGAGTACATCTTAAGAAACGCTGGCCTGGATGAAGAACAAGCTGGAATCAGGATTGCTGGGAGAAGTATCAATAACCTCAGATATGCAGATGACACCACCCCTATGGCAGAAAGTGAAGAAGAACTAAAGAGCCTCTTGATGAAAGTGAAAAAGGAGAGCCAAAAAGTTGGCTTAAAGCTCAACATTCAGAAAACCAAGATCATGGCATCCAGTCCCATCACTTCATGGCAAATAGATGGGGAAACAGTGAAAACAGTGGCTGACTTTATTTTGGGGGGGCTCCAAAATCACTGCAGATGGTGACTGCAGCCATGAAATTAAAAGATGCTTACTCCTTGGAAAGAAAGTTATGACGAACCTAGACAGCATATTAAAAAGCAGAGACATTACTTTGTCAACAAAAATCCATCTAGTCAAGTCTATGGTTTTTCCAGTAGTCATGTATGGATGTGAGAGTTGGACTATAAAGAAAGCTGAGTGCTGAAGGATTGATGCTTTTGAACTATGGTGTTGGAGAAGACTCTTGAGAGTCCCTTGGACTGCAAGGAGATCCAACCAGTCCATCCTAAAGGAAATCAGTCCTGGGTGTTCATTGGAAGGACTGATGTTGAAGCTGGAACTCCAATACTTTGGCCACCTGATGCAAAGAGCTGACTCACTTGAAAAGATCCTGATGCTGGGAGGGATTGGGGGCAGGAGGAGAAGGGGACGACAGAGGATGAGATGGTTGGATGGCGTCACCGACTTGATGGACATGGGTTTGGGTGGACTTCGGGAGTTGGTGATGGACAGGGAGGCCTGGCATGCTGCGATTCATGGGGTCACAAAGTGTTGGACACGACTGAGCAACTGAACTTAACTGAACTGAAGGATTCCTTCCAACAGAATAAATAAAATATAAACATAATATTCATACCAGCTTTTACACACAAACTCCTAGGTGGTATATAGTCTTTTAAAGTTCATCTATGGAGACTCTTAGGTCTGTGGGCTTAGTTTATGGACCTCTTCCCTATTTGAAGTTATTTGAGCAAGGAATGATGTGTGTGTGTCTTAGGACCAGGCCCTTCACCTCCCTGCTGCTGCTGCTGCTAAGTCGCTTCAGTCGTGTCCAACTCTGTGCAACCCCATAGACGGCAGCCCACCAGGCTCCGCCATCCCTGGGATTCTCCAGGCAAGAACACTGGAGTGGGTTCCCGTTTCCTTCTCCACCTCCCTAGGCTTCCATATTTTTAACCTGTAAAATGAGGGCAGTAGATGGAAGCCTTCCATTTTTAAAACTCTATGAATTTATGAATGGGTGTTATGAAGTATGTCTGTTTATGTCATCTGTCTCTCTGTTGCTCATATTTGTGTGTTGAGATAGAAAAGAACATAACAGAGCATAGGAGTCATAGAATCCTTGAAACTTTAGCAATCATCTCAATTTGTCCATGAGAAGAGGCAGTGGTAGATAGTAAATGGTTTCACAGTGAGTGAATGTCAGAGTCGGGAATCAACTCATGTGTTTTCTGACTTCCGGTCACCTGACCACAGCACCATCATGTATATGAAGATTTATATCCCACTAATGCCTATAAGTGGGCTTCCCTTGTGGCTCAACTGGTAAAGAATCTGCCTGCAGTGTGGGAGACCTGGGTTCAATACCTGGGTTTGGAAGATCTCCTGGAGAAGGGAAAGACTACCCACTCCAGTATTCTGGCTTGGAGAATTCCATGGACTATTACAGCCCATGGGATCGCAGAAGAGTCAGACACAACTGAGCAACTTTCACTCACTCACAATGCCTATAAGTAGTTACATTAGCTTAGTAATCATCTTTTAAAATTGATGTCAAATCACAGTTGTTTGCTTGTTAAGTTGAGATATTTATCTTTAATTAAAGGTATTAGTAATGAAAATGTTTTATAAACTGACTCCTTGGTATGAAACACACTTACAAAATTCCAGGATATTTGGGAAATCCAGAAAGCTTCATTAGTGGTAATCCTGTGGGATTTTATGGGTTGAACTGTGTTCCCCAAAGTTGATACATTGAAGTTCCACCCCCCAGAAACTTAGAATGATCTTATTCTTTACCAAGGTAATCAAGTTAAAATTAGATCATTAGATATGTCTGTTTTCCTAATAAAAAGAAATTTGGGGACAGATACTCACATAGGGAGGATGACATGTGTAAATAAAGGCAAGGATCAGGTGGGATTCTATAAACCAAGGAACACTAAAGGTTGTTCACAAACCTCCAGAAGCCAGGAGGGCCTTGGAACACATTCTCTCTCACAGCTCTCAGAAGAAACAACCTTGATTTTGGACTTCTAGCCTCCAGAACTGTTGTTTAAGCCACCTAATTTGTGGTTTTCCAATGTGGTTGTATAGTTTTATACTCCCACCAGCAACGTAAAAGAATTCCTATTGTTCCATATCATTACCAACATTTGGTATTGTTAATTTTTTAATTTTAATTACTCTGATGAGAAATGTGAAGTTTTAATTTGATATTTCTTAAGACTAAAGGTATGGAGCACCTTTTCAACATGCTTATTGATTATTTGGATATTTTCTTTTGTGAAGTGCCTGCCTAACTCTTTTGCTCATTTTTAAAGAAAATTTATTGTTGTTTGGGCTTTTTTTTTAAAATCTTTTCTGTTAATCTGTGCTTTTTTACTTTAATCATGATGTCTTTTAGTGAATAGATGTTTTTAAACTTGATGAGATCCAGTTTATCTGTTTTTTTCTCTTAGATTATTCTTTTGTGTCCTAAGAAATTGCTGTCTACCCCAGAGTCTATCCTGAACAGAAACAGAGAAAGCATTCTTTTTTTAAGATTAGTAGTTCACGTTGATTTTTATATTTCACTTACTGTTTCTCATTTGTTTCCTATTTCTTTCTTATTTAGGTTTTTATTTTCTACTTTCCTCATAGTATTGATCACTAAGGCTTTCTAGTGCATTTATAGCATTAGCTTTTATTTGGAAAAAAGATCTTGAAACTTAGAAAATATATGAAAACCCCCCACCAGACTACACGGGATTTAAAGTGAATATCATCTCTAAGATAATATGATTCACTGTGTGAGGGTAATCTAGGGAGAATTGCTTATTAGGGACAAATCTGTATTTTGTGGGACTTGAAGCTTGTTATGAGTTAGGAATCACTTTCTAAGAAAAATTATTTCACATGCCATTGTGCTTGGGGTTGCCGCATTTTTGAGATGTGTCAGATGTCAGCCTGTCATCTGGTGTACTGAGAGGCACAGACGTGAGTCTGCTCATAGCAACCCTCACGGGCTGTGTGGTTGCTGCTGTTCAGTTGCTCATTCGTGTCCCACTCTTTGCGACCCCAAGGACGACAGCACGCCAGGCTTCCCCGTTCTTCACCAACTCGTGGAATTTACTCAAACTCACGTCCTTTGAGTCGGTGATGCCATCCAACCATCTCATCCTCTGTCGTTCCCTTCTCCTCCCGCCTTCAGTGTTTCCCAGCATCAGGGTCTTTTCCGATGAGTCAGTTCTTCGCATCAGGTGGCCAAAGTACTGAAGGAAGCTTCAGCTTCTGCATCAGTCCCTCCAATGAATAGTCAGGACTGATTTCCTTTAGGATTGACTCGTTTGATCTTGTGGTCCAAGGGACTCTCAACAGTTTTCTCCAACACTACAGTTCAAAAGCATCAATTCTTCGGTGCTCATCCTTTTTTGGTGCAACTCTCACATCTACACATGACTACTGGAAAAACCATAGCTTTGACTAGACAGACCTTTGTTGGCAAAGTAATGTCTCTGCTTTTTAATATGCTCTCTAGGTTTGTCATAGTTTTTCTTCTAAGGTGCAAACATCTTTTAATTTCACGGCTGTAGTCACCATCTGCAGTGATTTTGGAGCCCAAGAAAATAACACCATGGCTCATAGAATTGCTGTAAATTTGTACCATACATTCATAGGAATTATAAAAATGTTTGTTTTGTAGGATTTCAGATGGTTGTAAGATGAGATGGTTGAATGACATCACCAATTCAATGGACATGAACTTGAGAGAACTCTGGTTGATTGTGAGGGACAGGGAGAGGCCCTGGCATGCTGTAATTCACAGGGTCGCAGAGGATCAGACACCACTTGGTGACTGAACAACAGTAGCAAGATATCAGTAAAGAAATACATATGGTGCATTTGTATTGTATGTATTGCAGATAGAGCATATTTATGAAAAAATAGAAATTCCATTTTGACTAGGAGACAAGGTCAAATCTTCAACTTACAATTTTACACAGCTGATAACTGGAAGAATTTGCCACAGAACTAGCTTCTGGCTCTGTTTCTCTCCACTTTCAGAATGCAATATTGTTAGTGCCCTTCATCTTCATACCATGATGCCAGATGAGTCATAGAGCAGGCACTTGAATTATTCCTGGAAGAAATCATATGCTGGGAGGCTAGCAGTACCTAGTTATACAGAAGAGTGACTGTTAACTGCATCAGTTCATACCTCTAAATCCAAGTTAACTGTGTCTCCAATTCAACTTCCACTTTGCTGGATCTTCAGAATACCTCTGGTCACTCCAGTAAGACTGAACAAGGTAAAAAAATATTAGGGGTGCAAAGAGAAAGCTACCTTAAACAGTTATAATTTAAATATCTTACTTTTTCAAGATTTACAAAAATATTAAGTTCATGTGAATATGTTGTTTGAACCTCTCCTAGATACTGGAAGGGGAATGATTCTAAAGCTTAAGATTCATTATTTCATGGTAAATTTGCTTCTGTTTATTCCTTAAAATTAGAAATATGAAAGAAGCATGTTATATATGTTATATGCTAATTACTCCCTGCTATAAATATTAGATAATACTGAAATTTTAGATTACAGTACATTAGACGCTGATACATACACACACACCCACTATGTGTTGTAGAAAACAGTTAATCACTCAGCACCTGGTAAATATCAGGTAGTCAAGCCTGTTTTAGGAATAAGTGTTTGCATGAAAAAAATATTTAAAATATGTGATAGTGAGGACTATTACAAAGACTAACATGAAAGTAACTTATCCCAGGGGTCATTAAATCATATTATTGGAAATGTTGACAGTCCTGTGATAATGTAATAAAAAAAGTTCCATTTACTGAGTGTTACTCTATATGCAGAGTACATCTTGAGAAACGCTGGGCTGGATGAAGAACAAGCTGGAATCAAGATTGCCGGGAGAAATATCAATAACCTCAGATATGCAGATGACACCACCCTTATGGCAGAGAGTGAAGAGGAACTAAAGAGCCTCTTGATGAAAGTGAAAGAGGAGAGTGAAAAAGTTGGCTTAAAGCTCAACATTCAGAAAACTAAGATCATGGCATCTGGTCCCATCACTTCATGGCAAATAGATGGGGAAATAGTGAAAACAGTAGCTGACTTTATTTTTCTGGGCTCCAAAATCACTGCAGATGGTGATTGCAGCCGTGAAATTAAAAGATGCTTCCTCCTTGGAAGGAAAGTTATGACCAACCTAGATAGCATATTAAAAAGTGGAGACATTACTTTGTCAGCAAAGGTCTGACTTGTCAAGGCTATGGTTTTTCCAGTAGTCACGTATGGATGTGAGATTTGGACTATAAAGAAAGCTGAGTGCCAAAGAATTGATGCTTTTGATCTGTGGTGCTGGAGATGACTCTTGAGAGTCCCTTGGACTGCAAGGAGATCCAACCAGTCCATCCTAGAGGAGATCTGTCCTGAGTGTTCACTGGAAGGACTGAAGGGGATGACAGAGGATGAGATGGTTGGATGGCATCACTGACTCAATGGACATGAGTGAGTAAACTCTGGAAGTTGGTGATGGACAGAGAGGCCTGACGTGCTGTAGTCTATGGGGTCGCAAAGAGTCAGATACTACTGAGTGACTGAACTGAACTGAATTCTATACCAGATATCTTGAGACATATAAATATACTTCCTTTGTGGCTCAGACAGTAGAGAATCCATCTGCAATGCAGGAGACCTGGGTTTGATCCCTGTGTCGGGAAGATCCCCTGGAGAAGGCAACCCCTTATAGTTACTATTCTTGCCTAGAGAATCCCATGGACAGAGGAGCCTGGCAGGCTACAGGCTGTGGAGTCCCAGAGTCAGACATGAAAGACTGACTAGCACTTTTACTTTCTTTCATAAATATGCTACGTTACTTTGTTTAAATTAGTATCTTCCTGAAATCTTTTTAATATTTCAGTAATGATAAGGGCTATGCCTTTTTACTCAACTGAATGACTCATGTACTCACTGATGTCAACAGTATTTTGAGTATTTGATTTAGAATGTGGTTCCAACATTAAATAATTCTACCACATTTCACAATGAGTATTTTTAGAAAATATTTTCCAGTAAGTATTTTAGTAGAAAAACAGTAAAATTTTTCCACTAACTGTTTGCCCTGATCTGAAAAATATTTCTGGCATTCACAGTTACATATTTTGACAGTCACATGAATCTAATATGAACAAAGCAAACTCCCAGATATTAAAAGAAGATACCATGGAAAGAAATAAAATAATTGTTTTAGAGGAAAATTTTATATACTCTATGATGTAATTCAAATGCATAAAATGCAAATATTTTTAGAAAAATTATAATTTTTATAAGCATATTTTTTAAAGCATGCTTATTGCTATTGGAAAAGATGCTTAAAAATGTTACAAAAGGTATTGAATATTTTAAGTCTGACATTTTTATGATGATGAGGTGGGTCAAAGCAGACATTTAGGTTTCTGAGGAATGCTGTCCTGAGTAGCAAAATTAGTTTAACCTACATTTTTAAGTTGATAAAAAATAATATCTCTTGTTTGTCCATCCTAAATGCATAGTGTGTTTATGTGTGAATCACATTTTATTCCATTTAATTAAATAAAATTATTTATGCAAAATACCAAGATCATTGCCTGGCACAAAGAAAATTGTTAAGTACATTAGTTATAACCCCTTATCTCATAATTAAATTAAACAAAGATGTCAGTTGTATACTGTTGTGGCCAGCTACGTTAGATTGTCTAATTAAGAAAATATGACTTTTTGTTTAATTTATTTAAGATATAAATGTAATTCAGAATTTGAAATAAAAAGCTGTAAAGAGTAGCATTCAATCCAATAAATATTGATTTAAGTTCCAAGCTATGATAGGAATTTTTTTTAGAAGATGATGACATTGTCTCTACCCTTGAGGAGTTTATAGCTTTGGTGCTATAATTTGAGGATAAAACCATATGCAAATAGGTGCTCAGTTGTCTTCTATAAATGCTTGGTAGGTAGCCATTTAAGGAAGGGTAGTAATATGTCCTGGAGTGGTCAGAAAGAGTGTAAAATGAATCTTAATGAATAGAAACAGCTTTTGGGAGAGAAAAATGCTTTCTCATTCATAAGTAGAGCAGGTAGTTTTTAAAAACTGTTTTGTAATTTACTATACAGCTTGTGGCACTTCGTGATGCCCTGTTAGGTTTGAGGTTATAGGACCATCCATTAATGGGTACTTTGCTTAGATTATGTTCAAAATTTCCTAGAGAAATTCACAGGACTCAGACTAGCCATTGAAAGTGTGTGCAGCTCAGAGTTTGCTATGTAATTCAGAGTTTTGCTTTTGTTGTGATTGTTGTTGGACCTTTTCAGCCAGGAGCAGGAGTTCGGAGGTTCCTTCTCTGATTGCTACTGAGGGATGCTGGGAAGATGTGATTAACGACAAAATCTCTCAACCTGGAGAACTTTTCCACAAAGGTCATAGAGAAAGAAAACGGTTTTTAAATGATTAAGAATTAAACCAGAATGTGATGTGCATTCCTGAGAATCACGAAAAGATTGTAAAGACAGAAAGAAATCCTCAATCTTCTGTCGCAAGCAGTTACAACGCACCATATGCATGTTTTCAAGATAAACAATGACTTGTGAAGTACGAGGTCTTGATGGCACCTTTAATCACACACAAGGGTTCAAGTGTTAGTCACTCAGTCGTGTCCAGCTCTTAGTGACCCATGGACTGTAGCCTGCCAGGCTCCTCTGTCCATGGAATTCTTCAGGCAAGAATACTGGAGTGGGTTGCCATTCCCTTCTCCAGGGGAATTTCTGAACCAGGGATTGAATCCAGGTCTCCTGCATTTTGGGCAGATTCTTAACCCTCTGAGCCACCAGGGAAGCCCAGTTTATGTTAAATTTACCCTCCTGTGTTGACTAATTGGCTTTATCCAGGAAAAAAAGAAAAACAACAAAATGAATTTCTCCTGTCTCTATGACAGGAGGCAGTTTCACAGCTTGGAACAAGGTCCCTTTGAAGTTAGAGTCTTACCTTCCCGTAGACACTGGAAGATAGAAGTGCTGTCTCCATGGATGGTTACATTTTACAGAGATGACTGCCAGGTCCTTGAAAAAGACCGTTCTGGGTCTTAAAGCTGAAAAATACTGATCTAGTCTTTGAAAGGACTTATATGCATTTCAAAGAGGGGAGAAAGTACTTACACTGTAAGTTTTCTAAAGCCAATGACCTGAGAAAAAGGAAGGGCAAGCACACAGTTTTATTTTTAATCTTGGCTTCCTAGGAGTTGCCCTCAGTTAGAGCAGCTCTTTGTCCAGTCAGCATCTGCTTGGAAGTTGTATTTATGCTGCTTGTTGCCTGTGAGACTCTGCCCTGAGTTGACGGATCCTTGTGCAGCTTGGAGAATGCTTCCCACTTTGCCCAATGATTGCTTCTGAGTGGGGGCTGCTCAACCTTCGTGACCACTTGAGCTGACTCTGATCCTGGGACACCTCTTCTCGGCTATCTCTTTTCCTTTTTCTCTCTGTTTAAACTTCTAGCTCCTCTGCTGTTTGGCTAACTCAAGGAGCTACTAGCCACCTCTTCATTGCTCTCCATCCAGATTGGTATTGTTTTTCAACAATGCCCTTAGGTATGGAGTTCTTTATTCTCAGTTCCAAATAAAGTCAGCACTGCAAAGCCCTTCGTCACCTAGCCTCCCTGTCCTCTTGGGAAGAACCTCCTGACCACTCTACCACATTAGGATACGAGGACCCACCTTTCCTGGAGCGACACCCCTGCTCTATGAGTTAGCACTGCAGTGGATGTGAGGAGGACTTGGCAATCCCTGGTCTCCTCAGCTTGCCCCTCCAAGTGGGAAACTTTTACCCCATGAGTGAGCTGGGGGGAAAGTCACTGGAGCCCCAGGATATTTGGCCTTCTGCATCTGGGATAGAGCTGCTGCCCTATGAGTGGGAGGTTGAGTAGAGGATGAAAGATCTAGTAGCTTCCTAGAATAGATGACAAATGTGAGCAGCCTTTCCCTCCCGGGATGAAGCTGCAGCCCCAGCCTGTAGCTGAGTGGAGATGGAGCTCCCATTTTGTTGAACGCATGAATAGAGCTTCTTTAATGAGGAGTTGGAGAGATATTCGAGTGGGTTGTGGTTCAACTACTACTATTTTCATTGATATTTAGTAGGTTTTCTTGAATGAATATTTCTCTATTTGCTGTATGCCCCTTGGGCAATTTCCAGAGTTTAGATAAATAAAAATTATTTTTTTACCAGTTAAATTATTTTGCGGGAGAGTTAGCTGAGCTCCTTACTCCATTCTAGAAGTCCTCCTTCTCACCTTCGTTTTGAAATCTGTTCTCACTAGTTATAGCATTCTTGAAATCTGGGTTGACTTTGTTTCTAAAGCATTTTGAAGAGGTAGTTCTGTTGCATTTTGACTTGCATAGTTTCTAACAGCCTGCTACCATTCGTTATCTTTGTTCTCTGCAGGGTTTTTTCTTTATCTTTGTTTTTCAGCAATTTGACTGTAATGTGGTGGGGTATTAAATTTTTTTCTATTTTTCCCTTTTGGGGTTCTTTGAGCCTTTTGGATTTGTGTTTGTTATCTGTTACTAATTTTGGAAAAATTCTCAGCTTATCTCTTTAGGTGTCTTTGTTCATCTGTTCCTTTCTTCCTTCTTCTGGTACTTAAACTACGTCTGTGTGTGTGTTCTCAGTTATGTCCAACTCTTTGTGACCTAACTGACTGTCACCCACCAGGCTCCTCTGTCCATGGAATTTTCTAGGCAAGAATACTGGAGTGGGTTGTTATTTCCTTCTCCAGGGGATCTTCCTGACCCAGGGATCAACCCACATCTCTTGCATCTCCTGCATTGGCAGGTAAATTCTTTACCACTGAGCCACCTGGGAATCCCTCAACTACATGTGTATTAGATCATTTGATACTGTCGCCAAGACTCTTAGATATTCTGGTTAATGTTACTATTTGCTTATTTTTTTCCTCACTCTACTTTTACTTGGTATTTCACTTTGGATGATTTTTGTTGATTTATCTTCAAGTTCATTATTGTTTCCTCCACTATAACCAGCTGTCCAGCAAGGCCTTGGAAAGAATTCTTCAACTCCAATACCACACTATTTTTTTATTTCTAATTTTTATTTGACTGTTTTTTATATGGTACATCTCTTTGCTAAAATTTTCCATCTGCTATTCAAGCTATCTGCTGTTTCTACTAGATACTTTAACATGTTAATCATAAATAAAGTCTCTATTTTAGGACTTCCCTGGTGATCCAGTGGTTAAGATGTCACTTTTCCAACGCAAGGGACCCAGTGATCTTTGAGTGTTTCCTTTCTTTCTGACTTAACAAGATAGCCCAGTCTCATCTTGCGTATTTCCTGATCTATACCTGGAATTAGACATTTCTTCAAGAAGATCTAGTTCTTTCAGTGGGAAATAATATTTAGAAATTGTAATCTGGCAACTGTGGATGTTTTTGACAGCAAGTTATCTTTGTTTCTATACTTTGTACAGTTTATAGAGCTAGGAAATGTGTGCTTTTCTTTAAGAGGGAAAAATAGCATAGTTTATACTGATATTTCTAGTTCAAATCTAAGATTATTTAATGTGTTTGATTTTATACTTGTATTATTTTATGTCACAGTTAAAATCTTGGTTCTTAATAACAGTAAGATACTTGTTTGCTTTATGCTGCAATGTATATGAAATACTTTCAAAATAATGATAAAACTGTTACTAACAATAAGATTCTTGAATGCCGTTTTAAGATTTATTTGCAATTCTCTTAGTCATTAATATATACTAGTGAAGTACAAGTTTCCAACTCAGAATCTACTTTCTTTATAAGATCTTTGTGTTGATCCACTCTACAGTATGCTTTTTTTCACCTTTGAACTTTTATAATTTTGATCTTAAATCTCATACTCTGTATCTGACTCAGAAGACCTTGAATTGTCTTTTACTTATTTAAATATGAAAGTTGAGTATAAGGCAGTGAGAACAGTCTTCCTGAGAGGTCTATGGAGTCAATCTGGTTTATTATTACCACAGTAAACTCTGAAGGGTGGGTGCATATCTTCTCTTATGTACCAGAAAGAGTCTTCCTCGTTAAACTGAGTGTAATTTAAATTCTTTTGAGAATTTGTCTCAGAATGACACACACTGAATAGGTAGACCATCTCCCAGGCTCTGGAAATAGGAAGGACCCCTCAGGACTTGATGCTGGATGACAGGTGGGACTAGGGTCAGAAAAATACGGAGCAAGATATTTGAGGATAACAGGCTTCCCAGGGGGCTCAGTGGTAAAGAATCTACCTGCCAATGTAGGAGACAGAGGAGATGTGGGTTTGATCCCTGGGTTGGAAAGATCTCCTGGAGTAGGAAATAGCAACCCACTCCAGTATGGAAAATCCCGTGGACAGAGGAGCCTGGTGGGCTACAGTCCATAGGGTGGCAAGGAGTCAGACATAACTGAGTAATGAGCACGCATGCACTCCAGTCCACTGAAGCTGGATAGTATGTGAATTAGAGAATCTTGTGTTTAGAAACCTCTCCTTTGAAAATCATTTTCCACTTCCACATTTAGTAAATGTCTCCTTTAAAAATGTTTGTTCATCTCAGACAAGGACAGGAGTGTTTTGAGAAATACCATACTTCAGGGACTTGGACAAGAGGAAAGTGATAGAAATCAAAGCAAGAAAACCCCAGGAGGGAACCACATTCAGGAAATCAGAATGAGAAATGGGGCATAGTCACCTCCCAAGCCTTCAAGAGCTGGGCTGGGCTGTTTTCTGTTTGGGTGAGTGGCTATTACCTCCCATGTTCCCTCCCCACTGAAGCAGTATTAGAGGGAGAACAAAGGGACCTTGAGCTATAAACCGGAAGACCCAAACCCTGGTCCTTATTGCATATGCAGTATCAGAATAATCCCTAAAGCTCAGTGCGATCTGACAGCTGTCTCCCATGCTGACCTTTGCTCTTATCATCCCCCAATCTCTTGGCTCATTCACTGTGCTCAGTGGCAACTTGTTCCTACCTCCCAACTAACCACTACACCGTTTGCCCTGATCAACTTCCCAGGCACCTTCCTTTCATTGCTCAGGTTTATAAGCACTTTTTTAGAGAGGCTTTCCCATCAACGTGCTGCTGCTGCTGCTGCTAAGTCGCTTCAGTCCTGTCCGACTCTGTGCAACCCCATAGACGGCAGCCCACCAGGCTCCCCCATCCCTGGGATTCTCCAGGCAAGAACACTGGAGTGGGTTGCCATTTCCTTCTCCAATGCATGAAAGTGAAAAGTGAAAGTGAAGTTGCTCAGTCGTGTCTGACCCTTAGCGACCCCATGGACTGCAGCCCACCAGGCTCCTCCGTCCATGGGATTTTCCAGGCAAGAGTACTGGCTTGGGGTGCCATTGCCTTCTCTGCCCATCAACATGACCTCTTCCCATCCTTCTCTCTCACATGTCTTTACCAAACTTTTCAGAGCTCTTACAACTTTCTGAAATTATCTTGTGTATCTGTTGGCGCTCATGCTCATTGTCTTCCTCAGTCTGGGTTATCAGCTCCACAAGGCACCTGATAGGCACTTGATAAATATTTGTTGAATGAATTGAATAAATGATAGGGAAGTGAGAGAGAAAGTGATAAGAAGTGAGAGAGAAAAGTATGTGTATGAATGTGTGTGTGAGGGCATGCATTTGTTTACGCTTTGGTTTAAGGGTATGAGGTGGCTGACCTTGAGATTAGGAATGAATTTCTCACTTTACTGGTACTTACATCATTTTCACTGTGATCTTATTATTCAGTTGCAGTGAAGGGCATAGATTTTACCTTCTTGTCCTCTCTGGCACTGACTATTTAAAATGGCTCCTCCTCTTCTTCCCATGTCACACTCATTAATCTATCACTAATATTGCTAGTTATTTGTCAAATCACCACTAACTGTTTCTGTTGTTTTTTGTTTTGCTCTGATAGATTTCACTATAAAAATCTAGAACCAACTAAAACAAGTTTTATATTTTATTGGCAAAATGATCAATGAGTTTTCTTTAAATGTGACAGTACTTGTCAGTGTTTTGTTGATTTACCAGGTTTATTTCCATAAGATGTAAAATTTCAGTAAATTTGCATCTCTGTCATTATTCATGACCAGTGGAGACATGTAAAAAGAGAGGTCAGACTAAAAAATTTAAATGACAAAATTATAAGGCAGACTGCCAGATCCCAAATGGCTTGCTGTCTCCTTGTCAGAATTTATTTTGCCATTCGAGCAATAGAAAAATTCATCTAATTGGTTTGTTCCTTATATATAATTGTAGTATGGAAGGATAGCAATCCATCATTATAGTAGGAATTAAAAGGAGCAAGACTATCATTGGAAATAGAGTCCAGGGAAACCCCACTAAAGTGGTTTTCAGAAGTTGCTTATATTTTTTATTTATTATTCCTAGCAGTTTCTTCATCTGTGAATTTGGGAGGTTAGACACCTTAAGCATCCACCTGTACCTCTGAAATTCATTATCAGGTCTGTCTTCTTTCCTCAGTCTCCTTTGGTTACCCTTCAGAGGGCGCCAGTAGGCATCCCCAAGCTAATTAAATTTTCTAAAATGGTCTGTTGTGAATTTGGGGTGAACAGAGAAAAAATTTCCACTTGAAGAGGTGATGGGGAACACGTCTGCTGCTGGGCATCTCTTCAAGTTCATGTCATAGTTACAGCCTTCTTGGACCTCCAGTCTGACCTGTGGCTCGAAGGACAAACATTGCAAGGTACAAAGTTTCCTTTTGTTGTTAAAAAAAAAAAAGGACACGACTGACTGACTAAACAACAGACTGAGCAACTGTTGTTTAAAAGAATCTCCCAGTTAGAATCAACTGTTTATTAGCTGTATCTGGACATTCAAGCTTCATGTGGTTGTTTTTACTTAATCATTTGCAGTGTAGTTTATCTCAAAGTATGTTCTGTGAACCTCAAGCATCAGAATCTCCCCCACCCCCACGCCTTCCAATGTGTGGTTAAAATACATATTCCTTGGCCTCACCCCAGACCTGCTCAATCAGAATCTGGTGGAAGCAGGTAGTGCTCAGGGATCTGCAGGTTTCACAAATTCTCCAGGTGATTCTTAGTGATTCATAGTCAGGTTTGAAAACCATCATGTTAATGAGTTGGAAGTAACTCTATTCTATCCTGCTAAAAGTATAGCAGCTGGGCAGACCTACACAGACTTCTATGCAAATCCTGCATCATGATAGCTCATCAAATAAAATGAGCTTGACCTATATAACAGGTTGGTTTGCCTTGTAATATATGTAATCTGTACAGCAACTTCAGTGAATATTGTCCTCCTAATTTCTGTTCTTGATTTTATTTTTGAGTGGTTGTAAAAGCACAAAGAATTTGTGGTATTTCTGCTTATTTTAAACTACTATTTGATTTAAAGTAATGGATAAACTCATTTGATTTGATTCCCTTCTCTTTTTTTAAGTTTATTTTTTAATTGAAGGGTAATTGCTTTATAGAATTTTGTTGTTTTCTGTCAAACCTCAACATCAATCAGCCATAGGTATACATATATCCCTCCCTTTTGAACCTTCCTCCCATCTCCCACCCCATCCCACCCCTCTAGACTGATACAGACCCCTGTTTGACTTTCCTGAGCCATACAGCAAATTCCTGTTGGCTGTCTATTTTACATATGGTAATGTAAGTTTCCGTGTTACTCCTTCCATACCTCTCACCCTCTCCTCCCCTCTCCCCATGTCCTTAAGCCTATTCTCTATGTCTGTTTCTCCATTGCTGCCCTATAAATAAATTTTTCAGTACCATTTTTCTAGATTCTGTATATATGCATTAGCATACAATATTTATCTTTCTCTTTCTGACTCACCTCACTCTGTGTAATAGGTTCTAGGTTCATCCATCTCATCAGAACTAACTCAAATGTGTTCCTTTTTATGGCTGTGTAATATTCTATTGTGTATATGTACCACACCTTCTTTACCCATTCATCTGTCGATGGACATCTAAGTTGCTTCCATATTTTAGTTATTTAAATTGTGCTGCAATGAACAATGGATACATGTGTCTTTTTCAATTTTGGTCTCCTCAGGGTATATGCCTAGGAGTGTGATTGCTGGATCATATGATGGTTTTATTCCTAGTTTTTTAAAGGAATCTCCGTACTGTCTTCCATAGTGGCTGTATCAATTTACATTCCCACCAACAGTGCAAGAGTACTCCCTTTTCTCCACACCCTCTCTAGCATTTATTGTTTGTAGACTTTTTGATGACGGCCATTCTGATCGGTGTGAGGTGATATCTCATTGTGGTTTTGATTTGCATTTCTCTAATAATGAGTGATGTTAAGCATCTTTCATGTGTTTGTTAGCCATCTGTATGTCTTCTTTGGAGAAATGTCTGTTTAGGTCTTTTCCCCATTTTTTGATTGGGTTGTTTGTTTTCCTGGCATTGAGTTGCATGAGCTGCTTGTATATTTTTGAGATTAATCCTTTGTCAGTTGTTTCATTTGCTATTATTTTTCCCATTCTGAGGGTTGTCTTTTCACCTTGCATATAGTTTCCTTTGCTGTGCAAAAGCTTTTAAGTTTAATCAAGTCCCACTTGTTTACTTTTGTTTTTATTTCCATTACTCTAGGAGGTGGGTCATAGAGGATCTTGCTTTGATTTATGTCATCAAGTGTTCTGCCTATGTTTTCCTCTAAGAGTTTTATAGTTTCTTGTCTTACATTTAGGTCTTTTATCCATTTTGAGCTTATCTTTGTGTATGGTGTTAGGAAGTGTTCTAATTTCATTCTTTTACATGTAGCTGTCCAGTTTTCCCAGCACCATTTATTTCAATAACTGTCTTTGCCCCACTGTATATTCTTGCCTCCTTTGTAAAAAATAAGGTACTCATAGGTGCCTGGGTTTATTTCTGGGCTTTCTATCTTGTTCTGTTGGACTATATTTCTGTTTTTGTGTTAGTACCATACTGTCTTGATGACTGTAGCTTTGTAGTATAGTCTGAAATCAGGAAGGTTTTTTTCCTCTATCTCCATTCTTCTTTCTCAAGACTGCTTTGGCTTGTCAGGGTCTTTTGTGTTTCCATACAAATTGTGAAATTTTTTGTTGTAGTCCTGTGAAAAATGCCATTGGTAATTTGATAGGGGTTACATTGAATCTGTAAATTGCATTTGGTAGTATAGTCATTTTCACAATATTGATTCTTCCTACCCAGAACATGGAATATCTCTCCATCTGTTTATGTCAGCTTTGATTTCTTTCATTAGTGTCTTATAATTTTTTGTGTACTATTCTTTTGACTCCTTACGTAAATTTATTCCTAGATATTTAATTCTTTTTGTTGCAATGGTGAATGGGATTGATTCCTTAATTTTTCTTTCTGATATTTCATTGTTAGTATATAGAAATGCAAGTGATTTCTGTGTATTGATTTTGTATCCTGCAACCTTGATAAATTCACTGATTAGCTCTAGTAATTTTCTGATACTATCTTTAGGCCTTTCTATGTCTAGTATCATGTCATCTGCAAACAGTGAGAGCTTTACTTCTTCTTTTCCAATCTAGATTCCTTTTATTTCTTTTTCTTCTCTGATTGCTGTAGCTAGGACTTCCAGAACTATGTTGAATAATGGTGTGAAAGTGGACACCCTTGTCTTGTTCCTGATCTTAGGGGGAATGCTTTCAGTTTTTCACCCTTGAGAATCATGTTTGCTGTAGGCTTATCATATATGGCCTTTACTATGTTGAGGTAGGTTCCTTCTATGCCCACTTTTTTGAAGAGTTTTAATCATAAATTGGTGCTGAATTTTGTCAAAGGCTTTTTCTGCACCTATTGAGATTATCATATGGTTTTTATCTTTCAGTTTGTTAATATAGTGTATCACATTGATTGATTTGTGTATATTGAAGAATCCTTGCATTCCTGGAATAAACCCAACTTGATCAAGGTGTATGAGCTTTTTGATGTGTTGCTGAATTCTGTTTGCTAAAATTTTGTTGAGGATTTTTGCATCTATGTTCATCAATGATATTGACCTGTAGCTTTTTTGTGTGTTGTCTTTGTCTGGTTTTGGTATCAGGGTGATGGTGGCCTTGTAGAATGAGTTTCTAAGTGTTCCTTCCTCTGCAATTTTTTGAGTCTCAGAAGGATAGGCATTAGCTCTTCTCTAAATGTTTGATAGAACTCTCCTGTGAAACCATCCAGTCCTGGGCTTTTGTTTTTGGAAGATTTTTGATCACAGCTTCAATTTCAGTGCTTGTAATTGGGTTGTTCATAATTTCTATTTCTTCCTGGATAACCTGTACAGATCTGAAGAAATCTTCCAGGTTATCCATTTTATTGCCATATAGTTTTTCATAATAGTCTTTTATAATCCTTTGTATTTCTACATTGTCTGTTGTAACCTCTCCTTTTTCACTTCTAATTTTGTTGATTCTTCTCTCTTTTTTCTTGTTGAGTCTAGCTAAAGGTGTGTCAATTTTGTTTATCTTCTCAAAGAATCAGCTTTTAGTTTTATTAATCTTTACTATTGTTTCTTTCATTTCTTTTTCATTTATTTCTGCTCAGATATTTATGATTTCTTTCCTTCTACTAATTTTGGGGTTTTTTTGTTCTTCTTTTTCCAGTTGTTCTAGGTGTAAAGTTAGGTTGTCTATTTGATGTTTTTCTTGTTTCATGAGGTAGGATTGTTATTGCTATAAACTTCCCTCTTAGAACTGCTTTTGCTGCATCCCATAGGTTTTGAGTTGTCATGTTTTCATTGTCATTTGTTTCTAGACATTTTTTTATTTCCCTTTTGATTTCTTCAATAACCTGTTTGTTATTTAGAAATGTATTGTTTAATCTTCATGTGTTTGTGTTTTTTACAGTTTTTTCTTGTAATTGATATCTAGTCTCATAGCATTGTGGTCAGAGAAGATGCTTGATATGATTTCAATTTTCTTAAATTTGCTGAGGTTTGATTTGTGACCCAAGATGTGGTCTATCCTGGAGAATGTTCCATGTGCACTTAAGAAGAAGGTGTTTTCTTCTGCATATGGATGGAATGTCCTAAAAATATCAAGGAGATCCATCTCATGTATCATTTAAGACTTGTGTTTCCTTATTAATTTTCTGTTTTGATGATCTGTCCATTGGTGTGAGTGGGGTGTTAAAGTCTCCTACTATTATTGTGTTACTGTTAATTTCTCCTTTTATGTCTGTTAGTGTTTGTCTTATGTATTGAGGTGCTCCTGTGTTGGGTTCACAGATATTTACAATTGTTATGTCTTCCTCCTGGATTGATCCCTTGATCATTATGTAGTGTCCTTGCTTATCTCTTGTGATCTTCTTTATTTTAAGGTCTATTTTGTCTGATATGAGATTGCTATTCCAGCTTTCTTTTGCTTCCCATTTGCATGGAATATATTTTTCCATCCTCTCACTTTTAGTCTATATGTGTCTTTACGTCTGAAGTGTGTTTCTTATAGACAGCATATATATGGGTCTTGTTTTTGTATCCATTTACCCAGTCTGTGTCTTTTGGTTGAAGCATATAATTCATTTACATTTAAAGTAACTACTGATATCTATGTTCCTATTGCCATTTTTTAATTGTTTGGGGTTGATTTTGTAGATCTTCTTTCTTCTATTGTATTTCTTGACTATATAAATCCCTTTCATGTTTGTTGTAAAGCTGGTTTGGTGGTACTGAATCCTCTTAACTTTTGCTTGTCTGAAAAGCATTTTATTTCTCCATCAATTCTGAATGAGATCCTTACCGGGTACAGTAATCTTGGCTGTAGATTTTCCCCTTTCAGTACTTTACTTTAAATATAGCCTGCCATTCCCTTCTGGCCTGCAGAGCTTCTTCTGAAAGATCAGATGTTAAGCATTTGGGGTTTCCCTGTGTGTTACTTGTTGCTTTTTCCTAGCTGCTTTTAATATTCTTTCTTTGTGTTTAGTCTTTGTTAGCTTGATTAGCATGAGTCTTGGCATGTTTCTCCTTGGGTTTATCCTGTACGGGACTCTTTGTGCCTCTTGGACTTGATTGACTATTTCCTTTTCCATGTTGGGGAAATTTTCAACTATAATCTCTTCAAAAATTTTCTCATACTCTTTTTCTTTTTCTCTTCTTCTTCCGGGACCCCTATAATTCAAATGTTGGTGTGTTTGATATTGTCCCAGAGGTCTCTGAGACTATCCTCAATTCTTTTCATTCTTTTCACTTTATTCTGCTCTTCAGAAGTTATTGCCACTATTTTATTTTCCAGCTCACCGATTCATTCTGCTTCAGATATTCTCCTACTGATTCCTTCTAGAGTATTTTTAATTTCAGTAATTGTGTTGTTTGTCGCTGTGTGTTTATTCTTTAATTCTTCTAGATCTTTGTTAATTGATCTTGCATTTTCTCCATTTTGTTTTCAAGGTTTTTGATCATCTTTACTATCATTATTCTGAATTCTTTTTCAGGTAGTTTGCCTGTTTCCTCTTCGTTTATTTGGACTTCTGTATTTCTAGTTTGTTCCTTCATGGGCGTAGTATTTCTCTACCTTTTCATTATTTTTTTTAAACTTATTGTGTTTGAGGTCTCCTTTTTCCCAGGCTTCAAGGTTGAATTCTTTCTTCCTTTTGGTTTCTGCCCTCTGAAGGTTTGTGCAGTGGTTTGTGTAACCTTTATATAGGTTGAGATTTGTGCTGAGTTTTTGTTTGTTTGTTTGTTTTTCCTCTGATGGGCAAGGCTGAGTGAGGTGGTAATCCTGTCTGCTGATGACTGGGTTTGTATTTTTGTTTTGTTTGTTGTTTAGATGAGGTGTCCTGCGCGGGGTGCTACCAGTGGTTGGGTGATGCAGGGTCTTGTATTCACGTGGTTTCCTTTGTGTGAGTCCTCACTATTTGATACTCCCTAGGGTCTGGAGAATCCTATGGATGGAGGAGCCTGGCGGGCTGCAATCCATGGGGTCACAAAGAGTCGGACACGACTGAGCGACTTCACTTTCACTTTCAGGTTTATATATGCCAAAGCCTTTGACTGTGTGGATCACAATAAACTGTGGAAAATTCTGAAAGAGATGGGAATACCAGACCACCTGACCTGCCTCTTGAGAAACCTGTATGCAGGTCAGGAAGCAACAGTTAGAACTGGACATGGAACAACAGACTCGTTTCAAATAGGAAAAGGAGTATGTCAATGCTGTATATTGTCACCCTGCTTATTTAACTTATATGCAGAGTACATCATGAGAAACGCTGGGCTGGAAGAAGCACAAGCTGAAATCAAGATTGCCGGGAGAAATATCAATAACCTCAGATATGCAGATGACACCACCCTTATGGCAGAGAGTGAAGAGGAACTAAAAAGCCTCTTGATGAAAGTGAAGGAGGAGAGTGAAAAAATTGGCTTAAAGCTTAACATTCAGAAAACTAAGATCATGGCATCTGGTCCCATCACCTCATGGGAATTAGATGGGGAGACAGTGGAAACAGTGTCAGACTTTATTTTTTTGGGCTCCAAAATCATTGCAGATGGTGATTGCAGCCATGAAATTAAAAGACGCTTATTCCTTGGAAGGCAAGTTATGACCAACCTAGATAGCATATTAAAAAGCAGAGACATTACTTGGCCAACAAAGGTCCATCTGGTCAAGGCTATGGTTTTTCCAGTGGTCATGTATGGATGTGAGAGTTGGACTGTGAAGAAAGCTGAGTGCCGAAAAATTGATGCTTTTGAACTGTGGTGTTGGAGAGGACTCTTGGGAGTCCCTTGGACTGCAAGGAGATCCAACCAGTCCATCCCAAAGGAGGTAAGTCCTGGGTGTTCATTGGAAGGACTGACGCTGAAGCTGAAACTCCAATACTTTGGCCACCTCATGTGAAGAGTTGACTCATTGGAAAAGACCCTGATGCTGGGAGGGATTGGGGGCAGGAGGAGAAGGGGACGACAGAGGATGAGATGGCTGGATGGCATCACCGACTCGATGGGCATGAGTTTGAGTAGACTCTGGGAGTTTGTGATGGACAGGGAGGCCTGGCGTGCTGTGATTCATGGGGTCGCAAAGAGTCGGACACGACTGAGCGACTGAACTGAACTGAACTGAGGGTTAGTTCTCTGGTTGTCTAGGGTCTTGGAGTCAGTGCTCCCACCCCAAAGGCTCAGGGCTTCATCTCTCTCCAAAGACCAGCCTGGGTCCAATCTACCAAGAGGAATTTCACCTGAAATGAAAGGGCCCTTACTTAAGTTCCAAAAGGCAGTGCACAAGAACACAGCAGAGATCTCTGACTCAGCAGAAACTCAGTATTGCTTGCCCTGTGGATAGACCTCCTTGGATTGCAACAAATGACTCTGATTCCCTTCTTAATGTTCTGAAAGTATATACTCTGTGCATGCATGAGTCCTCAGTCATGTCTGACTCTGCTGCCCCATGGACTATAGCCTACCAGGCTCCTCTGTCCATGGAATTCTCCAGGCAAGAATACTGGAGTGAATTGCTATTTTCTTCTCCAGGGGATCTTCCCCACCCAGGGATTGAACCTGTGTCTCCTGCATTTCAGGCAGATGTTTTACCACTGAGCACCTGGGAAGTCCCTAAAGTATATACCAGTTTAATTTAATTTAGTGTCAAGTGGAGATATAGTATACAATAATTTTTTGAACTATAAACCACTCCCTCCATGAAAAAGCAAAATAAGAAAAAAAAACTGCTCACACTTTAAATGTTTTAAAACTTTTTTATATGATGACCATTGTTCTACATCCCTTTAATGAAGTTTTTAATCTCTTAAGGATCATCAATATATCAATATATTTTAAAGTCATGGCAAAATACACTTAACATAAAACTTACCGTCTTAACCTGTGTGAGGGTATTGTTCAGTTGTATTAAATATGTTCACGTTGTGGTACAACCAATCTCCAGAACTTTATTATTTTATAAAGCTGAAACTCTATACCCATTAAATAACAACTCCCCATTTCTCTGTCCACTGACCTCTGGCAACTACCATTCTACCTTCTGTTTCTATGAATTTGATTACTCTAGGAACATCATATAAGTGGAATAATATAGTATTTGTTCTTCTGTGACTAGCTTATTTCTCTTAGCATAATGTTCTCAAAGTTTATCCATACAGTAATGTGTGCCAAAATTTCCTTTATTTTTTAACAAAATGAATAATGTTCTGTTGGATGGATGTACCACATTTTGTTGATTCATTCATCCCTTGATGCAAACAGGTACTTTCCATCTTTTGGCTATTAGGAATAATACTGCTATAAATGACGGTGTACAAATATCTTTATGAGACTTTGTTCTCAAATTTTAGGATACATACCTAGAAGTGGAATTTCTATATCATATGGTAATTCTACTTTTAATATTCTGAAGAACTCTCATACTCTTTACTATAGCAGCTGTACCATTTCACATTCCCATCAACTTTCCCAAGGATTTCAATTTCTCCACATCCTCACTGAAACAGATCATTAATCAAAGATCATTAATATCTTTATTCATTCTTTTTAGGGACTTTCACTGACACTATGTTTTATTGAAATAAGAGCTCTGGAACAAAGTGAAATTTTTGTAAATCTCTTTATTATTGCAATTCGTTTCCAACTGAAAAAATATTTTGTTTCATAGGTTTATTTAAATAAATACATAGAGTTACATAGAATGCATGTTTTATCAATCTTGCATGACCTATAATATAGCAAATTGAGACATATTGAACTAACGATAAAAGCAAACATTTATATAGTGATTTATATAGTGATCTGCAGCTTACAATGGGTCTCCATATATTTTCTTATAACATTCTCATACTGATTCTCCCCTCTACAGCTGTAGTCTTTCTCAAATGCAAATCTAATCATTTCATACTAACTTAGGGGCTTTTAAAGATTTCCTAGTACCCACAGAAAAAAATGAAACCTCTTCAGCATGGCCAACCATTTTCTCTAATGTCATGTCTAGCTGCTTCTTCCTTCTACCTCACATTTTAGCCAAATCAAGCTGCACTGTAGTTCACTGGCTACCACACGGTAGCATACTTTTGAGTATTTATTTATGTGGTTCCCAGTCCGCCTGCCAAGCAGGAGACACAGGTTCAGTCCCTGTGGATGGGGAAGACCCACTGTGTTGAGGCAGTCCTAGAGTGGGTTGGAAAAGAATTTCCAGACACAAAGCATTTCAGAAGGGAGTGAGTTTATTAAAAGCAAGAAGAGAGATAATGAAGGTGCTGTGAGTGCAGTGGGGCGACCTCCTGACAGACCAGGTCAAGTCAACAGTTTTTGTGGAATAGTAGCCAGTTTTCCGGAGAAGGCAATGGCAACTCACTCCACTACTCTTGCCTGGAAAAATCCCATGGACAGAGGAGCCTGGTAGGCTGAAGTCCATGGGGTCGCTAAGAGTCGGACATGACTGAGCGACTTCCCTTTCACTTTTCACTTTCATGCATTGGAGAAGGAAATGGCAGCCCACTCCGGTGTTCTTGCCTGGAGAATCCCAGGGACGGAGAAGCCTGGTGGGCTGCTGTCTATGGGGTCACACAGAGTCGGATGCGACTGAAGCGACTTAGCAGCAGCAGCCACCAATTTCTATAGCCTCAAAATAAAGAAAATTTCTGCTGGAAGGTTGGCGTTAGGTGATTGGTTGGGGTGCTATAGGTGTTTATTGGAGCGAGCATCTTTGCCTACTTGGGAGTCAGGAAGCTTGTTAGTGATGATCAGGGGCTTTTGGCAATGGTTACAAAGGAGATCGATTAGCTTCAGAGGTGTCCTTGGTTCTGGGCCCCATTTTTGTGGCCTTGCCACAAGGCTTCTCACCTGTGGCCTGGGGCAGGACTCAATGCTCTGTGGAAGGAAATGGCAACCCACTCCAATATTCTTACCTGGGAAATCCCAAGGACAGAGGAGCATGATTGGCTACGGTCCATGGGGTTGCAAAGAGTCGGACATGACTTAGTGACTAAACAACAACTCCAGCTGGAACACTCTTCCCAGGATTATACCCCAGATCTACTGGGAAAAATTAGTAATACTTCACCAGCTCGCACATCACCTCTTTCATGACACCTGTTCTCCCTCTCCCAGGTGTCCGTGAGATGTCCTTCCAGCCACCTCTCACCAAGTAGAAAGGATCTCTCCTTTCTGCCCACTGTGGCCAGGACAGGCTTCCTTCAAGTACCCATCACATTTTACTACCTTCCTTTATATTCGTCTGTCTCTCTTCCTAGACTGTGGACTCCTTGAGCAGAAAGTCTGAGTCTCATTTAACTCTAAAATGTCTCTAGGGACTTGCCTGGTGGTCCAATGCCTAAAATTCCACACTCCCAATTCAGGGGGCATGGGTTTGATCCCTGGTTGGGGAACTAGATCCCACATGCTAAAGATCTAACCAAAGATCCCACATCCTGCAACTAAGACCCGGTGCAGCCAAATAAATAAATAAATATGAAAAAATAAAATGTCTCCAATGACCAGCACCAGGTAAATGCTCAATAAGTGTATGTTGAATAAACAGTTGAATGGTTGGATGGGTGGAGGAGTAGGTAGGTGAGTAGATGAGTCCATGACTGGATGGAGTAGGATAGGTATTAATATTCCTACAAGATTAAAAGTCACTAAATGAGCTGTCCAAGATCACACCACATTAACTTGGGGCCTAAAATTCAAATCCAGACTTTCTAACCTAAATTTAAAATGCCAGTATTAAGAGCATTGCATATAGGAGGAGAGTAGTACATTTATTTAAATTTAGAGTCTTTTTAAATAGGTGGATAAAGCTAATCTGATTCTTTCAACATGTTTAATTGGATTTGTTTCCTGATGCTCCTGCTTTGTTGCATTTATGAAATATTTTATTAAAATTCAGTCGACTCCATATAATTTTATTAACTAAATCTTTATATGAATGTCATGCATATCCAAACAGTTACAAACATTTGCAAATTTCTCTTTCAAAGTATTTCTCACAGTGATTTCTTTCTTCCCATTTTCCCCATGGCCATCCCAGGGGTAATGAAAATACAATACACTTGGGCCCAGAGACATTGGCCTGTGCTCACTTCTTGGGATTGCCACTGCCTAGTTATATGTCCTTACCACAGTCACCTTGCCTGTGTAAGCCTGTTTTCTCCCCCCACAAAAGGAGAAGAATTATATCCACTTCATAGCATTTTTGTGAGTTTTAAGTGAGATAATACATGCCCAGTGCCTGACACACATTAAGTATGCAAAATATATCAGTTCCCTCCTTACGTGAATTCAGTTCATTAAAAGAAAAAATCTTTGTATTTTTCAAAATGCAGTTAGATCATTGCAAAGAGCAAATCTTGTCTTCTAAAGTTGACAGCAGTTTCTTCAGGGCAAAGTACATCCTCATTCTAAATAAATGTTTCCTGATTATTTTTATTAAATGTGTATTTATAAAATACTTCTCAGTAACTTTTATGTATTATCATTCTCTTTTATGGATTATCACCTCTCAAACTGCTTGGATATGCGTGACATTCATGTAAAGATTTAGTTAACAAAATTATATGGAGTCTTGACTGAATTTTAATGAAATATTTCATTGCCATTTTTACTGGAACTTCGTGTGGTCACCTGGGAAGTAAGGTGATTGATGACTGCCTTTTCGTGTTGTCATCATGCTACATCTTTATGGATGAGGCCCAGGCAGAGAATCAGAAGCAAAGCTCATTTGGCCTTACATTATCTGGCTTTTTATACTGACTCCATTTCTGATGAACTCTGGGGGAGGGAGGCTTGTGATTAAATTACAGTTATCTCAGAGCCCACTATTAGAAATATAATATGCATTTAATTTTTAGTTTGCATATATGTCATTAAAGCAATCATTTTCAAATAAATATTTACATGTTCCCTCAGCGTCTAGACAACTATAATTTTTAGACTGAGGATGTCTGTGTTCCCTCATACAAGAGAAAAGTCTCTCAGTTGCTGAGTATCTCATATGGAAGAAACCCTGCACCAGGGGTTTCACGTATGTTTTCTCATTTGATTTTTACAAAATCCTGTAAGTTACTTATTATTCCTGTTTTCCAAGTTAAAAACAAAGCAAAATTGGTCTTTATGAAGTTAAGGATTTGGCCCAGGGTCCCTTAGTTAGTAAGTTGCAGAACCAGGATTGATAGTGAGGTCTATCTATCTGGTTCTTCACCTCCTTCTCCAACTCTTGTGATGATGCCAATGTTTTCCAATGTCAATGCAAACAATACGAAAACAAACAGGCTGTAATGAAGCGCATAAACTTAAGAACAGGGTTCATAGATAGTAGAAAACATCACCAAACAAATTCAGACATATATTCCAGAAAATTGTAACATTTTATGTGGAAACAATTATTATAGAATCTTCTTTTTGGCAATAATCTATATTGATCAGAAAATATTTTTAAAATAATTTTAAGTTGTTGAAGAGGGCCAAAATATTTCAATTAAAAATACCTATATTAGAGTAGCCAAACTGTTTGTTATATAATCACATATGTGCACACTTTGTAAAGTTCTAGTTTTCCCTCTCCAAGTATTTGCCTTGGACACATTAGGAACATCTAACTTTGGGGTGCTGGCTCTTGAAGTTGGCTTGCAGGGAAACTTTTATTCCAGGTGTTTACTTTCTCGTGTAGAAGTGAAAGCTCTGTTGATCAGATGTTTACCACTAAATGGTCCAATTCTTGGATCCATAACTTAAGAGAAATGTGTAAAAATCACTTGAGTTTAGGAATGAAGATCATGTATGGATGATGGGGTGGTAAATAAGACTCATCATATCAGTTGTTAAGTAAATGGGGAGTAATTTAGATCATGTGTCCTCCAGAATAAAAACTGTTCTGTCCTACAAATTCCAGCTAAAATTCCACTCACTCTAGAAGTAATGATCATTTACTTTTGCTGTTAGGAGGAATTTCTTAAAGCTTAATAAAAATAGATGATCTGTGTTGGATATAAGTTTTAATTGGTGGTGTGGCTCACTCCTTGTAAATATACATTTCTTGGCTTTATATGGATTTTGGAGTACTGAAAACAGTTTAGATTTGTGTTTTATTTGTCTCCTGGAGAATCATGTGTAGGTCTGTTGCTATAGTAGAAGTAGTAAAAAAAAAAAAAATCCATGTCTCTGCTTTGACTTTCCCTGTCTCTTGCTTGATTTAACTGATGAAGAGTTACCTTTGATTTTTTATTAACTTGGGTTCTCTTACAATTTTAGGGTTTGACAGAAGCACTGAAAAACTCATGTGATCTTCATTTGTGCCTGGTAAGAGCAATCCTTGCTCCCGGTCTCTGAGTCATTCTTACAAAGTTATGTGCTTTGTCCATCTGGTCAGCACGCAGGAGCTCCCAGACAACACCAGTTTCTAGCAGCATTCCACAGTGTAGACATCTAAGAGGAGGGTGATCTGGTGGGAACCAAAAACTTCAGGTTCAGAATTACTGAACAATGTAAATAGAATTAAAATTTTTTAAATTTGCCTTGAAATTTTATTTGGTCTTATTGTTTTTTTTTTTTTATTTAAGAGCAAGGCAAATCATTCAATATCATGGTAATCCAAGTCTATGCCCTGACCAGTAATGCTGAAGAAGCTGAAGGTGAACAGTTCTATGAGGACCTACAAGACCTTCTAGAACTAACATACAAAAAAGATGGCCTTTTCATTATAGGGGACTGGAACGCAAAAGTAGGAAGTCAAGAAACACCTGGAATAACAGGCAAATTTAGCCTTGGAGTACAGAATGAAGCAGGGCAAAGGCTAACAGAATTCTGCCAAGAGAATACACTGGTCATAGCCAACACTCTTTTCCAACAACACAAGAGAAGACTCTACACATGGACATCACCAGATGGTCAACAACGAAATCAGATTGATTATATTCTTTGCAGCCAAAGGTGGAGAAGCTCTATACAGTCAGCAGAAACAAAACCGGGAGCTGACTGTGGCTCAGATCATGAACTCCTTATTGCCAAATTCAGACTGAAATTGAAGAAAGTGGGGAAGACCACTAGACCATTCAGGTATGACCTAAATCAAATCCCTTATGACCATACAGTGAAAGTGAGAAATAGATTTAAGGGACTAGATCTGATAGACAGAGAGTCTGATGAACTATGGACGGAGGTTCGTGACATTGTACAAGAGACAGGGATCAAGACCATCCCCATGGAAAAGAAACGCAAAAAAGCAAAATGGCTGTCTGAGGAGGCCTTAAAAATAACTGTGAAAAGAAGGGAAGTGAAAAGCGAAGGAGGAAAGGAAAGATATACCCATTTGAATGCGGAGTTTCAAAGAATAGCAAGGAGAGATAATAAAGCCTTCCTCAGTGATCAATGCAAAGAAATAGAGGAAAACAATAGAATGGGAAAGACTAGAGATCTCTTCAAAAAAATTAGAGATACCAAGGGAACATTTCATGCAGAGATGAGCTCAATAAAGGACAGAAATGGTAGGGATCTAACAGAAGCAGAAGATATTAAGAGGATGTGGCAAGAATACACAGAAGAACTATACAAAAAAGATCTTCATGACCCAGATAATCATGATGGTGTGATCACTCACCTAGAGCCAGACATCCTGGAATGTGAAGTCAAGTGGGCCTTAGGAAGCATCACTCTGAACAAAGCTAGTGGAGGTGATGGAATTCCAGTTGAGCTATTTCAAATCCTGAAAGATGATGCTGTGAAAGTGCTGAACTCAATATCCCAGCAAATTGGAAAACTCAGCAGTGGCCACAGGACTGGAAAAGGTCAGTTTTCATTCCAATCCCAAAGAAAGGCAATGCCAAAGAATGCTCAAACCACTGCACAATTGAACTCATCTCACACGCTAGTAAAGTAATGCTTAAAATTCTCCAAGCCAGGCTTCAGCAATACGTGAACCATGAACTTCCAGATGTTCAAGCTGGTTTGAGAAAAGGCAGAGGAACCAGAGATCAAATTGCCAACATCCGTTGGATCATAAAAAGCAAGAGAGTTCCAGAAAAACATCTATTTCTGCTTTATTGACTATGCCAAAGCCTTTGACTGTGTGGATCACAATAAACTGTGGAAAATTCTTCAAGAAATGGGAATACCAGACCACCTGACCTGCCTCCTGAGAAATCTGTATGCAGGTCAGGAAGCAGCAGCTAGAACTGGACATGGAACAACAGACTGGTTCCAAATAGGAAAAGGAGTACATCAAGGCTGTATATTGTCACCCTGCTTAGTTAACTTATATGCAGAGTACATCATGAGAAACGCTGGGCTGGAGGAAGCACAAGCTGGAATCAAGATTGCTGGGAGAAATATCAATAACCTCAGATATGCAGATGACACCATCCTTATGGCAGAAAGTGAAGAAGAACTGAAAAGCCTCTTGATGAAAGTGAAAGAGAAGAGTGAAAAAGTTGACTTAAAGCTCAACATTCAGAAAACTAAGATCATGGCATCTGGTCCCATCACTTCATGGCAAATAGATGGGGAAACAGTGGATGACTTTATTTTTCTGGGCTCCAAAATCACTGCAGATGATGATTGCAGCCATGAAATTAAAAGATGCTTACTCCTTGGAAGGAAAGTTATGACCAACCTAGACAGCATATTAAAAAGCAGAGACGTTACTTTTGCAACAATGGTCCATCTAGTCAAGGCTATGGGTTTTCCAGAAGTCATGTATGGATGTGAGAGTTGGACTATAAGGAAAGCTGAGTGCAGAAGAATTGATGCTTTTGAACTATGGTGTTGGAGAAGACTCTTGAGAGTCCCTTGGACTGCAAGGAGATCCAACCAGTCAATCCTAAAGGAGATCAGTCCTGGGTGTTCATTGGAAGGACTGATGTTGAAGCTGAAATTCCAGTACTTTGGCCACCTCATGCAAAGAGTTGACTCATTGGAAAAGACCCTGATGCTGGGAGGGATTGGGGGCAGGAGGAGAAGGGGATGACAGAGGATGAGATGGTTGGATGGCATCACCGATTCAATGGACATGGGTTTGGGTGGACTCTGGGGGTTGGTGATGGACAGGGAGGCCTGGTGTGCTGCAGTTCGTGGGGTCACAAAATGGGTCATGACTGAGCGACTGAACTGAACTGAACTGAACCTTTCTTTGATCTGCTATTTTCCATGTTATATACATACTGGTTTTATCTTGTATTAATGAAAACCTTATCGATTCTCCTAAGAGTAGTTAGACTCTTGAACTTTTTTCTAACTTTTTGAGATTCGCAGAAGGTTTCAAACAGTATAAAATAAGAGTATTCAAAGAAGTTTTGCAACTCATAACCAGTGCTTTGCCTGTAGAACCCAGGCAGAGTTAGCCTGAAGAGCTGTTCACTCTGACACCAGTCTCTTCTTTTCCGGAGCATTTGTATTGGAACAGAAGCACACCTCTGGAAGAAAAGGCACTTAAGTAATAAGATTGCATTCCAGGCATATCCAACCTAGGAAATTCTCTTGTCCTCTTTTAAAATCTTAGGGGATTCCAGTTTTACTCCCACCCTGCTTCAGAAAGTGTTTAAGAGGCCCTAATTTCTGATACATTGGCATTCAGCAATAGCAATTTTAAAAAGAGCAAAAACTGCAAAACTGAAAGAAATAACCCTGCTGAACTTTGTGACAAAATTTTTGAATAATTGCAGAGAGATTGAAGCCCAATATGAGAAAGTGATCAGTCTCTAATTCACACCTCTATCCCTGGCACATAGGGACCCATCTAGAATGTGGAAGTATACACAGAACATAGAGGTGTAATCAAGGACAGAGAAGTAGAATGTGACTCAATAGAAGAAGAGAAAGATCTAGACTAGGACCAGAACAGAGGCACAGAACACTACATACTACTGAGGGAAGAATAATGGTTAACATCAGACCCACACTCCATACCACCTACGAACTATGATGTAACCACCTGTCTTATATACAAACTGTGTATGGCTTGTCCCATAGGAGTGTATATTTTCTTAACTAACCCTTTCAAATTCTTTATGCACAATTGCTTAAGGTATTGATAAGACAGGTGTCAGGACTAGTTGGGTCCAAATGACCCTTACAGTTGCCATCCTGTTTCCCAGGTTAGGTAGACAAGTCAGCAGCTCCTCATACACACCGAACATTGGTATTGACTGATTAGGTCCTTGAGGGTTGAGAGGAGCACATGAACTCTTTGTTAATCTATGTTAGATCTATGTTTGATCTTAAACCATATTTCTTTTGTGTATTAAACAACTAAACCTTTCTGTATTCATTCTTTCTTCTAGATTAGTGAAGGAGCAGAATGCATTTTTATTCCCAAAATCCCATCTCTAGCAGAAGCCAGCACCGAATTCAGGAAAACTGCTTTGGAGCTGGCATGTGCCTACCCCCAGAGAAGAGGTTATTAAGGAGCATCTGATCAAACAGTGAGTGTGGAATGAGTACAAGGTCAGACTCATGGCTTAGCAGCTGAAGAGGGAATGCTGACCCACTGGCTCAGCTCATTCTTATTTTTAATAAAAGAACATCCTAACAGAGATTGAAAAACACAATTGGAAGGTTATTTCAACCTGCACTCAGCAGTGCCTCCATTGTGGTCAGGGCATGGGATTTATTAGTGTTGCTTAAATAAGTGATGCTACGCCCTAACTTGCTCAGAACTTCCTCATTCGGAAAATATAACTGAAATTGAAATTGAAATCAGATTTGGAAACCTGATTCACATTTATTATTTTTCATGAATGATGTGTTTGTGTGTGCTTAGTCGCTCAGTCGTGTCTGACTCTTTGCAACCCGCATGGACTATAGCCTGCCAGGTTCCTCTGTCCATGGGGATTCTCCAGGCAAGAATACTGGAGTGGGTTGCCATGCCCTCCTCCAGGGGATCTTCCAAACCCGGGGATCGAACCCAGGTCTCCCACATTGCAGGTGGATTCTTTACTGTCTGAGCCACCATGGAAGCCCAATGATGTGTTTAAGATTTAGTTATTGCTTCATGTTAAAAATTGCTCTTAGTATATTTTTTAGTGGTTAAAGCATCTATAAACTATAACTAAAATGATTTCAGTAAAATGTATATGAATTTTTACGGCATACTAAATGGCTTCAAAATTTAACAGGGGTAGTCTGTGAATGGTGCATTTGTTTTGATGTTTTAAAAGTTTCTTCTTTGGGTATTTTTGTATCTTCAAATATATTTTAATCACAGAGATTACTTTTTTAATCAGAAAAACGAAGTCTTAAAAATTCCAGTTCTGGCTAGGTTAATGCTTCTGTGAGATAAGCTGCAAATTTTGAAAGACTAACACAGGGAATAAAGAGAAGTCTCCTAAGGAGAGCTTCATGTTGCATCAAACCTGTATCTTGTCCTAGAAAAGCTAAAGGTGTGTCCTCCTGGAGTCCTTTAGCAGGGGCTTACCGGTACGCCAACCTCACGTACTTTCAGCCCACCTGTGTTTCTTCCGTGTTTGCGTTGGCGTGTTGACAGCATTCCATCTGCAGTGCCCACTCTGGAATTTGTGTTTTGTGGATAATTGCCTCAGCTTCCCAGTCTTTGATGGAAGGTTTCTGAGATGTGTTAACACAGTTCCTCAGAGGGTCCTGTATTAGTTACCTGTGTAACAGATTACTTCCAACTCAGTGGCTTAGAATAACAAAAATTTCTTGTTTCTGTTTCTATGGGTCAGGAATCAGGAAGCAGCTTAGCTAGATGGTTCTGACTTGGAGTTTCTCACCAGAGGAGCCATGTGTCAACCAAGACTGTAGTCTTCTGAGGCATGACGGGTCTGAAGGATTCACTTCTGACTCACTCACATGGCTGTCGGCAGGAGGATCCCCCTCACCATGTGGACCCCTGCCCAGGGCTTCTCACCACGCGGCTTCCCCCAGACTGAGTGCTCTGAAAGAGAAAGGGCCGGTGACCAAAATGAGAGCCAGTCTTTTTTATGCTCTCATCTCAAAAATGACATAATACCTCTTCTGCTGTATGCTGTTGGTCACATAGACCAACCCTGGTGCAGTGTGGAAGGACACTGCACAAAGGTCTGCTTCCACGGAGGCAAGGATCCCTGGGGGCCACCTTGGAGACGGGCCACCGCCGATCCCCAGGAGGATTGGGTCTCAGGGAGACGTCAGCTGATAATGTGTTCTTGTGTTGTCTTTTTCTTCTTCCTTGCGTCTCTTTACCCATCCCCTCATTTCTGCTTCCTGAGATGACCCTCCTCCCAACCGTCCCCACAGCTGACCTAAACCTAAACCTGACTTGGGTTCTCATTTCAGAGGGACCCAACATAAGAGAAATCCTGGCCCATTATACAAAATTGTCAGTCAGATTCTTCCTTGAACTTTGCTAGTTGAGAAAAAATGGGCCTACTTCAAATTTTTAACTTAAAAAAACAAACAAACAAAAAACACCTGTTTATTTGGCTGCATGCTGTCTTAGCAGCATATGGGATCTAGTTCCCTGGCCAGAGATCAAAACCAGGCCCCCTGTATTGGAAGCATGGAGTCTTAACCAGGGAAGTCTCCATTTTTAACTTTGCATTTTGAAATAACTTACAACATAAAATTGCAATAATGCTATAAAGAGCTCCCAAATACCTCTACCCAGATTCACCAGTTTTTAATATTTTGCCATATTTACTTTCATTCTCAAAGGCCTGGATTCTGAACCTTATTAAAATATCAAGCATCATTCTTGCTTTACTTTTATTCTATATTCACAATATGATTTTGTTTCATTTCTTTTTCACTGAATTTGTATTCATCTTTGGCGAAGCCCCTCAATCTCTTTACACTTGTTTTCTCATCTGGAATGTGAAGACGTTTATGGCTTAGGGTTGTTATAAAAATTAGATGAGAGAGTGCATGCAAAACATTTAGAACAGGGCCTGGCATGCAGTAAGTACTCAATAAATATTAGCCTTTTATTCATTTTATCCACAAATATTTATCGAGAAGCTTGTGGTTGTTTTATCTTTGGTGACTGATAAATAATTCAATCCCAGGAGGTGAGCACTGATAATAATAGTTCAAATTGTAATACACAAACACACAGGAAATAAAATGGCATGTGAACTTTGCTTCAAAATTATTTTCAGGGAGAATAGGTGATGGATACATGAAGTTTCATTATATTATCTTCTTTTTTGCATATATTTAAAATGTTCCATAATACAAAGTTTAAAAAAAAGTACAAAGACACATATACCAAATTAACCATTCTCAAATGCCTGTTAAATGTCATGTTTTCCCAGAGTTGGGTCATTTAATTGGTTTGGAAAATATTAAAATGAGACAATGAATCTTAAGATTCCGATGGTCACAGAGCCCAGACTCCTGTACTTTCACCATTAATTTGACACCCACTTCTCCACATTTTTTTTCTTTATAGCATTTGAGCCTTGACACTAATTGTGTCCAGGTAGTTACCTATTGGCTATGACTGAATTGTACATTGTTTATTTATATCTTGCTTGTGATGTTACATAAGCGAGCTTTCAGAAAACTACATTTATAAATGTGATTCTTAATCTATGAGTCACTTCGAGCCTTAGTTATAGGAACTCAAACAGCTTAAGTGCCATGAAGTCTATATAGTTTAAATGTGTATTATGAATGGATGTATTCTGAGCTAAATGGCAATTTTTTGAATTATCATTATTTTACTATAATACTTTGATAAGAAGAAACAAAAATAAGCGGTAGAGGAGTTGTCAAGCTAAATAGTTTCCAAGTTTAGAGAGTGCTGAGCTTTTGTAGCTGACCTCCAAAATTCAGTCTTAAAATGACTTTTTAGATAAATGGACATTTGTTAGACCCCTCCCACCTCTTCCAAAATCTTGCTCCGTTAATCATCTCTTTCTTCAATTGTGTATTCAGTCTTCCTTCATCTTCTCACTTTTTCCAGTTTTGTGGACAAGTCTTATGTGGTATTTCTTATGTTAAAATACAACAAAACTGTTCTCAGGCTCAAAACTCTTATAGATGCTGGAAGGGAACGAGAGTCCGTGCTCTAGGTGTTGAGACACCTGGACAGAGAAAGCGGAGACTGCTGAATGTCCCAAGGCAGAGGCCTTGAAGTGTGGCACTAATTTGCCTCCAAGCTTCTTCTCACATGTCATTTCTGGCAGCATGTTCCGGGATAAATGAGAGCAGATATACATTTAATAGCAATGATGTGTCTCCCACTACTAGGCCAGCAAGTAAAGGATGAAATAACAAGTTGCACAGAGAAATTAAATGGGCAAAGGGCTCATCTTGTTCTCTTCAAGGCCAAAATCAGCTCTGAGCTATTCCTTCTATTCATTTGTGATTACCTCTCCCCACTTCTCCTAGCTGAAGCGGGCTGAAAGTCTGGCTTCAATCTTCCATCAGAGGTACACAATTTTAAAATGCAAAAGTTACATTTTTAAAAGCAATGAATTCTAAATGGAGGCTTTCACTGTTGGCAATATCCTGGCAAGGGGGAACTTGAATTTTTCTCACCTCTGTCCTCATGCATTTGAATTCTTTGAAAGGACTCAGTGTAAACAGATTTAGTTGGGCTTTTGTGTACACCTAAGAAGGGTTAGTCTGAATCACTGGGGTGGTTCCTTATTTTAGTTCTTGCAGTTGCTTCCCACAAGATATTAACCCAATTTCCTTTTCGCATTCTCTGTTAATTATAGCTGTGGCTCATCATAAAGGAGTAATTCCAATATGCAAAGTCCATAATATGTATTTAATGAGGGTAGATATGACTAGTTTGGAGTGGACACCCGGTCCCGAATGTCATGACAGGGAGAGCATTCAAGCTGAAGCTGGACATCAACCAAAGGACTGTCCACAAAGGGCTCGTGAACTCTACTAAGGAACTTGGACATTATCTAGGAGCACTAGGAAACCATAAGTGGTTTTTTCAAGAGGGTGACATGATCAACTTTGCATCTGACTCACTGCTAGGAGTGTGTGTGTATGTGTCTGCATATGTTAGAAGGTTCTTCCTTCCGTTGACTTAGAACTGCCTCCATCTGACTCCTCTCACTTCTCTCAGCTCTTTCTTCTGGATTTCTCTGGAAGCAAGTCCCCTCCCTCTTCTAACGAGAACTCTCCAAATTCCAGTTCTGTTTCAGCTTCTTATTGTCCTGATTATATCTCTCTGTACTTTCCATATCATCAATCTTCCTAAATGGGGTTCATAGAGTTGAATATGATCTTCCAGAAAGTCTTGGAGAACAGATATATTATTTTCTGTGATCTGGACCCTATACTTATGCCACAGAGGTGACCAATAGTTTTGTGCTAAGTTTGTAGTCTATGAAACAAGCCCAACCCTCAACTTTTTCAGGTGTAATGCAAATAAATCAGAAGGTATCTCTTTTTCTGTTTTTGCTCTATTGTTTTTAAAAACACAAATAAATGAAATAGCTCTGGCTTTCAGCCCTGACACTGCCACCAACTCGCTATATAATCCTGAAAAGTCACATGTTCCCCCTGGGCCTCCATGCTCTACAGAAGGGGAGGAATTCTTTTCCCACTCCTGACGTTTCCTCTGTGTGGTGGGCACCCTATTTCTGAACTAGGCCTGGGCTCTCTCTCTTCCTCTCACTTAGTCTTCCCAGAGGAGACCTGATGGAGAAAGTGAACATCCTTAGCTCAGCACCTTTCTCCTCCCTTTCTTTGGGAGCCAGCTGGCCCATGGAAGGCACGTGCTCCGGGCTGCCCTCCCCAGGATCTAAGTTGTGCAAAGGGTTTTTGCCCCAGGGAGCTGGCAGCCGTCCAGTGGAGCTCTGTATTGGGAGACCCACTTGTCTATAGCGTTACATTGGTTTCTTCATGATCAGCTTTATCAGTGATGAGGTAATAGTCCTGCCTGAATGACCTCATATCCTTGTCTGGTTTCTCAATTGGTTCAGCGCCCAGTGCTAATTATCAGACTCTCCCAAACAAGGATAGGATAACCAATGATCGCTTTCCTTGTCCCTAGGAGTATGACTTTGCATTTATCCCACTAAATGTCTTTAGGTTGGTTTCAGCCCATTTTTCATTATAGCCGAAATTAGCACTAATTGGTACCCAGTGGTCTGGAGGAATTAACTCATTTCCTTAACCAATTAGTTAACTCCAAGGAAGTGGAATTGGCTCTGGAATCCATTCTAGAGAAAGAATGCAGTGTGCTGGGATATTCCATAGCTTTATTCTCAAAGCCATATTATAATTTTGTGGGAGCCCCCATTAGTAAAATGTCATTTCAAAATCAGATATGCTCTGTATTCAGTTCCACTCAATTATAACTAATGTCACAGCAAGGTCACATGCCAGCTGACATATTTTTGAAAAGTTTATCCATGGTGTCTGTCGTGTAACAAACAGAACATCATCGTGTAACAAACATCATCAATCATCACATTGATGATGGTGATGATTCAAAGTGTCAGTAGTTTATATTTGCTAAGTTTTTGTGTGATTCAAAGAATTTTTAGGTACAGTATCTAACTTGAGCTTCTCAGGTGCCCTTGTGCAGCACACAGGGCAAGAAGCATTGTCCTTATTTTACAAATGAGTAAGCAGAGGAGTTCAATAAAACGTCCCAAATCACATGGTGTATTTAGTAGTAGAGTCAGACTCAGAACCCAAGCCTGCAAATATTGTCTAAAACTTGCTGCTAGTATATAGCATGGCAATCCTACCATATATCCTTGCTCTATTTTCTTCCATCCATGGGGTGGCAAAGGGTCAGACATGACTGAACAACTGAACAATATTTTCTTTCCATTCTCTAAAAGTATCACATATATTCACTTCTTCCCACAGAACTCTAAAAACTGTCTTGCCATGTTCTACTAAGCAAGCCCTTATTCTTGTAAATTTAAAGTGCAGCCAGTTAGCATAATACATTTTACTCATAATGTTCTATGTTTGTTGGTAGATGAACTTAGCATAGATGAACTGTTGAGTTTTAACAAGGTGAGAGTTTTGCAATGAAAGTGCAATGGATTTTTCAAAAAGTTACAGGAAATAAAAGTGTTTGACCAGAACATATTAAATGTAACCATAACAAAAAATTGCTGCTAAACCTGATAGCCGCTTCAGTAGTATATTATCTTCCATCCTGAATGGGTTCTTATTCATGATGTGATAGGCACATATTCATCAGTAGACGCAGTGCTCCTAGTAAGCTGTGTCTTCGTGTGGGTCCCTGGTGTCCATGGCATAGATGCCTGTCTGCATGAGACCCCAGGTCTTCAAGAGGGGCCCATGTGCTTGCTGTTCTTTCAGCACCACACTTAGTGTAGAATGGCAAAAGCACACTTAATTTTTTAAAGAGCTGGGAAATGTGTTTTATTTTATTTTTTGGGGGGGAGAATGTGTTTTATATCTGCCTTAGCTTTTGACTTAGTTTTACAGATGTGTTAATATTAATTCATAGTAGGGAATTCATAGTAGTAGACCATGGGGATTGGAAATAAATGGTTTAGGTTGCAGTCCTGGCTCTGCCAAATGATGTTTGGCTTAGGGAAAGCTGCTTAATCTACTTGCCTTATTTTGGGTTCTCCTGAGACAAGAATTTAGGTGAAGATAATTTACTTCAGAGATGATCCCAGGAAGCAAAAGTGGAGAAGGTGGGGCTTGGAAGGAAGATAAGTCAACAAAAGATATGTATAATGTTGTTGGGGGAACCGGATTCAGCTGTGCTGGGGACCTTCTAAGGACTTGTGTAGAAGTGTCTTATCACCTGGTGGGGATCCTGGTGCATTTACCTGCTGATTCTTGCCCCCATTAGTTGAGATGACTCTGAGTCATTTGCCTCTCCTCACCTCCCACTCCTTGCAGATTTCTGCACAGCTGAACAATTTCCCAAGGCTTCAAAGAAGCTTCTGGCAGCGAAGCAGGGAGATGCTGAGGCCCAGAATTGTTGTGGGCCATGGGCCACGGGCCACATGCATAGACATGCACATCTAAGACATGCTGATATCAAGTGTACTAGAGCATGTAGAATGATTCTCCACAAACAACTGCTACAGTCCTTAAGCTTTGGCTATTGCATCAGTGATACAGAGTTACAGTATACCTCTTCACAAAGTAATGACAATGGTTAAACCAGAGAGTGTACAGTTTCTGGCATACTTGATAGATGATAAATATTAATGATAATAAGTTATTTATCCTATATTAAATCCATAGTAATTCCAACTGAAATTAAGGTCAACAGGCAGGTCATATTTTTGCCATTTCTCTGTGTTTATATTATTGGTCAGATTCTAACTCATCTGGAACTATTTATCTAGAACTGGCTATATGCTACACTGCTATATTAAAAATATTCTCTTCTTTTAAGTTTAATAACTACTAAAAATTAAAAATACCTATTGATTTCCTATGTGTATGTCACCTTGTAATTAAAAACAATAAATTTATAAGAGTACAGAAGGATTGGGGTGTATGCCATGTACATGCACACATAGGTTTGTGCCTAATTTTAATAGTTCATGAAAGATTTAAGTCATATGGTCTTCATATTTCATAGGTTTTACATTTTGGATCCCCAGTTATGTTAGTTTTCAGTTTGACATTTTCTTGATATGAGATCTGATAGTGTTATTCTTGTTCTCTTAAATATCATATAAGTACCTTCTTCCTTAAAAATCTTCAGTTCTTTAGGAAATACCATGACCAGTTCAAGCCTCACTTCTACTGTTGTTAACCAGCTCTGTGACCCTTGGATCCATTACATGGCGTCATTTCCCTCATTCAAACAAAATAAAAACTCAAAAATGCTAACACTCTTGTCTTTCATTTTCTTATAGGGAATTCATTCCCTTTCCCATTGTACCAGAGGGTCCTCACAAACAGAATTAAAATTGGCAGGGGATTCTGTGGCTGTGATTCCGTGCACACTTTCTTAGTGTAGCAAAAGCAACTGGGAAGTATTCATATTAGGCTGAAATTCATTGAACCACAGAAATGCCTTTCAAACTCAATTTTATTTTATTTTTTTAAGTTTTTTCTTTTTTTTTCTCTTTTTTTTTTTCATTTATTTTTGTTAGTTGGAGGCTAATTACTTTACAATTTTGTAGTGGTTTTTGCCATACATTGACATGAATCAGCCATGGATTTACATGTGTTCCCCATCCCGATCCCCCCTCCCACCTCCCTCCCCATCCCATCCCTCTGGGTCTTCCCAGTGCACCAGCCCTGAGCACTTGTCTCATGCATCCAACCTGGGCTGGTGATTTGTTTCACCCTTGATAGTTTACTTGTTTCAGTGCTGTTCTCTCAGAACATCCCATCCTCGCCTTCTCCCACAGAGTCTAAAAGTCTGTTCTGTACATCTGTGTCTCTTTTTCTGTCCTGTATATAGGGTTATCGTCACCATCTTTTTAAATTCCATATATATGTGTTAGTATACTGTATTGGTGTTTATCTTTCTGGCTTACTTCACTCTGTATAATGGGCTCCAGTTTCATCCATCTCAGAACTGATTCAAATGTATTCTTTTTAGTGGCTGAGTAGTATTCCATTGTGTATATGTACCATAGCTTTCTTATCCATTCATCTTCAGCCTTCAGAATGGGAGAAAATAATCGCAAATGAAGAAACAGACAAAGGATTAATCTCAAAAATATACAAGCAACTCCTGCAGCTCAATTCCAGAAAAATAAATGACCCAATCAAAAAATGGGCCAAAGAACTAAACAGACATTTCTCCAAAGAAGACATACAGATGGCTAACAAACACATGAAAAGATGCTCAACATCACTCATTATCAGAGAAATGCAAATCAAAACCACAATGAGGTACCATTACACACCAGTCAGGATGGCTGCTATCCAAAAGTCTACAAGCAATAAATGCTGGAGAGGGTGTGGAGAAAAGGGAACCCTCTTACACTGTTGGTGGGAATGCAAACTAGTACAGCCGCTATGGAGAACAGTGGGGAGATTCCTTAAAAAACTGGAAATAGAACTGCCATATGACCCAGCAATACCACTCCTGGGCATACACACCGAGGAAACCAGATCTGAAAGAGACACGTGCACCCCAATGTTCATCGCAGCACTGTTTATAATAGCCAGGACATGGAAGCAACCTAGATGCCCATCAAACTCAATTTAAACAGGAGTGGCCATCACTTTCTGGAAGACTTCTGTCTAAAATATGACATTTGTAGTGAAATTTTGGAGTCGAGTTTTTCCTTGAAAGTGTAAGTCTGTCAGTTGTGTCCGACTCTTTGTGACCCCGTGGACTATACAGTCCATGGAATTCTCCAGGCCAGAGTACTGGAGTGGGTAGCCATTCCCTTCTCCAGGGGATCTTCCCAACCCAAGGATCAAACCCAGGTATTCTGCATTGCAGATGGATTCTTTACCAGCTGAGTTACCAAGGAAGCCCAAGAATACTGGAGTGGCTAGTCTATGCCTTTTACAGCAGATCGACCCAGAAACTGAACTGGGGTCTCCTGCATTGCAGGTGGATTCTCTACCAGCTGAGCTATCTTTTTCCTTAGCAAGTGATTTAAAAGTTATAGGATGAAAGCTGGGACCAGGATTCATGATTTTGGATTATTCCTCAATGAATAGCCATGAATAGCAGAAGTGGTGATAAGACTGTGACGTGAAGTGAAGTGTCAGTTGCTCAGTCATTTCTGACTCTTTGCAACCTCGTGGGCTGTAGCCAACTTCTGTCCATGGAATTCACCAGGCAAGAGTACTGGAGTGGATAACCATTCCCTTCTCCAGGGGATCTTCTCCGCCCAGGGACTGAACCCGGGCCTCCCGCATTGCAGGCAGATTCTTTACCATCTGAGCCACCGGGGAAGCCCACATCACTGAGCATTTCTGTCCTTTGGAGATATTTCCTACGTTTCCCAACCTTCCCTAAAAGAGGACGTATTTGGGACAAGTATAACTTACTTCAAGGTGGTCAGTAGGCACTAAAAAACAATAAGCAACTGCCTTACTTGAACATAGGACCTACATTTGGAATGTGGGGCTACATGCTCATGGTCATCATAGTTTTTAATGTCATCTTACAGTTGGTGGGAGTTTTAGCATCTGTAAAACAACTCAGAAAATGTGCATCAGGTACTGTGAGCTAGGTGCTTCAGAGGGGAGCTACAACAGAGGACATGGGGTAGGGGGTGGAGGAGGGGTCTCTGTCCCGGGAAGGTCCCATAGGCCCTGCTCAAGGCTGCACTGGGAACACTTATGAGGTGCTGAAGTGAGGAAAGGTGCTTCCTCTCTCTTATCTGAGTTATGAAATACAAAGCTCTGACCTCTCCCTGTTTCTTAAGCTGTCTCCTCCTGGTCCTGTAATGTTCTGTTTCTGCCCCGTTAAAGGGTCTGAGCCTCAGTGCCCACCCTTGCCAGTAATATTAGGATGACTAGTCTGACATTGACAGTCACGACAGACTTGAATGTTTAACAGAACATTTGTGAACCCAAGGGGACTGCTGACTGGTAGGATTTCTGACTGGATGATCAGATCAAAATGTAAAGATGCAGGCAGTGAGGGAGAAAGCGCTGGAGGTTTGGCAGACTGCCTTGTTGGCTGTTCCTCACCTTGTCATGGTTGATCATTGCTCCTCCTTTCCTCCCCCTTCAACTGCGCAGTCTGTCTGCTATCACTAAGATCATCCCCACCGACACAGAGGAGACGTTTGGGTGAGGCGCAGAGGGTGGACATAGTGATGGGACTTCTCACGTGCGCTGGGAGTCAGGGGGCCACATTTCTGTGGACTTCCGTGCTTTTTAAAGGCTTGAAACTGCTATCTTCAGGAGGAAGTTTTTTTACGATCTTATTTTTTAATATTAATTTGCTTAGTAAGTCTTACTTCCCTCCCCCCTCCCTCCCTTTGTTTCTTTTTTAGTAGATAGGGCTGAGTAAATTTGTACCAAGCAATTATCTTCATCGCAAATTCCAAACCAGTCTGAAATAATGAGCAATCACAAAACAGGGGCAAGTAGGACAAAATGAATAAGCAGCAGTTTCTTAGGTGCTTGAGGAATAAATGAAAAAAGTGAGTTTGACCACATGGATGAGCGAATACACACACACTCTTCTGTGCCGCTCTGTGGTTCTCATGTTACTTCGCCCCAATCACTGTGAATATCAAGGAAAATAGGTTCTGTGGAACAGTTGCATCCATCTCCCCCTCTCCACGCCCACTGCCTGAGTCAGTCCTGAATGTGCATAGCTGCCCTGATCTCCTGGCCCACTCCTCTCGCATCCCGCCTCCCACACTGCATTAGCATGGTCTATGTAAAACACAGATCTTACTGTGGCATCTTCCACTTGAAACTCTTGATGTACCCTCACTGCTCTCTGAATAAAGCCCGTACGTCTTAGCATGGTAAACAACGCCCCTTTTCAACCTCACTAAGCCCATCTCTCCAGGGCTTACTGCCCCCATCCACTCTGCCACAGTGAGATTTCTCCCTGTCTTTTATCTCACCATCCTGTGTACATTCCTACCTCGGAGACTTTTCTCCTGCTTTTCCCTCTGCCTGGACTTCCTCTTTTATTTTGCTTGCCTAAGCTGCCTTCTCAGAGGCAGAAATAATCATTCCCTCCATTCCCTTATACTTTACATTGCAATTTATTGTAACATCTATTGCAGTTATTTTGTTTGCTTTTCTGTACTCCAATGTAAGAAGTGATCTCTATCAAGACAGGGACTTCATTGTTTCTGGAGCATTTAAAAGATGCACAAATGTCAAGATCAAATACTAAGAAATGATGAAAGGAGTCGAGTCAGTATAAATGAAGCAGAACAGGCAGAAGTAGCTGTCCATAAATATCTTACTAAAATCTTAATGAATTAAACTACTTATAACACACACATAAAACTTATTTCCCCAACCCCACGTCTTATTAATTAAAAACAACATCTTGTCTTGTGGCTGCCAATTTTGAAGGTTCTGGTTTATGTCACTCTCAACTTGCATTTTGATAAAGAACAAGCCTAAGGGAAAAAATTTTAAGTCTTGAATAAAAATAATCAAAGAGAACAACTAGAAATTCATGAAATTGGAGAACATGTCCACTCTCACAGAAAGATCCCACAATAGGAAATAACATTTTAAAAAGATTTATTTATTCATTCATTTTTATTTAGTTATGTTTTGCTGCACTGAATCTTCATTGCTGCATGTGGGCTGTCTCTAGTTGTGGCGAGAGGGGGTGACTCTTCGTTGCAACACATGGGCTTCTCATTCTGGTGACTTCTCTCATTGTGGAGCACAGGCTCTAGGAGTGAGGCCTTTGGTAGTTGCAGTGCCTGGGCTTAGCTGCCCTGCGGCACATGGGATCTTTTTGGCCCTTGGATCGAACCCAAGTCCCTTGTACTGACAGGTGGATTCTCAACCACTGAACCACCAGGGAAGCCCCGAAAATAACTTTTATAGTATTTTACAGCAATGAAAATGATAAAAGTATGATTTGTATAGTGCTTGTTCACCATGACATAGCATTGATATATGCAACCTATCATTGAGCTTCCACTATGCAAGAAAACTTGGGTTGGCATCGCCATGCGAAAAGAAATTTGAAACCTGTCTTTGCCCTTGAGAGACTTAAGCAGGCTCTGATGTGGACAATATCCCCAATATTGGAACTTCTGTGTACCCCAAAATATTGCTGCTACTAAAAAGACCCCTTGTCCTGACCCAAGTCTTCATTCTTTCATTTTGTCTTTTTTTGAAAGAAACATTGAAATGATCTACAGAAATATCAGGTCAGATCCCAACTTGGGTGCCAAGTAGTTACTGTTTTCTAGTTCCTGACAGTAAAAGTCCAAGAACTAAGTTTTAGTCTATTTGTGAAAAGAAATAGGGAGTGTAGAAGCATGCATCCCATATCTTTAGCCTAGAAAACCTCCACTGAGCACCTCCTTGCACAAAGGAGAGTGTTGGGAGCTCTAGGGAGGGTGGACCCAGTTTCTGCTCTCTAGGAGATGGTAATTATCAGGGCTGCCAGATGTAATTGCTGCAGGAAGGCACTAACACACTTTGTGGGAATAGTCATGTCTTTAGGGTGAGGTTTATGCTGGCCTTGGAAAGCCGGAAAAATGGCGTTATGGCTTTTTAGGAAGAGTCACAAGCATGGGCGAAATCAAAGGGCATTAAGCTGAATGTCTGAGGAACAGGAAAAAGCCCAACCTGACCAGATTATAAGTTAAAGCAACCAAAAGAGCTAAGGTGAATAAGCAGGCTGGTAAGGGAGGCACCAGCATCAAAAAGTAGGTTAATGAAGGCTCTGTGGAACCAGAGAAGTTGTTTACTCAGATAAAGCACATAACTAGGAATGAAGGAACTGGGATAGATACTAAAATTTTGTGCACTGAAGTTAGATTTTTGGGCATCAATCCTTGCTCCATCACTCCTTATGAGTATGAATTTAGGCAAGTTACTTTAACTTTCAAGTTCTCACTTTCCCTGTCTATAAACCAGAGAGATATGAGGACCTTTTTAAGGGTTGTGTAAGTAAAAATTAACATAGTGCCTGATATTCAGTAAGTGTTCAATAAAAGTTAGTGATGGTGATAATGACGATGATAGTATTTTTGAAAGAATTCTGAGTAGAGAAGGGTGGGTGGGAATGCCGAAGGAATGGCAGCATAGAGAGCAATGAGGAGAATATTGGTGACATCTGGATGAGAAATGGGAAGGGCCCGAGCCACACAAATGTCTTTTATGGGAGTGGTTTCCTCCCCTGCAAAAACACCCTACCAGGTAAATGGTGTCCCTGAGAGTTCAGTCCTCTGGGACAAGCAGAAATGCGTCGGTAGATTGCATTTTCTGAGACAAGTGCAACAAGATCCCCCATGCTCCTCTTAGAATGTGAAGCTGCTCCATCCAAAGGTGGGGTCTGTGTTCCTTCCCCTACATTCTGGAGGTGGGGGGACTGTGAATACCAGAGGTGACATTATGTGACTTCCCAAGCCAGGTCATAAAAGCAATATATCTTCTGCCTGGTCCTCTTGGGATATTCATTCTTGGAACTAAGTTACGAAGCTGTGAGGAAGAAGGCTCGCTACATGGAAGGGGGCATATAGGTACTCCAGCTGACAGCCCAGGCTGAGATTCCTACTGATAGGCTGTATCATTCACCAGACATGTGATCTGCTGATACTCCTGTAGATCATTTTGATGTTTCTTTCAAAAAGAGACAAAATGAATGAAAGGATAAACGATCTGCTGAACCTCAGCCATCATTGTTCACCAGCCATGTAAATGATCAAGCCTTCTGTAGATTCCAGACTCTATCATCAGGTCACTCCCACCCTTCAAGTCTTCCCAGATAAAACTCCAGACATCATGGACCAGAGATAAGTAAGTAGTCACCACTGAGCCTTTACCAAACTCCCGAGTCATGGGAAATTTGAGAGAAAATAAAATGATTGCTGTGTAAAAGACTAAGTTTGGAGGTGATGCAGCAACCAAATAACCAGAACAAGTAATGATGCATTTACAAGATATTTTGTGGGTAGAATTAATGGTGCTTGCTTGGTGAACGTAAAAGTGAGATTAAATATGACTATGTGGAGAAACCACATAGTTCCTCAGAGAAAGCACGTAGTCTTGTATAATCTCACTTTTACATCCAACCAAGCAAATACCTGGAGAAGGCAATGGCACCCCACTCCAGTACTCTTGCCTGGAAAATCCCATGGACGTAGGAGCCTGGTGGGCTGCAGTCCATGGGGTCGCTAAGAGTCAGACATGACTGAGCGACTTCACTCTCACTTTTCAATTTCATGCATTGGAGAAGGAAATGGTAACCCACTCCAGTGTTCTTGCCTGGAGAATCCCAGGGACGGGGGAGCCTGGTGGGCTGCCGTCTATGGGGTTGCACAGAGTCAGACACGACTGAAGCGACTTAGCAGCAGCAGCAGCAGCAAGCAAGTACCGTTAATACTACCTACAAAATAGTAGGTTGCAGCTGCAACCTGATGCTGGGAAAGATTGAGGGCAGAAGGCGAAGGGGGCAAAAGAGGATGAGATGGTTTGATGGCATCACCAATTCATTGGACATGTGTTTGAGCAAACTCCAAGAGATAGTGAAGGACAGGGAAGCCTGGAGTGCTGTAGTTCATAGAGTCGCAAAGAGTCAAACTTGACTTATCAATTGAACAATAGGTGGTTTCTAATTGAGACACTGGCTGATAAACTGTCCTATAATTGAAGGAAAAAAAACAACAACACTGTCCTATAATTGAGTGCAAGGAGGATTAGGTCTGGGTAGAGAGATGAGAGAATAGATTTAGGTTTTGACACAGGGTATTTGGAGTATCTAAGGACAGCTGCATGTAGATGTCCAGCAAGCCAACAACTATCAAATCCAGAAGAGAAATTAGGCCTACAGAGGTTGATTCAGGAGAAAACTCTGTCTGCTAATTATCAGAGAAATCCAAATTGAAACCTGAATGAGGTACCACCTCACACCTGTCGGAATGGCCATCATCACAAAGAACAAAAATAACAAATGAGGTCAACTCTGCCAATTTTAGTTGTTCTGGTCCCCATTTCTGTATTTCCATGTAGACCACCCTCTCCTATTGTAATATTCTTTATTAAGAGATGTTAATATCACACAGATGAATTCTCTCTTTCTGTTTTTGAAACAGAATCCTTTAAAAAAAAATATGGGCTACCTTTGGCGTATGTGTGGGTTTTCTGTCAAGTCAGTTCTTGATTTTCTTTCCCTAACTACACTGTACTGCTCACACAGACCTGAAGAGGTAACTCACACAGCTCCTTGCAGGAAGTTACTTTTAAAACTTGCGTTTCGCTTACCAAGATAGCTGTTGAAACACTGCTTAGGGAAATTAAAGAAATAGCATAGCGCTATTCCCCATTAGCTATTATCAGAGATTCTAGCCATTTGTACTTTGCTCCTATATTGGTTTGTTCTCCATAAAATTCCCTTATGAAAACCCAGAGATCTTTGGACCACGAGCCCAACGGCACCATGTGGCTATTCAGGTTCTTAATAGATTTTTTTTCCTCTGAGGTATGCTCTCCTAAATCTTATCGGCTGACTTCTTCATTAACTTGATTTTTAAATGTCTTTATATTTATCTGGCTTCTCCATGACTGAAGGCCATGCTCTTCGTGTGACGCTTGTGCTCATCCTGTTTTGACCAGGACATTTAAAAAATTTCTTGATGTATAGTAAGTATTCACCTATTCCTTGAAGTTATAGCCTCATCTGTAGTGCAAACACAGTCCTGGTACCAATTTATACAAGATTTTATCCATGAGTTCAGTCTCACATTACTTTTAGGCTTCCAATCACCTATGTTCTTTAATTCTAAAGAAAGGGAATTTGGGTTGTGTTTTAGGAGTTAAGAAATTCTACTATCAAGTGAGAATGACTGGAAATCTTCCAAAATTCTAACTCATATTCTTCCTCTACAAGCCTGGGGGATTCTTTTTTTTTTTTTTTAATTTTAATACTATTTTTTAAAGTTATACTCCATTTATAATTATTGTAAAATATTGGCTATATTCCCCATGTTATATAATATATCCCTGTAGCCTATCTTACATCCAGTAATTTGCACCTCTCACTTCCCCCTAGTAACCACTAGTCTTCTTTCTATATATGTGAGTCTGCCTTTTTTTGTTATGTACATGAAATTGTATCACATATAAGTGACATACAGTCTTTCTGTCTAACTTATTTCACTTACCATAATGCCCTCCAAGTCTGTCCATGTTGCAGCAAATAGAAAATTTGTTTTTTAATGGCCAAGTAGTGTTCCATTGGGTTTCCCTGGTGGCTCAGATAATAAAGAATCTGCCTACAATTCAGGATCCCTGGGTCAGGAAGAGCACCTGGAGAAGAGAATAGCTACCCCCTCCAGTATTCTTGCCTGGAGAATTCCATGGACAGAGGAGTCTGTGGGGTTGAGAAGAGTAGGACACGACTGAGTCGCTAACACTTTCACTTTCAGTAGCATTATATATATAATGGAACATGTATCTTTATCCATTCATTTGTTGATGGACACTCAGGTTACTTACATATCTTGGCAATTGTAAATAATGCTGCTATGAACCCTGGGATGCATTTATCTTTTTGAATTTGTGTTTTTGTTTTGGATATATACCTGGGAGTAGAATTGCTGGGTGATGTGGTAGTTCTCTTTTTATTTTTTTGAGAAACCTCCAGACTGTTTTGCACAGTGGCTGTACCGATTTACATCCCTACCAACAGTGCACAGAGTTCCCTTTTCTCTGCATCCCAACCCCAGGGTATTTCAGAGTGGCTTCCTAGCAGATGCTATCAGTGCCTCACCCAGATTCTTTCCTGCCACCCCAGCATGCTCCAGCCCACTTCCAACTGCCAGGATCTGCACCTGCTTGCCTGAAGGCTTTTCCAGAGCCATGGGCTTTCCTCAGACATACAGGTGGGCTGGAAGGAAAGAGTGGGGAATTCTTATCCCCGAGCACCCTCAACCAAAAATTGATGGGACTGTGTGCTTAGTCGCTCAGTCATGTCCGACTCTTTGTGACCCCATGGATTGTAGCCCAGCAGGCTGCTCTGTCCATGGGGATTCTCCAGGCCAGAATACTGGAGTGGGTTGCCATGGCTTCCTCCAGGAGATCTTCCCAACCCAGGGATCCTTCCGAACCCAGGTCTCCTGCATTGCAGTAGATACTTTACTATCTGAGCCACCAGGGAAGCCTGACATGGAATACAAATTTCCAGCAGCCCTTCCTCTAGTTTGAGATGCGTGTTACACCATTTCCCCATGTTTCTAGCATGCTAAGCTCCGTTTGCCATGGTAATGACTGGCTTGATGACTCGCCCTTTATGGCTTTCTTCCTTTCCCGGCCACTTTCTTATCCCCTGCAGTGCCTCCTGCACCTCACAAATAAACTACTTTCACTGCAATCCTTAACTCATTTGTTTCTGAGCCCACACTGAGGTGTGAGATATAATGGCGAAGAGGAAACCTCCTAGCCAAAGGATCAGTCAAATCAAGATGCAGAAGTTACAGCTGAGGAGCTATAAAGGACAGAGGGCCTGGTACTTAATAGTTGTTCTGTGAATGCTTTTCAAATAATCATTGCTTGTGGTCCTCCTCTCAAGGAGTGCCCGATCCAATGGGAGAGGCTGACATATAAAGCATGAGACTTTAGTATTATGTAGTCAGTGGTACAGCAAGATGTGAGACACTTCCTATGGGAGAAGATGTAAATGGTTCAGCAGGATGGAGTTAGGAGTGAAGGAGGGGTTTCAGGGAAAGTTTTACTGATGGATGATATGAGGTAGGGAAGGTGGAAAAGAGCACTTCAAAAGGAGAAGCATGGACAGAGAGAGAGATTTGAAGAAGCCAGGAATACTGCCATGGTGAGGGAACAATGGGCTAGAACATGGAGTGTTGTGGGGCAGTGACTGGGATGAGATGGTGAGAAGCTTCAAGTGCCAGGCTAAGTAGACAGTTGGCCTCATCCTACGAGTGATGAGTAACATGATCATATTTATGTATTAGAAAATCTTGTTTCCAAATATATGGAGTAACTATGGGCTACTTGAGGCTTTCTCCGAGCTCAGCTTTCAGAGATGGGGCTATAGAGTGTGAATGGTTAAACATATGAGGTGCCTTTATTTGAATCCCAACCCTGCCACTTACCACTAATTGTGTTATTAAAATAACTAGCATTTTTAAAATTGTTGAAATATATTTGGCATGGTGGTGGTAATTTAGTTGCTAAACCACTGACTCTTGCAGCTCCACGGACTGTAGCCCACCAGGCTCCTCTGTCCATGGAATTCTCCAGGCAAGAATACTGGAATGGGTTGCCATTTCCTTCTCCAGGGGATCTTCCCAACCCAAGGATTGAACCTGCCTCCTACATTGCAGGCAGATTCTTTACCAACAAAGCCACCAGGGAAACCCATATTTGGCATATAGTATTATATTTGTTTCAACTGTACAACATAAAGACATAATGATTCAACATTTGTGTACATTGCAAAATGATCATCACGATAAGTCTAGTTACCATCTGCCACTATACAAAGTTAATACAATATTATTGACCGTATTACCCATGTTGTACATTACATCCTCATGACTTATTTATTTTACAACCGGAAGTTTTTACCCCTTGATCCCTTTCACCCATTTGTCCCCCTCCCCTCCCCTCTGCTCTAGCAATTCACCAATCTGTGTTTCATATGAGTCTGCATTATGTTTTGTTTTTCTTTTTAGATTCCACATATAATTGAAATCATTTAATTGGTATTTTTCTTTCTCTGCCTGACCTATTCACTTAGCATGGTAGCCTCAAGATTTGTTCACACTGTAAATGACAAGATTTCTTTTTTTTTTTTTGACTGAGTAGTATTTCCCCCCCCCCATATTTTATTTATCCATTTACCTATCAATGGATACTTAAGTTGTTTTCATATCTTGACTATAGTGCTGTACTAAACATAGGATTGCATATATCTTTTTGAACTAATGTTTCTGTTTTCTCCAAATAGATACCAAGAAATGGAATTTTGCTGTATTGTACAGTGGTTATGCTTTTAATTTTTTGAGGAAACTTCATGCTCTTTTTCATAGTAGTTGCACCAATTTACATTCCCACCAACAGTGCATGAAGAGTCCCCTTGCTCCACATCCTACCAACATTTGTTATTGTTTGTCCTTTTGATAATATCTATCCTGAAGAACATTCCATGTGCACTTGAAAAGAATGTGTATTCTGCTACTTTTGGATGGAATATTCTACATATATCGATTAAGTTCATTTGATCTAATGTATTGTTTAAGGCCAATGTTTCCTTATTGACTTTCTATCTAGATGATCTATCCATTGATGTAAGTGAGGTGTTAAATTCCCTAGTATTATTGCTGTCAATTTATTCCTTTAAATCAGATAATATTTGGTTTATATATTCTGGTGCTCTCATGTTGGGTGCATGTACATTTACAAGTATTATATCTTCTGGCTGGATTGACCCCTCTGTCATTATATAATGCCCTTTGTATTTTATTACAGTCTTTGTTTTAAAGTCTATTTTGTCTGATATGAATACACCTACACAGCTTTCTTTTTATTTTTGTGGAGCATCTTTCCCCAGCCCTTCACTTTCAGTCTGTGTGTATGTCTTTACTTCTGAAGTAAAGTCTCTTGGAGGCAGCATATAGATGTTTTGCTTGTTTGTTTTTATTCATTTAGCCACTCAATGAATTTTATTGGAGGATTTTATCTATTTACATTTAAAGTAATTATTGATAGGTATGAACTTATTGCCATTTTATTAATTGTTTTCTGAATGTTTTTGTAATTCTTCTATCTTCCTTGCTTATTCCTTTCTCCCTTCTCTTGTGCTTTGGTGACTTTCTTTAGTGAAAAATAGCTAATATTTTTTGAGTCTACTATGTGACTGGCATAGTTTTAAGTGCTTTTTACATGTTCTCAATAATTCACTTGCCCTGTCATTTTACATCCAGAAGATAGTACTTTGTGACAATATTTTATGTAGCTGCCATGAAGAATAGTTTGTGTAAACTTCTTATAATGGTGTCTTATAATAGGAGGTAGCAGGTGCTGGATAAATGCCATTGTTATCATTATCCTGCTCCTCTGCTTTCAGAAGAGCTCATATGAAGTAGGATATATGGATTTGCCTAATTCCCACACATCTGGGTTCAGCCGTTACTGAACAGCATCTCTGGAAGGCCTTGTCCTTGTTGAAGGACAGATAGGAGCTGACATGGTGCAATCCTCCATGACCTCCCTTTCCTTTTACAGCTCTAAGAATTTTCATCCACCAAGAAAGCTGCTCAACTGAGACCAGAGCCTGGAGAGAGCTGTCCTCTGGCGGAGGTGCTGAAGGAGTTAGCATAAGTTGTTCAACGATCAAGGCACCTGAGCAGTGTTCTTAGAATACAGGAGAAGACAGAACAAAGAGCATGAAGCCAGCAGTGAGTTTCAGGATTGGGGTTTGGAGTAGCTTCTGTCTGATGTTCCTGGCTCCCAAGAAGTTCCGCTCCCCTAACTGTAGGACTGTCTGTGGAGCCTCCAGTGAGCACGGCATGGGGAGAAGGTTCACGCAGCCTTGATTGCCTGTGAAAAGGGCTGCTGAGTTTCCTTCTTGAAAGCCCTTACTCCTGAAGCTTCAAGTTCTAGTTCTGAATGTCTCAAGTGAAGCTATGACATCTTGAGGGACAATGGGGACTGTGGAGTAAAAAGTTGCTAAGCTTCTTATCCAGGTATATGATGACATTGTAGGTTCAGAATTGGGAATGTGGGCTATAGGCATCCATGACAATTTTGGATTAGAATTCAACGTTCGAATTTCTGCAAACAAATGAGGTCTGGAAAGAGAGCAGTGCACTGATATTGTGATTTAAATTTTACATTCAAAAATTAAAATAACTGTAACTTTTTCAGAAAAGCATTGCATGACTGTACTGTTTGCTTCTGTGTATCCTCCCAGATTTTTGTCCTTTTCACTGAGTCTTCTACTCGGAGGATAGCAGAAAAGGTGGAACTCGACTTTCTCAATGAAACATGATGAACTTGAGTCTTAAGAAGTTTCACGTTCACAAGGAACTGCTGGGCTCTTTTCCAGTTACTTTAAAACAATAGCAGGGAGAAGACTACCTACCATTTGTCATACCCATGTATGACTACTGATAATCTCAGTACACATTCTTGTCTCCTTCTTGTGAGCATGTGTTTATGTCTGTGTGTACTGTTGACATCAAGTTATAAATGCTGGCCTGAAAACTACTTTCCTTTTTGCATGATACATCATCTTATTAAAATGCCTTTGACATTTACCTCACTTTAAAATTGAAGAAGATAGGTGGAGACACCATTTTTCAATTTGTGCTGCCTTGTGCAATGTAGGCACTAAATGATATTTTTGATTTACATTCTGTAGCCAACTTGTCAAACCCAAGGTTCAGCATCTTTTCAAAATAATATATATAAAACCTTGTTATTGATTGTTTCACTATGGCAGAGCGCAATAAAAGAGAATTCACTTGTGTCTACAGTCTGGAAATTAAATTACTGTTTTTTACTATCCATTTGGTTAATGTGTTAATTATTTTAGATAAAATCTGAAACATCAAGCAGGTTAAGTATCAACCAAGGAAATAACCTTAGTAACTGTTATTATCAGTGAGGTAAAAAACATACTTTAGAATCCCTTCATGCTAAATTTATCAGTGATACAAAATTGCAAGAGTAAAACAAAGTTTCAGATTCTCAGCAGGGAGCATTGGAAAGCATTGACTCTCTCTTTGCCCCTCTGGGAGCATGTCTAAGTCCTACAAACAATTAGATAAGAGCTGCATAATCTATTCAGCAAGAGGTGAGACTGTGATTTTATGCATTTATATATATAATTATTACATATATGTATATAATTAAATACATAATACATATATGTATGGGCTTCCCAGGTGGCACTAGTGGTAAAGAATCCACTTGCCAATCCAGGAGACATAAGAGAAGGGGGTTTGATCCCTGGGTCGGGAAGATCCCCTGGAGGAGGGCATAGCAATCCACTTCAGTATTCTTGCCTGAAGAACCCCATGGACAGAGGAGGCTGGTGGGGTACACAGTCCATCGCGTTGCACAGAGTACAGAGTTGGACACAACTGAAGTGACGTAGCAGCACTTTTTTTTTTTTTTGCTACTCAAAGTGTGGACCCTGGACTAGCAACACTGACATTATCTTGGTGCTTGTTAGAAATGCAAAATCTTGGGCCCTACTCTAGTTATTCTGAATCAGAATCTGCATTTTAAAAAATATCCTCGACTCATGTTGCATTGGAGAGAGAAATATTGCTGAAGGGAGATTTTGAAGTCTGCATCTATGTAATCATTTGTAGAACTCAGAAATACTCCCCAAATGAGCAAAAGAATTGAAGCGTCTCTCTCCCTTTTACTGTATTGATTCTCCATATAGTGAGGTCTACTGCCTTGAGTTGGAGGCTGTCTTGGTGTGAATCCTGCTTTACCATTTGCATAACTTCTCTTTATCTTGGTTTCCCCACCTGTACAAAAGGAAAAATAATAGTGTATCAAATAGTTGTGAGGATTAAATGAATTATACTTTTCAGGCTCTTAGAACAGTGCTTAGCACATAGCATGTGTTCAAAAATGATTCATTACCATCATTATCAAGGTCTGTTTTATAAGCCATTATCTTAAAAGCTCATATCTTCCTCTAAGGCTGCTGCTGGCAGAATGGTCCAGAGACAAGGCTGGTCAACTCGGAGAACCTGGGCTGGATGGATTTGGCTAAAACTCCTTTAAGGCAGGTCTAGGCCCCGCTGCTGCAGTCCTTGCGGTCACAAAGAGTTGGACACGACTGGGCCGCTGAACAACAGGGCCTGGCACAGAACTGCATGTAGCAGCTCACAGCCCAAGTGTGACGACCGTGGGATGCTAATCGCTGGTTTCTCTTTCCCCAAATTCCACTCATTAAAAGTCATGGCAGATTTTTAGCCAATTCCCTGAACCTTATTATCTTTACTTTGTGAAATAAGCCTCTTGAGTATAGTGGAAACCCCCTCTTAATATATCTCCTCACATAAGCTGATATCATTGATGGACTAGATTCTGCCATCTTCTCATTCTTCTCTTTACCCCCTGCAGATAACTGTAAGTAAAGATGATATTGAGTGATACTGAAATGGAAGGAACCTGTTTCCATCCTTCACCAACCATCCTTCTTCAACCACAGGAAGAAATGTGCCGACAGAGGAACACTTCCCAGCTAGAGGTTTCATCTCTGGTTCCAGTGTGAGGCCCTGAGGAGCAAGGAGAAGTCCTGTTGCCTAGGTCAGTGCTTCTGAAATTCTATTATACTAATGTTACCTATTTTATTAAAATACAGATTCTGAGTTAATCGAGCTGAGGAGGACCTGAGATTCTGCATTTCTAACAAGCTCCCAGGTAGTATCAATGCTGCTAATCCGTGAACCACAATTTTAGTGAGGCCTAGGCTGGAACCAGCCTGAGTAGGTCAGAGAGGATTCTTCTGCACCTGCCTGCCTGAGCTATCACGTGGATCTTGGCACTCTATGCAATAGGTGCTCGGCCCAGCATCACGTTACAATTGCCTGGGGCTCCTGGTCCCAGACTTTAGATCAGTTCAGTTCAGTTCAGTCGCTCAGTCGTGTCCGACTCTGCGACCCCATGAACCGCAGCACATCAGGCCTTCCTGTCCATCACCAACTCCCAGAGTCCACCCAAACCCATGTCCATCGAGTCGGTGATGCCATCCAACCATCTCATCCTCTGTCGTCCCCTTCTCCTCCTGCCCTCAATCTTTCCCAGCATCAGGGTCTTTTCCAATGAGTCAGCTCTTCCCATGAGGTGGCCAAAGTATTGGAGTTTCAGCTTCAGCATCAGTCCTTCCAATAAACACCCAGGAGTGATCTCCTTTAGGATGGACTGGTTGGATCTCCTTGCCGTCCAAGGGACTCTCAAGAGTCTTCTCCAACACCACAGTTCAAAAGCATCAATTCTTCAGTACTCAGCTTTCTTTATAGCCCAACTCTCACATCCATACATGACTACTGGAAAAACCATAGCCTTGACTAGATGGATCTTTGTTGGCAAAGTAATGTCTCTGCTTTTTAATGTGCTGTCTAGGTTGGTCATAACTTGCCTTCCAAGGAGTAAGCATCTTTTAATTTCATGGCTGCAATCACCATCTGAAGTGATTTTGGAGCCCAAAAAAATAAAGTCTGCCACTGTTTCCACTGTTTCCCTATCTATTTGCCATGAAGTGATGGGACCGGATGCCATGATCTTAGTTTTCTGAATGTTGAGCTTTAAGCCAACTTTTTCACTCTCCTCTTTCACTTTCATCAAGAGGCTCTTTAGTTCCTCTTCACTTTCTGCCATAAGGGTGGTGTCATCTGCATATCTGAGGTTATTGATATTTCTCCCGGCAATCTTGATTCCAGCTTGTGCTTCTTCCAGCCCAGCGTTTCTCATAATGTACTCTGCATATAAGTTAAATAAGCAGGGTGACAATATACAGCCTTGACATACTCCTTTTCCTATTTGGAACCAGTCTATTGTTCCATGTCCAGTTCTAACTGTTGCTTCCTGACCTGCATACAGGTTTCTCAAGAGGCAGGTCAGGTGGTCTGGTATTCCCATCTCTTTCAGAATTTTCCACAGTTTATTGTGATCCACACAGTCAAAGACTTTAGCAAACTCCAGATATTCTGATGTAATTGGTTTGGAGTTTATGGAAGAGAGCCAAAAAGAAAGGATCAGAAAGAAATGATTCTGGGAAGTCTTGGACATTTCACTTCTCTGCATTAGCAATGAAATTCCTTCTTGGCACTGTGATCCAACAAAATAAACTTGCCCTTGATCCTGATCCAGATTTGGAATAGAAAGTCAAAAAGAATGGGGATCCTTGAGCTTTTCATGGTGGCAAATTTAAAAAAAACGTTACTTAAGTATTTATGGCTGTGCTGGGTCTTTGATGTGGTGCCCAGGCTCTTCGTTGCTCTGAGCAAGCTTTCTCCAGTTTCGGTGAGTGGGAGCTACTCTCTAGTTGCGATGCACAGGCTTCTCGTCGCAGTAGCTTCTCTAGTTGTGGAGCATGGACGTGCAGGCTTCAGTAGTTGTGGCACATGGGCTTAGTTGACCTGTGGCATGTGGGATCCTAATTCCCAGGCCAGGGATTGAACCTGTGTCCCATGCATTAGCAGGTGGATCCTTAACCACTGCACCAGCAGGGTAGTACCCATGGTGGTAAATTATAACTGCATGTAATCAATGTGGGGGCTTCCCAGGTGGCCCTTGTGGTAAAGAACCTGCTGCCAATGCAGGAGACATAAGAGATATGAGTTTGATCCCTGGGTCAGGAACATCTCCTGGAGAAGGAAATCGCAACCCACTCCAGTATCCTTGCCTGGAGAATCCCGTGGACAGAGGAGCCTGGGGTACTATAGTCCATGGGGTCACAGAGAGTCAGACACAACTGAGGCAACAGAGCATATGCATGCATGTGACCAACATGGGTGTCAAAGCATTTTTGTAGAGCAATTCCAGGGTATTTTTCAAAATGTAATGCTAAAACGTGTTCTTAAGGGAAAGCTAAGTTCAGGAATTTTGAAATGCTGATTTCCTCTGACTCTGGCAAAGATATAGTCAAGTGGGTATTGGCTTCAGATAAAACTGTATAAATATATGATCCTTTTCTTTGAGGACCTTATACTCTAGTTAGGAAGATAAGACCAATACCAGGGTGTGGTAAAAGGTTAACTCAGCAGGTCTGGGGTTCCCAAAACCTGTACATTCCAAAGAAAGCCTTTCGCTATAGGACTGGCCCGTGGCTAGTTCCTAGGAGTTACCTCTGATCCCTTAGAATATGCTGCTTGATAAGAGTATTTTTATATGCTGGAGCCCCAGTCCTACACTGAGTCCAAACCATAGCTCTCAAGATGGTGGCTGGCCACAATCTCTACAAAAGACTCAAATCAGAACAGTTAATGGAACAAGCCACAGTCCCTACTGTTGCAAATGGTCTCAAGGTTATGTTGTAGTTATTTAGTCACTGAGTCACGTCAGACTCTGTGACCCCTATGGACTGTAGCGCCCCAGGCTCCTTTGTCCATGGGAATCCCCAGGCAAGAATACTGGAGAGGGTAGCTATCCGTTCTCCAGGGGATCGTCCCAACCCACGGATTAAGCCTGTATCTCCCTCATTGCACGCAGATTCTTTACCACTGAGCCGCCTGGGAAGCCTCCTCCAGGCTACAGTTGATATTTATTGTCTGCTTCCTTTGTCATCCATTCTAGATTCCTCTCACCCTAGACCTCCAGCCTAGGCCAGCAAAGTGCAGTCTGTAAGAAATTAGCATCTAGGACATATAAAAGGAAATATATGAAATGTGTTGAATGTTTAATAAAACTCAAGCTGATACACTATATGGGTCTGCTGGACTCTAGGTATGGGATTTATTGCTGGCTGTGCAAATGACACTTTGTGGATTGCTGTTGTGGAAGGGAATATGCTGTGTTCCTGTGTTTTGAGGCAGAAAAGGAGATTGAAAACTACTGATCTAGAAAACAGCTAATATTTGAAAACTTGATTTAAATTTAAAATTTTCTACAGAGTAAAGAAGTATCTTGGTTGAATATGTACAACTGATCATCCATAATTTATGAGACAAAGAAACATTTTTTATACTAACATGAGAATTATATCCTGTCATTTCCTTAGCATCTGCTGAAATCCTATTTCACAACACTGGTCACTAAACCTCTTAATTTATTACTGTGATCAAAAAACAGTAAGACAATTAAATAAAAATTTGGTGTCATTCCTCTTCAAGTAAAGTCACCAGAGAGGCTTATATTTAAGGAAAGCTTAGAAAAAAGAAACATACACACAGCAGCATTCTCTATTTCTGATTCGAATTAATTTCTGATTTGAATTAATTTCTGATTCAAGAAGTCAAAAGTCAGTTTGATGTCAGGTCTCCATTTGACCAAGAAACTTCATGGCATCAAGAGTTTAGTCCTGTGTTTTCTTCCCTCTAAAGAGATAATCAGGGCAAAATTTATTCAAAGTAATTAGGAAATTTTCACATTATGGTGACAAATACAATAAATATGTATGAAATTATTTTATAAAAATTAAAGATAAGATAAAACTATAAAACTCAACTTTTACTATCATTAGTAAAACAGTTAACAGTAAACAGTTATCAATAACTGTTGCTGTTGTTATTCAGATTTCTTATTCCTTGCCTAAATCTCTTAGAGCTAGCTGTGTGTCAGAATTCAGGAATTTTTTTTTTTTTTAAATAATACCATATGTTTACTATGTATTACAAAACAGCTTCCATTTTGCCTGGGGAAGAACCCTGTAATGAGCAGATAAATATTTATGCCTCAAAATGTTGAATATTCAAAGTAAATGGTATAAATAAGGGCTATGAATAGTCTTTACATTTTAGGCCAAGTTTTGCCATCAGATTAGTTCAGGTCATGTCAGGCTTCACTGCCAAATGAGTTATAAAACCTAGTTTTGGCTTTTGTGATTTAAAATTGCACGTTATGTGTTTGTAGACTCTATTATTATTATCATTACAAAGTCAAACTTGGATGAAAAAGGGCAAATATTATCTGTACCCAGAATGTTTGCTCAGTGTCACTGCTTAGAGGGTGCTATTATTCATGGTGGAAGGAAATAGGCTTTCTTGTTAGACAGGCCTGGGTTTGAATCAAACTTGAGAAAATTACTTACTGTCCTTGAACTTACTTTTTCTCATCTATAAAATATGTACAATAACTGTGAACTATTGGCTTTCTCCCAGGATATATCTTGAGAGCTTGTGAAACTACAAACTTAAGTATCTCTAGATAATATAAATTTTCTCTCAAAGTTTAGTATATTTTTGCTAAACCCAGTTGCTCATCCTCTAGTTAATCTGTTGGAACTCACAGCAGTGAGAAGGTCTGGATAGTGGGGCGCCTAGGATGCTCTGTTGCTCAGTTGTGTCCGACCCTTTGTGACCATTTGGACTGTGGCCCGCCAGACTCCACTGTCCATGGGATTTTTCAGGCAAGAATACTACAGTGGCCATGCCCTCCTCCAGGGGATCTTCCTGACCCAGGAATCGAACCCATGTCTCCTCTGTCTCCTACACTGCAGGCAGATTCTTTACCCACTGAGCCATGGGGAAAGCCCATGGTGGAGTTCATAAGAAATGACTTTTCAAATAGCAGTTGTAACAAAAATGACTTGTCGGTTTGTTTGGTGGCCTCAAATACATCTGTTCGTCACTTATGTGGATACACACTTTGTTCTCTATGTGCAGCTAAATCTTGCCTTGGGCATGACACATCCATGAGAAACATCCAAATATGAAAAGAAAATAGGAGGCTTAGCCTGGACTTTTTTTTTTTTTTGGACTTTTTTTTATAATCATGAAAGAAAATGCATTTTCAAGGTCTCTACTTGAAACACATGTGCATTGAAAGTGTTGAAAAGAATAGTCATTTACAAGCTATATACTGAACACTTTGCATTTTATTATATATAAATTCTCAAAAAAGTACTGGAAAATAGTGTGAAGGAAATGCATACGCAAAACACACTATAAATTTTATTTTATTTTTTTTGAGGAGAGAAGAAAGAATTTAGAAATATACTAATTATGGGCAATGTATGGAATTTGTTTAGATACTAATTCAAACTAAACAATTATGCACAAATAAATAGAGGATTCAGAACTGGATATTTTATAGTATTAAGGGAATTATATTATGATTCATCTAAATGTATGTTATCATATTATAATGTATTCATCTAAATGTATGTCATCTATGTTATGATACATCTAAATGTAAATGGTTATTTTCATATCTCTCATTTTCACATGTTTTACAATGTGGTTTAATTACCTTTGTAATTTTTTGTACATTGTCATTTACATTGAACAACTCAATAATTTGAATTGGAAGCTTCTCCAAGAGACTGAGGAAAAATAGTAAATATATTTTTTATAATGGCTGCTAAAGCTAGGGCACTTTAAATACTTAAATTGGCAGAAAGTTTGTTCATAAAACAAACTTTTATGAACTTCAAATTTTCACTTTTCTGTTACTTGCATGTCTATACAAAAGAAGACATTTGGAAACAGACATTTGCTGATGTTATTTTTAATGCATGAAAGGCATATAATTTTCAGGTACTTTTGTGATGTTTAAGAAGTCTTCACTTGGGACTTCCGTGGAGGTCCAGTGGTTGAGACTTTGCCTTTCAGTGCAGAGAGTTTGGGTTTGATCCCTAGTCAGAGAACTAGGATCCCACATGCCTTGCAGTCAAGGGACCCAAACACAGAAGCAGAAGCGATATTGTAACAGATTCAATAAAGACTTTAAAAACATGGTCCACATGAAAAAAAAAAATTAAAAAAACAGATTCCTTCACTTGAGGAGACATGGGATTTAGAGCCATTTACATTTACCATAATCACTTACAATCCTGTCGAGCTTAAGTATGGTTCATGAATCTAGACTTGTACAGGATAAAGTTAATTAATTCAGGATGCCTGGAGTGTGTCCCTTTTTGGCATATAAGATTCAAAAGTGAGTCAAATGAATTTTAAGATTTCACAATTAATACCAAAAAAATAACATTTCAGTTCTATCTTGGGGAATTAAAGGACTCTCATGAAATCATATCCTCACAGAGTAGAAAGTCACAGAATGAAATAATCAATCAAAACTTGGAGAAGAAAGCAGACATTATCCACTTGATCTCTTTATAAGTGTTAAATGAGTACTGTGTGTGCTTGGAAATGAAAGTCTGGCTGTCAAAGCTACTGACAGGCGATGAGAGCCTTCTTGCTCTGTCCCGAGAGAATATTAATGCTTAGGGATGATGTTTAGAATGAGCTGTTTTCTCTGAGCTGTCCTTTGACATAGAGGGATCAGTTATTTTGTGTGACTAGATCTAGATGGTATGTTTTTTTGGAATGTCCTTACTGCATTTTAAAAAATGGCAACCTCTATAAATGAGAATGCTAATGTTTGGTGGTTTTTATATCACCAATAAATATAACAACTAACTTTTGACAAATAAGGACAAAAATAATACATTAGAAATCTATATCCAAAGATAATTTTGTACAGGGAACTATATCCTATCTCCGGGGATAAATCATAAAGGAAAAATGTTAAAAAAGAATATATTAAAAAATTCATGGATTTGAACATTGATAATCTATGGGCACTAACATTACAAAAAGAACAGCAGACAGACATTAGAAATAGTCTCACTAAAATGATCTTACCAAGTTTCTTGTTTAACAAGAGAGAAATACAAAAGGGAAGTGCTAAAGGGTATCATGAGGCTTAAGTGAGTAAAATTCAGATAGTGGTAATAACTACCTAATTTATTCAACAAAATCTTGCAAGAAAGTAAAAAATCATAGATGAAGCTAAGGATTATAGTCCATAGCATTCATTTTATTGTATGTAAATTATATGTTCATTTGAATCATAACATAATTCCCTTAATACTATAAAATATCCAGTTCTGAATCCTCTATTTATTTGTGTATAATTGTTTTGTTTGAATTAGTATCTAAACAAATTCTATACATTGCCCGTAACTTGTATATTCTAAATTCTTTCTTTTCTCCTCAAAAAAAAAAATAAAATTTATAGTGTGTTTTGCATATGCATTTCCTTCACACCATTTTCCAGTACTTTTTTGAGAATTTATATATAATAAAATGCAAAGTGTTCAGTATATAGCTTGATGACCCTTTGAATATGAACATGTATTTGTAATTTAAAAGGTAATTTAACCACATTGTAAAACATGTGAAAATGAGAGAATGTGAAAATAACCACAATCACAGTTTTGGTATACCTCTTTTTATCTCTTTTTGCAGCTGCCTCAGTGAAATACATCTGTGAACAGATACATTGTTGTTGTTCAGGCACTCAGTCATGTCCGACTCTCCGTGACCCCACGCACTGCAGAACGCCAGGCTCCCCTGTCCTTCCAAAGCTTTCTCAAGCTCATGTCCATTGAGTCGGTGATGCCATCCAATTGTCTCATCCTCTGTTATCACCTTCTCCTCCTGCCCTCAATCTTTCCCAGCATCAGGGTCTTTTCTAATGAGTTAGCTCTTCGCATCAGGTGGCCAGAGTACTGGAGCTTCAGCTTCAGCATCAGTCCTTCCAATGAATATTTAGGATGATTGATTTCCTTTAGGATGGACTGGTTGGATCTCCTTGCAGTCCAAGGGACTCTCAAGAGTCTTCTCCAACACCACAGTTCAAAAGCATCAATTCTGCGCTCAGCTTTCTTTATGGTCCAACTCTCACATCCATACATGACTACTGGAAAAACCATAGCCTTGACTAGACTGACCTTTGTTGACAAAGTGATGTCTCTGCTTTTTAATATGCTATCTAGGTTGGTCATAACTTTCCTTCCAAGGAGTAAGCATCTTTTAATTTCATGTCTGCAATAACCATCTTCAGTGATTTTGGAGCCCAGAAAGATAAAGTCAGGCACGATTTCCACTGTTTCCCCATCTATTTGCCATAATGTGATGGGACTGGATGCCATGATCTTAGTTTTCTGAATGTTGAACTTTAAGCCAACTTTTTCACTCTGCTCTTTCACTTTCGTCAAGAGGCTCTTTAGTTCTTCACTTTCTACCATAAGGGTGGTGTCATCTGCATATCTGAGGTTATTGATATTTCTCCTGGCAATCTTGTGCTTCATCCAGCCCATAATTTTGCATGATGTACTCTGCATATAAATTAAATAAGCAGGGTGACAATACACAGCCTTGATGTACTCCTTTCCCAATTTTGAACCAGTCTGTTGTTCTATGTCTGGTTCTAACCTGTGAATAATTCATGGATATGAGCATTGATAATCTATGGGCACTAACATTACAAAAACAAAGGCAGACAGACATTAGAAATAGTCTCACTAAAATCATTAAATATGAATCTTACCAAGTCTCTTGTTTAACAAGAGAGAAATACAGAGGAAAAATGCTAAAGGATATCATGAGGCTTAAGTGAGTAAAATTCAGATAGTGGCAGTAACAACCTGATTTAAATATAATACATGTATAGTGCTATTATTATTATTAATCACAGGTATATATTGCTAATGAAGTGGTCAAGTTTGTACCTATAAATTTTATTAAATTGGTCATATTGAATTTGAAGCCCCAAGCATACTATCTCATACTATCACGTTCATATCTAAGGCTGGGTAGGTAAAGGACATATGTGTGTGTAGCAGTAGTGTGTAATTTGTCTGTCTTCTGATGGATTGGTTTCTTTCTCTAGGGGATTCACAAACCTGCACAAATTTTCCAGAGAATTGTAAATGTTCTTGTGTTGGATACAGGGGAAAAGACAGCATTATTCCATCCATTCAGAGACCCATATGCAATTTCCAGTATAGCTTTCAGTTGACAGAAGGGTTACACAACACTTTCCTTTGACATTTTCAAGTTCTAAGCTGAGTATATTTTCTTGAAAATGAAGTCGTGTCCCGGCACATGTTTGGATCTACAGTTACCGTAAACTGACTTACCCTTACTTCTCTGGTGGCTCAGACAGTGAAGAGTCTGCCTGCAATGTGGGAGACCTGGGTTTGATCCCTGGATTGGGAAGATCCCCTGGAGAAGGGAATGGACCCACTCCTGTATTATGGCCTGGAGAATCCCATGGACAGAGGAGCCTGGCAGGCTACAGTCCATGGGATCGCAGAGAGTCAGATACGATTGAGGGACTTTCACTTTTCATTCCTTACATGGACATTCTGAAAACAGTTTTTATGTAATGCTTGAGGTGTTGATTTTTCTTGCAATCTCATTAATTCCCATGTAAATGCCAAATTTTGTTGAGGAAGAAGAAACTATGTTTAATGATGGGAATGTTGGGGCCTGGATATTATTTTTATAAGCAGCATTTTCCTCCGGTTTGGAAAAGGTCACAGCATTTCTGTTTTTTTTGGGGGGGGGGTGGAGGAAGGGGGTACTGTTCCCTTTTCTGAGTTGTAATGAGATGCAATGGATCTATTAGCAAAAATGGCTTTCAGAGGCTGCAGATACAGTAAATCAAGTCAAAGCAAACAGGATTATCCTAAAGTGACTTTTTTTTTAAAAAATAAAAGTGGTTATCCCAGTTTCTGACTGGCTTTTAAAATAATGCCAATAGGAGGAAAATATAATCAAAGATGTTACTACTTTCAAAAATTTTTGAGAGCCTTTTCAAAAAATATTGGGGCTTCCCAGGTGCTGAGTGGTAAAGAACCACCTGCCCATGCAGGAGACATGAGAGACCCGGGTTTGATCCCTTGATCAGGAAGGTCCTCTGGAGAAGGGCATGGAACCCCACTACAGTATTCTTGCTGCTGGAGCAATTAGACATTCATAGGCAACAAAACCAATTCAAAACAAAGAACCTTGTGTGACACTTTATACTTTATGTAAAAATTAACTTAAAAATAATCACAGACTTGGTTAAACACAAAATATAAAAATGCAGACTTTTATATTTAAGAGTAAAACTTCAGAACCCAGGACTGGATGAAAAGCTTCTAGACCTGACACCAAAAGCATGATTCATCAAAGGGAAATTGTGATAAATAGGATTTCATCAAAATTAAAAATTTTGCACCATATAATATCACTTCTATCTAAAGAATAAACTAGTGAATATAGCAATAACAACAACAAAACTAGACTCACAGATAGAGAGGACTAATGAGTGGTTACCAGGGTGAAGAGAAAAGCGGAGGGCGAAAGTGCGCGAGGGGATTAAGAGGTACAAACCACTATGTATAAAGTGCACAGTACACAGATATATTGTACAGCACAGGGTAGATGGCCAATATTTTATGGTAACTCTAAGTGAAGTATAACCTTTGAAAATTGTGAACCAGGAAGTTATACACCTGAAACATATAATATTGTCCATCAACTAAACCTCAATAAAACTTTTAATAAAAATTAAAATATTCTGCATGCGTGCTCAGTCACTCAATGATGTCTGACTCTGTGAGACCCCATGGACTGTAGCCTGCCAGGCTCCTCTGTCCATGGGATTCTCCAGGCAAAAAAAAGTTTTTTTCTATTTGCTCTTTATGAGAAGGATGAAAAGCCGAGCTCCAAACAAAGAAAATGTTTGTGAATTATTTACTCAATGTATGGCCTTGTATCTAGAACACAGAAAGAGCTCTTAAAACTCAATCTAATTAGAAAATTGGCATAAGACATTAACATACATTTCATTGCCGAGAACATACAGATGGCAAATAAGCAAATGAAAAGATACACAACATTAATAGCTACTAAGGGAGTGCAAATTAAACCCTCAAGATATCATTATACACCCATCAGAATCACTCAGATAAAAAAAAGGAATGATAACATCAGATGCTGAAAAGAATACAGAGAAACTGGATCACTGTTTGCTGAAGGGAAAGTAACGTGGTACCACCACGCTGGGAAATAGTTTGTCAGTCTCATAAAATTAAACAAACACTTACCATATGACTCAGCAATTGCACTCTAAGGCATATCTCCCACAGAACTGAAAACTTATGTCAACACAAAAACTGCACACAAATATTCATAACAGCTTTTTTCACAATAGCCAAAACTTGGATGCCCTTCTGCTGGTGAATGTTATATAATAAAAGTAACCAATCTACTGATACATAAAACAATTTGAATGGCTCTCAAGGAAATTATGCTGAGTGGGAAAAAAAAGTCATTCTCAAAAGGTAACATAGTATATGATTCCATTTATGTAACATTCTTTTTTTTTATTGTAGTGGTTTTTGTCATACATTGACATGAATCAGCCATGGATTTACATGTATTCCCCATCCCGATCCCCCCTCCCACCTCCCTCTCTACCCCTGTAACATTCTTAAAATAACAAAAGAATAGGAAAAACAGATGACTACTGGGGTTAGAGATGAGGGGGTGAATATGGATAAAAAAGGGTAGAACAGGGAGCTTTGTGATGATGGAATTGTTCTGCATCTTGACTGTGATGGTGGTTATAAGAATCTGTGCATTTGATAAAACTGCATAGAACTACACACACACACACACACACACACACACACACACACACGCTTGGAAGACTGATGAACTCTGAATAAGCTCTATGGATCATACCAATGTCATTTGCCTGATTTTGATGTTGATCCATTGGCTTCCCAGGTGGCTCAGCAGTAAAGAATCCACCTGCCAGTGCAGGAGATGCAAGACACCCAGGTTCAATCCCTGGGGCAGGAAGATCCCCTGGAGAAGGGAATGACAACTCACTCCAGTATTCTTGCCTGGAAAATTCCATGGACAGAGGAGCCTGGCAGGCTGTAGCCCATGAGGTCACAAAGGGTTGGACACAACTGAGCACACACACATACAGTTGTCCTGCAAGGTGCTACTTTAGGAGAAAATAAGCAAAGAACACATAGCACTTCTCTGTAAATTGGCAACTTCTTGTGAATCTATAATTATTTCAGAATAAAAAAGTTTATGAGAGCTTGAGTTGTATGTTAAGTAAAAAGTCTGGGTGATAAAAAAAAAAAAAAAACCATTGTAATAATAATAATTTGTCCTGTCTCCTCCTTCCACCCTCCTGAAAAATTGGTGGGTCTAGATCTCGGAAGTTTCATGCATAAATTAATTCTCATCTTGTGTCTGTTCTCCCTATTCTAGGCATTGCCACTATTCATTATGGAATACACAAAAATGCAGTAAAACTTTAAACTTTTCAAAACTGTCTTCTAGTAAATGGTTTTTCTTTCACCTCCACTTGTACATCATTGCCAACATAGTAAAACTTCTTGTGCACTTATGTTGTGCCTATCCTGTTGCAAACGTAAGAATCCCAACTTAAAGATGGAAACTTTTGATTTACTTAACTCCATCAAAGGCTGGACCTGGCTTCAGGCCTAGCCAAATGTCAATATGTATGACAATTTTCATCTCTCTCTCTTCCCCTGCTTTCCACTTCTCATCACTTTTGTTGTTCAGCCTCTCAGTCATATCTTACTCTTTGAGACTCTGTAACCTGCAGCACTCCAGGCTTCCCTGTCCTTTACTATCTCCCGGAGTTTGCTCAAACTCATGTCCATCGAGTTGGTGATGCCATCCAACCATCTCATCCTCTGTTGTCCCCTTCTCCTCCTGTTGCCCTCAATCTTTCCCAGCATCAGGGTTGTTTCCAATCCGTCAGCTCTTTGCATCAGGTCGCCAAAGTATTGGAGCTACAGCTTCAGCATCAGTCCTTCCAGTGAATATTCAGGGTTGATTTCCTTTAGGGTTGATTGGTTTGATCTCCTTGTTGTCCAAGGGACTCTCAGGAGTCTTCTCCAACATCACAATTCAAAAGCATCAATTCTTCGGTGCTCAGACTTCTTTATGGTCCAACTCACATCCGTACATGACTACTGAAAAAACCATAGCTTTGACTAGATGGACCTTTGTTAGCAAAGTAACGTCTCTGCTTTTTAATATACTAAGTTTGTCATAGCTATTTTTCCAAGGAGCAAGCAATTTTCATGGCTGCAGTCACCATTCACAATGATTTTGGAGCCCAAGAAAATGAAGTCTGTTTCACTGTTTCCATTGTTTCCCCATCTATTTGCCATGAAGTGATGGGACCAGATGCCATGATCTTGGTTTTCTGAATGTTGAGTTTTAAGCTAGCTTTTTCACTCTCCTCTTTCATCTTCATCTAGAGGCTCTTTAGTTCCTCTAGGCTTTCTGCCATTAGTGTGGTGTCATCTGCATATCTGAGGTTATTCATATTTCTCCTGGCAATCTTGATTCCAACTTGTGCTTCATCCAGTCCAACATTTTGCATGATGTACTCATAAGTTAAATAGGCAAGGAGACAATAAATAGCCTTGACGCACTTCTTTCTCAATTTGGAACCAGTTCATTGTTTCATGTCTGGTTCTAACTGTTGCTTCTTGATCTGCATACAGGTTTCTCAGGAGGCAGGTAAGGTGGTCTGGTATTCCCATCTCTTGAAGAATTTTCCAGTTTGTTGTGATCCAGTCAAAGGCTTTAGCATAGTCAATGAAGCAAGAGTAGATGTTTTCTTAGAATTTCCTTCCTTTCTCTATGAGACAGCAAAATTTCTCAATTTGATCTCAGGTTCCTCTGCCTTTTCTGAATCCAACTTGTACATCTGGAAGTTCTCAGTTCATGTACTGCTGAAGTGTAACTTGAAGGATTTTGAGCATTACCTTCCTAGCATGTGAAATGAGCGCAGTTGTGGGGTAGTTTGAACATTCTTTGGCATGGTCCTTCTTTGGGCTTGGAATGAAAACTGAATAGCTTCTCTGCATGTGGTAACCCACATAGTCCTCATATGTCAGACTCACAGAGAAAGACAGCGCCTTTGCCATAGCTCTGAGGCAAAGGCAGGGATAAATCCTTGAATCATGTGGGATAAACCCTTGAATCATGTGAGATTCTTACAGCAAAAGGAGTGATTTTCCAAAGGAAGGGACGTTATGCAGGAAAAAGAATTATACACTCCTATTTTACAAATAGGCTTCCCTTGTGGCTCAGCTGGTAAAGAATCCAACTGCAATGTGGGAGATCTGGGTTCGATCCCTGGGTTGGGAAGATCCCCTGGAGAAGGGAAAGGCTACCCACTCCAGTATTCTGGCTTGGAGAATTCCATGGACTGTATAGTCTATGGGGTTGCAAAGGGTCAGACACGGCTGAGCGACTTTCGCCTCACATTTTACAATAATCAACACTGAGTCTTTCAGAGGTTGATGACTACCCCGTCTGTCCGCTAGGCGGTGGTACGCCCTGACTCAGAGTCAGGCTGTTCCGCTCGCTGCTCACGTCCTCACTCACGACGTCCTCACTCACGACGTCCTCACTCACGACGTCCTCACTCACGACGTCCTACTGCCCCGAAGAACGCCTGCTCTCCTCGTTTGATAATGCCAGTTTTCAACAGTAGTTCTATATTTATTTTTATTTTCTACCGTATGTTTATTGACTCTTTTCTTTATGAATTCCAGATTCTTGAGTCTCCCACACTAACCAGTACAGAATAGGAAATACAACCCAGGAAGGGTCTAAGCAATGCCTTCTACAGAGGAAGATCGCTTTCTTACTCTGATGTTGTTATAAGGGATATCACCATTTATACCACATCAAGTGTTGGTAGTTAAACCGTTAAACATACGGATGTTGTGACGAGAATATCAGGGTTGATTTGCCTGGGAACACACCGGTTAAGGTAATGATTGCCCTAATTTTGTTTGGCCTAATTTTCAGTTTTCTCTAAACTTATCTTGTCTACTTCTGCCTTTTCCTTTTAAGCTGTTTAAAAGCTCAAATTTGGGCTGAAATTCAAGATTGAAATTAGCTTACATATCTAATGAGTGAAAACATCGAAAAAAGAACCTGTGATATATTTTTGAGGAAAAGGGTATTTGATCACCTCACAGATGAACAAGGAGAATAAACTACTCAACACTGACTTATTTTATTCTTCTCAGAAATTTTAAATTTCTCAAAATAATATCATCTAGTATTTAATTTAGAGCAACATGACATACATCCATATACAACTTTGAGAATTTCATTATCTCTATGGTCCACTTAAAAAATCAGAGATAAAATTATTTGAGACACTAGAGAGAAAATGAGTAGTGACTACTCCTTTTATGATACTAACTGAAATGTCACTTGTTTTTATATTCAGAAACTCACTCCAGGTCTGTTTTGATTATTTTATTTTAGCATTTTTCAGAATATCAAATAATATCAATTTTTCTTTTCATTTTTTTCAATTACCTTTGATGAAATCCAGTAAAAAATTTTAACTTATCTATGTAGAGAAATTATGTATTTTTCATAAATACAGATGTCTTTAGAAAATGTACTATTTTGATTCCTTTTAAAATAGACTGAAAAACCAGTCTATGATAAGAAATGGTTGTACAACTTATTGTGTAGAAATAATAAATTTTACTTTAGCTATCCTTGTGTATTTATGGCTGTCATTTAATTTAGGGTTCCATTTTTACGCAGTTTCAAATGTCAGGAAGTATTTGTTTTGCTGCCAGCTTTGCCATGATGTGATTCATAAACACGTCAAGAAAACCTAATAGATCTTTCATTAGTATGTATTAATATTTTAATTGCAATTTAAGGAGCAAAGACTGATTCTGCCTTCCACTGGAATTTTTTTTTTTAATCATGTTTCAAATTAGCAATAATGGTGCTGTCTTTCTCTAATGGCTTTCCCCTTGGAACATCTATCATGTGAAAATCTAGCCTTGTGGGTATCAATGTAATTGCAAAAAGTTATTGACTTTTTGCTTTTTAAAAAATTCTCTTATAACTTTTCTCAAAAGGACTTTATCTTTAAAGGCTCTCTGAGAAAAATCTGTGCTGCTTTCAGGCTGCATGTCAACCTTCTCTGTCTTGTACTAAGAAAATTCACTGACGGTGTCTCCACCCACATCCTCCTAAATGTAGGAGACAGAAGATATGAAATCTAGCTGCTTTTGCAAAGACATTAGCAAGAATGTCTCTTGGACACACAAAGCTATTATTCACCACTAGTCTCCATCACAGTCACTATGTACACTGGGATGAACCTGAAAAACAGCCTTGGGTGAAAGGACTTTTATTAATGCTGCCCATTATTTCTGTAAACTGTTTAAAATAAATTTTATCAAGTAATTTGAGAGAATAAGAAAAGTTTCCCTCCCCTATAAAGGATCATGTTGTACTTCTTAAACTTTATGAGCTGCTACATCTTTATCAGGGCAAAGGTAATAATCCTACAACAGGAAGTCTTAAGACATGTGGATGTATTTGATCTGTGGTCCTCTGTATCTCGTGTTCATCATTCTTCTGTTATCTTTCAGAAGCATGTTTCTTCTGGGTTGCTTTCTCAATACCGTGTTCTTCATTGAAAAGTCGCTCTGAATCGGGATATTTTCCTGAAAGCAGAGAGGTTGATAACTACCTAGTTTGAAGACATAGGTGGGAAAAAGAATAGTTGGCATTACTGGAGTTACCATAAAATCTATGACATATTATTGTTCAAAGCAAAGGCAAATGCAGTTGTAAACTGGCAGTTTCATCCAGATACCAAGGATGTTTGTAGAAAAAGCTGAAAAGTATCCTTGTCACTAAGTAATAGATACTCATCTTCAGAAGCAAATAGACCCCCAATCATTTGGTCTATTTTCCTGCAGTCGCCACAAATGACTACTCCCTTTGAACCCGAGCTCTGTAGCTCCACAATTGGCTTCTCCCCAGAATTCTACTTAAGAGACTATAGGCTGAACTGAGTCCTTGAAGTATTAATAGCTTGCTTTTCATACAGACCATTTTAAAAGTCTTTATTGAACTTGTTATAATATCGCTTATGTTTTATGTTCTGGTGTTTTGGCCTCAAGGCACACAAGATCTTAGGTCCCCAGCCAGGGATGGAATCAGCACCACCTGTGTTAGAAGGCGAAGTCCTAACCACTGGACCTCCAGGGAAGTCCCTGGAGTAGTTTGCTTTTAACTACTATAACCTCAGCAGAACTTTACTTTTCAGATTAGATACCCTTAAGCAAAAACTTTTCTTTAAATTTCAAATTTGGAATCAGGGTGGTATTTCTAAATAGATCATCCTGCATGCACATAAGAAATATATAACAGAAAATTGGGAAGATGCATGACAAGGTGCAGGTGGTCTTAGAAGAGCTAAAACAGGATACAGAATTTTTAATATTTTGTTAGTCTATAAATCTTACAGCGGACACTGGCTTAATAAATACTTGCTGAATGAATGAGTGGGTATCCTGCTAATCACTGAGAACAGGTCATCATTATTTCACAAATAGTATCCACTTGCCATTATTTATATAATGATGCTATTCATAGCTAACAGTTATATCAAAGTGACCATAAAGAGCAGCATTCTCCACCTGGGTTTTATGAAGTATTTTCTGCCCTGAAAGGAGTTATAGTTAGTGACTATAGCTTGGTCATTGATACCGACATGTCTTAGGTGAACGGCTGCACAAAGTTTGAGAGGGGGTGTCATAGTTATCAAAAACATCCAGGTATTAAATAGCAAATTTTGGATATTTCATGCCCCAAATAGACAAATATTTCTTTTGCTAAATTGCAGAGACTGCCACCAACATTATTTCTGACCTGGACTTCTTCCTTCTTTTAAAAAAAAATTTTTTTTAGATGTAATTAACATACCATTTAAAGTATAAATTTAAAGTATAAATTCAATGATTTTTAGTATATTCACATCTCCACTGTCTTATTTCAGAACAGTGTCTTTTTCCACTTTGCATAATCTTCTCAGGGCTCATTCATGTTGTAGCACACATCAGTATTCCATCCAGTTTTCTGGCTCTGGTGTGGATTTCTACAGTGTTCTCCCTGCCTCTACTGGGGTCCTGTTCTCGACGAAAGCCAGGATGATGCTCTTCAAATGTAAATCAAATCACCTTACTCCTCTACTTAGAATCCTCTAAAGGCTTTCTGTTTTACTTAGAGAACAATTTGAACCCCTTCTCATGGTCTCCAAAACCTTTCACTGATCAGGACCCTACCTTGTCTACTTCAGATATCAGCCCCCCATTTCTGCACTTACTCTGTAACAGTTCTGTACCAGTTCCATTGGCTTCCTTCTGCTCCTGGGTCATTTCAGGCTTGGCTTTTCTTTCAGTTTCTGCCTCAGGGCCTTTGCATGTGACGGTCCCTTTTCCTGGAACTCTTTTTTTCGTAGATCGTTCCATGACTGGTTTCTTATCTTTCAGGCCTCCCATATCATCCCCTCTTGTGGCTACCCTAGATGGTCCTGTGTCAAGAGTCTTTTTCCCAGCTCCCAGTCACCATCTATTATATCATTGCTCTGTTTTAATTTCTCTATAGCATTCACTAACATCTGAAATTGTTTCATTTATTTACTTGCTTATTATCTGCCTCTCCTTGAAAGCCTGTAACTCCGTGAAGGCAAAGACTTTAACTTAGTTACCGCTGTATCCCAAGCTTCTAAAATGGAGCCTAGAAGGTGCTCAATTAATATTTGAAGGAATGCATGGCTATCTTGCCTAGAACTCCTAAATCTCCCAGATTGTGCCCCTTCTCTCAGCTCCTAAAGCTGGATCTCTCTGCCAGCTCCTGCCTGCCTGAGTGTCCATCTGTGTTGACTCTCCCATTCTCTTGACATTCAGCCATCCTCCCCTCCCTAATGCTCTCCATGATGACTTCTCTAGATGCCCCAGTCATGAGCTAGCAGTCTTAGTAATTTGTAGGCCTGTCATTTAATCGAGCCTTCATTCTTATAGATTATAAACAAAAAGCAAATCCAGTTGCCAATTTGCAAGAGAGAAATAGGTGAGAGAAATCAGCATGGAACCAAGAATCAAACTTTCAGTCTTGAACGGAGTGAGGAGGAATGCTTTTTTTTTTTTTCATTTATTTTTATTAGTTGGAGGCTAATTACTTTACAATATTGTAGTGGGTTTTGTTAGGAGGAATGCTGTAGATGCTGCGTTATACCTGGTGGTATATACTGATGTATAAGCTCAATCTAAATACAGATCAGAATGTTAAGAACATTGTTAAGCCTCTACTGTAGAGATCTGGAATCTAGCTTCTTTGGAATATTTGGACAAAAGGGGACCTTGGGAATCAGCTTTCTTCCATTTAGTCATTTGTGGAATGCCCCGCACCCCCCGCCCCGTACCTTTGCTCTTAGGAAAGTGTCTATTTCCCCTCATTCCCCCATCTATCTTCTCTTATCACCCAAGTCACACAATAGCATGTTCATTTGACTACAAGACTTTTAAAAAGCCATTTCTTTGAAAATAATAACTCATATATACTGAGTAAAGGAAAAGTCATACATAGGGAGGAAAGAGTTGCCACATAATTAACCAACAAATGCTCCAGATGCATAAAGCATTTCTATAATGGCTAAGAAAAAACTAACAACCCAAAGGGAAGAATGGAAAAGAGATAAATGACATTTCACTGAAGAGAAAACAATGATGGCCAATACCTTCGTGAAAAGATATTCAACCTCATTAGTAGTGGGAATTGCAAATTAAACCCACAATGAGATGCCACCCCCACCCAAATGGCAAAGGTTTTTACAAGAATGTGCAGCAATGGAAGCTTCATGCACTGCTGGTGGGGTGTTGTTCTTGTTCGGTTGCTCAGTCCTGTCTGACTCTGCAACCAAATGGACTGCAGCACGCCAGGCTTCCCTGTCCTTCACCATCTCCCGGAGCTTACTCACACTCATGTCCATTGGGTCGGTGATGCCATCCAACCATCTTGTACTCGGCTGATGTATAAATTGGTACAGCGCATTGGAAAACAATCCATAGTTTAACTGGACCTATGACCTAATAACACTATTGCTAGGTATATAACTCAGAAAACTCTTGCATACATATACCAAAGGCTGTGTACCAGAACATCCAGAGCAGCCTGATTCATGCAGAAAAAACTTGTCATACATGAGTCATTTCTTTTCCTGACCTCTAGAGGTATTGAAAAGCATCAAGCCCACTATTTCAGGCTTCTCTGTTTTCATTGACATCTCACCCACAGAGGCGGCTGAGACTAGCGATCTTTCAGTGTGCTTCCAGGAGATACAAGGAAGGCAGTAGATAACTAGAGCCCCCTCCACCCACCCACATCCTTACTTCATTTACATCCTCTGTTCTCTTAATGCTTTTTCACTACTTTCGGAATAAATAAAAGCACTTGCAATCTTAAATCTATTCTCATCCATCTTTGAACCTGGACCAGACTCTGTATAATCTGGCCTTGCTCATGTGTTTTTCATGGATATAAAGAACTTTAAAGTGTAGGCATTACTTTTTCACTCTATCAGGGTTACTCTCTTGCCTCTCTGTATTTATGACGGAGCACTATCCCAGTGGCCTTGTAATACAACTATTTGAGTATAGATTGGGGTCCTTTATCAAACTGCAATTTCCTTTAGGAAGATTAGTAAATGTATCCTAAGGACATGCCTTGCCTGTAGCGGACTGTACAGTGCATGTCTGATACATTCAAATCCCTGATTTAGGGGAGAAGTATCTTTACAGAGTAGAATAAGTGGCTCCCTCACATGCTGATATCTTTATATATATTCTTTTTTTTAAGTCACTCAGTCATGTCTGACTCTTTGTGATCCCAAGGACTATACAGTCCATGGAATTCTCCAGGCCAGAATACTGGAGTGGGTAGCCTTTCCCCTCTCCAGGGGATCTTCCCAACCTAGGGATTGAACCCAGCTCTCCCACATTGCAAGTGGATTCTTTACCAGCTGAGCCACAAGGGAAGCCTGATATCCTTGGGTGGATTGTTTAATATCTCTAAGCTCATCAAGTGAGAATCATAATAAAGTAGTTTCACATCCCCGAGATGCCATGAATATTAAATGCATAGCATGGGAAGGTGCCTGACATAAAGATGTCCCTTAGGAAATGTTAGTGTATTTCCTTTTCTACCCTTCCCTCAGCATTCCTTTCAAAAGGAGGTCAAATAAGATCCCTTTTCCTTGTTTCTCGAAGAGGAAATTAAAACCACATCAGCTGGTGTGCTGGAGAAGGCTGTTTCATGGATATTTCCCCCTAGGAAGGAAACTGTGGAGAAGGATAGTAGAAATCAGGTCACTCTGGAAATCAGAATGCAACTGCTAGGAAGGGACAGCAGGAGGAACGCACAGAAGGGGAGGTATTACCTGAAGGCTTGAAATTCCACAGGTGAGTCAGAGGCCTTCCAGAACTGTTAGAAAGGTCTGTGTGGGCAAGCCTCAGCAGTCCTTTCTTTTTAACTGTCTTTAACAGACAACTGCTTTTCCCTAAAAGATCTCAGACCTGATAGGAATTTGGGGAACACCATCCCGGGTGGCTTAGAGAGTAAAGAATCTGCTGGCCATGCGTGAGACCTGGGTTTGATCCTTGGGTTGGCAAGATCCCCTGGAGGAGGCACGGCAACCCACTCCAGTACTCTTGCCTGCAGAATCCCCATGGACAGAGGAGCCTGGCGGGCCGCAGTCCAGGGGTCGTAAAGAGCCGTGATTGAACGACCGAGCCCAGCACCACCGCCGTGGCTTCCCTGGTAGCCCAGTCGGTAAACAGTCCGCCTGCAGCGCAGGAGGCCCAGTTTCGATCCCTGGGTGGGAAGATCCCATGGCGAAGGAAATGGCAACCCACTCCAGTATTCTTGTCTGGAAAATTCCATGGACAGAGGAGACTGGTGGGCTGCAGTCCATGAGGTCGCAGAGTCGGGCACGACTGAGTGACTAACACCAACTAACTATGCACCATGAGCCAGCACTGCTCTCAGGCTCCCTGGGTGAGTACCAGGGGCTGGGGGCGAGCAGGGGAACGGAACAGAGGTGTGTGCGCCGAGGTGGCTCCCCGAGCTCTGGACAAGAGGTGCCGCAGAGCCGAGTGGGGCAGAGAGGGCTTTCCGGGGAGGGTGCAGAGGGGTCGTCTCTGGCAGAGCATCGCCACCACCAAGTTTAAAAGCCGGGATACCACCCTCTCTGGCCGCCTGGTTTGCATTCCCCTCCAGCTCCCCGTCAGTGCTTCCCAAGAAGGGAGGGGACATGCTTCGTTTTGATCCTCCATTGCAGAGACCCTAGGGCCAGGAGGGTGAAAGATGCGTGGTACCCTGAGTCAGAAACTCGTGCATGGGTGCGGGGTGGGGCGGGTTGGGAGTGACGCGAGGAAGGCCGGGGGCGGGAGGTGACGCGCGCGCGGGGACCTAGCCGCCTCAGCTCACGTGTCCGCGAGATTTAAAAGTTGGCCGCGCGTGGGGCGGTCGGTCTGGCCGCGGAGCCGGGGGGACAGCGCGCCGGGACGCGGAAGCTCAGCCGGAGCACCGCTCGGAGCGCGCGGCGGGTGCAGCGCAGGGTCCCGGGATGCTGCGAGTCGCCAGCCGCCGCCCCGAGCCGCCCGCGGGACATGTGGCCGCCGGGTCCCCGCTCCTGCTGCTCCTGCTGCTGCTGTCTTGTTGCGCGGACGCCTGCGGAGGTAAGAGGACCCCGCGCCCCCTGGGACAGCCGCGCCGCGTCCCGTCCAGTGCCTCTCCTCCCCGCTGCAGTCCTCGATCTCTTATCTCCTTTTCTCTTTACTCTTGGCTGGCGGGATTTGCCACCCTCTCGTGCCGCGGTGCACGGGTCGCCACCCCAGGGCATCCTGGGCCACGTGTCTGTGGCCCGGCTGGAGCCTGGACCTGGGCCTGGTGGAAACCCCTAAGCCGGGCAGTCCTCCCAGACTTCGGATGTCCAGCCCGCATGATTTATGGGTAACGGGAGTTAAAATAGTGAAAATGAAAATGCTTTTCCTTTGATTGCAATTACCGGAGGGATTGACAGTGAAGCAAAACTAGAGTGGGTGTGATATTTCCCCTGCTGGTGTGACGTCAACTTGGAAAGTGCTCCGCTTTCTTGGTGAGTGAGCTCCTGGACTCTTCAGGTAACCCGGAGCAGTAACAGGCCCCTGTCCAGCAGTATGGAAAAGGGAGAGCGTGGGCTCTGGGCCACGTAGGTTATTCCGCACCGGATCAGGAATATAGAGTCGGAGAAGCAAGTGTGCAAGCCCGCCTTTCTGTCACTGCTGCAGCTAAAGCCACTGAAGGCAGCTACGATTTGATAGTAACAAGGACTTCTGTGCCTCGCTTAGAGGAAGTGAAAGTGTTCGTTGTTCGGTCGTGTCCGACTCTTTGAGACCCCGTGGACCGTAGCCCGCTAGGCTCCTCTGTCCATGGGATTCTCTAGGCAAGAATATTGGAGTGGGTTGCCATTTCCTCCTCCTGGGGATCTTCCCGATCCAGGGATTGAACCTGGGTCTCCTGCACTGGCAGGCAGAATTCTTTACCATCTGAACCACCAGCGAAGCCGTGGCTTAGAGGAAACATGGGGGGAAAGCAAAAGCAAGGTCTGGAAGGGGTGTCCGAAGCTTGGGGCTTGGAGTAGAGTAGATACAACCTGTTCCAGTGGAAAGATCACTTCCCTGCTGCCTTAAGGTTACCTTTCCAAGTAGCCTGAGGGGACCATCCCTCATCTCGCAGCTTTGAGCCAGGGCCCTCCTGGGCCAGTGGTAGCCCTACTAAGATCTTGACTCTTCTAGATCTGCAACGGGTCCCCTTATTTTCCCTCTGCTCCCCTCTCGGTAGTGTAAGGGAGGGCTGTTTCATCATTGTCCATAATGTTAGGACTTGAAACCATTAGTGTGGGAACCTTCCTTAACCTGTAGCCCAGCCCCCTATTAGAGGTGGGGGAACTGACACATCATTCTTTTCCTAATGGAGCTATTGTTATTGCTGACCTCTTATTGTTTTCCCCCTTTCCTTGGGGCATTTGAGATTCAGAGAGGTGGGGACTCCTTGGCTTGAAAAGCAGGGTAATTTGGTTGTGAAATGTAAGCAGTAGAAGCTAGGAGACCTAAACCTTCTCCATCACATGTTCAGCAGTGATACAGCATGCCTTTTGCAAAGTCACGTTAATCTTTTTCCATTTTAAATTTGTTATTGGTAAAATTAGGATGGTCACTTTTATCTACCTTATTCAGAAAGCAGATAATCATAGTTTAATTTTTTTTTCTCTGTGAAGCAAATTTACTTTCCATGCATGTTAAGTACTATATGCTTGCAGTGAATTTTGCATCAGTGAGAGAGAACTTCTTTTAGCAAGGGGATACAGGGGAATTTTCAGGCTCCTGGTGATTGGGCAGAAACTATAGAAAGCAGCAGCCATTTTCTAAAAACAGCAAGTCTTGGGTGTTATTTCCAAAAGAGGGTATCTGCTGGTTGACCAATCCTCTCGTAAATATCTCCACTGTTTCTCAAGTTAAGGGATGAGATACCTCTTTCCCTACACAGAAATCCCCCTAGACTACCTTTTTGTGTCTTCTTTCCCCATCAGACCTGCTGTTAATACTAAAAAACTTTTATCTCTCTAAAAATGTGATGAGAAGGAAAGAGGGTGAATTTACCCTCATCTGATCTGCGCTGGTGATCTGCTATATTCCGGAGCTCTGACGGTAGCACTGGAGGGGAAGCTTGACATAAAGAAGCCAAACTGAGAGATAATCCACCAAGATTAATCATTATGCAAGGTGCAAGTGGATGTATCAAAAAACAACAAAGCAAATGCCACAAAGCCAGAGGAAAAAAATCATGTCAATAAGTGCAGCGTCCTCGGCAAAAATGAGTTAGCAGAGCTGCAATGGCAATAAAAAGGTAAAGGGCCAGTCACAGAGTCGGTGGCTGGAAACAGTTTACCGTTCAAAGAACATTAAAATGAAGACAGAAATTTCCTGAAAGAGAGGTACCTTTGGATATCTGTGACAAACTGTCACTTGACACGGCCTCTGACAAGAAGTGATCAAGTGCCCAAGACTAAATTAAGAAGTGTCTTCAATTTAAAGTGTTTTTCTCTCTAGACTTTTTTGACTAGGGAGGCAAAGGGCAATGTTGATTAGTACATTTTGTCTTGTACTACTAGCTACGTTTCTATAAAATAGGGTGCCCTGCGTGTCCCAGAGAGCTAGAAACCTTTGTTCTTTGCTCCTGTTTGTGGGTTCTGTTTTTGTGTTTTTTTGAGAACATGCGTACAATAAAGTGTTCCTTGCTTGTTAAAAAAAAAAAAAAAAAAGAAGTGTCTTTTCCCACTCATGAAATAGTTCTTGAAATTCAGTCAGCAGTAATGATTTCTGATTTCCAAATCCTACACTAGCTAAGTACTAGCAATGAGAAAAGGAAATGGACACTGTTTTTAGAATAGCAGGATCTGCTTTTCTTTCTCTTACACATGGTGTATTTACAGATGCACAAGCTGTTGATCCATATTATTTGCATTAGTTATATTGTTCAGTATAAAACTAAAGGTTTCCCTTTATGAGATAGTGTTAAGTATAAATATCTTGAAACTGATCAAAAATAGTGCAGTTGTTAACACAACATTGTAAACCAACTGTGTGTGTGTGTGTGTGTGTGTGCACTTAGTCGTGTCCAACTTTTGGTGACCCCATGGACCGTAGCCCACCAGGCTCCTGTCTATGGAATTTTGCAGGCAAGAAAACTGGAGTGGGTTGCCATTTCCTACTCCAGGGGATCTTCTGGACCCAGGGATCAAACCCATCATGGCAGGCAGATTCTTTACCACTGTGCCACCTGGGAAGCTCTACTCTTAATAAAAGCCCTACTTTTAATAAAAATTAAAAGCAAAAACAAAAGAAATCCAATGCCGTTTTTAGGATATAGAAGAGAGTGGCACTGTCCTGACAGTATTTGGGAAAGTATCTAGCACTGCTATTTGATAATGTAAAGCCCACATCCTGGGTATGTCGAGAGGAAAAACACATCAACTTTAGTTAACAAATAGACAAAAGGGAAAATTTTTCCTCTTACATTTGGATTTAGTCATAGGATATTAAAGCTTTTCTACAAATTATAGGTAAACATTTAAAAATTCTGGTTTTTCTAACCTTTCTACCCTGCGACTGTGTTTCTGTGTTCTGTGTAAGAGCCACAAAGTATCCCTTTTTTATTATATAAATGCTTGGGACTAAGTTAGACAGTGGCAGTTTTGGTGTGGCCGACCCCAGCTTGGGGAAATGGAAGGAGACAAAGTCTCAAAAGTCTTGGTAAGGCTGTAGGGAGGGGGTGCTTCCGCTTTTCCTGGAGGGTGGAGGATAGTCAAGAGAAGAAAGAATATGAAATTGTGTTCACTAAACAGAAATGCCCTGTCAAACAGAGATTAACCCTGGTACGATGAATGGAGAAATCAAAAGTACAGGCAGGTGAAGACTGCATCCAGCAAGTGAAATTCCTTGTGTATTTCCTTGCATCATACTTGACTCTGGTTCTCTTCAATCAAATACTGCTCTCTCCCTTTATCCTCCTTTCTTTTACCTTTCTGTTTTTCAAAGCTGTGTACGCTGGGTAACAATAGGTGAGTAATGCATTCAAGCTGTAAGGAATGGTCTGATGGCCTGTTAGATTTTTTTCATGAGAATATTTATATCCCTCTTCTGGAATTATTCAGACTTGTTAAAAAGCTTAAACCTAAAATGTTTCTTTGAGCTGCCTAGTTCTGTCAAAAAAGAGGCATCCTCTGTTTCTTTCTGCAATGCAGTGCTCGCTGCCTCTGGCTGTTCACTGTTATCCATGGACCAGCCGCATCAGTTTATCACCAGGAAGCTTGCTAGAAATGCAGACTCTTGGGCCTGTACCCAAATCTCTGAATCAGAATCTCATTTATTCAGATCACCAGATGTTTTGTATAAAAATTTGAGAAGCACAGCTTTATCCGTTTCTGAAAACAGAATGAACTTAGAGTAACAGTCACCAGACAATAGTGACTTTGAGATATACCTTTGGGCTAGGATAAGAAATATATAATTGAGAAGTGTGTAAGATTGTTTGTGCACCTAGAATAGCTGTCCCATGAAAGGGGATTCAAATAAATGAACTCTCGACTATGGACTACATGATCCATGTAAGTTACTTCTAATGCTGAGTACAGAAAATGTAGTTAAATACTGTTACTTTTATTGGAACTTAGCTTCAATAACAGTATAAATTTGAGTGAACTCGAAGCAACACTTGACTGAAAAGTGGTAGAATTACGGGGAAAAACATGTTAGGATTTGGAATCGGTCATACCTGGTTTGAGGGCTTCCCAGGTTGCTGAAGTGGTAAAGAATCTGCCTGCCAATGCAGGAGCCACAGGAGACCCAGGTTGGATCCCTGGGTTGGAAAGATCCTCTAGAGGAGGACATGGCAACTCACTCCAGTATTCTTGCCTGAGAAATCCCATGTGCAGAGGAGCCTGGCGGGCTACAGTCCATCAGGTCACAAGTCAGACATGACCGAGCCTGCACACAGACCTGATTTGAAATCTGCTTCTGCTATGTATGTGTTTTCGTGACCTGAGACAAATTGTTTAATCTTTCCTTGCTTCAGTTGCCTCATCTTAAAATGGGAATAAGGAGAATAGCTACCTTTAAAGGTTGGTTTCAAGGTTTAAGGACATGACACGTTTTAATGCTCAACACAGCGTCTGTGGATTTCCTGGGGGCTCCAGTGGTAAAGAATCCACCTGCAATGCATGAGACCCAGGTTCCGTCCCTGGAGCGGGAGGATCCCCTGGAGAAGGGAACGACAGCCCACTCCAGAATTCTTGCCTGGAGAATTCCATGGACAGAGGAGCCTGGTGGGATATGGTCCATGGGGTTGCAAAGAGTCGGGCATGACTGAGAGACTAACACTTTCATTTTCATAAAAGGGTATTTTCTTAACTTTAGTAAGAATAAATGTATATATATATATATATATATATAATAAAAATAATTACATTTAATATTTATAATTTATACAGCATGAATTTGCAAATTAAACCTGTGAAGAAAATATCACTTTAGAGGATATAAGCTAGTTAACATTTGATTTCAACAATAATTAAGGCCTTAACAATTAATTCTTTTTTTAACCTCTGAGCCACCAGTGTCTCCTTAATTCTTTTTCTTAAAAGACCTTTTCTGAGATACAGTTTATGTACCACAAAATTGATCTGTTTAATGATGTAGCTCAGTGGTTTTTAAGTGGACTTAAAGAGCTGGGCACTCATTTGCCTATCCATGTTTCCTTTTTGTCTATTGATTCAAAAGAGTTCTATCCTATAGGGATCTCTGCCATCACCTTTTATTAAATATGTTTCATACATTTTGAGAGTTTTTGTTTGTCTTTTAATTTAAATTAATTTGTGATTTATGGTATAAGTAAGTTTTCGTGAAGGTGGTCAAAAGGTACAAACTTTCAGTTATAATAAAGTGTTAGTCACTCACTTGTGTCCGACTCTTTGCGACCCCATGGACTGTAGCCCACCAGGCTCCTCTGTCCATGGGATTCTCCAGGCAAGAATACTGGAGAGGGTAGCCATTCCCTTTTCCGAGGGACGTTCCTGACCCAGGGATTGAACCCTGATCTCCTGCATTGCAGGCAGATTATCATCTGAGCTACCAGGGAAGCCCCACTAGTTATAAGAAGTACTAGTGATTTACATACAAATAAACATAAAGTTACATAAAGTTGTGCTATAACATTGTATTCATGCATTTACATGGATTTTATGTGATACTTCATCATCTAAGTTCTCTTTCATGATCACATTAGGAATACCCTGGAGGCATTGTCTTACTTGAAAAATGTTATTTCAATTGGTTGAGTATCATTCTTTATAATATTTAGGTCAAACAAGGGCCAGCACTAAACCCAAACTAAAAAAAATATGTGTCTGTAATAAATTTTTGTTCCTGCATTATTATACATTGTGGCATAAGTGACTCTTCACGCATTCTGAATTAAGTAGAATGGATTTCTTACTTTTTTATGCTCTGTTTTACAAAACTTTTAATAGTTTTACTTCTCCTTAACAAATGAAGTATTGATTCACCTCTACCAAAAAGAAGAGAGAGAGAAAGAAAAGAAAGAGTGGTGCGGCTATCACAACAACATGATGATGTTTGCCATCATCCCCCAAATATCTCATGTCCGTTTGCAGTCAGTCCCCATTCCCATCCTCAGCCCTAAGCAGCCAGTAATCTAGCACGATAGATTTACCTTCTCTGGACGTTCCATAGTAATGGATCCATACATTTATATGTATGAATATAATCTTATGCATTTGCTTATTTGATTTAGCACAATCTGTTTGAGATTCATCTCTGTTTGCAGCCTATGTCAATAGTTCATTCCTTCTTATGGACCACAATTTTCCATTGTATGGATGTACTACATTTTGTTAATTCACCAGGTGATGGGTATTTGTAGTGTTTCCACTTCAGGGCTATTATGAATAATGCCACTATGCATGTTCATGTACAAGTTTTTGTGTGGACATATAAGTCTTTCACTCTTGAGAGTAACGTCTTTGTAATGCTATTAAAGTTTGTTTAATAATTATGTCTCCTTGGTTGCTGGTGGTTTAGTCTCTAAGTCGTGTCCAACTCTTTTGGGACCCCATGGACTGTAGCCCTCCAGGCTCCTCTGTCCATGGGATTTCCCAAGCAAGAATACTGGGGTGGGTTGCCATTTCCTTCTCCAGCAGATCTTCCCCACCCAGGGATCGAACCCCAATCTCCTGCATTGCAAGGGGATCTTTACCAACTGAACCACCAGGGAATCCTTATACTGAGTTAAATCCAGAGATACCTAATGAACTAGGAGGATAATGATATACAGTGAAAAATGAGAAACATCATCCAAAAATGAATTATATATAATGTTTGGTTTTAGGAGAAATATTATAACATTAATTTGTGAGTATAACTTTATTTTTAGGTGCTCCAGTATTACCTCAAGGATTACAGCCTGAACAAGAATTACAGTTGTGGAATGAGGTAAAGAATTATCATTACACAAATTAGTGGAAATTTACTCTTTTTAAAATTATCACGGTAAAGTGAAATAATGTAATTGAGCTTTGCGATTTTAGCAACATTCTGAATTCATAATTTTTTTTATTAAATGAAAGAAGGAAAGATGAAAAGAAACCAAAAATACTGTAAATGGTGAAGATGGCAGAAATAAATCCTAATAATAGAATAATGAGAATAAATATGAATGTGCTAAAATATACCACTTAAAAGAGATTATCAGACCAGATGTTAAAAACAGATTCAGCAACACTGTCTATGTAAAAGTCACACTTGAAGCAGAAAACAAAAAGTGGTTGAGAATGGAAAATGACAGAGCAAGTAAATATGAACTGCACAAAAATTGGAGTAGCAGTCTTAACATCTGATAAAGTAGAATTCAAGTACATGAACCATTTTAACATAAACATATGTTGATAAAAGAGCAACAGAGCAAAAAGATACAGCCATCATTAATATGTATTAACAGAAGTGAAAATGAAAGCGACCCCATGGACTATACAGTCCATGGAATTCTCCAGGTCAAAATACTGGAGTGGGTAGCCTTTCCCTTCACCAGGGGCTCTTCTCAACCCAGGGATCAAACCCAGGTCTCCTGCATTGCAGGTGGATTCTTTACCAGCTGAGCCACAAGGGAAGTCAAAGAATACTGGAGTGAGTAGCCCACCCCTTCTCCAGTGGATCTTCCCAACCCAGGAATCGAATCAGGTCTCCTGCATTGCAGATAGATTCTTTACCAACTGAGCTATCAGGGAAGCCTGTATTAACAGAAGAATCTCCGAACTTATTTAAGAATTGATAGAAATTCAGGGAAAAATAGATAAATGAACATTTGTAGTTGGAGATTTTAATATACCTCTCTCAAAACTGATAGTTAAAGCAAATAGCACACAAGTAGATATGTCAAAGACCTAACAATACAATTCATAAATTTGAGCTATTAGAAATATTTTAAAAATCATGTACTAAATAGTATGCACATTCTTTTTGAATATAACTGAGGCATTTAAAAATGTAGACTATGTCTTAGAAGACAAGAAGGTTTCCATAAGTTAGAAAGGGTCCATTTAAAATGTTTTCCAATTATAATGCAATAAAGTTAGGAACTATCAGCAAAGGTATAACTTAAATATCCCATTTGCTTGGAAAATATATGGCATTGGTGAATAGCTCTATGTTGAAAAGAATGATATAAAAATATTATAGGTCAAAGTTTGTATGCTACAGCTAAAACAGTAGCTAGAAAGAAACTTCATATATATTTTTCAGGACAGAAGAAAATTTAAAAACAAATATCCTCAGCATTCAGCTAAAAAATGAGGGGAAAGAACAACAGGGAAATTTCAAATAAACAGGAATGAAGTAAATAATAAAAATAAGGGCAGAAATAGATTTTTAAAAGAGAGAGGAGAAGGAGAACAACAATATTAACAAAACCATATATTTATTGTTTCAGAATGTTAATAAGCACTTGCAGTGCTGATTTTAAAAAGGCAGAGGGAAAGAGAAGGATAAAAAAGGACAAAGACTGAAAAAGAGTAGATCATCAACAAAAATAGAGATTTTATAAATATTTTAAATAAGTGTTATAGGCGATTGACTGGTGAAGTTTGTGCAACTCTATAAATAACACTAAAAACCATTGAACTGTACACTTTAAATGGATGAGTTGTATGAAATGTAAATTGTGTCTCAATAAGCTGTTACCCGCCCCCCCAAGTATTATGGACAGCTATATGGTGATAATTTTGAAAACGTAGATGAAATGGATAAATTCCTAGAAACAATACCTTATGTCCAAAAGATGCAACATTAATACACTAAGTATTGAAGAAACAATTTCTTCTTTCCTTGTAAAGTGAAAGTGTCGGTCGCTCAGTTGTGTCTGACTCTTTGTGACCCTATGGACTGTAGCCCACCAACCTCCTCTGTCCATGGAATTCTCCAGGCAAGAATACTGGAGTGGGTTGCCATTTCCTTCTTCAGGGGATCTTCCCAACCCAGCGATCAAACCCAGGTCTCCTGCATTGCAGGCAAATTCTTTACCATCTGAACCCTCAGGGAAGCCCTCTTCCAATCAATGGCCAGAGTCCTCCAATACTATGTTTACATACAGTAAATGTAGCTAAAGGATCTCCATAAAGTATAAATTTCCTCTAGAATTCTGTTATATAGTGTTCACCTAGTTAAGGAATTTCTCTTCTCCTTTCTTAAGAGTTTTGTTAATCCTAAATAAAATGTGAACTTAATCAAATATTTTACCTGCACCAACACTGAGATAAGCAACATGCCTGTCAACCACAAATTGGTACTTGCTGTGGGTGCTTGCCATCTACCTCTATAACGATTAAATTTCGTGCAGCTATAGCTGCTGACCTTCAACACTTCCTTAAAAAGTTCAGGGTGGAGAGCAGAAATGAGGCACTCTGTGCTTCGGGACGGAGAAGGCAATGGCACCCCACTCCAGTACTCTTGCCTGGAAAATCCCATGGATGGAGGAGCCTGGTAGGCTACAGTCCATGGGGTCGCTAAGAGTCGGACATGACTGAGCGACTTCCCTTTCACTTTTCACTTTCATGCATTGGAGAAGGCAATGGCAACCCACTCCAGTGTTCTTGCCTGGAGAATCCTAGCGATGGTGGAACCTGGTGGGCTGCCGTCTATGGGGTTGCACAGAGTCGGACATGACTAAAACGACTTAGCAGCAGCAGCAGCAGAAATATATTAATAAGATGACAAATTAGATAATGGATATTAATGTAGAATATAGAAACATGTATTTTAGCTTGAAATTATATTTCTGTGAAAAATCTTTGAAAAAACTTTTAGATGATAATCAAATGGAGTTTAAAACCACTATAAATTCTTTTATAAAAAATATTTTAAAAAGTAAAATGTTTAGAACATATAGCTAAGCTTTCTACCAGAGGTTTTCAAAATTACAAAGCTATTCAGACACTAGAAACAGGTACTTTTCAAACCAAAAACAGAGACCTAACCATTTTCGAAGGGATTCATCAATGGACTCCACAGAGTTCTCAAAAGCAATTAGTGGTACTTAAAACCACCAGGGCCATAAACTGAACAAAAGGAACAAGTGCTTACCCAAAGGGAAAGATGGCAGACGGTACAGCTCTGCCTTTTAAAGAAAGGAGTACAGAGACTGAAAAGCTTTGCAATTATCTACTAATTTGATTAACTGGAGTTTTTTCTTATTCTGATGTTTTTATTCAAACAATATTGATGCTTTGATTAGTGAACCCTGAGTTTCAAGAGTCTTTGGACTTGACTACTTCACACAGATGGGCAGCCTGGACTGGGGGTGGACAGCTTACTCTTGAGCAAATAACATCTTCAGATACCTAAACATCACTATTTTGGGAGGGACCACTTCCTCCTACCCTACTAAGGCAAACTTAATCACGTTTGGGGATGATACACTAAGCATTGGTCACAATTCAAAGCTTAAAAGGGTATCTTTTGGTTTTCCTCTCTCAGTTGACTTCTTTTTTATGTCCTAAAAGCTCAATACAATTTAATTAGAGAGTATTTATTGATCACGTATTTGAGCACATTAAATAGCCCCTGACCTCAAGAAGTTTACTGTGTGTGTGTGTGTGTGTGTGTATGTGTGTGTGTGTGAGAGAGAGAGAGAAAGAGAGATTCTGAAAAGAATCTTTAGAAGAGGGAGCAGGTGATGGACACAAGGGACAAATAGAATAAAGCAATTCTCCCAATACAAGTTTTGTGACGTAAAAAGGAGACACAAACATTTGTTTTTCTGTAATACTATATGTTACCACATATACTTTCGTTATTCTCTAGGTTAGAGAATCAGATATTTTAGTTCATGTTTTAGTTTACTTCATGTTTGTTGGAAACAATAAGGAGCTTAAGAAATTATGATTGAAGGATATAATTATCCTCCCTTTAGTTTAGTGTGAGAAATTAAATTCAACAAGGAATTCTAGAATTAAAAGGAGACCCCTGAGATGTTATGTCATAAATAGGACTCAACCTAAATCATCCCAGACAGACAAGAATCAGTCCCATTTTTTCCAGTCCCATTTTAAAAGGCCACTAAAGTCATAAATGCCATTAATTACTCTAGACCCCCAACATAGTGCTTAACTTCTCAGCACAGTTTTTAATGATTAATATAAATCTCTTATACTATAGTTTAAAATCTTTTGAAGTTTCTTTTAAGGATAAAAGCTGAGGATAGCTAATTGTCAAGCATAGTCAATAAACCTTCATTGTAAAATAGAACCATTTTCTAATGCTGGCTTCTTGATAGAGAACTAGAAGATGGCTCATGTTGTGTAAGAAAAAGTTTTTACTGTATACTCTTTATTGCTTAGCATGTATGCTATTTTCCTGTTAGTTTAGATGATGTGATTAGATTTATATGTAGTAAAGAACCACGTAACAGGATGCTCCTTAATTTTGAGGCCATTCTTTAGTCACCACACACATTTCTCAGGCTGAATAACACTAAAAGTTTTTCCCTTCAATGTTTGAAGCATCTCTTATCTCTGATGATCCCTACAACTAGAAATGGGGATGTATACCCCTGTGCCTGGGGTCAGATCTTGGGGAAATTCCAATTCCAGGACTTCCTTAGATAGTTTAAAAGCCTCCTCCTTCCCAAATCCAGAGTCCTGAACAGTCATGGAACCTTCATTAATGTTTTACAAGTAACCTGACTTTATAAAATCTGTTTTCTGTTTTTTGTGATCGCCTGTCTGTTTCCAGGATGTAACTGGAATTTTCATGTTTTACAGATAAATGACGCTTGTTTGTCTTTGTTGTCCGTGCATCCACAGCCTCAGGTAATTCCAAATGGAGTTGTTTCAGAGTGATGTAAGCATTTGTGTCATGCTGAAATACTGCATTTCTCCCTCTGGACCTGTCATGATTTTATGGACTTATTAAAACATGTCAACATACTGGAAATTATTATATCATCGGCAGGTAATAATGAGTGTCAAGAATTTATGTAAGGTGCCAGGCTTTACCTCTAAGAACAATAGATATGCAGATAAAGTACCCATATTTTAGAAAGTAAAATGCTAATTTCAAAATCAAATTCTGTGTTAAAATGTGTCTCTGGCTGTATTAAGGGATTAATATTCTGGTCCCTCAATTGAGTTTTCAACCCATGGAGAGATGAACTTACAGAGTCAGATTTAGGAGATAAAAATATCATTGTAACTGAAAAGTCAGTTTGTGAATGTGGTCTTAGACATGCTGACCTTGCTAAAACTACCCCCAGAATGAAACTGAGGTTAGTCAGAGACTCAAGCCGTTTGCCAGAATCAGGTTTTGTGCCCCAGGGCAGTGACAAGGCAAGAACACCTGGCCAGAGAACTGGCTACCTGAGAGACAAGGGCTGGACAGAGCGTGCCCACTTTCTCGCTGCCAACCATCGGTCAGGTTAACTCATTCCTCTTCTAAAAGAAGGCTGGGGAGAGAGGAGTATTAGTCCAGCTCCTATACCTGGAAGTGATACCACCCAGGGTTCCTGGCCTCCCCTAATAAGTAGAAATTGACTAGAGGCCAGGCAAGAAATTCAGACAAAGGTTTTTTGGGGCCCCTGTTGCAGCAGAGGGAGCAAGAACAAATAACAGGGTCCCTTGCTCGAACTCCCTGGGTGTTGGGGTGGGGAGCTGGTTCCTTTATATGGGGTGGGGGTAGGGGTATGTCCAGGGGTCGTAGGGATGGACCCCTGGAGGGATGGAGGGATGGCTTAGGCGTTTTGCCCACCTCTCTGGTGGTGTCCCGGAGAAGGCAATGGCACCCCACTCCAGTACTCTTGCCTGGAGAATCCCATGCACGGAGGAGCCTGGTGGGCTGCAGTCCATGGGGTCACTAAGGCTCGGACATGACTGAGCGACTTCCCTTTCACTTTTCACTTTCATGCATTGGAGAAGGCAATGGCAACCCACTCCAGTGTTCTTGCCTGGAGAATCCCAGGGATGGGGGAGCCTGGTGGGCTGCCATCTATGGGGTTGCACAGAGTCGGACACGACTGAAGCGACTTAGCAGCAGCAGCAGCAGCTGGTGGTGTCCGGTGCAGACTCAGTTCTCCTGCTTCGCTCCTGGCTCTTTAGAAGTAGCGGTTGGGTTTTTTTCGTCTATTGGTATCTTTTTGTCCATAATTTGCCCCAACTGCCCAAACATCAGTTATTTTTAGTCCCATATAGTTTCTTTGCATTTTGTTGCTCAAGGAGAGCTTTGTCCAGGTACAAGCATTGCAGCAAAAGGTCCTGGGTCCCCGCCTGTCTCAGAAACATGGGGAGGAGTGGGAAGTCAGTGTGCCCTTACACGTCTCTGCTGGACGCTGCTCCTTCTGTCTGCAGGTCTGTCCCTGAGTGCCGGTGTAGCAGAGTTAGCCTTCGTGTCATACCTTTCTGAATCAGCATCACTAGTCTCCTGATCAGAGAGGGCTCAGCAGAGGCTCTTGGCTCAGCCCCTCTCAGCGCAGTCAGCTCTGTGCCTGGGGTGACCACTGCACGGTCTGGCCAGGGTGCAGTGCCTGTCCTTCAGTCCTTCCAGAATGTCATCCTGGCCGGTGTGGAGTAGCAGCCTCGTAAAGTGCTGCATTTCTGCTGCCTCACTGGGTCCTCAGCCTGCAGAGGACCACCTGCAGTACGTTACAGGCATTAGGAGGTAAAGAGAAACCACAATCACGATAGGTTGACGTTTGTGAATGATATTTCAAATTGTTTGAGGAACCTTGGTGGATATATAACATGGGATGGATATTAATCAGCACACAAGCTTTTGCATTATATATAAAATTCAGGAGCACCCTCAGAATCACTTTTATGTCTGCAAAATTAAAAGGATGAATTTTAAAGCACTCATCTAAAAACCATAAAAGTAAATTAGGCTTTTATTGGCTTTAGAGACTGTGTGCCTTTTGAGGAGAGCTTGGTATATTTACTATGAAAGCTTTTACACTAATTGATACCATTAAAAAAATAATTAATTTTCACATTAGCTATGATGCATGTGATTCTCTGAAGAGTTCTTCAAAACATTTTTACCAAATAGGAAATAAAGACTCTTTTAAAAGGTCCATGATAAAAAAAAATAAAATATTAAAAATCCCATATGAGAAAAATCCTTAAACAACAGTTGCAGCTCAGTGAATATGGCTTCATGTAAAAAGCTGCTGAAGGAAATAGAATTTGTTTGGAAACTTTTTCTGTCAGACTTCAGTCTTGTTGCCACACCTCGTCTGACTTAGAAGCTGTTTTCCAAGGAGACACCCATGTATCTGAATTTATTCTTCTTTGAGCTGAGACACATGATATCACTAGACTTTTTTATTGTTTTGTATTTTGCAGCATTTCTAGATGGGCCATAAAAAGAAGTTTCAGGAATTTATTTCTAGATTTTTCTGGGTGACCTGCATACCCAACCGTGAAGGGAAAAAGTGAAAGATATATCAGTGTTCACACTCTACTTTTTCTCTCATCTAACTCCTAATCATAGGCTTAGCAGTCAATAAGTGCAAAACTAGGTCAGACAACCTAGCTGTGTGTGGTACTGGGCAAGTAAGTCACAGTCTCTTAGAACCTCACTTGCTTTATACCTGAGAATAACAATTCCCATCCTGTATATATCAAGCTGTGTTTTAAGGACAAAGTATGATTATGTGTATGAAAATGTTTTATAATTTACTGAAATACTACATACTTATGAACCATTTAATATAGTTAATAAATACCCAACAATTTGCACTGGGCAGGCAAACAGAAAAAAGCAGGCCTCTGATGTGCTAGGAAAGGTGTTCAGAGAAGCTGCTTCGTGACTCCACCTGTATCCCTAAGCTATAGCCTACCCTGTTAAACATGTGTGTGCCAAGGGCAAGGGTCTTGTTGGCCCTGAGTAGTCCTTCATGACACATCTTCTGAATTAGCAGTAACTGCAGCTGTAAATCAAGCTTTACAGATCACACATTTTTTTAATGCTACTGCTGTTAATTGCTCTGTCTGTGGCACTGTGCTAAGAGCTTTAGCACATGTAATCCTTCCAAGAATTCTGCACTGATGTTGCCATCCTTGGTTTATGATGACAGGAACTGAAGTTGAGAGAGGTTAGGCAACCAGCCTAAGGTTACACAGCTAATCAAGAGGAGAAATGGAATTTGCACTGCTTGCATTGCAAGCTGCTCAATTCCAGAGACGCTCCCCCACCCCATTTCAGCTTATTATTTCCAATATGTATTTATTAAGTAATCAATTGTTTCTGATGTGACTATGCTGAATTCTGTGCAAAGCAGGTTTCGCCCCTGCTTGTCCCTCTGTGCTCCTCCTAACCACACCCAGCTGGCTGTGAGCCACAGGAGCCCTGCCCTGCTTCTAGGCTCAGATGCTTTGAAAAACCTGATCCTGGGGTGTGCAGTCAGCAACCTAGAAGGGTGGGAACTCAGCCTAGGTGCGCTGTGCGGGGCCTGGGCTTCCTCCCATCCAAACTCCCATTGTTTGCAAACAATTGCAGGATTTTCTTTTTTTCTTTTGTTTTTTTTTTTTTTTTCAGGATTTTCAGATTAGCCAATAATGAATAAATTCATCGAGGTTCACCGCTTTGGCATGTAGATTCAGACTTAGCAGCAAGCTGAGAAGAATAACCGCTCTTTTTGCACTTCCTCATTACTCTCAGTCAGAATTTTAGCAAATATTGAGAAGTTTTGTATCTGGACCCCCAGTGGAAGCCTTAATCAGTGCATATGTGCAATATACAACTTTTTATTTCCTGGTTGGAAAGACAGTTTTACTTTTAGGAGCCAAATTTTTTGTCATGAGAGAAAATGAAGAATTTCAACAGTTGCAATGGGCCATAAGAAGAATTCTATTTAGGGTATTGAAATATGTATGTCCTCATGATCCTGACATTTTATGGTTATTTCTTCTGTGCAAATATTGTTAAAGCAGAGGCATCATCTGTGTATCTTCTTATTTATATTAGGCATCCAGTGCATTGGAGGAGCTTTGCCTCACAATTATGGGGACTCTACCAAAGCCCCAGGTAAGGTTCAAACAGTGTTTAATTTGTAGGCAAAAACAATTGCTCAGAAACATCTTGGAATTCCTCCTGGAAGAAAATATACTCAATTTAGGAAGCATGCTAAGAAGAGCTATAAGAACGAACATAAGTTGATTTTGGATGAGAAACAAACACTTCAGTTTCTTTGATGCCTGAGAATTTAGGGTCATATTAGTGGAGTTTGCAATCATCTAATTGGAAAATCATATGCCCCCCTCAAGTATAAGATGTGTTCTAGTTCTGATGAGAGAAATTTGGGGTCATTTTGGCTCTTTCTCTCTCCCTGAATCATACTACAGTTGGAGACCACATGCATTTTTCTAACCTTGGAGGTTAGGACACTGTACTTTGTCAGAGAGGACATTAATAATGCAAAAAAAAAAAAAAAACAAAGCAAACTGTATTGTCCATGTCGGTTTGAAAATTATATTCTTACTGTGATGTCTTGGTTTCTTATTAAAATTATTATTTGATTCTGTCCTGAAGTGAGGCAATGGGAACTTGAAAAATGGCATAATGTACCATACCTCAGTTGTTGTTCTATATCTTATAGGTGAACTAATTTTAAAACTACCTTATTAAGGATAAAAGCCTCAGGTTTAGAAAATATTTTTCATTAGTAGTTTAACCTATTATCGTTGGTGTATTCTGATTTCCATACCTCACACACGCAGTAATTCAAAGAAAACTTGATATTTTAGAAACATAAATATTTTTGGAAACCAAGTGTTTACAACTGTATTTTTTTTCTGATGTTTTTAACGGTGACATTTTCCAAACCACTTAATTGACTTTTAAATTAAGAGGAAATACAAAACCCACTGGAAAAAAAAAATAATAATAATAAAAAAAAAAAATTAAGAGGAAATATATGACAATGGTGTTTACCCAAGAGTTTCTATTTATATTAAAAGCAAATGAGAACAGAAAAGAACAACAAAAAGGGAATGATATGTCTCATTCTTTTTTTTTTTTTTTTGATATGTCTCATTCTTAAAGACAACTTTTTGGAATGAAAGAGGACTCTAGAAAAGCTTATGGAAGGAAGTAAAAATAACTGATAAGTCTTACTATGCAGTGACAATTACAAATAGTTTGATGTGATTCCTTCTAGTCTTTTTCTCTGAATATTCTATCATGTGATCATATCAGAATTTCCTATTCCACCACTACAGAACACTCATGATGTTTCCAATTTTTTGCTCTTATGAATAATGCTGTAGTAGAGATCTTTTTTTATACTCTTATTTATAAAGTTTTTAGTTAATTGCCCATTTATTTTTAGAACAATATGTACTTAACTAATTTCAGTCTTATATTTTATATATAACATATGTAGCACATGTTTTAAGAATTATAATCTTATAATAAATTATAAATTGTATACTTTACATTTATAAATTTTATACTTTACATTTATAAATTTTATACATATTTCTTATTATTTTCTAATATAATATATTTATAAATCTCTTTTCAATAGGAAACAGATGAAAAAGATAACACCAAAAGGGTAAGGTGATTTCATAAGTATATACATTTTAAAATAATCAGGAAACCTCTGATCATTCATAGTAAAGCTCACTACTTTTTTTTTTAACAGTTCTTATTTCATTATTCGAAGACTCGAAAGTTGGGCAATTCAAATGTTGTGGTGAGTTGTAGAATTACTTATTAGTGATCACTTGTATTTTTTTAAAAAAAACTGTTTTTGCAATTTATCTCATAGAGCTAGATCAAGATTCATGGTTTTTTTTTCTTTAAACATTTATATATAAATGAACAAATGGAATTCAGTATTTATTATACATTTATTTTATATCTCAATAGCTACAAGTACATTAAATCCATTCATTTATTCATCCAACGATTATTTACTGCGTATCTTCTATGTACCAAGCCAAGCACAATTCTAGGTACTAGAAATAATGGCAGTGTCATGCAACTCACATTTTAGAGGCCAAAAAATGCAAATATGATTAAGTAAATCACGTTGGTTTAGTTGTTGATTAGTGCAGTGGGAAAAGACTTATGCAAAGTCATTTTAAGAAATATTTTAAAAGATGATTGTCAAAAATGTAATTATTGCCTGCAATGTGGGAGACCCGGGTTCGATCCGTGGGTCAGGAAGATCCCCTGGAGAAGGGAATGGTAACCCACTCCAGTATTCTTGCCTGGAAAATTCCATGGACAGAGGAGCTTGGAGGACTACAGTCCATGGGATCGCAAAGAGTTGGACATGACTGAGTTACCAACACTTTTACTTTTTCAGAAATATTGACTTGTATTCCTAAGAGCTCCTTATTTGTAACTAGGCATTTGAGAATTTACTCTCTCAGATTATCCAGATACCAATAACTTTAATTCATTTCACTTCTAAATTGTGTGGCTGTAGTGGTGGTTTTCTTTTTGTATGCATGGATTTATAAAGTGCTAACCAACTTATTTCAGTGTTTCAATTTAGAATACTTAAAAATTACTTGACATAATATTCTTTCTAAGCTTGTGACTCACTATCATGGGCCATTTTATGGAATGAGGAACATAGTGTATTTTAAACATATGTTTACCTGTAGGAACATGACTGTAACTATAAACATAGTTTTAAATATTTATCTCATTGAATAACAACTTCTCTTACATGTGAGGAGTTGAAAGTTAGGTTATATGGGCTTTAAACCAAATACACGTTGAACTGATTAACAGGTAACCATCATAGGTGGCTTAAAGTAATCTGTTTGATGAATGAATTTAATGTTTCTGAGAAGGTTCCATTTAAGCCATGCCTTTAAAATGAAACGGTATCAGGTAGCCACATGCCTCAGATGTGCTTTCATTTTCTTCTGCTTGACGTCTTGGGAATATGTATGTTAGTCACATTTTTCACGATCAATGACACGTTGCCATTTTTTGTGTCTCCTGTTGTCTTGTTCCACGTGTTCAGTTTTAAATGAAATATATATTTTATAAGGAAGATTACTAGATGTGTGTACAGTATAATCTTCCAGATGAACATGTTCATGATGGAAAACTGATTCTCAGAGAGTTGATTTCATTTGTCCCAGACCGTTCTTCGTAAGTCTGGAAGCAGACAGGCAGCTTTTTGCTTTTCAAAGATACAGGCAGGGGTTTTCCTTGTTGGCTGGTGATGGAGTTCAGGCCCTCAGGAAAGAACTTCATCAACAGAATGATGGAGATTCCCAGCACAGAACTGCCAACTTTTATTCCATCCCTTGGCCTGTTCTCCACGGCTCTCTGAAATGCTCACAGAGGACTGTCTCGGGTCACGTTTTTCTCATTCTTTTCTGGCTGGAGCGAGCATAGTGGGTAAAAGCAAAGGCAGATAGGAAGCCGTCTTTACGCCCAGTGCTGGGAAGCTGGTGTGCTCATCACGCGTGTGTGTTCGTGTCCCTCAGTCGTCTGTCGTGCATCCGCTGCTGCAGCTCGTCCCGCGACTGCATGAGAGAAGGATGAAGAGGTTCAGACTGGACGTATGTAACCGCCTGCACGCGCGCTCCGCCCCTGCGTGTGGGGCAGCCCTTTCTGCTTATCCCGAGGGGCGGTGGTTTGTAAGATCTTCCCCCATAGGCCTCACGTAGCAGCTAGGTGGCCTCCAGAAGAGGGCTGGTTTGCAGGAGTATTTTCACACTCAGGAGGAGGAGCACTGTTCCCCTCCCCATAGCATATCCTTCTAACTCAGGCTGTGGGCAGCGAGGAAAGCCTGGATTAGACTTCCTTTCAAGGACCGGCCCCTCCCAGTGAGGCAACCTGTTCATTCTTGGTTTGAGAAAGGACATTCCTATTGAGTCATTAGATAGGAATAGGGGAAAAGATCAAGGACCTTTCCTGACCCCTCTGTGTACATGTGGCTTGAATGACAAGCTTTCTATCCAGGTAGCAAAGCATTAGTAAGAATAAGGTTTATGAAGTAAATATATCAGAAATTAAATGTAGGTATTTTGTTTTTTTCCACAATTAGCAAAAATATGGCCCCAATTCAGTGTCTTATGTTTAAGGTAAATATAACTAAGTTAACATATTTTTAAACTGGAAATTGTGACATTTTTACTGCCCTTTGAAAAGAATCATAATTCTCTGATGATGAAAGTTTGTAGGCATTGTTCTTATGTAATGCCTTCCATTATTGGAATACATTATAGTTTTCAGTCTTACGGGATCTCACTTTATTCTTTTGACAATTCTGTTGATACTTACATAAGTAGTATTATGCCTGGTTTACAAAAAGAAAAACAACTCAGAATAGTTAAAGGAGTTTCCCAAGATCACAGTAGTGAGTAGGATTAGAGATTACAACAATTTCTTGATTTCTAGTTTAGGGAAATATTTTTTTTCCACTATGCTGTTCCCTTGGTAGTCTAATCTTGAATATTTCTGTTACTTTATTGTTAAATTTTTCTTAAGTACCATATTAATTTTATTCTTCTACTACCAAAAGTTTTCAAATACCTTTAAAAATGCATAGTTTAGGCAAATAAATTCCTCAAAATTTATTTTTATGATCACTATCTCCTCCCTAAATGCTTCATATGGTTGAAGACAATACTGCTGCCAACTTTAATGAGAAATGGAAGAGTAGCCCCTTAAAGAATTTCCAACATGAAAAAATCAAATCAGTTGTCAACTTTCTAGAAGTAATATATGCTTTTTGAATTAACTTTTACTTTCTGAAGAGTCGTCTTGACTTACAAATAGTGTAAAATTTCAATGTAAAAATCCAGTTTCTTAAAATACACCAGCAAAATTATTAGTTTACTACAACATTTCAGTGTTATTATTTGCAAAATCAAAACTACTCAGTAGCATGGCCAGCTTCGTACTTTGTCTCAATGTTCCACCTTGAGTGAGACTATATTTTCAGATAAGTAGCTGAGAGCATGAACTCTAGCTTGGTAGTAATATCTTATTGGACAAATGATAGCTCCAAAAAGTATTTCACAGCAAACTAGGTTTCCTAGGAATCTATGAGAAAAGAAAGTAAAACACGAATTAAAAAAAAAAAATTACAGTTAACTATGGGCTTTTCTGGGCCTAAATTGCTGAATTTTAAACCATATTTTTGATAGTGAAATATTTTGGGTTCTTAAAGAAAATGAATTTTCAGATTTTAGTAGAGTCAAACACTTTCCTTACATTTTCTTTGCTGGACATCCTCACTTCCATCCCAACATAGTTTTTAGCATTACCTCCCAAATTCTTTTATATACTGTTCTATCACCAATGATAAGACTGAAAAGAACTGTGTGTTTGAGTTTGAAAACTTTAAATTTGGACACATTTTAAGTTTTATGTTATTCTATCTTTCTTTTTCTCTGCTTAATATAAAATACATAGCTGTTCTTAAATAACCATATATAGTTTTTATATTTACATTTTTAAATATTAAAAATTTCCATCTTTAAAGTAATTTGGGGGGATTTATAGTCAGGATGAGAATTAGGTATAGAATGTTCAGAATTTAAGATACATTTGTTATAAAGCAAGGATTTCAACATTTTAATAGCTGTCAGGGACATTTCTTAAAATCTAAAAATATGATTATGTTTATGGAATATTGGAATATTTGAAAATGGTCTTGATGACAAATTTCATAGTGATTGCTGTCCTGACACTTATTTAAGTAGTTTTTGAAAATAGGAAGCTACAAGAACCAACATTTATAGAAATTATAAAATGTTACATACTTTTCTATTAAGTTTGAAATTAAATGTTTGAAAAAAGAAACAGTTCACTGAATAATCAGTTTGTTCCTATTTTTTTAAATTACCATTTCAGTGTATATAAGTATATGGGGAAAATTTCCTCTGAAGTCTCAATGAATAAATATAGTTTACCAAAATTATCCCTCAATTTCAATTTAAATTCCTGTATTTGTGTATTTTAGCTATGACACAGTTCTATTTTATATTTTTTGCCTGTTCATTTGTTAGCACATACAACATGTACTATAAAGAAATTATTTTATTCTAACAAAATGCTGAAAGGAGATTTTAAACAGTTACTTATCTATGAAATGTCTTCTGCCTACTTGTTGATGAATATACATACAACTGACAAATTTCCTGAAAATAGAATCTGTTAGACTGTTAAGGAAATTAGATTAAAATACAACTCTCTGATCTTACTGCTAGTATCACTGAAAATTCTTCAGGTGTAAATACAAAAATTACTTAATGATATGAATTATATACCCAAATCCTTGATTCCCTCTTTATTTAATTATGGTGGTTGAAAATAACTATATCCTCAAGAAGCATTTGCACTTACTTTTACTGTTTGATTTTTAATATCCTCATTTTCTCTTCCAGGAAGAATTCCAAGGTCCTAATGCAAGCCAAAGTAGAAGATACTTTTTATTCAGGGTATGCATATACTGTAATTCTTTAAAAATTCAATCAATATCAGCATTGAAAAGTATTTTCACTGTGCATTTATTTATATTAACGTGTAAGTTTTAATTGTTTTTAAGTTTATCCCAAGATATTTGATATCAAGTGTTACAGTCTGAGATTCACTTCTGTCACCAGCTTGTTGCTCTAATATTATGGTATCTCTGATCTCTTCTCTAATCCAGTATTCATGGTTGTAAATACCCCAAATAGCATTCACTTGTTTCATGGTTTAGTTCCATAATGTTTCATCTGCAGGAAATAAGTGTCTCAAAGGTGTATTACTCCTTAAGTTTTTTTTTTTTTTTTTGGCCGCACCACGTGGCATTCAGGATCTTAGTTCTGTGAACAGGAATTAAACCTGTGCCTTCAGCTGTGGAAGCACGGAATCTTAACCACTAGACCACTAGGGAAGTCCTGATACTACTCCTTAAGTTCTAATGAAATATTGAGCTAAAGAAATATTAGCCAATGAAATATTTAGTTAAGGAAGGTCAACATTATTATAAAGTCTAAGCAGAGCCATATAGTAAGATTTGCATTTTGGAAACTAATTCTAACAATAAATTGGAGGAGAATGGACTGAAGGAAGGAGGAAAATAACAGATAAGGAAAACATAGATAAGGAAGAAATAATGGTATTATTATCTCATTGAGATCATTAGTCTGCTTCCTATGAAAATTAACTTCCCTCCTCAGTTACATTGCTTTGTTTCTAACTTAACTATTTTCCAGCCACGCAATGGAAGAAGATCAGAAGGTTACATTTAAAATGGTAAGTATATCACAATTCAACTCAGTTTGAAAATTTCTCATTTTCACATCTTCACAAATTAACCTGTGCTCAGTATATTTCTATTATTTGATTAATGTATACATTAATATTATATATAAACACTGCAAAGATAGAGGCTGTGAAGACTTCATATAATGGAAAATGCTAGTATTTTAGGACCAGATTTTCTTTGCCCATGTCATATGCACCTCACACTATGTCACAATAGTCATCATCATTTTTGCAGACATTGACCTAATCATCATTTACTATACAAGTAGAATATGTCAGAGGTTGTGTATTTATTTTGGTAATCAGTGTTAGAAAAACGCCGCAGGAGGAAAAAAAACGCCTCTAAGGACCGGTGGTAAAGGCCTTTATTGAGCGGTCGCTCTCAGGCAGAACTCCCGGGGGCAGATGAGTGAGGAGACAAAGGGAGTCTGCGAGGTATGAGGGGTTGGGGAGGGGTTTTATAGCCAGGGCCGGAGTCCAAGCCAGGTCTTTTCATATAAGGAAGAAAGCTCGGGCTACAGCGGCGGTCAGTGTCCAAGGGCTCTGTGTTGGTACCTGATTGGACCAGGCTGCAGGGGGTCGGTCCCCGGAAGTTTAGCCAGCCTCCAGAATTTGCCTTGTGGCACTTTCCCGGGGCATGCCCCGACCTTTCAATCAGTATCCACAATAGTGGGCCAGAATTTACAGACTGAATGCCTTTCTGTTCTACAAGTAACCTATATTCAAAGATTCTTTGTAAGAGTTGTGCTTACCATCTTTAGAGAACTAGAAAAATGTGGAAAGACAGGAGAAAATGACTTTTGCTTCGGTACTCCCAGAGTTTCCGTATCTGTGTCGGAGATACAGTAGACCCTTAGTAGCTATTGAATGGCCCCACACATACTTAATAAGTATGTTAATCTTAATACTTATTATACTATAAATTTTAAAATTAAATGCACACTGATAGATTTACACCACAGAAATAAAACAATGTTCTACTAAAAAGTTAGTAGATGTGACATTGACAAAAGTGATATTGACATTGATGTCTCTCAGTCGTGTCCGACTCCTTGCAACCCCATGGACTGTAGCCTACCAGGCTCCTCCATCCATGGAATTTTCCAGGCAAGAGTACTGGAATGGGGTGCCATTTCCTTCTCCAGGAGATCTTCCTGACCCAGAGATTGAACCCGGGTCTCCCGCACTGTAGGCAGACGCTTTACCGTCTGAGCCACCAGGGAAGTCCTACTAACTTAAGTAATCCTAAATGCAGATTCTATGCTGAACATACTTTTGCAAATATTTCATTCATATAATTTAATCTCAACCCTTGAAGACATATTTATCTTAAGAATGTAAAATTCTTAATATTTTTTTCATAGAAACAAAAATCAAATCACATATTTTAACTAAAAAGATAACACCAAAATTATATAATTTCTAGAAAATGAAGGTAATGAAAACACACATGTTAAAACTTATGGACTCTAATAGAACCATATTTTGTGGAAAATTCGACACTTTAAGTGCTATCAAGCAAGAAAGCCATGAAATTAAAAGATGCTTGCTCCTTGGAAGAAAAGTTATGACCAACCTAGACAGCATATTAAAAAGCAGAGACATTACTTTGCCAACAAAGTTCCGTCTAGTCAAAGGTTTGATTTTTCCAGTAGTCATGTATGGATGTGAGAATTGGACTGTAAAAAAAGCTGAGCACCAAAGAATTGATGCTTTTGAACTGTGGTGTTGGAGAAGACTCTTGAGGGTCCCTTGGACTGCAAGGAGATCCAACCAGTCCATCCTAAAGGAAATCAGTTCTGAATATTCATTGGAAAGACTGATGCTGAAGCTGAAACTCCAATACTTTGGCCACCTGATGCGAAGAACTAATTCATCTGAAAAGATCCTGATGCTGGGAAAGATTGAGAGAGAAAGGAGAAGGGGACGACAGAGGATGAGATGGTTGGATGGCATCACCAACTCAATGGACGTGAGTTTGAGTAAACTCCATGAGTTGGTGAAGAACAGGGAGGCCTGACGTGCTGCAGTCCATGGGGTTGCAGAGTCGGACAAGACTGAGCGACTGAACTGAACTGAAGCAAGAAAGAGTGAGTGAATTAGGAATTTAAGTCATTAAGTCAAAAAGAACAATGAGGTAAACTTCAGGAAAGCAGAGAAAGCATTATAAAATGGAAGATGAAATTAATTGATTATAAAATAGTAAAATACAAGAACTTGTAAATAGACCAAAAATCTGATTTTTTAATAAAATATGTAATAAAGGGCTTCCTTGGTGGCTCAGAGGTTAAAGCGTCTGCCTGCAATGCAGGAGACCTGGGTTTGATCCCTGGGTTGGGAAGATCCCCTGAAGAAGGAAATGGCAACCCACTCCAGTATTCTTGCCTGGAGAATCCCATGGATGGAGGAGCCTGGTGGGCTACAGTCCATGGGGTCGCAGAGTTGGACAAAGTCTCCTAATTTTCCTAGCCTGATAATCAATGAAAAAGAAAGAAGCCAGAAATGTACAGAAACACAAATGAAAAGAGAGAAATTAAAACAGATATAAAATTAATGGGAATCATAAAAGTAATTTGCAAATCACTGTGGCTATCAGTTTGTAAACCTGGATAAAATGGAGGCTGTATAACAAATTAGCTGCTACCAAAATTGACCTCAGAAAAAAGAAAAAAAAAATCTAACTAGACTGATGACTTTGTGGGGGGAAAATTGAGAACATTATCTGGGAACTCTCCCCTCAAGGTACTAGGTCAAGAAATTTTGGATTTCCCAGCTCAGAGAAGGAAGAAAAATTTCAAATACTCTTATGAAGTCAGCAAATACTAATACCAAAACCTTACAAAGTTAGTATAAGAAAGGAAACTGTAGGTCAATTTTATTTATAAATATCAATGCAAACATTAAAAAATATAGAAAATAGTATTCAGCAATATATTGAAAGAATTATATAACCCCATGAAGTGAAGTTCATTCCATCAACTAAGATGGTTTAACATTAGGAAGTGTAACTATTTAACATAGTGTTGGAAGTTTTGGCCACAGCAATCAGAGCAGAAAAAGAAGTAAAAGGAATCCAGATAGGAAAAGAAGAAGTGAAACTCTCACTGTTTGCAGATGACATGATCCTCTACATAGAAAACCCTAAAGACTCTTCCAGAAAATTACTAGAGCTAATCAATGAATATAGTAAAGTTGCAGGATATAAAATTAACACACAGAAATCCCTTGCATTCCTATATACTAACAATGAAAAAACAGAAAGAGAAATTAAGGAAACAATACCATTCACCATTGCAACAAAAAGAATAAAATACTTAGGAGTATATCTACCTAAAGAAACAAAAGACCTATACATAGAAAACTATAAAATACTGATGAAAGAAATCAAAGAGGACACAAACAGATGGAGAAACATACCGTGTTCATGGATTGGAAGAATCAATATTGTCAAAATGGCTATTCTACCCAAAGCAATCTATAGATTCAATGCAATCCCTATCAAGCTACCAACGGTATTTTTCACAGAACTAGACCAAAGAATTTCACAATTTGTATGGAAATACAAAAAACCTCGAATAGCCAAAGTAATCTTGAGAAAGAAGAATGGAACTGGAGGAATCAACCTGCCTGACTTCAGACTCTACTACAAAGCCACAGTCATCAAGACAGTATGGTACTGGCACAAAGACAGAAATATAGATCAATGGAACAGAATAGAAAGCCCAGAGATAAATCCACGAACCTATGGACACCTTATCTTTGACAAAGGAGGCAAGGATATACAATGGAAAAAAGACAACCTCTTTAACAAGTGGTGCTGGGAAAACTGGTCAACCACTTGGAAAAGAATGAAACTAGAACACTTTCTAACACCATACACAAAAATAAACTCAAAATGGATTAAAGATCTAAATGTAAGACCAGAAACTATAAAACTCCTAGAGGAGAACATAGGCAAAACACTCTCTGATATAAATCACAGCAAGATCCTCTATGACCCACCTCCCAGAATATTGGAAATAAAAGCAAAAATAAACAAATGGGACCTAATGAAACTTAAAAGCTTTTGCACTACAAAGGAAACTATAAGTAAGGTGAAAAGACAGCCCTCAGATTGGGAGAAAATAATAGCAAATGAAGAAACAGACAAAGGATTAATCTCAAAAATATACAAGCAACTCCTGAAGCTCAATTCCAGAAAAATAAATGACCCAATCAAAAAATGGGCCAAAGAACTAAACAGACATTCCTCCAAAGAAGACATACAGATGGCTAACAAACACATGACAAGATGCTCAACATCACTCATTATTAGAGAAATGCAAATCAAAACCACAATGAGGTACCATTACACACCAGTCAGGATGGCTGCTATCCAAAAGTCTACAAGCAATAAATGCTGGAGAGGGTGTGGAGAAAAGGGAACCCTCTTACACTGTTGGTGGGAATGCAAACTAGTACAGCCACTATGGAAAACAGTGTGGAGATTTCTTAAAAAACTGGAAATAGAACTGCCATATGACCCAGCAATCCCACTTCTGGGCATACACACTGAGGAAATCAGATCTGAAAGAGACACGTGCACCCCAATGTTCATCGCAGCACTGTTTATAATAGCCAGGACATGGAAGCAACCTAGATGCCCATCAGCAGATGAATGGATAAGGAATCTGTGGTACATATACACCATGGAATATTACTCAGCTGTTAAAAAGAGTTCATTTGAATCAGTCCTAATGAGATGGATGAAACTGGAGCCCCTTATACAGAGTGAAGTAAGCCAGAAAGATAAAGAACATTACAGCATACTAACACATATATATGGAATTTAGAAAGATGGTAACGATAACCCTATATGCAAAACAGAAAAAGAGTATGACAAAAAAATAAATAAATTAAAAAAAAAAAAAAAAAAACAGAAAAAGAGACACAGAAGTACAGAACAGACTTTTGAACTCTGTGGGAGAAGGTGAGGGTGGGATGTTTCAAAAGAACAGCATGTATATTATCTATGGTGAAACAGATCACCAGCCCAGGTGGGATGCATGAGACAAGTGCTCAGGCCTGGTGCACTGGGAAGACCCAGAGGAATTGGGTGGAGAGGGAGGTGGGAGGGGGGATCGGGATAGGGAATACGTGTAAATCTATGGCTGATTCATACCAATGTATGACAAAACCCACTGAAATGTTGTGAAGTAATTAGCCTCCAACTAATAAAAATAAAATAAAATAAAAAAATAAAAAAAAAAACAAAAAAAATTAGGAAGTGTATGAAAATATTTTCACCTTTAAAAGAACATTTTTATAATCAACTCAGTACAGGTATACCCCCATTTTATTGCACTTTGCTTTACTGCACCTCACAGATATATTTTTTACAATTTGAAGGTTTGTGGCAACTCTGTGTTGAGCATGTTTATCAGTGACATTTTTTCCAATGGCATTTGCTCAATTCATGTGTTATGTCTCATTTTGGTAATTCTCATAACACTTCAAACCTTTTTCATTATCACTATATTTTTTACAGTGATCTGAACAGTGATCTTTGATACTAGTATTTTACTTGTTTTGGGGGTGCCGTGTCCACATCCATGTAAGGTGGCAAAGTTAACTGATAAATGCTGTGTGTGTTCTGACTGCTCCACCGGCCAGCGAGTCCACTGTTACTCTCCCTCTCGTTGGGTTTCTCTGTTCGCTGAGACACAATTCAGTTTTGAAAGAAGTGCTACTGTGAGTAAAATGCTGTCAAACAGCATTGTTTGCTACAGAGAAATTGTTCCTGAAAGGAAGAGTCAATCAATGTGGCGAACTTCATTGTTATTTTATTTTAAGAAAATTCCACAACCACCACAGCCTTCAGTGACTTCAGCAGCTATCAAGATGGAGGCAAGACCCTCTACCAGGAAAGAGATTATGACTCGGTGAAGGCTCAGATAGTGGTTAGCAATTTTTAGCAATAAAGTATTTTTAAATTGAGGTATGTGCTTTGGTTTTTTTGGACATGATGCTATTGCACACTTAACTATTGTATAGTATAAACATAACTTTTACATGCACCAGGAGACCAAAAAATTTGTGACTTTTTTTACTGAGATAGTCACTGGAACCTAACCTGCAGTGTCTCTGAGGTATGCCTATAGATACTTTTGGCAAAGTGCCACATACATTTCTGATGTTTTCAAAGAAGATCTTATAGAAAGAAATTGGAAAAGAAATTAACAATATTTATATAATGGTCTCAAAGTCAGTAGAAGGCTTGATAGTAAAACATTTTGGAGTATTTCTATTAACATCAGAAACAAAACAAGGATGCTCTGTCTCCTTTTATTTCATGTAGTTCTTAATGCAATAGCCAATTCAGTTAGACAAGAAAAAAATAAAAGATACAAATATTGGAAAAGTGAAGAAAAAATTTCATGTGCTCATGGGACATACTTATGAACTTGAATCAACTATATTTGGTATTAACTCATGTTTCAAGGAAGGCTTATGTTACATCAAGAATATGAGCAAACATTCCTAATTTTTACTTGTTTCAAGGAACTAGAACAAAGAGTTAATGAAAAAGAAATATCTTTTATTATATTACAAATGTTGAGACATTATAAAATATGAACACAAAAATTTAATACTAAGTGGGAAAAGTGTATGATTTTAACACCAAACTAAGTGTGAAAGTGAAAGTGAAGTTGCTCAGTCGGGTCTGACTCTTTGCAACCCCATGGACTGTAGCCTGCCAGGCTCCTTCATCCATGGAATTTTCCAGGCAAGAGTACTGGAATGGGTTGCCATTTCCTTCTCCCGGGGATCTTCCCAATCCAGGGATTGAACCCAGGTCTCCTGCATTGCAGGCAGACACTTTACCATCTAAGCCACCTGGGAAGCCCATTTATAGAGATGTCTATACTAAAGTAAGTATGTATAGACTTGTATATGTATACATTCATATACCCATTTGTACTTGAACTTTTCTTTTTTTTTTTTTAAACAGAATGCCAGCTATATTCTGCAGAATCAACGCTATGGGATATAAAATCTACTGACTTTTTTTTCTTTTCTTCTGAAAAGCAATCCTTGCTAAGTTTAACAAGTTTGAGAATCCCTGTGTTGTAAACATTCTTAGTAAAAGTTGACTGAGATTGTAAATGTTTAATTTATTGAAAATTAAAGAAGAATCTTAAAATATTTTTTCTTTGTGTTTAATGATAAATAGTGTATAATAAAGCTGTAAATAATTATGTTCCCTAGATTCTTGAAGCTGTTGATGGTACTCTTTACAATGCTCTTTAGTTATTTTATGTAAGACACTTAGTAGAGTTGAGTTTTAAGGAGCTATTTTAATTTTTTCTGTTTGGATTTCATCAGCAACAAAATACCAACTCTTACAAAATACCAGAATGTCAAAAAGCTAGCAATCTTAGAATGTGCATGCCAACTAAAACTGTTACTAGTTGGAGGATTTGGCCATGATTAATCCAATAGCCCAATAAGCAAGTTCTGATTTATGTACCATAAAATTGCTGCAAACATATCAAGAGCCAGCTTTTTCTACCAAGTAGTAGTATTAAGTTTATTTGTTTAAACTTAATTTATTTATTTATTTGTTATTTGTTTATTTGTTTGTTTGTTTATTTGTATTTATTGGAATATAGTTGATGTACAGTGTTGTGTTAGTCTCTACTGTATAGCAAAGTAAACCAGTCATACACATAAACATATGCCCACTTTTGTAAAGATTCTTTTCCCATATAGGTCATTACAGAGTATTTTGTAGAGTTCTCTGTGCTATACAGTAGGTCCTTATTAGTTATCTAGTTGTTTCACCCTGCAGCATCTGAAAGGCAACCAGCCTTGTCCATTACCAGAAAGAAGACACTCTTACTAGGAGAGAATCATGAACACAGTGGGTGAACTTCTTACATCAAATCAGTGTTTAGTGGTCACGTGGATATTTCCCCTGGGTTTTCCCTTTTGATATGGCCTCTTGGATAACTGCCTTCTCTACCAGCAGGTTGCTAACTGATTAGAGAAGCCTGGCTCTCTGTGTGGATAGGATTAGGTCTTACATTCTTCAGAGTATCTAATAAACTTTTGTCTTACTACTGATTATAACTTAAATTATGACTTTTACTAACGGAGTCCCTGAATTTCACTTCTTGTCAGTCCATGTGAAAAACATAAGAAAGAAGGAGCAGAAGAGAACAAAAAATATCTTCTTTAAAAAATGAATTGACTTGACAAGATGGGAACTTGAGACCCAGAGTGTTGCCAGAGCTGCTCTAGGTCTTTGCTCAAAACCTGCCAACCCCCACCTTTAGCAAAAGTTAATATAAATCTTTAAACTAAAGGCTCCAGAGATAATAAAGGAAGCTACAAACAAAGACCAGATGCAACCAGCTGGGACCAAGATGTTCACAGATCTGACCTCCAAGAGACTCTGCATCTCATTATACATTGATTTTTACCATATTATCATATTAAATGACACAACTTCTGATGGCAAAGACCTGACATTAAGAACCAAAAAGGATAAAAAGGAGTGGCACTCCATACCCCAGAAGACTAATGCATATGCGTTCCCATCATTAGCCTCACTCCTCCTCACTTGGTCGTTACTTTTTAAAATTAAATCCCTCTCCTTATCTGGGCAAGAAGTTAATCTGTGAACTTAGTTTCCTCCTCTCTATTCTTGGGCCACTGAACAAAGCTTGTGCTCCCTCTATCTCAGCTTTGGCTTCTTTATTGGGCTGATGGAACTTGAAGGGATAAAGAAACCACCCTTGCCCAGACAGAGAACCAGTGCCTGTCTAGGGCCTGAGCAGCTCCATAGGACTTAACTTGCTAAGGAATGAGCTCTAAAGCCCTAAATGTACAGGGCAACCTGAGCTAGTGTTCCGCACAGTAATTCAACTAGCCTGGATTTGGGAGTATCAGAATAAGAAAAGGAGTTGATGGCTAATTCAAGCAGCTCCCAGGGCCTCTTGGAAATCTAGTGAAACTTAAGGCCACATAATGTTTGGAGGTGCTCTCATAGTAAAAAGAAGAAGAAAGAGGAGAAAAAGAAAGAAGGAGGAAGATGGGAAGAAGAGGGTGGAGAGGGGAGGAGGAGGCAGGATATAAGAAAAAGAAGAAAATATAACAAAACACGGGCCATTAGGAGTCCAGAATTTGTATTAACTGGGCACTACAGATGGGTGTTCATTGGAAGGACTGATGCTGAAGCTGAAACTCCAATCCTTTGGCCACCTCATGCGAAGAGTTGACTCATTGGAAAAGACCCTGATGCTGGGAGGGATTGGGGGCAGGAGGAGAAGGGGACGACAGAGGATGAGATGGCTGGATGGCATCATCAACTCGATGGGCATGAGTTTGAGTAAACTCCGGGAGTTTGTGATAGATAGGGAGGCCTGGCGTGCTGCGATTCATGGGGTCGCAAAGAGTCGGATGCGACTGAGCGACGGAACTGAACAGAACTGACAGATGGAGTGGTCCAATGCTGAGTTCGAGTTTAAAACTGACTAAAACCATTTTTTCTTCTTTTTCAAATCTTTTCACATCTTTGTAATTATGGGTATAACCGTGTTTGGCAATATCAGCCGTTTTTCTCATGTTCCTGGGAGCTCCCAGTTCCTTTCCTTAATTGAAACAGCAAGGAATCAAACTATCTAGGTTTCCTATCTAAGGACTGAGCTTCCTACCTAAAAGCAATGGGTTTTTAAGATGGGGGGAGAATCATTTGAGAATCTGATGAAAGCTCTCGTCCTGAAGTACACCCCCAAAATTCACACATACAACAAAATTACATGCGCTTTGAGGGCTGGGGCTCAAGCCCTCAGGCGCTGAAGTCCCTCCAAATATAAGCTATGGGTCCCGGGTGAAGAACTCTGAAGGGTTTTTCTCCCCAAGATTTTGTTACTTCCCAGTGAAGACAGGACTCAGGGATCGAAGGATGCCGGAGGCTCTGGTGGTGGCGGAGAGAAGGGTGGGAGGCATGCTCGCACCAGTACTGCGAACAGAAAGGCACCTCGGGGCAAATGCCCAAGAACAGGGGCGTCAGGCCCCAAAGCCGCCGCCTAGGCCACGCCTCCGCGTTGCCCGGCAACAGAGCTGCGCCCGGCACGGCGCGTCCTAGGCTCTTGTTCTCCCCGCCCCCTTCCTGCGGGCGGTGGGAACTGCTGGGACCGCGGTGGCTCCCTTACCGCTCTGAAGGGACCGGCCCGGCCCGAAGTCCCGGCCGGAAGTTGGACGACGCCGGAGCGTGAGAGGCGAGGCCGAACACCATGCAGGTGGGAATAGCGGACTCCGGTGACCGTGGGGCACCCTAAAGGCTTCCCCAGCGGTGTTCCTACAGGAGTTAGGTTCTAACATTTGTTCTCAGTAAGAGCTAAATTTTGCGTCCGTCTCTGTCAGGGTTGAAGAGAAATGCAAATAAGTTCTAGGAGAACGCCGTTTTTTCAAAATTTGAGAAAGACGTAAGGTTTGTCGCTGAAGGAAACCTTTCACACCTAAATTCTGGAAATCTTACTGCCGCACTATTTATGACTTGAGAAACAGACCATCATTTTTAACCCAACTGTAATTCAATTTAAGTATCCTGCCCCACTACATTTTAAAAAGGTCAAGAGAGGAGACCCTAATAGTCGCATCTGTCTTGAGAAAGCCCAGGTGTCCCTGGAGTTTCTCCTACATGGTCACAAAAACTCTGTTAGACTTCCATTAATCGTCGGTGAAGAACCCGCCTGCAAACACAGGAGACGCGGTTGGATTCCTGGGTCCGGAAGACCCACTGGAGAAGGAAATGGCAACCCACTCCGGTGTTCCTGCCTGGGGAATCTCATGGACAGGGGAGACTGGAGGACTATAGTCCTTGGGGTTGCAAAAGAGTCCCAAACGACTTAGCGACTGAACAACAATTCATAAAAAGGCTGCTCCTCTAGCTAAACCTACCTTATTAACAAGAAGCCTGTGCTTTTATTTCCTTTTTTAAAATCAGAGTAAAATTACCATTTTCCAACTTAGCAAATAGCTTATTTGCACCAGCTCCTCCCAATTAAAACCTTTAGGATTTTTCTGGTTTTACATATTTAATTTTGGTAATTGTGTATGCTGTGTAATTTATTAGGATATTTTGCACACAAATTAACATAATTTTAATAGATGCTCTTTTTGGATTAATAACAGATTCCTGAAAGGTACATTTTATTCACTATGGAAAAGCATTGCAGATTTGTCCTGATTTGCATCTACTCTTCAAGAAACAGGCTGAAATATAATTGAGTAAAGACAGCAGCACATTAATCTTTGTTTATTTATTCATTGATTTATTCAACAGCCAGTTATTCAGTGCTTATGTGTGACTCTAAAAAGAGGTTACTGTGGGGAAATAAGAGTCAGATATAACTATGTCATGATAAATACCGTAATACTTTAATAATGCGGATTGTGGTGCCTATTTCTATTTTGTTTATTATGATTTCATAGATGATTTCTTAAAGGCAAGGGAAGATCGGCATATAGAGCATTTACTATTAAATCCCTTTGCAACTCATTCCCAGGTCAGTTAAGGAGAACAGTCAGAGCTATGAATGAAACCATTAAGTATGGAGGTAGCTTCCCAAGGTAGCCCAGTGGTAAAGAGACCGCCTGCCAACGTAGGAAATGCAGGTGTGATCCTTGGGTTGGGAACATAACCTGGAGAAGAAAAGGGAAACCTGTTCCAGTATTTTTGTGTGGAAAACCCCGTAAACAGAGGGAGCCTGGCAGGCTAGTCCATGGGGTGGCAAAGGAGTTGGCTACGACTTAGCAACTAAAAAACAACATTGTGATGTCATGAATGTCAAGAAAGTGTTTTAACAAGAAAAGAGTGACAACCTTTCCCAAATTCTGCCTAAGAGATCAAATATAATGAATATCCACTGAAAATGACAGCATGGAGCTCCTCGGTGACCTTAGACTGGTTTTGAAAGGAGTATTGGTGGTAGAAGCCAAATTTGGACTAGGATGCAGAGTGAATAGGAGATGGAAGTGATTATAGAATATATAGACAACTATCTTAAGAAGTTTGAGCAGGGAGGGAAAAAGAGAGATAGGGTGGTAGGGTGTGTGAAGTGTAGGGAGGGTTTTTTTTTTTTTAAAGATGACTGCTGGATTTTCTGATAATAATGAGCTTGGTTATTTGGACCAACTCCTCTGCTGAACATAAGTAAAACTACCTCTGATCCTTAAAAGCATCAGAGGTAACATGATAGAAAACGATGAGACCAAAATCGAAGGGAAAGTAGAAAAGCAGGTGAATGGATTTCTAGAGCTTTAAAGCCGCTTTTACCCCTAAGGGCATCTTAACAATCTGCAGTTTGGTTCTGGGTATAATCACAGGGTGAGAAGGAACCCAGGAGTTTGGCCTGTGAAAGCATGGGCAGGTAATAGGAATATGAACCAGAGATAAACTCATGTCTAGGGAAATTCAAGGAACATTGTCTTGATGCTTGGTGGAGCAGGGGATAAAAAGAAAAGCAATAAAACCTATCCCCAAGAAGTTGTGGCTCAAGACAGCTCTCACATAGATTGCAGCCTAAAGCATATTGTCTGGGTGATCCAAAGAACTTCAAACTGTGAATTTATTATAAATTAGTAATATATTGTATTGCTTGTACATGCCTGGAAGAAACAGCAAATCCTGTGGATAAAGACATCTTTATCTTAGAATTCCTGCCTGTAAGTTCTCAGGACATCAAGCAGAAGTCAACCAAAAGTAACCATGCCCACAGAGGGACAGGGTACTATGAACATAAACCAACAAAAGCAAAGTTGCAAAGACTTCAGTTATCTGAGTGATCAGAAACAGGTTATAAAACAACTGTGCTCATTATGTTTAAAAAACAGAAGACGAAATTATCTTCAGAGAGTAGGAAACTATAAAAAGTGACATTCAAATCTGATGACATTTTTATACACTACAGTGAACCCTGTAATATCAAAGTAAGTTAAGAAAATAATTCCATGTGTAATGACATCAAAAATAATACAATAGGGATAAACTGAAAACTACAAAACATGGCTGATAGGATCAGTGTCCTTTTAAGACGGGGAAGAGACACTAGAGCACATTCCCTCTCTCTCCACACACACAGCAGGAAGGTTATGTGAGTACATAAGAAGAAGGCAGCGTCCTGCAAGCCAGGAGAGTTCTCACCAGTACCAACCCTGCTGGCACCTTGATTTTAGACTTCCAGCCTCCAGAACTGTGAGAAAATAAATTTCTATTTAAGTCACCTGGTCTGTGATATGTTACAGCTTCCCACGCAGACTAACACAGGCTGCTTTTGTGGAAAAAACATGGCAGCTGGTTTCGCCCAGAGTAAGTGATAAGAGAGGCTAAGAGGAAACCGCAGCAGCAGTGCCTTTTGTGACTTAGTCTCAGAATTCAAATAGTATTGCTTCCATCATATTTTCAGTTTATTCGAAATAAGACCATGGGTTCAGCCTATACTCAATGGAAGTGGGATTGCGTTCCACTTCTCAAAAAAAGGCGTATGAAAGAATTTGTGAACATACTTTAAAACCACAATAGATTAAAAAGATTAGATACAGATGAGGGCATTTTATAGTCATATGGCATGGATGGCAGAAAACAACCATCTTAATAGGGGTTTTGGAGAGCAAAGTTCTGGGTTGGTAGAGTGGTGGGAGGATTATGTGGAAGTCTCAGAAAGAAAAGTAGCACAGAAGGGATAATCTTTAAATTCCATGTGTATGATTCACACAAATCCCGTAATTGTCAGGTAAACTCCCTATATAGGTAAGAGACCACAAGTTGCCTGGCAGGCAACAGGCGTTATAAGATGAAAGGACTGAGCTGATCTGAGGTTTTGGGTGCTGCCGGCTTCAGTTGAAAGAGGTTGATGTTTCAGTCCAGCCAAGTTAACTGCCTGCAAGTATGAAAATCAACATACTTCAGAGGAACATAAGAAATCATGAATTTCTATGATGTATCATCCTCAATATCTAGTATACAATAAAAATTAGACAAGAAGAAAAGAAGAAAATGAAAAGCCATAATCAAAATTAAAGCAACCAATGGAAGCAGATCCTTCGACTATCCAGAGGTTAATATTAGCGAACAAAGAATTTAAAGCAGCTATTATAAATATATTCAAGGATGTAAAGGAAATTTAATTAACAGATGGAGAATCTTAACAGAGAAATAGAAACAGTAATAAAACAATCAAATGGAAATTCTTGAACTGAAAAGATCAATGACTTAAAATAAAAAATAACTGAATGGGCTTAATGGCAAATTGGAGGTGGCAGAAGACTCAGGGAACTTGGATTTATCAATATAAATGTCCAGTTTTAAGAACAAAAAGAAAATTACTAAAAGTGAATAGAGATTCAGTGAACTGAAGGGATATTGTTAAATGGATTAACATACATCTAACTAGAATACATAGTTAACATGGATATACATGTAATATACTGTAAGGAATTGTAGAAGGAGAAGAAGATAGGGTGGAGGGGTAGGAAAAAAATTAAGGAAATGATGGATAAAACTGTCCAAAATTTGAGGGAAGGCGTAAATTAAAAACCTAAGAATTCAGGGAACTCCAGACAAGATAAATAAAAGTAAAACTGCACCAAGCGCACATAGACACCCTCTGAAATCGAAAGATAAAATCTTGAAAACATCCAGAGAAAAGACATAATATTAAGATGTGGGTATTATGGATGTATAGGAGAACAATAATATCATTATTAGCTGACTTATCAGAAACATCAGAGGCCAGAAGGCCTTTCAAATGCTTTAAATGCTGGAGGGAAAACTTTCAAGCTAAATTCTATATCCAGCTAAACTATCTATCAAAATACTGGGAAAAAATAAACATTTTCAGAAATATGAAAACTGAGAGTATTCATTTCCAGCAGACCTGCATTGTAATAAATACTAAAGGAAGTTTCTTTGGACTGAAAGGAAATTACATCAGGTGAAAAACTGTATCTAAAAGGGAGTGAAAAGTACCCTAGATGGTAAATATGTAGATAAATATTAAAAACTAAATATATTTTTTCTTAATTTTAATTGTTTAAGGCAGAAATTTTAACATTGTATTAAAGTGATTCAAATATGTTGTAGATGTTAATATATATAACAGCAATAAAGCAAAGGATAGGATAGTGGAAAATGGAACTATACTAAGCAAGATTCCCATATTTTATATAACATAGTCCAATATTAACTGTAATAAGTTAAAGTTAGGATTACAATTTCTAGAACAGTTATTAAAACATTAATGAAAAGATGTATACCTAAAAAGCCAGTTGCAAAAAATTAAATTCTAAAAAATATTTAATTAGCCTAAAGAAGGCAGGAAAGGAACAGAGGAACAGAAAGCAAACAATACTAATTGAAAACAGGAAAACAGTGGCCCTACATCTAACATTAACATTTATTATATTAAATGAAGTAAACATTTCAATTAAAAAGTAGAGATTATCAAAATAGTTGAAAAAGCAATATATAACGACATACTGCTGAGAGACACTTTAAATGTGAAGAAACAGATTGAAATAAAAGAATTGAAAAAGACATGTTATTTAAACAGTACTTAGTCTTAAGCTATATAAACTATGTTAGTAACAAAGTAGACATCAAGATGATGATTGCTGTTGTTCAGTTGCTCACTCCTATCTGACTCTTTGCGACCCCATGGATTGCAGCAAATTACATTTCCCTGTCCATCACTATCTCCCAGAGCTTGCTCAGAGCTCATGTCCATTGAGTGGATGATGCCATCCAAGCATCTTATCCTCTGCTTTCCCCTTCTTCTCCTGCCCTCAATCTTTCCCAGCATTAGGGTATTTTTCAGAGTCAACTCTTCGCATCAGGCGGCCAAAGTATTGGAGCTTCAGCTTCAGTATCAACCCTTCCAATGAATATTCAGAGTTGATTTCCTTTAGGATTGACTGATTTGATCTTGCAGTTCAAGAGACTCTCAAGAGTCTTCTCCAGCGCCACAGTTTGAAAGCATCAATTTTTGGCACTCAGTGTTCTTTATGGTTCAGCTCTCATGTCCATACAATTCAGTTCAGTTCAGTCGCTTAGTCGTGTCTGACTCTTTGTGACCCCATGAACTGCATGCAGCATGCCAGGCCTTCCTGTCCATCACCAACTCCCAGAGTTTACTCAAACTCATGCCCATTGAGTTGGTGATGCCATCCAACCATCTCATCCTCTGTCATCCTCTTCTCCTCCCACTTTCAATCTTTTCCAGCATCAGGGTCTTTTCAAAAGATACAGCTCTTTGCATCAGATAGCCAAAGTACTGGAGTTTCAGCTTCAACATCGGTCCTTCCAATGAATATTCAGGACTGATTTCCTTTAGGATGGACTGGTTGGATCTCCTTGCAGTCCAAGGGACTCTCAAGAGTCTTCTCCAACACCACAGTTCAAAAGCATCAATTCTTCGGCACTCAGCTTTCTTTATAGTCCAACTCTCACATCCATACACGACTACTGGAAAAACCATAGCCTTGACTAGACAGATCTCTGTTGGCAAAGCAATGTCTTTTCATTACTTTGAAAAGCAAAGAAATGCTTTTCAATATGCTGCCTAGGTTGGTCATAACTTTTCTTCCAAGGAGTGTCTTTTAATTTCATGGCTGCAATCACCATCTGCAGTGATTTTGGAGCCCAAAAAAATAAAGTCAGCCGCTGTTTCCACTGTTTCCCCATCTGTTTGCCATGAAGTGATGGGATTGGATGCCATGATCTTAGTTTTCTGAATGTTGAGCTTTAAGCCAACTTTTTCACTCTCCTCTTTCACTTTCATCAAGAGGCTCTTTAGTTCTTCTTTGCTTTCTGCCATAAGGGTGGTGTCATCTGCATATCTGAGGTTATTGATATTTCTCCCAGCAATCTTGATTCCAGCCCTTGCTTCATCCAGCCCAACATTTTGCATGATGTACTTTGCATGGAAGTTAAATAAGCAGGGTGACAATATACAGCCTTGCCTTGACATACTCCTTTCCCATTTCAGAACCATTCTGTTTTTCCATGTCCCATTGTGTTCCTGTTGACCTGCATACAGGTTTCTCAGGAGGCATATAAGGTGGTCTGGTATTCCCATCTCTTGAAGAATTTTCCATTTTATTGTGATCCACGCAGTCAAAAGCTGTAGCCTAATCAATAAAGCAGAAGTAGATGTTTTTCTTGAATTCTCTTGCTTTTCCTATGATCCAGTAGATGTTGGCAATTTAATCTCTGGTTCCTTTGCCTTTTATAAATCCAGCCTGGACATCTGGAAATTCTTGGTTTAAATACTGTTGAAGAAAGGGAAAGGCTAGAGATCTCTTCAAGAAAATTGGAGATATCAAGGTAATATTTCTTGCAAGGATGGGCATGATAAAGGACAGAAAAGATAAGGACCTAACAGAAACAGAAGAGACTAAAAAGAGGTGGCAGGAATATACAGAAGAACTATACAAGAAAGGTCTCAATGACACAGATAACCACGATGGTATGATCACTCACCTAGAGCTGGACATCCTGGAACGTGAAGTCAAGTGGGCCTTAGGAAGCATTACTACAAACAAAGCTAGTGGAGGTGATAGAATTCCAGCTGAGCTATTTAAACTCCTAAAAGATGATGCTGTCAAAGTGCTGGACTCAATATGTCAGCAAATTTGGAAAATTCAGCAATGGCCACAGGATTAGAAAAGATCGGTTTTCATTCCAATCCCAAAGAAGGGCGGTGCTAAAGGGTGTTCCAACTATTGTAAAATTGCACTGGTTTACATACTAGTAAAGATTATGCTCAAAATCCTTTGAACTAGGTTTTAGTAGTACATGAACCAGGAGCTTCCAGATGTACAAAATGGATTTAGAAAAGACAGAGGAACCAGTGATCAAATTGCCAGCATTAATTGGATCTTGAAGAAGGCAAAGGAATTTCAGAAAAACATCTGCTTCTGCTTCATTGACTATGCTAAAGCCTTTGTATATATGGATCACAACAAACTGTGGAAAATCTCATAAAGGATTGTAGTAGCAAACCATACCTATCTCCTGAGAAACCTGTATTTGTCAAGAAGTAGCAGTTAGAACTAGACATGGAACACCTGACTGGTTTCAAGTTGGGAAAGGAGTATGTCAAGGCTGTATATTGTCACCCTGCTTATTTAACTTATATGCAAAGTACATTATGAGAAATGCTGGGCTGGATGAATCATAAGCTGGAATCAAGCTTGCTGGGAGAGGTATCAACAGCCTCAGATATGCAGATGATACCACTCTAATGGCAGAAAGTAAAATGGAACTAAAGAGCCTCTTGATGAAGGTGAAAGAGGAGAGTGAATAAGTTTGCTTAAAACTCAACATTCAACAATTAAGATCATGACATCTGGTCCCATCACTTCATGGCAAATAGATGGGGAAAAAAATGCAAACAGTGGCAGACTTTATTTTTGGGGGCTCCAAAATCACTGAAGATGGTGACTGAGCCATGATGTGAGTTGGTTTTGCCTACTATAGTCTTCAAATTATTTTCTGTGACTTATAAGTTTTTTCATTAATAGTGTATATATATATATATTTTAGATTTATTTTTTATTAAACATGTCAGTATAACATTGAGGGTACAGGACGTATTCTTTTTTATCAATGTATGTAGTTGCATTAGTACTGGGAAATGGGGGGAAAGTAGTCCATTTTGTTATAGTCTTTAAAACTAATTATCTAGTTTGTATGTAGAGTTTATGAATAATTATATGGTTGGAAATGCTGCATATCAGTTTTACAAATATTGAAATGTACAACTGTGCTAATAGGTTTTAAAATTTTTTTTATATAGGATCCAAATGAAGATACAGAATGGAATGAAATTTTAAGAGATTTTGGCATTCTTCCTCCAAAAGAAGAGCCAAAAGATGAAATTGAAGAAATGGTTTTACGTTTACAGAAAGAAGCAATGGGTATAGTTGTGCATTTGGTGGTCTGGATAAAGGGAATAATACAGTTATGATAGTGATCATGTATTTTGTGAATTTAGAGGGAGATAGGATGTTAGAAATAATTTAATAGAAATCCCACTCATACTTTTGAAATTAGGATGCTGACACCTGAAATTCCTAATTCATGTATTGAAAGTTACATCCTAATATTAGGGCTGAAATGCCCTAGTATTTAACCTAATGAGCTTTTTTTCTATTACATCTCTCTGCCTTGTGATTACCTTCTATTTCCATCATTCTGTATACATGTATTACTTGCCAGTATTTCCAGGTACTTGGGGAACTCTACATTTATGAAGTCTAGTTGATTTTCACATCTAGTTTTAAATGTAACTTGATAGTTCTGTGAACTCTGAGGGAGTAACAATATTTCAAACAAACATGAAACAGTCAACCACAGTATAGCTTTATATAATGAAGAAACTTTAATATCAACATTAAAGATATTCTTGATCTCCATTTAGCTATTGTTTTTCTAGACAATGTAATTATAAAGTAAAATTGGTTTTTAAATAACTCATTTATCTACAACTTCTAATTGTGTTTCAGTTAAACCATATGAAAAGATGACTCTTGCAGAATTGAAGGAAGCGGAAGATGAATTTGATGATGACGATATGAGAGCTATTGAAATGTATAGGTACAGTGATTTGTTTGGATAATTTATGAGCTTTTGAATGAAGTATTGATGAAACTAAGGAAAAATTCCTATTTTTGTGTAGAGACTATATTTTAAAAAGAACAAAACTAATTTTTAAGTTATAATTAAAAAATAACTCACTTTATATAAGATGGATTTTTCCCCTGATCTTTTTTTACCTTTGCTTAAATAAAAAACTGTTCAATAATACTCAACAGAACTTCGTCAAGTTACATATGAGTAAAGTGGAAAATGTCACTAGAAGGCTAATAAAAAGAGGACCATGACTTTCCTTATAGTATGATGTCTGTTAAGGGTTTCTATCATTTAATGAATAATTAATTGCTAGTGATAAATTCTTTCAGAAGTTAGAACAAGTACATAGATTTCCTAACTTATCCTGATACCAAAACCAGACAGAGAAATTGCAAAAACAGAATGCTGTAGAAAAACATCTCTTATGAATGTAGGTATGAAAAATTTTATCAAAATATTAGCAAATTAAGTCCAATAATTTAAAAGAAGAATAATGCATTCTGATCAAATGGGATTGATCCCAGGAATCCAAAGTTGTTTTAATACACACAAAAAATCAGAGCATTGGGTTGGAAGCATCAATACTCTGGTAGCAATGAACACACCTAGAATTCAGCTCTTGATTCATAATACTATTCTTCAATAAAAGGAATCAGTGTTTCTTAGAGAACTGCTTTAGTCAACAGTGTGAGTTGAGAAAGAACAGCATGAGTCTGGGGCATTATCAGAAAGTTAAGGAAGTGCTGAAAATTTTAAGGCACAAGAGACAAACTAAAAGATTTTATAATGGCCAGAGTTGAAACAAGTTGAAAAACTAAATTATTATAATATTGAATTATAAAATAAGTAATAAAATAATTATCCTTAAGTGTATAGTAATACAGATAAGTAAGTGAATACATGAACAAATTCAACAAAGTAGCACTTCTTCCCCACTGAAGAATTCCAGTGAATAAGTGTAGATGAAATGAGGAAAATGGAAAAGTCACCATCAGAACATCACAGTAATCTACTGATAGTTGCTAAAATGAGTGGGTGAAAGTTTAAATAGGAGCAGGATTTTTGCATAATCTCAAAGTATTGCCCCACATATTTAATAGTTACAAAGGAGGAAATAGTTAAGTTTACAGTGTAGAATATTGGCAGACCCCATCTTAGCAACGTGAGCAGGACTATCACCAATAATATACAATAATATGATGTGCTAAGGAGGACACATCAGCTCTACCACAGACACACAATCAGTGGTATTCTCAATAATGCATTGCATCAATCTAATCATAAGAATATATCAGAGAAACCCAAATTTGAGAGACTTTTCAAAAACAACTGGTCAGTTTGATGCCAGGAAAGATGGCAGAGTAAAAAGCTCCAGAAATCCCTCTCTCTGTCCAGGCAATGATTGTACTGGCAGAAACTGAAGTGAAGACTTTGGAACTCTGGAGTCTATTTTGAATATTTGAAATTTCCAGCATAGAGCTTGGCTGGTAAATTACAATTTCAGTCCTCAGTGTAGTAACAGCTATCCATCCCTCATTTCCACAGCCCCACAGGAGACAGCTGTTTCAGCAGCAACCTGTGTTTCTGGCACAGCTTGCTGGAGCCAAGGTAGGCATTAAGGACTTTGTGCTCAAATATCAAGCTTCTGTGTTCTGACTGCAGATTGCTGCTTCTGAAAGCAGAGGTACAGACACAGAGATTAGCAGCCATTGTGTCAACCCTCCTGGCTCAGATAGTTTCCATGGTGTTTTAAGGAGCCACATCTGTTTTTTTGGTTTTGAGGGTTTTTTTTTTTTTTTTTTTTTAACATTCAAAAGCAACCATATATATGGGGGGATTTAGAAAGCCTTGGGAAAGTGGAAGTCTCAGGAAGGACCTGAGATGTATGCTTTCACCTCAGGCTAAATCCTGTCACAGACACACCCACTGTAAAAACAAACAAAATGCAAGAGTTAGAAGAAGAATCTGATTCCTAGGGTTATCAATTAAATGAAACATTGAGTTTTCAAAATAAAATCACAAGGCATAAAAAGAAACAGGAAAGTATGGTCCTTTCAAAAGAACAAAATAAATCAATGCAAAATGTATCTGAAGATGCCAAAGTGTCAGACTTACTAGACAAAGATTTTTAAGACACCTTAGTTAAAGATGTTCAAAGAGCTAAAGAAAGACATGGGTGAAAACAGGAAAACATCATATGAACAAAATGAGAATAGCAATAAAGAGAAATTATAAAAAGAAACCAAAAAGACATTTTGAAACTAAAATGTACAATATTGAAATATACACTAAAGTGCTTCAAAAGCATATTTGAACAAGCATAAGACAGAGAAAATTTGATGATGGGACAAGTGGAAGTTTGAGTTTGAGGAACAGGAAGAAAAAAGAATAAAGAAAAGCAAATGAGCCTAATGGGCTTTGTTTGTGGTACAGTTAGGTAAACTAGCATGTATAGTATGGGAATCCAAGCAGTACATTTATCATACATGGAGCAGAAAGCATATCTGTAGAAATACTAGCTGGAAACGTCTCAAATTTGACAAAAGACATAAATCTACAGATTTATGGTGCTCAGAGGACTCCAATTAGGATAAACTCAAAGGCCCACACAAAGACACATCTCTTAGAAAGACTATCAATCAGCCAGTTTCTCATCAGAAATCTTAGAGGATGCAAGAAAAAAAAAACTCATCAACCAAGAAGTCTGTATTTGGCTAAACTGTGCTACAGGGATGAAGGAGAAATTAAGAACATCTCTAGATGAAATCTAAGTGGGTTTGTTACTCGTACAAGTGCCCTAAAAATTAGGGATGAATTTAAAGGGCACTAGACAGTAACTTAAAACCATATGAAGAATAAACAAACATAGATTAAGTATATAGGTAAATATAAGAGCCAATATTACTATACTTTTGGCTTTTAACTCCATTTTTTCTATATGGTTTATAAAACAATAATTATAAATCAATGCTAATGGACATACAATATATAACAACATTTCAGTTCAGTCACTCAATTTTGTCCAACTCTTTGCAACCCCATAGACTATAGCACACCAGGCCTCACTGTCCATCACCAACTCCTGGGGCTTGTTCAAAGTCATGTCCATTAAAAAAAAAAAAAAAGTCATGTCCATCAAGTTGGTGATGCCATCAACCAACTCATCCTCTGTCGTTCCCTTCTCCTCCTGCCTTCAGTCTTTCCCAGCATCAGGGTCTTTTCCAGTGAGTCAGTTTTTAGCATCAGGTGGCCAAAGTATTGGAGTTTCAGCTTCAGCATTAGTCCCTCCAATGAATACTCAGGACTGATTTCCTTTAGAATTGATTAGTTTGATCTCCCTGCAGTCCAATGGACTCTGAACAATCTTCTCCAACACCACAGTTCAAAAGCATTAATTCTTCAGTGCTCGGCCTTCTTTATGGTCCAACTCTCATATCTGTACATGACTACTGGAAAAACCAAAGCCTTTACTAGACAGACCTTTGTCAGCAGAGTAGTGTCTCTGCTTTTTAATATGCTGTCTAGGTTGGTCATTGCTTTTCTTCCAAGGAGTAAGCGTCTTTTAATTGCATGGCTGCAATCACCATCTGCAGTGATTTTGGAGCCCGAGAAAATAAAGTCTGTCACTGTTTCCATTGTTTCCCCATATATTTGCCATGAAGTGATGGGAATGGCTGCCATGATCTTAGTTTTCTGAATGTTGAGCTTTAAGCCAACTTTTTCACTCTCCTCTTTCACCTTCATCAACAGGCTCTTCAGTTACTCTTCTCTTTTTGCCTTAAGGGTCTGTCATCTGCATATCTGAGGTTATTGATATTTCTCCTGGCAATCTTGATTCTGGCTTGTGCTTCTTCTAGCCCGGCATTTTGCATGATGCACTCTGCCTATAAGTTAAATAAGCAGGGTGACAATATACAGCCTTTATATACTCCTTTCCCAATTTGGAACCAGTCTGTTGTTCCATGTCCAGTTTAACTGTTGCTTCTTGACTGCATACAGATTTCTCTGGAGGCAGGTAAGGTAGTCTGGTATTCCCATTTCTTTAAGAATTTTCCACAGTTTGTTGTAATCCACACAGTCAAAGGCTTTGGTGTAGTCAGTAAAGCTGAAATAGATGTTTTTCTGGAACTCTTGCTTTTTCTGTGATCCAGCAGATGTTGGCAATTTGATCTCTGATTTCTCTGCCTTTTCTATATCCAACTTGGACATCTGGAAGTTCTTGGTTCACATACCGTTGAAGTCTCGCTTGGAGAATTTGAACATTACTTTGCTAACATGTGAGATGAATGCAACTGTGTGGTAGCTTGAACATTCTCTGGCATTGCCTTTCTTTGGGACTGGAATGAAAACTGACCTTTTCCAGTCCTGTGGCCACTGCTGAGTTTTCCAAATTTGCTGGCATATTGAGTGCAGCACTTTCACAGCATCATCTTTGAGGATTTGATGGAATGCCATCACCTTCACTAGCTTTGTTGGTAGTGATGCTTCCTGAGGCCCACTTGACTTCACGTTCCAGGATGTCTGGCTCTAGGTGAATGTTCACACCATTGTGGTTATGTGGGTCATGAAGATCTTTTTTATATAGTTCTTCTGTGTATTATTGCCATCTCTTCTTAATATCTCTGCTTCTGTTAGTTCCATACCGTTTCTGTCCTTTATTGTGCCCATCTTTGCATGAAAAGTTCCCTTGGTATATCTGATTTTCTTGGAGAAATATCTAGACTACATAACAATGTAGCCTGAAACAATAGCAATATAAGGAAGGAGGGATGAAGTTTTATAGGAGCAGAGTGTATGCTATTGAAGCTAAGTTGGTATTAGTCACAATCTTAATTGTATTAGTTGGTATTAGTCACAATCTTAATTAACTTAATTAATCTTAATCCTTAAGATAATCACTAAGAAAAAATACAGAAATGCAAAAACAGGAAATTAAAATGGTGTACCACGAAATCATCTACAATACAAAAATACAAAAAGAAGCAATAAAATGTACAAAAAGAAGAACTGAGGAACAAAAAGCATGTGAGAAATAGAAATACAGAAAATAGCTAAATGGCAGAAGTAAGTCCTTCCTATTCAGTAATTGCTTTCTTGTGTCAGTCCCAGCCTATTGATAATGATGCTATTAGCTAGGAATGCCTGAGGCTCTCACCTGGGCCTGAATTACTTATAGTTGTGGCTGGACTGGTTCTTGTGGTTTGGAATAAGACTGTAGGATGCACTTCAGCAAGAAACCTTGAGAGAACTTTGAGGAACAAGATTCCTCACAAATCCTGAAGAATACATAGCATGGCCGAGGGCCACGCAGCCAGAGCTGGTGGGGGTGTGGTAGCAGGACCTGGGTCTGTGTCTGTATTAGGGTCCATTGATGGGGATCTGGGTTTCGTGGGTTCACTCTGTTGGCTAGTCTAGAGCATAAGAGCTGGAATTAGGGCACAGGAATGGAGAGGAGGAGAGGTCATTCAAGTGGTCAGTGACCCAGGGCCCTCTGAAAGAAAGGCTTTCATGTTCGGGGACAGCCTAATTCTTTGTCCAGTTGTGTTGCTAGTAGCTGTGTCATACATCTGCAAGTATGGTTTTCAGGATGGCTGTCTTAAAATGGACGCCTTGGTGATCAAAAGCTGCGTGTCAGGCTCTTACATTTTATACTTTGTAAAAGGATTTTAAATTAATTCATCAATCTCCAATTAAAAGCAGAAATTGACAGAATGAATAAAAGCAAACACATGCAGATCCTGGCAACTAAGCGGTCTTAAGAAAGGACAGAGCTGGAAGGCCCACACCTACTGATTTCAAAACTTGCTATAAAAAGCAGCAATAATCAAAACAGAGTTGCCGTGACATAAGGGTAGAGCACGGACCAGAAGAATAGAATAGAGAGACTATATAGAAACCCTCACATATAGTCAAATGATTTTTAACAAGAGTGTCAAGAACATTTGATGGGGAAAGAGCAATCTTTACGATCAGTGGTACTAGGAAAACTGGATATCCACATGCAGAAAAGTGAAGTTGGACTCCTGCCTCATGTCATATACAAAGTTTACCTCAAAATGGATCAAAGACAAATTTAAGAGCTGAAAGTATAAAAACTTTTCAAACAATCAAATCAAACACAGAGGAAAATGTCTATCCATGACATTGGATTTGGAAGTTATTTCTTGGATATGACACAGAAAACACAGGCAACAAGAAGAAAAAATAAATTGGATTTCATCAAAAATTAAAAATATTTGTGCATCAAAGGACATTATCAACAAAGTAAAAAGACAACCTACAGAAAGGTAGAAAATACTTGCAAATTATATATTTATGACAAGGGATCACTAACCAGAATGTATAGAGAACTTCTAAAATTCACAAAAAAAAAACAACCCCAATTCAATTAAAAAACATGCAAAGGACTAATAGACATTTCTTCAAAAAAGGTATACAAATGGAAAATAAGCACATGAAAAGATGCTTAATATCATTAGAGAAAGACGCAAAACCACAATGAGGTTCTATTTCACTCCACTATGGGGTTTTATGATAGAGAAGAGAGAACCACCATACATTGCTGGTAGGAGTGTAAAATGGTACACAGTCTGGAATTTCTTCAAATGTTAAACAGAATTACCATGATCCAGCAATTCCACTCCTACGTATATATACCCAGGAGAATTGAAAGCACAAGACTTGTACATGAATGTTTAGCACATTGGTATTCACAGTAGCCAAAAAGTACAAAGAAACTTCCTGTCTATCACCTGGTGAGTGGATAAACAAAATGTGGTATAGTTATACAATGGAATATTACTCAGCCACGTAAACAAATGATGAACTGATACATACTACAACAAGGCTGAATCTGTAAATGTTATGCTGAAAGAAGCCAGTGACAAAAGGTCACAGTTTATATGACTATGTTTATTTGAAATATTCAAAATGGAAAAATTTATAGACACAGAAAGCAGATCGTTAATTCCCAGGGCCTGGGATTGGGGGATAGGGAGCAACTGCAAATGGATACGGGGTTTCTTTTGGTACAGTAAAAACATTCTGGAATTAGATCCTGCTGATGGATGTTCAACTTTGTGTCTGTTTTAAAAATCACTCAGTTATACACTTTAGATAGTTGAATTTTATTGTGTATGAATTATATTAAAATTTAAAACTAAAGATTGTGAAAGAACTTCAATTTTCACGTGATCACGTTGGCAATTTCTTCTAAATTTATATATGTATTTAACATGTAACCTATCAGATACATTCCTGGTTATTTACTTGAGAGAATTAACTTGTACATGAATATGCATAATAGCCAGAAACTGGAAACAACCCAGAAGTTCATCAATATGATGAATGAATATAAGGTGAATGAATAAACAAATTGTAGTGTATTCATGAAAGAGAATACTTCTCTGTAAGAAAATAAGCAAGCTATTGATACACACAATAACTCTGGTGAAATTAAAAAAACATTATACTGAACTTAAAAAGCCAGACAGGTGAGTATTTGATCATAATCATATACATCATTTAAAAATATTATTTATTAATGAAAAAAATTTCTAAAATTGACACAATAAGTGAGAGAAAAGCATAATTAAGAAGATAGCCTGTTTCCTTTTATTTATTATAGAACTGATTTTCCTCTACTTTTGAAGGCACAAATAATCCCCAGATAATCCCTCTGTCTTTATAAGGGTGGAAAGCTTACTAATTTACTGTATATGCCATTGTTATATTTATTGATAATATAATCTTGCTATCACAATCAGACAAGACTAGTACCGACAGAAAATAATAGACTAATGGTTCTTAACTTTGTTAGTCAAAATAGTCACCTAGATTTATTGTTAAAAATGTAGATTTCTTGTATGAATTGATTTCATGATAATAAGCTAAAGTCAAACCATTTGAAAGTTTGGACGAGTATTCAGGTATACTTCAAAGAAATTTCTAGGAGAAAAAATAGAAAATCTGTGTATTAAATGAAATTTAAGAGATAATAACCACTCTATGTATCTAATTTGGCTCCCCATTTAAATAAATAAACATAAAAAATGGAACCAGAATTTAATGCCACTGAACTATAGACTGAAAAATGTTTAACATGTAAATTTTATGTATGTTTTATCACAATTAAGTACATATTTAAATGGAGAGAATAGGATTATTTGCACAATAATCTGAATATATTAAGGAAGTACCATTTTTTAGATATGATTATACCATGTGAGTTAAAATTGGCAAAGTATTCTCATCTTTTAGAGATATAGAGATATATAATGAATTATTTACAGATGAAATGACATGATGTCTTATATTTTCTTTAAAACAGCCCTTGAAATCGGGAGTTAGTGGGGTAGAGATGAAAGACTATTGGCCATAGAAATTTTTGATTGAAGATGTATACATCTGGGACTCTTTACTATTTTAAGTGTTAATAATTGTCCATTACATAAAGTTAAAAATGTCCATTCCTGAGACCAGCACTGAGAGGTAATATGCAGTAACTTTGGGTTGAATTTCAGGAATATGCCCATCTGTGAAACCTGCCGTTCCCAAGTAATTCTTGTGTAGGATGTCCACATGCCTCAACTTGATAAATACTACTTTAGATCAATCTCACTTTTGAAACATAGATGCAAAAATCTTACATGCAATATTAGCAAATAGAAAATTATATAAAAATAATCATATATAGTGAATTATTAGAGTTTATTCAACGTATGTGGAGAAGGAAATGGCAACCCACTCCAGTGTTCTTGCCTGGAGAATCCCAGGGACGGAGGAGCCTGGTGGGCTGTCGTCTCTGGGGTCGCACAGAGTCGGACACGACTGAAGCGACTTAGCAGCAGCAGCAGCACTCACTGTATGCAGGGATTGTTCAACAACCACACGTCTACTGATACAATCACTTGTGTCATCAGGATTTATTAAGGTAATGCCAGCTGCTATAACAAACAACTGCAAAATCTCAGTGGTTTCACATAGGAGAGTTCCTTACTCGCCAATGATGCATGTTGTATAATTTTTCTGAGCAAGTCTCCTCCAGGTGATGATGAGAGCTCTGGGCTCTTTTTTTATTAGGAGCTTCATCATCTCAGAATCTTTAACCTTAAGGCTTGTGGACTGGGAAGACAGTATGAAAGATGGGGGTGGGACATTTCAGGGATAAGGTATAGAAATGTGCGTATCATTTTTACTTAATGGAACCATTGAACATTTTTCAGTCTCATGGCCCTAATCTAACCGCAAGGGAAGCTGGTAAATGTAGTCTTCCTGTGAGTCCTGGGAGAGGAAGCAATTCTGATGACCATCCAGTTTCTGCCACAAAGATTAAAGCGAGAGGTTAAGTTCTTTCCCTTGCATATTCCATGTCAAAAGTACAACTCTGTTTCTGGTCAGCAAATTCTGGAAATATTTCTGTATCTCTGCTGTCACTTTTGGGGGCTTCCCAAGTGGCACTAGTGGTAAAGAACTTGCCTGCCAGTGCAGAAGACATACGAGACCCTGGGTCGGAAAGATCCCTGGAGGAGGAAATGGCAACTTACTCTGATATTCTTGCCTGGAGAATCCCATGGACAGAGGAGCCTGGCGGGCTATGGTTCATAGGGTCGCAAAGAGTTGGAGGTGACTGAAGCAACCTAGCATACACACTGTCACTTTGGATCTAAGGAAAAAGGAACCTGTACCCTTTTAAAATTTCACTTGTCCTTAAGAAAATTCTGTAGTCATCTTGATAATGCTGATTTAAAGCAGATTCCTCATTTAAAGCCAAAACAAAACAGCAATGACAAAAACTTTTAAAATATTTTTTTAAAAGCAGTTTTAAGTTCACAGCACAATTGAGTGGAAGGTATAGATTTCTAATATACCTCCTGCCACCACATACGCATAACCTCCCTCATTGTCAACGTTCCACACCAGAGTGATTTGTTGTAGTTGATGAGCCTACCTAGATACATCAGAATCACCCAAAGTCCATAAAGCACATTACAGTTCATTCTTGGATTTGAACAAATGTATGATGACATTTTGGAGAAAGAAATGGCAACCCACTCCAGTATACTTGCCTGGGAAAACCGTGGACAGAGGAGCCTGGAGGGCCTGTGTGGTCACAAGAGTTGGACACAAACTTAGCAACTAAAGCACCACCACCATCATCATGACATTTATCCATAATTATGGTACCATTTCGGAGAAGGCAATGGCAGCCCACTCCAGTACTCTTGCCTGGAGAATCCCATGGATGGAGGAACCTGGTAGGCTGCCATCCATGGGGTCGCTAACAGTCGGACACGACTGAGCAACTTCACTTTAACTTTTCACTTTCGTGCATTGGAGAAGGCAATGGCAACCCACTCCAGTGTTCTTGCCTGGAAAATCCCAGGGATGGTGGAGCCTGGTGGGCTGCCATCTATGGGGTCGCACAGAGTCGGACATGACTGAAGCGACTCAGCAGCAGCAGCAGCAGCATGGTACCACTCAGATTATTTTCACTGCCCTAAATATCCTCTGTCGGCAACCTGTTCATCCCTCTCCCCTGCCAACTGCGGGCAACCCCTGATCTTTTTATGGTCTATACAGTTTTGCCTTCTTCAGACTATTTTACAGTGTATAGCCTTCTCAGATTGGTGTCTTTCACTTAATAATATGCATTTAAAGTTTCTCCATGTCTTTCCGTGGCTTATTAACTCCTTTCTTTTTAGCACTGAATAATATTCTATTATCTGGATATACCAGAGTTTATTTATCCATTCACCTCCTAAAAGAAATTTTGGTTGCTTACAACTTTTGGCAATTATGAGTAAAGCTGCTGTAAACATCTCTGTGAAGGTTTTTCTGTGCACATGTGTTCAGCTCCTCTGAGTGAATACAAGGCACTTAATAACTGGATCATATGGTAAGAATTTGTATAGTTTTGTAAAGAAAGCACCAAACTGTCTTCCAAAGTGGCTGTACCATTTTGCATTCCCACCAGCAGTGAATGAGAGAAAAAGCAAGGGAGTAAGTACTCTCAGGTACCTTAGGTATATAGGGTCAGTAACTTTTCAGATACTTGTGGGTATGTCAGAACCATTTGGAATCGCTTCATGAATTCAAGTATTTAACAACTAAATCAAAGTGTGCACATTTGGAGAGAGTTGTTTAACAACATTTTAAGGGTCTCTATAAGGAGAAGAAAATGGCAACCAACTCCAGTATGCTTACCTGGAGAATCCCAGGGACGGGGGAGCCTGGTGGGCTGTCGTCTGTGGGGTCGCACAGAGTCGGACACGACTGAAGTGACTTAGCAGCAGCAGCAGCATAAGATGAATAAGGCTTCCCTGGTAGGTTAAGTGGTAAAGAATCTGCCTGCCAATGCAAGAGATGTGGTTTGGTTTCCTGGGTCAGGAAGATCCCCTGGAGAAGGAAATGGCAACCCACTCCAGTGTTCTTGCCTGGGAAATCCTGTCGACAGAGGAGCCTGGCAGGCTACAGTCCATGGGGGTCACAAAGAGTCAGACATGACTTAATGACTAAACAACAGTAAATGAATAGTTAGGCAACATTTATTGAACACTCATGGGATGATGCTAGGTACCACCCCAAGAAATTTATATGTGTACATTTAATCTTGAACAGTCCAAGGCAGGCAGATTTTAGTTTTATTCACATTGGAGTTAAACTGAAGCTTGGAAAGATTAATTTGCCCAAGTCCTTGCTACTAGTAAGTGGGGGCTGACTCTTAAACCCAGTTTAGTCTGACCTTACAGTTCATACTCATAATCACTGTTCTCTATCATCTGTCTACCTGCATTATGTTTATAACAAGTAATTATACATGTTCACTGAAGACTTTGAACTGAAAGTCAGTTTAGCGTGAAAGCTAAAAGCTTATAATTGGAAATAATAATACTATTAACTTCATTAAGCTTTTGCAAGGTTAAATTAATAAACATGCTGAAAACAGTGCCTGGAGACATAGTAAACTCTCAGTAAACATTAGTTATTATTGTTCTGCATGCTCTCCCTTTATTTAGTCTGTGTACGAGAATTTGTTGGTCCAATGTCTAAATAAACTCTTAATAACTATAATTGACTTAGTCTTAAATAAAAATAAATTTAAATCAATAGCTAATTTCTTATATTTTATAATACCCATGATAAAGCAAATAACCATGTAAAAAGAGGAACTGCCATTGTAAAACCATTAATAATAATTATTCTTTAAAGAGGTTCATATGTACTAGCATTCCGTTCCATCCATAGATTATTACTGTATATGGGAATAGTCTTAAGTATATAACAATATTTGTATGTAATTTAATTTTTTTTAACTAGAGAAAAGCGGTTACAGGAATGGAAAGTTCTCAATAAAAAACAAAAATTTGGGGAATTAAGAGAAATTTCTGGAAATCAGTATGTGAATGAAGTCACAAATGCAGAAAAAGATGTGTGGGTTATAATTCATCTATACAGATCAAGGTAATTACTGTAGCTTTTTGTAAAAATCTAATATTCTAATGTTTTAAGATACGTATTTTTTGTTTTAATGTTGGATAAAGCATATAACAAAGACTAATCAAGAAAACAAAGTAAATCAGCTAACTTCAATTAAAAAAGAAAAATATATGTATAGAGTTGGCTTCAAGGACTAAATTATTTTAATGTATTTTCATGTGTAACTTAAAGAACTTCTCATACTTATTAGAAAAATAAGTACTTTGTCAGTTAGTTTGAAAAGCTCATAGAAAATTTCAAACATAGGAAAAAGTAGGAAGAATGATAAAATGAGCACCCTGCATACCAGCTAGGTAGGTTTCAGCAATGAACATGTTGCCACATTTGCATCATTTTGTTTGTATATTTATATGTGTGTATTTGTAGAACCATTTCAAAATGAATTACATGTTGCTTTACTCTTAAGTATCTCAGCATGCATCTTCAAAATCCTAAGGGCTTTTTTCTAGATACCCGTAATATCATTTTCTCACCAAACAAAATTAACCATAGTTCCTAATAGGGACCGAATCTGTGTCTGCAGCATTGCAGGCAGATTCTTTACCGTCTGAGCTATCAGGGAAGCCCCATCTAATACCCAGCCAGTCCTTACTCAAATTTCTCCAACTAACTTCAGAATCTCTTTCATAAATACATATATTTTTAAATAACCATAATAATATTTCTATAATACGTATATTTTTGATCCCTAATCAGGGATCATGCAGTGCATTTGGATGTATCAAGTCTCTTGTGCCTTTTTTTTTTGACTTGCCACATGCCGAAAGCATCAGTTCGAAAGCATCAATTATTTGGTGCTCATGCCTTCTTTATGGTCCACCTCTCACATCCATACATGACTACTGGAAAAACCATAACTTTGTACATACCTTTGTCAGTAAAGTGATGTCTCTGCTTTTTAATACACTGCCTAGGTTTGTCATAGCTTTTCTTCCAAGGAGCAAGTGTCTTTTAGTTTCATGGCTGCAGTCACAATCTGTAGTGATTTTGGAGTCGAAGAAAATAAAATGTCATTGTTTCCACTATTTCCCCATCTAGTCACCATGAAGTGATGGGACCAGATGCCATGATGTTAGTTTTTGAATGTTGAGTTTTAAGCCAGCTTTTTCACTCTTCTCTTTCACCTTTATCAAGAGGTTCTTTTTTTGTGTTCTTCTCTTTCTGCTGTTAAAGTGGTATCATCTGCATATCTGAGGTTGTTGGTATTTCTTCCAGCAATCTTGATTCCAGCTTGTGCTTCATCCAGCCTGACATTTTGCATAATGTACTCTGCATATCAGTTAAATACACAGGGTGATAATATACAGCCTTGATGTACTCCTTTTCCGATTTGGAACCAGTCCATTGTTCCATGTCTGCTTCTAACTGTTGCTTCCTGACCTGCATAGAGGTTTCTCAGGAGACGGGTAAGGTGGTCTGGTATTCCCATCTCTTTAAGAATTTTCCAGTTTGTTGTGATCCACACAGTCAAAGGCTTTAGTGTAGTCAATAAAGCAGAAGAAGATGTTTTGGGGGGATTTCCTTGCTCTTTCTATGATCCAGCGGATGTTGGAAATCTGATCTTTGGTTCCTTTGCCCTTTCTAAATCCAGCTTGTACATCTGGAATTCTCAATTCATGTACTGCTGAAGCCTATCTTGGAGAATTTTGAGCATTACTTTGCTAACATGTGAAATGAGTGCAATTGTACAGTAATTTGAGCATTCTTGGCATTGTCTTTCTTTGGGATTGGAATGAAAACTGACCTTTTCGAGTCCTGTGGCCCCTGCTGAGTTTTCTAGATTTGCTGGCATACTGAGTGCAGCACCTTAACAGCATCATCTATTAGTATTTGAAATAGTTCAGCTGGAATTCCCTCACTTCCACTAGCTTTGTTTGTATACCCCATTGCCTATTTTGTACCTCAAATTTCATAACTAGGCCCATAAGTTGTTTTCTGATATCCAAGGTCTCCCTTAATTTTTTCAGTTCTTCTGGGGTTAAATTCTGGTCCTCAAACCCCAACACCACGTTTGAACTTTCAAGCAACCATTTCTCCCTGCGCCACAATCTATAGTGCCATAGTCTCCTAATTCCATACTTTTCACTGCAGCCTCCAATTCCCACCTGCCTCCCGCATTAAGACCCCTGCCCCATAAGTGGGGTCATACCACTGACTCAGCTCTTATTCTGGCAGTAATCATAAAATTCTTCTAATTAGATCTTTGTGGATTGGCTTCACCAGTTTGAGGGAAAATAAAGCTTATGAAGTATTAATGTCATGGTTTTATGTAGAAAACTGATTTGAGTTAGATAGTAAATATTTCTATATTACTTTAAGTATGCCATCCAGTAAAATAAAGCAGTATCTAGATTTGTAACAAGTTGTACTTATCTGTCTATATATATATTCTGAAATAGAAACTGTATGCACTTTGTTTTTCTTAGCTTTTTGTTACATAAATTGATATATAACATCACTTAGTGTTAAGATGATTTCTTTTTTAAAATTAACTTTTACTAGATTTAAAAAAAAAATAAAAAATAAAAAAAAATTAATTTTTACTAGATTTGTAGGGCAGGAGGAGAATGATAGGACAGAGGATGAGATGGTTGGATAGCATCACCAACTCAATGGACATGAGTCGGAGCAAACTCCAGGAGCTGGTGATGGACGGGGAAGCCTCATGTGCTGCTGTCCACTGGGTTAGAGAGTCAGATGCCACGTAGAAACTGAATAACATCCTTGCTTTATGATATAGTATTAGCTTCTATTGCACAGCAAAATGAATCATCCATGCATATACCTGTATGACCTGCATGCACTAAGAAGATACGGAAGACAATACATCATTGTATAGTTTAGATGAGAAAAGCTGTAGATGAGAAGCTCCTGAGCCAATATCAAAGATTGCTAAGTTAATGTATGTTTATATATGTCAGATGAAAAGAAAATATTTAAATTAAAAAACTATATTGTGTGATTCTCTGCTTTGGCTTTTTTACTTTTGATCTCCCTTTATCCAGTTCTCCCACCCTCTGGCAGCCTTCTGGATTCCACATATAAGAGAGATCATATGGAATTTGTCTTTCTCTAAGTTATTTCACTTATCATAATACCCTACAGGTATATCCACGTTGTCCCAAATGAGAAATTTTCATTCTTTTTAATGGCTGAATAATATTCAGTTGTACATATACTGCAATTTCTTTGTCCATTCATCCACTGATAGACACTCAGATTGTTTACATATTTTGACTATTGTAAATAATGCTGCAATGAATATGGGGGTGCATGTATCTTCTCAGGTTAGTGTTTCACCAGCTAAATAGCCAGAGATGGAATTGCTAGACCATATGGTAGTTCTATTTGTAATTTTTTGAGGAACTTCTATACTGTTTTCCATAGTGGCTGAACCAATTTACATTCCCAGCAAATAGTGCACAAGAATTCTCTTTTCTCCACATCCTTGCCACATTATTATTTCCTGTCTTTTTAATAATAGCCATTCTAACAGGTATGAAGTATCTCACTGTGGTTTTCATTTGCATTTCCCTAGTGATTAATGATGTTGAGTATATTTTTATGTACCTGTTGGCCATCTGTATATCTTCTTTGGAAAAATGTCTATTCAGATCTTATGCCCATTTTTAAATCAGATTCTTTGGGTTTTTGCTATTGAGTTTTATGAGTTCTTTGATACATTTTAGATATTAACTCCTTATCAGGTATATGATTTACAAATATTTTCTCCCATTCAGCAGGTTGCCTTTCATTTTGTTGATGGTTTCTTTTGGTGTGCAGAAGATTTTTAGTATAATGTAGTTTCACTTATTTATTTTTGCTTTCATTGATTTTGCTTTTGGGTCAGAATCAAAAAATTATCACCAAGATCTATGTCATTGCCTATGTTCTCTTTTAGGAGTTCTATGCTTTCAGGTCTTACATTTATATCTTTAATCTTTTTTGAGTTATTTTTTGTGTATGATGTAATATAGTGGTCAAATTTCATTTTTATGTGTGTTGCTGTCCAGTTTTCCCAACAGTTTATTCCCATTGTGTGTTCTTTTCCTCCTTTGTCATAAATTAAGTGACCATATAAGTATGGGTTTATTTTTGGTCTGTCTATGATTTCTGTTGATCTTTGCGTGTGTGTTTTTTTCTTTGTGTTTGTGTTCCTACCAGTTACATACTATAGCCTTATAATACAGTTTAATATCAGGAAACATGAGGCCTCCAATTTTGTTCTTCTTTCTCAAGACTGCTTTGACTACTTGGATTTTTTTGTGATTCCGTACAAACTTTAGGATTATTTGTTCTATTTCTGTGAATAATTCCATTGGAATTTTGATGAGGATTGTATTGAATCTGTAGATTGATTGGGGTAATATGAATATTTCCAATCCATGAGCACAGAGTATCTTTCCATTTGTTTGTTTCTTTTTCACTTTTTTTCATTAATGTCTAATAGTTTTCAAATGTTTTTTACCCCTGGGTATTTTATTCTTTCAGATGCAATTGCAAATGGGATTGTTTTCTTTGTTTCTCTTTCTGATTCTTAGTGTATAGAAACATAACTTAGTTCATTCTTAGTTATAGAAACATAACTGACTTTCATGTATTGATTTTTTAGCTTACAGCTTTAATGAATTATTTTATCAGTTCTAACCATTTTTTTGATGGAGTCTTTAGGGTTCTCTACATATAATACCATGTCATAGTGACATGCTTTACTTCTTCCTTTCCTATTTAGATGCCTTTTATTTATTTATTTTTCTTGCTTAATTGCTCTGGCTAGGACTTCCAATATTATGTTGAATTAAAGTGGTGACAGTGGGCATCCTTGCCTTGTTCCTCACCTGGAGGAAAGGCTTTCAGCTTTTCATTGTTGAATATGAAATTAGCTGTGGTCCTGTCATATCAGGCCTTTATTATGTTGAGATATGTTCCCTTTATAACTCATTTTGTTGAGTTTTTCTAATTTGTGAAACAAAGTTAGCAAAAAAATTCATGATAAAAGCCAGAAACTGGCAAAGAGAAGACAAATTAAAAAATATACAAAGTCTTCCCCCAATATTGATAAGACCTAGTATATTAGCATTGATTTCAGTTTTCAGAGTTTGTTTAAAATGGAGCAAGAACTCACAAGTACATGTGAAGCAATTTGAGTGCAGAAATCTTTATTATTCCTCTAACATTTATATTTGTCTGGCTTACAATGAGCTACACAACAATTTTCTTCTAAGTGATTCATGTTTACCATGTTTCTCCAAAGCATGCATTTGATATTCTTTAGAACTACAATGACTTTTGTTGTCATACTTTTGTTTATTTGTTAATTATAATAAAATATGCAGTGTGCATAAACAAATATAGAGGGGAAAAGTGGATAAAGTCCAGGAGGGTTACCACCTGCCTGCAGCATGCAGTATGTCCTGGTATGAGCCACTCCCTTAAGAGAGCTTCAACTTCAACTATAGCTGTGACGGTTTGCAGGAGTTGAGAATATGAATGGGAATAAGATGCTTTTATGGTATAGTACAAGAGATGAATTAAACATTTCACGTGTATATCTATCTATCTATATTTATAGATGTATGTATTGAAAGGACATATAAGATGTAGTACAAGAGAAGAATGTACTAATTTTGTCTGTTAGACAAAGACCTTTTCTCTGATTAACATGGTTCACAGTAATCTTTCTTTCTTCTACTGTATTGTTTCAAATAGGCTCCATATGAGTGATGAGAAAATGCATACAAAGATGAAGGAGAGATACACTAATTTGTATCAAATTTAGTGTTTTGTTTTTTTTTTAAAGAATGCTCAGTGAATGTGTCTAGAATGAGAAGAGGGTCTAGGACATAGTTACAAGGAATATCTACGTTTGGGGTATTGACATAAGGAGTAAGTCAAAGAAGTAAAAAGGAAATTCATAGAAAAAGTTATCACAGCAATCAAAAAAGGAGAGCCTTTTAGGAAGGGAAGTGAACGACATAGAGATTTTTTTAATCTTTTTTCATCTGGGCTGTGACCAGGAAAGAGTAGTTATTAGAGGGAGAGAGAATGAAAAAGGACTTTTAAAAAATTTTTTAGTATTTTGAATATGTTTATGTAGAGTAGAGAAGGATAGCTTAAGAAAATAGGATAACAAAGAATGGCCCCATAGGAAATGGAAGGAGTGTGGGATAAAGCTGAGGATTAGCTTTGAATGAATTTAATAAAGCTGTGAGTGAGTGATAGAGAAAAGTGATTAATTTTTTTTAAAGTGACTAATTAAAACATGAGTGTAATGAGAGTTAAAGGATAGAGCTGGAAGAACTGCCAATTTTGATTACATTTCCAATCAATTTTAAATTTCCGATGAACAGTTCTGGGTGTTGGGGAATAGGATATGGCATGTCAAAGAAAAGGGTGGATGAAGTTTGAATTAAAGGAATTCAAGGAAGTTTGAGATAAAAACTTCTGATGTGGAAATAACCTATGACCAAGAGTTGGGTCCCCTGTTTCAAGTCAGAACTGCTAAGGATCCCCTAGACATGTCCTGGTTTTTTTTTTTTTCTTTCTTTCTCCTCCCCTCCCCCTCAGTGTCCTATAAACTAGGAACTTACTGGTTCCTCAATTACATTGTACTCGATTACACTGCTGCCAAGTCAAATGTGGTTAGCCTTAGTTAGGCTGCAAATTCCCATGGTAGCAAGCTTCATTCCCAGGCTATAACAGTTTTTGTAATGAAAATCAGAGACTCTATAAGTTTATCACTACTAAAGGTAAAAATAGAGGTTTACAGTTGATGCGATCTTATATTAAAAGAAAATCTAAAGATATATTTTTGTCATGGAAATGTCTTATTTTATTAGATTGAGATAAGTAGCCTGTTTTTTTAAAGATGTTGTCTGTATTGTTTCTCTTTTTAGCATCCCAATGTGTTTGTTGGTTAACCAGCATCTTAGTCTCCTAGCAAGAAAGTTTCCTGAAACTAAATTCGTTAAAGCCATCGTGAATAGCTGTATTGATCACTACCATGACAATTGTTTACCAACCATTTTTGTTTATAAAAATGGTCAGATAGAAGGCAAATTCATTGGAATTATAGAATGTGGAGGGATAAATCTCAAGCTCGAAGGTAATGATGTTAACTTTCAAAATTTGCCTGTTAAGAAAACTTACATAACTTAACAAATATCATGAAAATTTATTTTCATAAAATGTTAGGCTTTTTCCTTGTTTCTAGTTTCTTCTTAAATGCCTTCAGATTAATTTTCCTACAATAATACTATCATAACACCCACTTGCTTAAATCCTTAATGATTCTTTGTTTCAAATACATTAAAAATTCAGAAACATGTGCTTAAAAATTTCAGCCCATCTATCCAGTTGTATTTCTCAGTGTTTTCTGCAGTTTCTGCTCCAACCAAGCTGGTCTTCAACCACTATCTCAAACACACTTCACTCATTTGTGCCTTTATATTGGGTGGGCCAAAAAATTTGTTCAGGTTTTTCCATAAAATATTACAAAAATCTGGATGAAATTTTTGGCCAACCCAGTACTTTGTTTCATACCCTTTCTCTGTACCCTAAATAGCCTACCCTGCTCTATTCTTCCTTCCAATCCCTATTCCTTCTTAGGTTTCCATTTAATCCATTATGTGATGCTGGACCAATTAATAATCTGTTTTCATTTTCTCTACTGAATTTCTATAGCATATATTCTATAGACAACTTATTTTCCATTTATCTACATATTCTCAGATTTTGTGGTTAACCCATTCCCTTTGAGTATTGTCTCCCTAACAGGTGCAAGGACTATGCCTTCTACTACTTTCTTTTTCATAGTACACAGCAAAGGGCTTTGTGGTTTTACATTCTCTAGTAATGTTTACTTCCAAGCCTAGTTCTAAGACCTAACTCTTCAGTTAGTCATTTCTTGGAGCTGATTTAATTCTGTATTATTAAAATCTTTTCTCCTACTATCATATTAAAGCCACTGTGAACGGCTATTTTTAACAGCCTTTCTTTCACTGTATCATTCCCCTAAAACTGTTTTTGGCCTTAGTAAGACTTCCAGAAATCTAATTGTTCCACAATTTCCCTTTCCTCTTTATTTTACCATCTTACTTTTTCAGCTTGTGCCTTATCCTCTTTTTTTTTCCCCCCAGGGCTGAAATTTATTTAATATATTTTTCTAAATTTTTATTGCAAGATATTCGCTTTATAATATTGTACTGGTTTCTGCCACTCATCAACATGAACCAGTCACAGGTACACATATGTCTCCTCCCTCTTGAAGCTTCCTCCCATCTCCCACCTCATCCCACCCCTCTCGGTTGTCACGGAGCACTGGGTTGCGCTTGCTGTGTGGTGCAGCAAACTCCCAGTGGCTATCTGTGTTACATATCGTAATGTGTGTGTTCCCACGCTGCTCTCTGCATTCACCCCACCCCCTCCCTCCCACGCTGTGTCCACTTGTGTGTTCTCTGCGTCTGTGTGTCCACTGCTGCCCTGCAGACGGGTGCTTCAGTACCATCTTACTGCAGTCCATACACAGGCATGAGTATACAATATCTGTGTCTCTCTTTCTGACTTGCTCCACTCTGTACAGTAGGCTCTAGGTTCATCCACCTCATTAGGACTGACTCAAATGCGTTCTTTTTTAGAGCTGAGTAACATTCCATCGTATATATGTACCACAATTTCTGTATCCATCCATCCGTCAATGGACATCTATGCTGTGTCCATGTCCCAGCTGTTGTAAACAGTGCTGCAGCAACACTGGTGTACATGTGTCTGTCTCAGTTATGCTTTTCACAAGATACATATATCTTTTCACAAGATATATAGTAGGATTTCTGGGTCATATGGTAGTTCTGTTTCTGTTCCTACTTTCTTAAGGTATTTCCATACTCTTCTCCATAGTGGTTGAATCAATTTCATTTCCATCAACAGTGCAAGAGGGTTCCCTTTTCTCTACATCCTCTTCAGCATTTATTGTTTGTAGATTTTTTTTAATTGTTTGTAGATTTTTTAATGATGGCCATTAAGACTGGTGTGAGGTGATAACTCATTGTGGTTTTGATTTGCATTTTTCTAATAATGAACATTGCTGAGCATCTTTTCATATGTTTGTTGGCCATCTGTTGTGACTTATCCTCTTAATTTAAAAAATATGTAAGTATACAAACAATAATATAGAAAATATTCATGTAATCATTACCCAAAATAACAAATGTGAACATTTGTTCATGCTTCCTTCAGCTATTTGTTTATTATTGAAATAAACAGTACAGATGTTGAAGTTGCTTATATTTCCATTCCTAGTTCTGCTCCCCTCCCTGCCTCACTAAGCAGTCACTATCATGAGCAGTGTGTTATCTGGACTATACTTTTAAAAATTGTAATACTTGAAAAAAAATTTAAATTATATAAAAATACACATAACATGAAATTCATGATTTGAATTATTAAAAATTTACAATACAGTATTATTAATTATTGTTACCCTGCAATAAATTATATATCCAGAACTTAATTTATGAATAAATAAGTTATATTATTTAATCATTTTAAAGTATATGGTTGGTGAAAGGCACTCAGTTGTGTCTGACTCTTTGCGACCCCATATATAGTCCATGGAATTCTCCAGGCCAGAATACTAGAATGGGTAGCCTTTCCCTTCTTCAGGGGATCTTCCCAACCCAGGGATGGAACCCAGGTCTCCCACATTGCAGTCAGATACCTTACCAACTGAGCCACCAGGGAAACCCAAGAATATTCGAGTGGGTAGCCTATCCCTTCGCCAGTGGATCTTCCTGACCCAGGAATTGAACCGGGGTCTCCTGCAGTGCAGGTGAATTCTTTATCAACTGAGCTATCAGGGAAGCCCAAAGTATATGGTTAAGTGATATTAAGTATATTTTCACTGTTGTGCCATCATCACCATTATCCATCTCAAGAACTCTTTGCATCTTGCAAAGAGTTGCAACTCTATATCCTTAAACAGTGACTTTATTTTCTAGTCCCTCCAGCCCCTGGCAACCACCATTTTACTTTCTAACTCTGAATTTGACTACTCTCAAAGTACATCATATAAATGAATTATGTAGTTTTGTCTTTTTGTGACTGGCTTATTTTACTTGGCATAACGTCTTCAAGATTAGTCTGTATTGTAATACGTGTCAGCATTTCCTTCCTTTTTAAAACTTCAAGGCTGAATAATATTCCATTGTATTTTTTATAGTACATTTTAGTGTAGTGTTAGTCACTCAGTCGTTCTGACTCTTTGCAGTCCCCCAGACTGTAACCCGCTAGGCTCCTCTGTCCATGGGATTCTCCAGGCAAGAATACCAGAGTGGGTTGCCATTCCCTTTTCCAGAGGATCTTCCGAACCCAGGGATCGAACCTGGGTCTCCTACGTTGCAGGCAGATTCTTTACCCTTTGAGCTACAGGGCAGACCCATTAATCTGTTGATGGACAGATTTGTTTCTTCTACCTTGCGGCTATTGTGAATCATGCTGCTAAGAACATGGCTATGCAAATGAACTATTCTGGTCCCTCTTTTTAGTTCTTTTGAGCGTATAGTCAGAAGTAGAATTGCTGGATCATACAACAGTTCTACTTTAACTTTTGAGCAACCGCATACTGTTTCCCCCCACTGACTTTTGATATCTCCTATGTCATTTTCAGGATTAAAAAAAGATGCTTCAATCTGTTTCTGAAATTTCTACTATGTTCCAGTGGTCTCTTCTGTCTATCCCTGAATCAGTACAGTACTATGTTAATTACTGTACCTTCCTAACAATCTAGCTCTCTCTAGTAGGGCAAGTCTTTTTCAAAATATAATATAAATGTTGGAATTAGTCTATGAAAAATCCTGTTGGTTATTTATTAGAATCACATTTAAAGATTAATTGTTGAAGACTTGATATCCTAATAATAGTGAATATTCCTATCCGTGAATAAGATATAGCTTGTCATTAATTTTGATCTTCTTTTTTTGCTAACTTTCTTCATAAAGATAATGTATATACAGTTGGCCCTTGAACAACACAAGAGTTATGAGTATTAACCCCCATGCAGTGAAAAATCAACACACAATTTTAAAGTTGGCCCTCTGTACTTGCGGTTCTGCATCTGTGGATTCAAACAACTATAGACTGTGTAGTACTATAATATGCATTTATTGAAAAAATCCACCTACAAGCGAACCTCTGTAGTTCAAACCTGTTTGAACTGTTCAAGGGTCAATTGTATTATATTTTGTAATTTTCCTCTTAAGTTTATTTTGTAATTTTCCTCACAAATGTTCTGTTCATTTACACAGTGCTTAGGAATAAATTTAACAAAATAAGCAGTTTGCAGGATTGGGGGTTTTTGGTTATCAGTTCAGTTTTTTTCAGTT